>NW_024871219.1:85000-685000 GCF_019054845.1 Dipodomys spectabilis
TATATCTACATGTGTGTGCATGTGTATGTACATGTCTGGGTTGCACGTTCACATACACATGTGTTTGTATAAACATGTGTACATGTCCGTACATCCATCCACATGTTTGTGTACATCTTCACATACATATGCCTTGCACATGTGTGCATACATATATATATTCATATATAAATGTTTAGATGCATCTGTGAATTGCATATATACATGCATTTACCCATGTGTATGTATACATGTGTATATGCATCTACATGTGGGTGTGCATGCATGCATATATGTATGCATGCACCTGCATGTGTATGTATATACTTGAATACACATATGTACGTGTTTCTACACATGACACATGCATGTATGTATACACATATGTGCGCGTGTGTATATGCATGTGTGTATATATGTGTTCACCTGCATATACATGTGTGTACATGCATATATACATGTGTATATGCATCTGCACTGTGTGTATGCATGTATGTATACATTTTATACATGCATCTATAGGACATGTGTCTGCATGTGCATGCATGCATCAACCTGTGCATATACATCTATGCATACATCTGTGTGAACACTGCATACATATGCACGTATGCATCTATACGGGCATATGCATGTACTGTGCATCTATGCATGAAAATGCATTGTGCATGCATACGTGTGTGCACATGTGCATTTGCGCGTGCATGTACAATGTACATTTGCACCTGTATATATGTATATATGTCTACACGCATGATGCCCATGCATACTTAGAAACACACACAAAATGCCTCTAAGCACCTGCGTCGGTGCTCAGACTTCTCATTTTTAACCCAGGTAGATCTGACTCCATGTACTCAGAGGCAAAGCAGCACACATACCTGTCCCAGCATGATGCACGTGCGCACACACACACACACACACACACACACACACGTATAAATCTCTTTTTGACCCTATCGTGTACATAGCCTGAAAAGTTTGTTAGAAGAATCAGCCTGGTAATAATTCACGGTACCTCATGTATAATAAACAGAAATGTAGTGGCTTTATGATGAATTGCCGGCGTAACACGGGGACATCTTCTTTGCATTTCAATGCGGCAAGTGTCAGATTCTTATTTCATTACTCGCCGGCACATTAGTGGACGGTTTTTAATTTCTTTTTTTTTTTTTCTGTCCTCCCCTTTAGCAAAGCTCCACAGAGACCTTTCGCTCTCCCCACACCGCATTTGGGGGCAAGGTTGCATTCTATTTGTTAAATGCTATAGTGTCTGGGTCTCGCTCGAAATGTGCTGAATTAACAAAGTAAACGATAGTGTGCTTCCAGCACTTCTAGCTAGTGTGCGTGCGCGCGTGCACGTGCATGTTTCAAAACCCGAAATTCCTCTCGCTTTTACTGAACTCCTTCTTGAAAAAGAAGCATATGAGTAGACGGAGTCCTCTTCTTGATAGTTTAAGTTGGAGACTTTTCTGTTTTTAAGGCTTGGTTTTAGTGGGGATTGTGTGTGTGTGTGTGTGTGTGTGTGTGTGTGTGTGTGTGTGTGTGTGTGCGTGCATATGTGAATGCAGATCCTGAGACTGACAGGAAAGTCCATGAGACTCATCTCCAATTAACCACCAGAAAACTGGAAGTGGTGCTGTGGCTTCAAATGGTAGAGCAGTAGCCTTGAGCAAAAAAGTCCAGGGACAGTGCCCAGGCCCTGAGTTCAAGCCCCAGCATTGGCACACATACACACACACACACACACATCTTCCTGTCAGCCTTGAGACATCTTGCCCATCCCTGCATCCCACCCATAGCCAAGCATGTGTCACATTCCAGTGTCATCTCCCTCTCCCATCTCTCTGTTTCCATTGCCACTCCATGGCCCATAGCTCCAAGAACGCTATCAGCTGTCGGACAACGGGGCAATGCTCTTGCCGATTCCCTCCCACACGGGGTACGGAACTCTGGCATTGCCCAACACTGGCTGCACAGGGTACAGATGGTTGAGAGAAAGGGGTGAAGTAGGTCACGCTCCTGAGAGGTCCTTCCTGCAGAAGCTGTGGAGTTGGCCTCTGACCTCTGACCTATTTTGTTCTAGTTGGGCTTATTCTGCCTGGATCTTTGAGCTTGACCCCCTCTATCATGAAGCAGACCTTAGATCCAGACACTTCAAAGGCTTGTGTTCCCAGCGGGGATCTTCCTGGCCCATCCGTCCACCGAGCTATTCCCTATTTGCCCTATTCCTGCTCAGGTGTCCAATACCTGCAGGAGTCCAGCTCCTTTGCTACCTCTCTTTTAAGTTCTGTATTTACTATCAAACAAAGATCATCTTTTTTTTGTCTCTTGCCAGTTGTGGGGTTTGAACTCTGGGCCTGGGCGCTATCCCTGAGGCCTTTTGCTCAAGGTGAGTGCTCTACCACTTTGAGCCACAACTCCACTTCCAGTTTTCTGCTGGTTCATTACAGAAAAGAGTCTCATGGACTTTCCTGCCCAGGCTGGCTTTGAACCTGGATCCTCAGATCTCAGCCTCCTGAGTAATTAGGGTAACAGGTGTGTCCCAGCTTCTGGGTCAGTTGGAACTGACCTCCCTAGCTCACACACACAAGCAAATGTCCACCAAGTGTTCGTAGCACTAAACTGGCCTGAATCCCCAGACCCACCTCACCTTGGTCTTGAATGCCAGCCCACGGCCAGGTAACATCTTCCACTCTGTCCACGGCAGGGGAAATCTGTCTCTACCTTCCTGTAGGGCGGTGCTCATGACAGAAGTTCAAAAGCTAATACACAGGTAGTGGAGACTAGATGGCTTTTTTTTTTTTCTCTTCAAGTTTCTCCAGGAAAAAAGAGGAAATTATAAAATGTCCCACTGGGGACGGGAAGCAATCTCTCCTCGTCCAGCCTGGTGCCCCAAAGCCAGCTGCTTGGACTGGGAGATAGCAGGCCCCACACTGGGCTGCAGCCAGCGGACTCAGAAAAGTCACAAATTGACAATATTCAGGAGGAAGATTCCTCATTTCCACTGGCCTCCTCTCTACCCTGTGGCATAAGGCACCTCCTGCCTTATTAATGTCTTACATTTATATTTTTTTTTTCATGCTGAATTCAAGGGAAAAGGGACTCTAGAAAAATGTATGGTAGAGATGAATCATTCAACCTAAAATAGCAAAATAATAATAATGATAATTTTGGAGAAAATGTATGATGTTCAAAAAAAAAACACTATTTAATACAGACCAAATGACATCATATCCAGTCAGAAGAGAAGGAAGGGAGAGAGAAAAAATGGAGCAGGAGAAGAAAGGAATACAGGGCTTCGAAGAACGGAGTCCACCCTGCTCATACTCTAAGACCAGAAAGAATTAAACACCGGCTAGGCTTCATTAAGGCTTCTGAACTATCACTGCAAATACCGACCACCAAAGGGGACAGGGGAAAAAAGAACATTTACCGAGTCTAGTCTGCCCCTCGCCACGGCGTAACAATCGTGAGCCAGGGCCATTTCTGATCGCACTGAATTCAGCATGATGCCTCCTGGTAGAACCCCGTATCAGGCCCCCACCCAGGCCTGCGAGCTCCCCGCTCCATCCCACCCCACCCCGAATTCACAAGCAGTCAGATGGATCACTGAGCCATGGCCATGAATCCTCTCGTGGTTCTAATCATGGTTTCAGCAGAGAAAAGAGAGATACATTGATTTATATGTTTACTTATTTGTTAAGGTCAGGAAATTCTATCACAAAACCCCAAGAGGAAGTCACGAATGACGGCTCCGATTCCACTCCTCGTCTCTTGTTGTCGGTGGCTCCGTACCACTCTCTAGTCTCAGTAGATTGCCCTTCCCTGACTTTGGACTTGAGGCACAGCCCAGCATTCCTGAGGTACTGCGTTACAGCAGCACAGAGCTGTCTAAATAACTGGCTTCATCCTCAAGGTCAATACCACGTTCCCGAAAAAAGGGATCTGACTCTCCCAGCACGGGCAAAGAATCATTCCTAGACCTTGGCTCTTGCCTAAGAACTTTCTCCACTTGCTGGGTGACAGCTGGGGAAATCTGAGCTTAAACTCAGAAAGGAAAGGCAACAACAAAGAAGAAAAAGTGAGTCTTTAGCCAAGTGCTCATGCCTGTAATCCTGTCCACTCAGGAGGCTGAGATCTGAAGATTGTGGTTGAAGCCAGCCCAGTCAGGAAAGTCTAGGAGATTCTCATTTCCAGTGAACCAGAGAAAACCAGAAGTGGTGCTGTGGCTCCAAGTGGTAGAACACTTGCCTTGAGCAAAATGAAGCTCAGGGACAGCGCCCAGGCCCTGAGTTCAAGCCCCCTGACTGACCAAAAAAAAAAAGACTTTACTTCCACACCAGGCCATATTCTGCAGGACTAGAAATGAGAGTCTAATTCAACCCCTCCCTCATTTACCAGGAAAGTTGTCCTGTGGATTCAGATGAGGTGTTCTATTTGGGGAGGGGGGGATAGGGGGCTCTTATTTTTTGTAGAGTGGTTCATTTAGTATGATGATGATGATGACAATGCCATCAACTTCAGAACTTTTGTGGCTGGAACTCGTACAATATAGGGTCAACATGCTGGTCGAGGGGCTCTGAGACCACATCTGAGTAATTTTACAGGGCACAAAGGGTGAACCTGAAAAGATAAACAACTCAGTCTGGCTTCTCCGGGACCCAATTTCCACTGGTTTCTGGAGTATCTGAGCCTACTTTGTACACAGCTCAATGGAAGATCAGAGGTGACCACAATGAACTCGCTTGTAAACAGTTCTCACAAATGAGTCCTATCCTTTCTGTGAGAGGCTTTCTCACACACACACACACACACCAGGTACCACCCCTGGAGCTCACTATAAACCACCCAAACCAACCCCAGTGTGAAAATCATCAGCCAAGAAAGAAAGTAGGGCCTGGCTTCAAGCAACCTCTTGGGGCCCCAGAGAAAGGAGAGGGGGTTCTTTGAGTGTACTGCTGGATGTAAAGCTAAAAGATGGTTTTCTATCGTGTGGGCCAATCAGGAATGCAGAGGCTAGGTTTGCTGGATGAAGCTTCCCATCATGGCAGCCAGCAGAAACCCTGGGTCTTCATTGCAATGGGCTTCCTCCCCAATACAATTCCTCATGGCTGAATAGTACTTCCGGGTTATGGGGGAGTACTTCCAGTTGTCTGAGAGCAGTACTTCCTGGTCGCCCCCCTACAGGGCCAGGGGTAATCCTACCCACAGACTAGGCCTAGCAATCTCTATGGTCTCAGCCGCCAAGGGTCTGGGTGAATATAAAGGAACTTATTTAATGGGAGGCAGTTATTAATTTTGTAATGGGTTTTTAGGATTTGAATTAAATATTGCCTCCATCTAATATTAGTAGGAAGAGCTGAAAATGTCGCTCACAGATTTGAATCAAACATGAAGACAAGAGAAGGTGAGGGAATATAGCTCAAAGGGTAGAGAGTGCTTGCCTTGTAAGCACAAGGTCCTGAGTTCAAAATCAGAACACTACCAAATAAAAAAGAAGAAGAGGAAGAGGAAGAAGACAGGAGAAAGGGGATGTGCTAAGAGTTGGTTTAACAGCCTAAGGATGCTGAAGAGGAACCAAGACTTTCTGTCATTCTACACTAAGCCTGTTGCCTATGAACCTTTATGATTTCAGCCTTACCATTGCAAGATGTTGCCGGCTGGTCCTACCACCCTCTCCGCTCATCATGTGGGACGTTGGGTTTTTACTAGCAGCAATTTCTTGCACTCGATTCCTTCTGTTGCAGTAACTCAATCCCTCCTCTCTCTCTCTCTGGCAGAATGCATGTGGTGATGGAGAACGTTGGGATGAGCAGGCAGAGGCCCTTCTACTTTCTACATTGATTATCCATCCCATCTTTCCCCAGACTAACACACGTGGGTGGTTCATGAGTGCAGGTGCCAAGAACACAACCAACAACTCCCACCAATGTCTCACACAAAGCAAAGGGGAAGTGGTGGGAGGGAAGATGGACCGGACATAGCTTTCCTGCCAATGTCTCCCAGCGGCTGGATGAAGAATGATGATAATGGGACAAGGAAAGACCTCATACCAATTAATTCCAGAACGTAATTGGTAGCCTGGGCTTCCTTCCTCGACGATCCTGGACTGCTAACACACCATGACAACGGCTTTCATTTCTCCTTTGCCCCCCATACTTTATTAAAACCTAGAGCAGGTTCCATCAAATATCCCTTTAAGGGAAAAACAGAGAGAGTGGGGAGGTGTGGGAGGAGGGAGGGGAAAGAAATAGAACCACATTGGTCTTATGAAAGATCAGAGTTTGCTGGATAGAGGAGGAGAAGGGGGAAGGGGCGTGCTTTGGAGCACACACACACACACACACACACACACACACACACACACACACACACACACTATTTCTCTTTAGCAATGACCTCCTTCTGGTCCATCCATCAGCCCCGGGTTGACTTATTCTAACTAGCTGATTCCTTTCTTTCCTCTAACAGCCCATCACACACAATCTGCATGCCAATTACCGGCGCAGACCCCTTGATACCAAAAAATGGAAATTAGCTGTCAAGAAAAGATTCCAGCCGGCCAGGTCCCTTTTTTTTTTTTTCCCTCTCCCCCATTTCCAGCTCATATGTTCAGTTCGCTCTGCCTCTCACCAGGGACTTTCCTCAGTGGAAAGGGGGTTTGGGGTGGGGGAGGAGGGGGGGGGGAAAGTCAATCTAAAAAAAAAAGATACAAACATCTCTTATTGTTATTAGTATGATTTGCTGACTTTCTCAGTACAATGTGAAATTCACCAGTGGGTAAAAGCTGCTTAGGGCAACAAAAAAAAGGGGGGGTAGAGATGGAGAAGGGGGGGGTGGGGGCGAGAGAGGTTGGTTTCTGATAATTGCTTTTCTGAGGGAGCAGATCAAGGCGTCCCAGGAAAGGACACTGGAAGAATTGTGTGCATAGGGTGGAAGAAAAGGAAGGGGATTCTGGAACAATCAGGAAGATGGCACTAAGAAAGGGCCAGGGTAGAGGTTTCTTTGGGGGCGGGGAGAGGGAGGGGGAGGAGTTACAGGAATCAGCCTGCATTTCTCCTGAACTGTCTGAATCACAAAGCACAAAATGGCCAACATGGAGAGTCTGGGGGGGGGGGGGGGGGAAGCAACCCCACCATGCCACCTACCGCCTGGCTACCCTGCCATTCCTGCTCTCTCCTGAAGAGGGCATCTTACTATAGTGCCTCTTCTTTCTCTCCCAGAGAGGATCACGGAATTCAGTACCTGTCACCCGAGCATCCTCAGGAGGCTGAGATCTGAAGATCGGGGTTCAAATCCACCCTCTGGTGGGGGGGTGGTAGAAGGTCTATGAGCTCTTATCTCGCAATAAACCACCAATTAAAAAAAAAAGCCAGTTGTGGCATTGTGGCTCAAGTGGTAGAGCACTAGTGTTGGGCGAAAAAGCTCAGGGACAGCATCCAGGCCCTGAGATCATGCCCCAGGACCAACACACACACACACACACAAATCAAGATCGAGATCCATAGGGAATTTAAATTGAGAAAGAACTTCTCATGGACCTCCAGGCCCTGGAAGATTCAGGAAAGTCACAACACAACTCTTCTCCTTAAAATGCTCAGTATGAGCCGGGCACCGGTGGCTCACTACTCAGGAGGCTGAGAGCTGAAGACCGCAGTTCAAAGCCAGCCTGGGCAGGAAAGTCCGTGAGACTCTTCTCTCCCATGAACCACCAAAAACCAGAACTGGCGCTGTGGCTCAAGTGGTAGAGCGCTCGCCTTGAGCTGAAGAGCTGAGGGACAGCGCCCAGGCCCAGAGTTCAAGCCCCATGACTGACCAAAAAAAAAAGAAAAGAAACAGTTCAGTATGAAGAGCTTCTGCAGGCTGAAATTGAGAGGAAGACAGAGAGGGATCAGGTCCTGACATGGCCAACACGGTAGCGAGGCCCCAGGAAAGAGGGGGAGTTGAGTAGGACAGCCAGGGTGCCCGGCTGAGCTTCCGTTTGACTCCGCCATGACTTTGCAGAGTGGATGAGCAGCGGAAGTGGTTTCCTGGAGGCAGCCATGTTGGGAAGGCTGAGTTAGAGAAGCCAGGGAAGGGTGAAGAGCTGAGAACTTGCAGACAGAGGGCAGATGGTGACCTGGATGAGAAGACAGGTCATGGGGTCCATCGACAAGGAGGAATGAAGAACTAGTCCACAGCTTGTTACCATGGTTCCATTGGAGTGAAGGGTAGGGGTGACCAGGGAGGAATAATGTCACCCCAGTCACTACGTTGACCTCACCAGAAAGGACTTATGGTCTACTCTTATGCTTCAACTTAAAGTCCTGTCCTTAGTTTGGCATGGGGCTTGAACTCAGGGCCTGAGCTCTTGTCCATGAGCTCTTGTGCTCAAGGCCACCTGAGCCACAGCTCCACTTCCAGCTTTCGTGGTAGTTAATTAGATATGAGAGTCTCCTGGGGGCCAGGCACCAGTGGCTCACGCCTGTCATCCTAGCTACTCAGGAGGCTGAGATCTGAGGATCACGGTTCAAAGCCAGCCCAGCTAGGAAAGTCCATGAAACTCTTATCTCCAATGAACCACCAGAAAACCAGAAGTGGTGCTGTGGCACAAAATGATAGAGCACTAGTGAAAGAGCTCAAGGATAGCGTACAGGCCCTGAGTTCAAGGCCCACAACTGACTCCTCGAAAAAATTGTGCATTAGTTAAACTTGTGAGATACTCAAGATGGAGTCTTCCACTGTCGCATCGTGACTGAGCTGTGTTCCCAGGGCTCCAGGCCTGAGCTCAAAGAATTTTCCAAGTATGGTCGTTGTGACTCTTGTGTTGCACTGTTTTAGAATGTGTGGGGTTGTATGGAAAAATGGAGGATGATCAAGAACAGATTCCCCTAGCTACTTGGGAGCCTGAGATCCGGAGGATCGTGGTTCAAGGCCAGCCTGGTCAAACACACCACCCCCACCACCCACCCCTTATCAACTTAAGCTGGGCCTAGTAACGCTCACCTGTCATGTGGCTAAAATGAGAGACTGAGATCAAGGTTATATCCTCCAAGTTATTGAAGGCAGAAAAGGCCTCTGAGACGCCATCTCAAGGGAAGAGGCTGGGCCTCGTGACCCATGCCTTTCATCCCAGCTACAATGGGGATAAAATAGATAAATGGATAAAATAGATAAATCACAGTGGAGGTGCCTATCTGGGCAGGAAACAAGACCCAGTATTAAAGATAACCAGCATAAATATATCAGACAAAGGCCTAATATCCAACATAGACAAGGAGCTCAAGAAAGTAACTCCTCCCAAACCTATTAAAGCAACCACTAAATGGGCAAGGGCACTAAGGAGAGACTTCTCAGAAGAAGAGGTAAGAATGGCAAAGAAACACAGGAGGCAATGCTCATCGTTCCTGGCAGTAAAGGAAATGCAAATCAGAACAACTCTGAGATTCCATCTCACCCCAGTTAGATGGACCAACATCGTGAATTCAAACAACAAATGTTGGCAGGGATGCGAGGAGAAAGGAACGCTACTGCACTGTTGGTGGGAATGTAAACGAATACAACCACTCTGGAAAGCAGTCTGGAGGTCCCTCAAAACCTAAACAAAGACCTTCCCTACAACCGGCCTATACGACTCTTGGGCATCTACCCAGAATTTCACAAACCAGGATATGATAAAGACACATGCACAACCATGTTCACTGCTGCCCTATTCACAACAGCCAAGACACGGAGACAGCCCAGATGCCCTACAATAGACGAGTGGATCCAAAAAATGGGGCACCTATACACAATGGAATTTTACCCAGCCATGTGAAAGAATAAAATAATGTCATTTGCAGGGAAATGGATGGAACTAGAAGAAATCATGTTGGGCGAGGTAAGCCAAGCTCAGAGAGGCAAACAACATGTGCTCTGATAGGCAGAAGTTAGATCTAAAGTACACTGGGCTATGAGAAATTATACATGGCTAGATACTCACACACAGTGAGACCGAAAGAGGACCCTCTTAGGAGAGAAACACAAAGGCACAATGTCTAAGTGCCCCTTCATGTTTATATGAAATCATATACACATTGAAACTCCACAATACGGAAACAAGAGACCTCTCTCTTCTTTTTCTTTTTTTTCAGTTTAGTTTCAGGTGATTCTGTCTCCTTTTCCTTATGCATGGTGTCTTCACAGGTACATCTTCTGGAGGGTGGTGGGGAGGGCACTCACAAAACTGGAAGTGGCGCTGTGGCTCAAGTGGTAGAGCGCTCGCCTTGGAGATAAAGAGCTGAGGGACAGCGCCCAGGCCCTGAGTTCAAACCCCACGACTGACAAAAATAAATAAGTAAGTAAATACCTAGCTCGAGGGGTCACAGATGATCTCAGCAACGGGTGCAGAAGCCTCTTGGGGTCACGGTGTCCTTACGTTGTTGACAACTCCCTGGGGAGGAAGACCAAATCCAGCTGCCCCAGGGCGAGCGTGAGGCGGTGAGGGGCTTGTGGGTATGTGCGTACTCATGTATTCACGCAGGCCAGGTGTGGGACATCACACCTGCCATCCCTGCCATCCCCGCTCCTCTTGGAAGCCGAGACTGACAGGATGCCGTATTGGGAAAGTTATCTGGGACCCCATCTCAACAAACAAACAAAGCTGGATGTGGTGATTCAAGGCTGTAATCCCAGCTCCGTGGCCAGATAGAAGGGCAGGTGTCGGTGGGAGGCTGGTGATAGGAGGCTGGCCTAGGCAGAAGCATGAAGCCCTATCAAAAATAAGCCAAACAAGACATACACACACACACACACACACACAAAGAGCTGGAGCCGTTGCTCAAGTGGTCCACCAACCTGCCTCATTTAGCAGGTCCCTGAGCTCAAACTCCAGCAGGGAACACACGTTGCACACGCACACACACACACACACACACACACACACACACACGAAAAGCCAAAAGGGCTCAAGCCAAGCAAGTTACAAGGCCCTGAGCTCAAATTCCATGCACTACCCCCATTGGATTTACAGGGGCTCATTGACCAAAATCTAACACCAGATTCTGGGCCTGGGATAGCCCCCCTACACACACATGCTGGTCCTGGGAAGCCCACTACAGGCCAGACTGAGAGGTGTCAGTCCCTCCTATATGTTCTTACCCCTGGGGAGGGGGGGGGGGCATGTGCCGATGGCCGGGGAGGGGGGGGGAGGAAGGAGGCCTGACCACTCTCAGGGTCTTCCTGTGCCCAGCGAGCATCAAGCAGCCCGCGTGACCTCCCTCCTAAGAACCGCATGCACCAAAGCTGGGAGGGACCCCAACTCTGCAGGTCACAAAGCAGCAACGTTGCTGCTTCTCCTGCAAGGACTTCAACAATGCAGCCACAAGCTGGAACAGAGGCCGGCACTGACACCTGGTGGCGGCGATAGAGAACTGCAGGGGGGCTGTGGCTGGAGGCGGGAAAGCCCCAGGTCTTTACAGCTCATGGAAATGAAGAAAGTTTGGTGTTTTCTTGAGCCACGTGCAGAAGGTCCATGTTGAGATAGTTTCATTGGAAGCCAGGCGCCGGGGTTCTCACGTCTGTAATCCTAGAGCGACTCGGGAAACTTGAGATGTGAGGAGCCCGGTTCAAAGCTAACCCAGGAAGAAAAGTCAGTGAGTGAGATATCATTATTATTATTTCCAATTACCTGGGGAGCGGGGGGGGGGGGGGGGGGGGGGGGGAATTCATGGGGCTGGGAAGTGGCTCAGCGGTAGAGTGCTTGCCTCGTATGCACGAAGTCCTGGGTTCGATTCCTCAATACCACATACACAGAAAAAGCTGGAAGTGGCGCTGTGGCTCAAGTGGTAGAGCGCTGGTCTTGAGCAAAAAGCTCAGGGACAGCACCCAGGCCCTGGGTTCAAGCCCCAGGACTGACTTAAGTGGTAGAATGGCAGCCTTGAGTGGAAAAAAAAAAGCCAAGCAAGATCATGAGGCTCTCTCTCTCTCTCTCTCTCTCTCTCACACACACACACACACACACACACACACACAGATAAACAAAACACACTGATTTCTCAAATAGTGGAACCTGGACTCAAGAACTAGTCAAAGACTGAAAATTTCTCTCAGGGATCAGATGCCAAGCAGCCAAGAACTTTGCCTGGAAATGTAGTAATTAAGGTGGTGTTTCCCCCCTCCCCCCATACACACACACACACACACACACACACACACACACACACACAAATGTTTTTAACTCTGTGGATCAAACTTCAGCGTTTGTTTCCTATATGCTATTATGGTGTTCATTTTTAATTGTATACCAACTGGATGTCCATCTACATTTTCAGAAGCCATCAGGAAAGAAGCAATTACAGATTTGCTTAAGTCGGGAGAAAAATTCAACATTTCCGAAGCCAAATAAGAACTGGAGACCTTGCTCAATGGTAGAGCACCTGCCTGAGAATCAAAGCCTTGACTGAGTTCAGTGCCCAGCACTCACTCACACACACACACACACACACACACACACACACACACGATGTCATAAGAGAATCAATTAATAAAGTTTAAAATATATAACCTGATTTATCAGCTTCGATCACAATTAACTTTTTCATGCACTGAAACTGACTTTCCCTTCCACACCCTTCTAGAAAGATGGATGGAATGTGAACTATTTTAATGACACCCTATAATCTCCGGACTGTATTTTTCCACAGAACCCATGTAGAATAAGTGTTTTGCACACCGTCCAGACTAGGCAATAGTTGTAGAATGTTTTGAGAGAAATCCAGAATCTTCCCCTAAATCAGTTATGTAGTTTTCCCAATTCCTGCCAGCAGCTGGGGGAAGGGGGAAGGGTTCCTGAGAAACACCCCCAGAAAGTCAGTCTAGCCCCAGAACAGACCGGAAACAGAAAAAGAAAAATAAGACTTTTTTTTTAATCCTTAAGAACCAGGAATGGAGGGGAAAACTGGGAGAGGAGGAGGCGAGGGGTGACATTGTCCAAAAAGAACTGTACTCGTTACCTGATTTGTGTAACAGCAACCCCTCTGCAGATCACCTGTATAATAACAATTTTTTTTAATGTAAAGCTAGGTGCTGGTGGCTCCCGCCTGTCATCCCAGCTACTCAGGAGGCTGAGATCTGAGGATCACTGTTCAAAGCCAGCCCAGGCAGGAAAGTCCCTGAGACTCTTATCTCCAATTAACCACCAAAAAAAAACAGAAGTGGTGCTGTGGCTCAAGTGGTAGAGCGCTCGCCTTGAGCTGAAGAGCTGAGGGACAGCGCCCAGGCCCAGAGTTCAAGAGCCAGGGCCAGCAAAAAAAAAAGAAAGGGAGGGAGGAGGGAGGGAGGAAGAAAAGATGAAGGAAGGAAAGGAGGAGGGAGGGAGGGAGAGAGGAAGAAAGGAAGGGAGGGAGGGAGGGAAGAAGGAAGAAGGAAGGGAGGAGGGGAGAGAGGGAGGGAGGGAAGGACATAGGGAAGGCCAAAGGGAGGGAGGGAGGGAGGGAGGGAGGAAACAGGAACTGTGACCCAGAGGGAAGATGTAACAGTGTAGACTGAGGCAGGGAAAACAGCCAGGAGGTGGCTCCACTACTCATGCAGCTAGCTGTGTCAGGGACTGAGCTGCAGGCGTTGGCACCAGGGTCCAGACTTTTGAGACCTTTCCCTAGGCCAGAAGCGGGGAGCGTGTCCAGCGCTCGGCCACAAGGTGGCGCCAGACGCCCATGGACGTAAAATGCACCTTCCTTCTAGGTGGGCTCCCATTCCCTCAGGCCAGATTCTCACACACACACACACACACACACACACACACACACACACTCACACACACACGCCACCACCCCCCCACACCTGTCATCGCTCTGATCAAAGGATAAATAGGAAGCGTGGAAAACAGGGAGGGAACCAGACTTGGAATTCTCCTCCTCCAGGTCTTCCCAGTGCTGGGATTACAGGCGTGTACTACCACACCCAGGGAAAACAGGGCCCAGACGCTCCCAGAGAGCTTTAGCCGAGCTGTGTGTGTGAGAGAGAAGAGCTTGGCTACAGAAGGCCTGGTTAGGACAGAAGCTAGGTGAGTGTGCCCGGCAGCGCCTCGGCGGCTCTGCCGGCGGGCACGGGTGTGTGTTCTGACTGCTAACCTGATCCCGTGTCCTGGCGATTTTTCTGTGAGCCTCGCCCAGCCCGGCCTCCATTCTGAGGCCTCAGCTTGTCAGCCTCCCTCGGGCCGCTAGGATTATGTGCGGATGACCGGATTCTCGGGCGAACACCGCCCACCTCTGTCCAGTTACAGGCTTTCTGGCCTGGCTTGGTGGTGGATGATGTGGAATGACCCAGATTAAAGCTTTGCTTTCTGGCCCAGGCCAGCCTCGGATGGCAATCCTCCAACCTCTGCCTCCCTCAACCGCCAGACCATGGGGCACTTGGCTGCCAGAGACCACAGCCCGCCCAGGCCAGCCCTGGGCCCTTGAGTTCCCACGGGGCTGTGTGCAGAGAACTGAGACCGCCCCCCTCTCCCACTTTACCCTCATGCTACCCCGGGGGGACCCCAATTCCCTTCACCCCAGAGGGTCTTTGAGGCTGATGATGGAAGGAAAATCTTCTAAGGCCCACTTTAGTCAGGAACCCAAAAGATGACTCGGGGCGGGGGGGGGGGGGGGGGGACACTTTATTTGTCAGTTGTGGGGTCTTGAACTCAGAACCTGGGTCGTGTCTCTTGAGCTCTTTGTGCTCAAGGGAGAGCGCGCTACCTCTTAGAGCCACGGCGCCCCTTCCGGGGGTCTGGTGGTCCGTCGGAGATTAAGAGTCTCTCAGGCTTTTTCCTGCCTGGGGATTGGCTCTGAACCGCCATGCTCCCATCTCAGCCTCCTGCTGTCCAGAAGACTCGAACCCAACACAGTGTACATTACCATCCATTTCCCTGCTGGATGCAGACAGACAGACAGACAGATGGACAGACAGATTGGGGGGTGGGGGGGAACCTAACACATAGGTCCTTCACAAATAAGTAAAGAGGATGGGAGGGAGACCCCATCTCTCTGTCCCACATCACTGGGGGGTGGGGGGGGCTCAGCGCTTCGTCTCCCACAGCGGCCGCAAGACATGAAGCCCGGAGGCCTGCCCCTCTGTCTCTGGTCCTTTCTCTAAAGAGGAGGCCGGAACACAGGCCTCCCCCTGCAGGCCTCCCCCTGCAGGCCTCCCCCTCCAGGTCTCCCCCTCCAGGCCTCCCCCTGCAGGGCCCTGCAGTCACTTCCTCAAGGCCCTTCCCCCACATCTGCTAGCTCCGCGAGC
This sequence comes from Dipodomys spectabilis, assembly GCF_019054845.1. Classification (NCBI taxonomy): domain Eukaryota; kingdom Metazoa; phylum Chordata; class Mammalia; order Rodentia; family Heteromyidae; genus Dipodomys; species Dipodomys spectabilis. Next base: position 100,220 of record NW_024871219.1, read on the forward strand.
CGAAGTCCTCTTCGGGGGGCAGCACGGTCGGTCATGACGCACACGTCCACCTTCTCCTCCCTCCGGCAGGGCGCGAGCTTCTGCGACGGGTTGGTGATTTTCTGAAAATCAAGTTTTAGAGGAAACCATCAGCTGTCCGGAGCGAACATAAAGACGAGCCCAACGAGCGACTGGGTTCCAGAACTTTCGAGAGGCAACAACAACAAATTCCAAAGACAACCCAGTTCCTGGATCAACGATTTCCAGCGTCATCTAGAATCATCTGCCCAGCGGTTCCTGAAGGGCCCTGGAGGCCAGTGTTCTTTCTCTAAGAACACACCACGGAAGTTTCCTCCAGTCCCCACCCCCCAAAAAAAAGCAGATAAGGGAAACAGAAGATAAAATAATAGATCCGTGTCCAACCACATCCATCAGTTATATGAAATGTTAGTGGACGAAACACACCCATTAAAAGGGTAAAGATGCAGGGCGCCAGTGGCTCACGCCTGCCATCCTACATACTCAGGAGGCTGAGATCTGAGGATCATGGTTCAAAGCCAGCCCGGGCAGGAAAGGCCATGAGACTCTGATCTCCAATGAACCACCAGAAAACAGGAAGTGGTGCTGTGCCTCAAGTGGTAGAGCACTCGCCTGGAGCTGAAGAGCTGAGGGACAGCGCCCAGGCCCAGAGTTCAAGCCCCACGACCGACAAAACAAAAAAAAAGAAAAAGAAAAGGCAAAAATGATCAGAAAGAATTCACAGTTGTAAATTCAGAAAAGAACAAAAAGCTGACGGGAGATGTGGTTTAAGGGGTCTAGCGTTTGCCTGCCAATCTTTCTCCAATATAAACCGAAAGTAGAGGAGGAAGAGGAGGTAGAGGAGGAGGGAAAACAGAAGGGGGGGAGAGTAGTTGTAGTTGCTGCTATGGTTTGAATGTGTCCCCTAAAAAGTTTGTGGTGGAATCTGGACCCCCAGAGCAGCAGTGAGGCCAGGAAGGGCCGGCCCATTGAATGGCTCCATGCTGGTTATGCAAGGCTCCCGAGGTCATGTGATCCTAGACTCCAAAACTGCTTATCCAGGGAACTTCTCTTCTTTATAAAGTACCCCGCCTGTGGTATTCTTTTAGTAGCAAGCGCAAAGGACCCAGACAGCCATGGAGTCCTATCCAGATTCCTCTCCCCACTGGGCAAACTCCTATCCACCCGTGCAAAAGGCTGCTGGCGGCCTTCCCAGCTTCTCAGGAGGCTGAGATCTGAGGATTGCAGCCCAGGTAGGAAAACCGCTGACTTTCCTTCTCTTCAATGAAGCACCAGAACACTGGAAGTGGCGCTGTGGCTCACAGGGATAGGAGAGCCAGCCTTGAGTGCCAAACGCTCAGGCACAGCGATCGGGCCCCGAGTTCAAGTCCCACAACCATCACCAACAAAAGCGCAAAGCACAGCCATGCCCAACGAAGGAGGCCCCAGCGACACGCAGACAGTGTCGGGCTGAGAAGAGACAGAGCGCAGGCGGTTACCAGAGTGTCCGGGAGGACGGCCATGGGGCAGCAGGAGTAGCGGAGCAGCTGACCCGTCTTCCAGATGGAGACTGGCAGGGCCACCAGGAACAGCATGAAGGCGACAAAGGCGAACAGGGCCAGGCCGAGGGGCAGAGCCTCTCCTGGGGAAACGGGACAGTTAAGAGCGAGTTAGAAAAGCAGTGCTGAAGAAGGAGCCTCTAGTCCTGGGCTTCCTCTGTGCAATCTGCCTCCTGAGCCATCAGGGGTGGGCCCGTGAGTCCTTGCCATCGTTCTAGCTTCTATGCAAAGGCTTCCAGAAGTTTCCAGAAAGTTCCTCCCCCCCCCCCCCCCCCCCGTGCTTGGCATAGCTGCAGGAGGAAGGCAGGGTGCCAGGTGGAGAGGGAAGCAGAACAGCACAGAACAGGGTTGGGCGGCGACGGGAAACAAAGTATTGCGCACTTGGCTACTGGTGCGGATTCCTATTATGGAAGATTTCCTGCTGCGCATGAGCAGGTGAAGAAAGATCTGTGCTGTCCTCTCCGACTCTGACTGTGGGTGTGGGGTCACCTCTCCAAGGGGGCTGGGTGTGTGCCACAGTACATGTGGGGACCCCCTTTTATGCTCAGAATGGCTAGGCACTGATCGCAGGTCACCCATGGAGTGAGAGCCCTTAGAAAAATAAGCCAAGGCCGAGCTGGCGCCGGCGCTCCCGCCTGGCATCCTAGCTACTCTGGAGGCTGAGATGTGAGGACCGTGATTCGAAGCCAGCCCCGAGGCAGGAAAGTCTGTGAGACTCTTATCCCCACGGAAACAGCAAAAATGGAGCTGTGGTTCAAGGGGTAGCGCCCTAGCCTTGAACAATCGAGTTCAGGGATGGCATCCAGGCCCCGAGTTCAAGGCACTGGGGGCTTTGGCTTGGTTTGGTTTCTTTCTTTCTTTCTTTCTTCCTTTTTCTTTTGGTCGGTCATGGGGCCTGAACTCTGGGCCTGGGCGCTGTCCCTCAGCTCTTCAGCTCAAGGCTAGCGCTCTACCACTTGAGCCACAGCGCCACTTCTGGCTTTTTCTACTTAGGTGGTGCTGAGGAATCGAACCCAGGGCCTCGTGCATGCAAGGCAAGCGCTCTACCACTGAGCCACCTGCCCAGACTTTGGTTTTGTTTCTTTTGTGAAGAGTTTTTAAACACTGTAGGATGTTTAGACCATTAAAGAAAAAAAAATAAATAGAGCCGGGCATCGGTGGCTCACGCCTGTCATCCTAGCTACTCAGGAGGCTGAGATCTGAGGATTGTGTTTTGAAGCCAGCCTGGGCTAGGAAAGTCCCTGAGACTCTGATCCAATGAACCACCAAAAAACCGGAAGTGGCGCTGTGGCTCAAGTGGTCGAGCGCTCGCCTTGAGCTGAAGAGCTGAGGGACAGCGCCCAGGCCCAGAGTTCAGGACCCACAACCGACCAAAATATATACATATAAATGAAGGAGAAGACCCAGAACTCTCGGCAGGCATCAGAGCAGGCCTCAGCGGGCCGCCCGCTGGACAGGGGGTGCCCGGGCTAGACAGATCACCTCACCTTGCACCTCCACGCACTGTGCCTGGCTGAAGGCACTGCGTCTCGCGATGGCTCGGACCAGCGCGCGGGCCTTCACGCAGTACATGGCGCCCGGCTCCATGGCCCCCAGGTAGACAGGGAAGCCCACGGTCCTCACCACCTTGGCATGTTCCTTTGGGAAGGAAGAGAGACAGGGCCTCTGGAGGGGGGCAGGAAGGGAAGGGGCGAGGAGCCCCAGGGAGACGTAGTACAGATAGCAACTTGCATTCTGACACAGCCGTGCACGTGAGCAACCCATGCCTTTGCGTTCACTGAGCATCTACTACACACCGGACACTGGGACAAAACGGACAGAGACCCTATTGTCTGTCGAGTGTCAAATAAATATGTACCGAGAGGGAGAAAAAGGCAGGGGCTGGGAAGGTGGCTCTGTGGTAGAGTGCTCACCTCACATGCATGAAGCCCTGGGTTCCATTCCTCACTATCACAGACACAGAAAAAGCCAGAAGTAGCCCTGTGACTCAAGGGGTAAAGTGCTAGCCTTGAGCCAAAGCTCAGTGACAGTGTCCTGAGTTCAAACCCCAGGATTGGCAAAAAAAAAAAAAAAAAGTGTTTGGGCCGGGTGTGGTAGTGCATGCCTACAATCCCAGCTACTTGAGAGGAAAAGTGCCCGAACTGGCCTGTGAAATAAACCAAAGCAAAAAGGGCTGGGAGGCCTGGCTCAAAGGGTAGCGTGCCAGTTTGAGAAGTATACAAGGCCCTGAGTTCAAAGCTGAGTACCACCAAGAATGGAAAAGAAAAAACACAAGTGGAGGGAGGTAACGTCGGGGCAGAGACCTGAAGGTGAGGGATCTAGCTGTGCCTGGGCTGCGCGTGGCCAGCGGGTTGGCACAAGAGTTCACTGGAGCCAGAAGGCTCACCTGTCCACCCAGCCACCCGTCTGTCCATCCGCCATCTGCCCACCTTCCTCCTCCGCCCGCCCTGAGCCTGCACAGGCTTGTCTGGGCCCAGTCCCTGTGACTCAGGGTACGAATTCTGACGCTGGTGTGGCCTGCTCCACTTTTTCCAAGGAACCCCCTCCAAAAACAAAGTGTGCAGGGGGTACAGCAGTGGCCCGGGCGCCCGCCTGAGAGGATCCCCGGGAGGCCAGCTGGCTTCTGCAACCCCCAGACTTGGACTAATGTAATGCACGACAATGACGGTTCTTGGCTGAGGACTTGGGTCTTGAGAAACTGAGCCCCTCCAGGGGAAGGGGCAAGGGGCTGGGCTGAGATGCTAGGGAGACACAGTCCTAGGCACAAGGGGGCTGGAGTGACCGGGGTCTGCTACACCCTGGCTACGAGGTGGGGGTGGTGGGCCCTCCCCTCCCACGGGCGTGTTCCTCCGGCTGGCTGTAATTAGCTGGGCTTGGTCGTCAGCAGCCTGACTCCTGGCTCCCTTGCTCCATCGCTTCTACACTCAGCCAAGACCCACACCCCGGATCACGTGCTCTGCACACCATCCCGCCCCGTTCTGTTGCCCCAAACCGGCTGAGACCAGTTGATGTACTTCAGCTAGACCAGGTCTGGAAAGACTCCCAAGCTAGGCGGCTCACGCCTGTCATCCCAGCTTCTCGGGAGGCTGAGGCCTGAGGATGGTGGTTCAAAGCCAGCCCAGGAAGAAAAAAAAAAAGTCCCATGAGACTCTCTTCTCTCCAGTGAGCCAGCAAAAAGCCAGAAGTGGAGCTGTGGTTCAAGTGGCAGGGCACCAATGATTGGTGGGGGGGGGGGGGGTGGAGTTTAAGGGAGAGCTTGAGGCCCCGAGTTCAAATTCGAGTACCAGTCCACTAGCACGTGTGCGCACGCGCACACACACACACACACACACACCCCTCTCTCTCAGCCAAGGCTTAGGTTGGACACACAGACAGTGTTGAAAAGGCCAGTGGTCTCCTTCTCACACATGTCAGCCAAGACTGTCCATCTCAGATGACTAGCGCTTCCTGGTCGGGCCTGACCCCAAGGCCCACGTTAGAAACCTTACCTTGGCCCCAGGCGCCTTCCTCCAAAAGGTCACGAAGAACTCGAACTGGGGCCCCAGGTCCTCCAGCTCAATCACCAGGTGGAAGCCATCCTTCCTGACGGCCATCCTGGGCGGGAGGAGGAGGGCTGTGGAGCAGAGCAAAGGGAGGATCACAGGAGCCCAGGGACACAAGGGACCTGGTCACCTGTGCAAATGTAGCAGCGGCCGTGGGCAAAAAAATAAAAGGGGGGGGGGGCTGGGAAGGTGGCTCAGTGGTAGAGCGCTTGCCTTGCATGCATGAGGCCCTGGGTTCGATTCCTCAGCACCACAGAAGCAGAAAAAGCCGGAAGTGGCGCTGTGGCTCAAGTGGTAGAGCGCTAGCCTTGAGCTGAAGAGCTGAGGGACAGCGCCCAGGCCCAGCGTTCAGGCCCCACGACTGGACCAAAAAAAAAAAAAAAAGGCCCAGGAGCCCGGGCCTGAATGCAGCAGGTGCTCACAAAGGCATTTTTTGCTTTTTCTGTCAGTCCTGGGGCTTGAACTCAGGGCCTGGGCGCTGTCCCTCAGCTCTTCAGCTCAAGGCGAGCGCTCTACCGCTTGAGCCACAGCGCCATTTCCTGTTTTCTGGTGGTTCATGGGAAATAAGAGTCTCACAGACTTTCCTGTCTGGGCTGGCTTTGAACCGCGATCCTCAGATCTCAGCCTCCTGAGTAGCTAGGATGACAGGCGGGAGCCTCCAGCGCCCGGCATAAAAGCATTCATTTTAACCATTTTCTCTTCACGTAGACGTTATCTCTTTCCCTTTATTATTTTGGGGGAGGGGAGATACTCAATTTTGAGCCATCCCTCTATCCCACATCCCCACTTTGGTTGTTGTTGTTCTGGTTATTTTTGAGATAGCATCTCACTTTTTGCCCACCTGACCCACGATCCTCCTTGTTTTACACTTCCTGGGATGACAGACATGCACCACGATACCCAGCTTGGTCTGTTGAGATGGTGTCTTCTGAGCTTTTCTGCCCAGGGTTTGGCTTGGAACCTCGGTCCTCTCTATTTCAGCCTTCCACATTGCTGGGTGAAAGGCGCACACCACCGTGGCCAGCTACGGGCTGAGATAGGGTCTTGAAAAGTTCTTGCCTTAACTGGTCTCAAACCCTGATCTTCCCAAGTGGCTAGGATTACAGGCATGAACCACGGGCACCTGGCTCAGGTGCTATTTGTTCTCTTTCTGGGAGAGGCTAACACCAGGATTTGAACTCGGGAATGTCCTATTGCTCAGTTTACCACCTATTGTTCTATACCACCTGAGTTTCCAGCCTAGCTTTTTTTATGCTGCTTTCTTTGGACACGGAGCCCTAGGGCCTCTTTCTGCTCCGGTTGGCTTCTAACCTCGATTCTCCACATTTCAGCCTTCCGAGTAAGATGAGATTGCAGGCGTGAGCCACGGTGTGTGGTCAACTGTTATTTCCTGACGCTGGGCAAACACCAGCCCGAGCTCTCTCTTGAGCGCTTCTGGGCTGGTCTTTGCCAGTGGGGTTGTGCACAGCATCCCGGATTAACAGCTCTGCATGGGGTTCAGTGGGGAGATTTCAGAGAGCAAAACATGTTCCTCCCACCTGACACACCAGGAACAGCGTATGCCAGGGTAGGAGACGGGAAGACAAGGGAGGTCAGGCTGCTCCTCTGAACCACTTCCGGCGGGAGAAGAGACTCTGATCCCTCCACTTGAAGTCCCACATGATAAGCACTGGGATCTCAGACCTCCCTCTTCAGGATATGAGACTTAAGGGGAAAGGATCTGAAAGGTCCGGGCATGGTGCTGCACACCTGTAATCCCAGCCCTGCTGCAAATGGAGGTGAGAGAATTGTTCTCAGTGGCCAACCCTGGGCAAAAAAAAAAAAAAAAAAAGCTCAAGAGACCTAAGCCTGCCAGGTGCTGGTGGCTCACGCCTGTCATCCTAGCTACTCAGGAGGCTGAGACCTGAGGATCATGGTTCCAAGCCAGCCCAGGCAGACATACCCAATTCAAGATAGAGATTGCCCAGACTAGGGCTTGAACTCAGGGCTGACTCCACTGCACAAGCTTCCCAGGGGAGCTTCAGACACATGCGCAGACTGACACTTACTGACCACCCCCCCACCCCCAGCAGCCAGAGCCAGGCCTGTTTCTGCGTACTCTGGTCCCTAAGCACAAGCATGGGCAGGCCAGACCCCCGCAGGCCCAGTCCTTAGCTCCCCCTGACCTGGCTTTCCCTCCCGCAGAGGTGCCAGCCCTCTAGGGGGTGGGGGAGGAGCTTGGCTGGAACCCCAAGCTGGCCGGTGCCACCGGGATGCCCGGATGCTGTCTGGCAGAGCTGTGGTGCTCTTGGCCGGCTCGGAGGCCTGGGGTGGAGGCCTGGCAGAAAATCCTGAACTCTTCACTGACATTCCTATTGCCATCCATTCCATTCCACTCTTTCTATTCCTGCTCACCTCTTGCCTCCTGTCTTCTGGCTCTCAGCTCTGGGCATTCCTGGGACAATAATAATGATAATAAAATAATAATAGTAATGGCAGGCCTGGCACCGGTGACTCACGCCTGTCATCCTGGTTAGCTCAGGAGGCTGAGATGTGAGGATCATAGGTCAAAGCCAACCCCAGGCGGGAAAGTCCATGAGACTCTTCTCTCTGAGAAACCACCAAGAAAACTAGAAGTGGTGCTGTGACTCAAAGTGGTAGAGCACTCGCCCTGAGCTGAAGAGCTCAGGGACAGCGCCCAAGCCCTGAGTCCAAGCCCTAGGACCAACAACAAAAATCCTGTGTGATCAGTGACTGCCGCTGCTCTAGGACAATGCAGACAATGCAACGGACATACCGGGACCCACCACCAGGGGCGTCAGTGCCACCATGGAGGGATCTCCATGTCAAAGCACCAGAGACAGTCTCCCACTCAAGTCTTGAGACTGTGAGGCCAGATCTCACCTTTCCCAATGCCACCACCCCAAAGTGGACCCCAAGCTCTTCTCCATCTGCCCCTCTACATCTCAGATCCGAATCTATCTCAGCCTATGGAATGCAAACTGTTTTCACACACATGAAGCTGCTCAGGGGCAGTAAGCCTGAGGTGGATAAAGCACCAGGACCGGGCGTTGATGCTCACACCTGTAATCCAGGCTACTCAGGAGGCTGAGATGTGAGTTCAAAGCCAACCTTGGGAGGGGGGTCGGTGGTCGGGGAGAGAGGCACAGACAAACCCGGGAGACTCTCCTCTCCGATTAATTAGCAAAAAAGGGTAAAGATGGAGCGGGCGTGGTTCAAATGGTAGAGCACCAGTCTGAAGCGAAGAAGCTAAGTGAAAGCGTGAGGTCTGCGAGGATCATTGGAATGCCCAAGCCTGGGCAGGAATGACTCCTAAAAGAGATGGAACAGGAAGAGAAGAAGAAACGTGGCACCTTACTTGAGTTCCGATTAAACGGTGGCTTCAGGGCGCTCCAAGCTGACGCCCGTGGGCCCGAGGTGGCCCTGACGCGGAGCCGGTACGGGACCGTGGCTGTGATGTCATCGGTGACGTCGCACTCGGGGCCTTGGGTCGGGGAGCACCAGCTGCTGGGTATCCACACGTGGCTCATGTACAGGCTCTCGTACTCCCTGGGCCCGGGGAGAGAAAGGTACAGTGTGACATCATCGCTCAGGGTCAAACCGTTCCTGAGAGAAGGGGCTGGGAAGGGGGCTCAGTGGTAGAGCGCTCGAGCGCTCGCCTAGCATGCATGAGGCCCTGGGTTCCATTCCTCAGCACCAGAGACACAGAAAAAAAACAAAACAAAACTGCAAGTGGTGCTGTGGCTTAAGTGGCAGAGTGGTAGGTAGCCTTGAGCGAAAGAAATTCAGGGACAGTGCCCAGGTTCTGAGTTCAAGTCCCAGCACTGGAGAAAAATAAGCCTTCACTAGGCACCGGTGGGTCACGCCTATACTTCTAGCCACTGGAGAAACAGAGATCTGAGGATTGCAGTTCAAAGCCAACACCCGGGTGGCAAAGTTCCTGAGACTCTTTTATCTCCAGTGAAGTGGCAAAAGCCAGAAGTGGAGCTGTGGTTCCAGTGGTAGAGCACCCAGCTGTGAGCCAAAAAAGCTAAAGGCATAAGGGAGGTTCTGAGTTCAAGTCCCATTTACTGACAAAAGACGTGTCCATTTCTGGTCAGAGTGAAACTCATTTAAGACGTGACTCACTACTAGTGGACTATCACACCCACGGGACAATTTCCCTGGCTTGTTCAGTTCTCTCCTAGGGCCCACGCACACACAAGCTCATAAATATGAGCTCTGAGCCAGGCGCCAGTGGCTCACATCTGTCATGCTAGCTACTCAGAAGTCTGAGATCTGAGGATCGAGGTTCAAAGCCAGCCCAGGCAGGAAAGCCCATGAGACTCTGATCTCCAAGAAACCACTCAGAAAACCACAAGTGGTGCTGTGGATCAAGTGGTAGACAGCTTGCCTTGAACTGAAGAGCTAAGGGACAGCGCCCAGGCCCTGAGTTCAAGCCCCACCACCAACAAAAAAAAGAAAAAAAACTCACCCCTGGTACTCAACCCAGTAGTGGACTGTTTCTCCAGGCAGGATCACTGGGCTCCACACCAAGAGATGCTTCATGTTGGCTGAGTGGACAGAGAGGTTCTGCGGGGCGGGCACCACAGCCCCAGGATCTGGGATGAAGGCAGACAGAGAGGCTGATGGGTAGTGTCACGGTGGTAGAAGGCCACGGGTTTCCCATGCGTGTCTCATGGAGGCCTCATGGGATCACTAACCAGAAACAACTCTTAGTTTCATTATCCTTTGTGCTCCTCCAAATTGTCACCCTTGTGGTTGCATTTCTGCCTTTGGGATAAAATGGAATATTAGTAATCATAACAGCTAACCTTCCATTTTCTTTCGGGGAGGGGAGGAAGAGAGTGGCCCTAAGATTTTGCTTTTGCTGTTTTTGCTGTTGGTGGTCGTGGGGCTTGAACTCTGGGCCTGGGTGCTGTCCCTCAGCTCTTCAAGTGGCTCTGCCACTTGAGCCACAGCACCACGTCCAGTTTTCTGGTGGTTCATTGGTGATAAAAGTCTCACAGATATTCCTGCCGGAGCTGGCTTTGAACCTCGATCCTCAGATCTCAGTCTCCTGAGTGGTTAGGATGACAGGCGTGAGCCACCGATGCCCAGCTTTAGTTCTATTTTTTAAATTAGTGGATGGTGTTCCATACTGATTTCCAGAAGGGTGGCAGGTAATTTGCATTCCCAGTAATAGCCTTTCTTTCCACTGTTCCCCGGTCTCCACATCCCTGCTCGGCAGCGCTGTCACCAGTCACTCGTGTGACCCACGATCTTCACAATCTTGTGTGGTTGTTGTTTTCTCGGTGCTGAGCTTTGAATCCCGGGCCTGGCCCATTCTGGCCCAGCACTCTACCCCACTCGGCTATTTCCCCAGGTTCAAGTTCATAAATGAGATAGAAGAAAACCCATTCTTGCTGAGGCAAGGCTGTGATCTGGGCTTGTCCCTGTCAGGTGATGAGTGGTGTTAACCGTTCTTTTTGTGCACTTGTGTGTCTTCTTTTGGACCAACGTCTATTTGGGACTATCATGCCATTTCTAAATCACATTCTTCGATCACTTTTGCTCTTCAGATCCTTCATCATCTAGGTACTCATCCTGAGGTCTGTTACTGGCAATGCCTGTGTCAGACTGACCTGAATCCAGGCTTTGCTTTAGCTGTGATGGTCTACGCCATCTTGCATAAGGCCGCGCCTCCTACCCCCCCCTTCATGCCAGGCCCATGCAAGCAAGGCTCCTGCTGGTGCACACATGGTTCGTTCAATTCAGCCCTTCCCTCCCCGCGCCAGTCTCCAGGTTGGTGCCTGGTGTTTATCGCCAAGCTCTGCGGGTACCAGGGAATGGGGCGGGGTTTGCTTCTGAGGGGATGCCTCGTCTTGTTCCCTCGCCTCTCGCCTAGGAAAGGATTCTCTGGTGATGTACCTTCATGTCACCGAAGCATCTGTGGTCTGCCCAACAAGGAAAGGCCTGGTGTGTATGTGGGGGCACTGGGAGGCCTCTTGATCTCACCAGCTCTAACATGGAAGTCATCAAAGAGACAGGAAAGAAAGAAGCTGGGGGAGGAGCTAGAGGGGAGAGGGGGAGGGAGAGGGAGAAGGAGGCAAAGCCCTCTCTCACACTCTTCCCCCTCGTAGTGTAGAAAAATAAATAAATGCTCTATTTGGGGAATAAAAAGCTTTATAGCTGGGCATCAGTGGCTCACGCCAGTCATCCTAGCTACTCAAGAGGCTGAGATCTGAGGATCAGGGTTCAGAGCCAGCCGGGCAGGAAAGTCCGTGAGACTCTTATCTCCAATAAACCACTCAAGTGGTAGATCGCTAGCCTTGAGCTGAAATGCTGAGGGACAGTGCCCAGGCCCAGAGTTCTATTGACTCAGAAAAAGCATTGACAAAAAAATAATCTAACACTATCAAAGTGAGGCAAACTTCTCTCCAAGTTAAAAACAATCTTAACAAAAGCTACCTACAAAACCTACAGATATGTCAAGTGACAGTGGCTCACACCTGTCATCCTAGCTACTCAGGAGGCTGAGATCTGAGGTTCGCAAGTTCAGAGCCAGCCAGGGCAGGAAAATCCACTTATTCCAATTAATTGCCAGAAAATCAAAAGTGGCGCTGTGGTTCAAAATGGAAGAGTGTTTGCCTTGAGCAAAAGAGCTCAGGGACAGTGCCGAGGCCCTGACTTCAAGCCCCATGACTGACCACGAGAAAAGAAAAGCTCCAGATAAATTTTACTTAATGGAGAGACTAAATGTTTTCTTCTGGATCAGGAACAAGCAAAGACACCCACTCACATTGCTCTTATTCAACAGAACACTGGAAATTCTAGCCATTGTTACAGGGCAAATAAGGGAAGTAAAAAGAATACATATTAGAAAGGAAGTAGGAAAGCTCCCCAATTAGCAGGCTTTGTGGAAAAGCCCCTGGAATCCGGAACAAAAACAATTTCCCAAATTAATACGCACGTTCACAGGATATATCATAAACACACAAGTTAATTATATTTCTAAAGACCACTTATGAACACTTGTACACATAAGATGACATTAAAATTACAATTATAAAAAAGAAAGAAAAAGAAACACATGGGTATAAATCTAACAAAATATACCCAGAATTTACATATGTAAAACTTTAGCCGGGTACCAGTGGTTCATCCTAGCTACTCAAGAGGCTGAGATCTGAGGATCACGGTTCAAAGCCAGCCCGGGCAGGAATGTCCGTGAGACTGTTATCTCCAATTAATCACCAGAAAACTGGAAGTGGCGCTGTGGCTCAAGTGGTAAAGCGCTAGCTTTGAATGAAAAAGCTCAGAGATAGTGCCCAGGCCCTGAGTTCAAGTCCCAGGACTGACAAAAACAAAACAAAACAAAAAACCCTCAACAGCAGAAAATCCAACAATCGAAGTAGAAAACAGTCCAAACACAAAGAGACATTTCACTGCAGGGGATATTGAGATACAAATAAGCACATAACAAGGTATTTAATCTCGCTTAAAAAAAGGGGGGGGGCTGGGAAGGTGGCTCAGTGGTAGAGCGCTTGCCTTGCATGCCTGAGGCCCTGGGTTCGATTCCTCAGCACCACATAAGCAAAAAGAAAAAAGCCGGAAGTGGCGCTGTGGCTCAAGTGGTAGAGCGCTAGCCTTGAGCTGAAGAGCTGAGGGACAGCGCCCAGGCCCAGAGTTCAAGCCCCACGACAGGACCAAAAAAAAAAGGTTGGGGAGGGTAAATGCAAATTAACACCACCAGGAGAAATTAACACCACCAGGAGAGTGCGTGTGACACAGTTATCAGGATGGCAACATTTATAAAAAAATAACAAGATTCAAATTTGGGCAAAGCAAGCGAGAACGTGAATCTATCACACGCTGCAGGTGGGAATGTAAAATGGTACATTCTCTCTGGAAAATGGTTTGGCAGTCTTCTTGTAAAATGACACCGGCAATTACCATCGGACCCAACAACCATACTCTTTGAAGCATTTACCCTAGAGAAATGAAAAACTTTGATCACCTATAACGGGTTCATGAATGCACATAGTCAAACCACACTTGGACCGGCTGTCTTCCAGCAAATCGGTAAGCCTTGGCCACTGACAATGACAAGACACACGCTCGAAGAGGAATAGCTCTGCAACACATTTCACTGTCCCGGTAAAAATGCAAAGCAGATTAGGTGCATTTTAAAACTACATCAGCCTTTCAGGGATTGCAGAAGAGCATTGCGATTTCCAATATTTTCTCGACTCAGCCTCTGTAGGTAGCAGCCATCCAGGAAGTGTGAGAAGCAAGATGTTGCCATTGGTCCAGAAGTCTTGGTTTTCATGTTGCCAATTTTTCCTGTACTGTCTTGTTGTTCCACACCCCCCCCCCAAAGAACCAGCCCACAGCTCCCCACTTCATTGTTTTATCTAGTCAGTCTCTTCACATTGATTTGAAGTCTGTTTTGTTTCTCATGACCTTGATCGCTTTTAGTGTCTCCTCCAACTTTCACCCGTGCATTTTTGCATCTACGGATGGATTTTTTTTTCTTTTGCAATCATTATTGCAATACTGATTTTTGAAATGTTAGTTGGAATTTTGTTAGGAAATGTTACCACTTCTCCATCATTTATTTTTCTATTCAGTTATTTTGGACTCAGATATGGATTTTATTCTATGGTTAAAAATGCAACACTGCTATTTTGCTATTTTAAGTTGTTCCTGCTATGGCTGTTTGGGAACATTTTCGGGTTGATTAGTGGGTCCAGTTAATTCATTCCCATCTTTTTCTGTGTTACTAATCGATCTGTGTGTGTGTGTGTGTGTGTTTTGTTTTTGCAGTACTGAAGCTTGAACTCAGGTCCTACACTTACTAGACAAACACTCTCCTATTTCAGCCACATTTACAGCTTATTTTGCTTTAGATACTGTCTTGAGTTTTTGCCCAGGTTTACTCTAGACAGGGTTCCTCCTATTTATACTTCCCAAAGAGATGGGGATTGTACACATGAACCACCACACCCAGCTTCTGGGTTAAGATGGCTCCCCTCACTCAGGCTGGCCTTCAATCTTTTTTATTTTTTTGTCGGTCGTGGGGCTTGAACTCTGGGCCTGGGCACTGTCCTTGTGCTCTTCAGCTCAAGGAGAGCGCTCTATCACTTGAGCCACAGCACCACTTCCAGTTTTCTAGCAGTTTATTGGAGATAAGAGTCTCACGAACTTTACTGCCCGAGCTGGCTTTGAACCACGATCCTCAGATCTCAGTCTCCTGAGTAGCTGGGATTACAGGCGTGAGCCACCGGCGCCCAGCTGGCCTTCAATCTTGAGCTGGCTAATCGGTGTGCCTCCCCAGTGACCGGAACTGCAGTGTGAGCCACTGTGGCTTGGCCTAACTTGTTTGTAGAGGTACAGAAAATATTGTAAAGACAACAGCAAGTTATTTGGGGCTGGCTTTCACTCAGCTTCTACCGATGCTAGCAGCTTATATAACCAGTTAGTCAAAAATAAGGAACCAACATTCCCCTATCAGCTATTATAGTCCTCCTATGTTATTTTAACTAAACTCCAGACTTGATTTGCTCTTTATAATTCCCCCCACTCCCATCTTTCTCCATTCCAGGATTCAATCCAGGGCATTATCTCACTCACAATCAGGCCCCGGCCTTTTTGAAGCATTTTGTTACTTCACACATACACACATTAAAAAAAAAAAAAGAAAAAAGAAACCAACCTGCTCCTGTCTCATCTTGCATCTCTCCCGCCCAACCCTATAATCAATCACTTCTCCCCGGAGCCCCACCCAGAGAGTTTTAAAAAGTCTCAACTGCCCAGACAGCTTGGGAGAGGAACACAGAATTTTTCCAGCTGTGAAATCCTGACAGTTATACCTTCAAAAGCTCCCCCCAAGCGATTCCAGTCTTCATTCAGGGCTGGGAACAAGAAATGTGGATCTTACTAAAGAAGAGGAGGAATGTGCCAAAATCCTCAAATGCTAGGGACATCAGTGTACTGTGCAGCACCCCAATGCTCCCTGAAATCAGACAACTGTTCTGTTCATCTCTAATCAGCGCTCTGCCTGGAACCTGGCTGGGAAAAGGTGCTCAGAAATGCTAAGCGAATGAAAACGGAACAAGCAAACCAAGTCTTAAAGGCCCCAACTACCCGATGCATTCCAAGTCGTACTTACCCGTGAGCGAGCATGGAATCAAAGTGCAGAAAACCCACGTGAAGAGACTTGTCCAGGTTCCTTCCAGAACCATCTCGAAGGCCTGTGTCTGGCAGACTTAAGTTTGTCTGGAAAGGTCATTTCCTTCCGGAATGGAGCACTGTGTCCATCTCAGCCATCTTGCCTTCAGACAGCAGAGGCAGAAGCTGAAGTCTCAGTAGTATGAAGCCTGAATTGTTCTGGAAAGAGGAGCGGGCCCAAACAGCTCAGAAGGGGCGGTCTCTGTAGCACCTTCCCTTCTGTCCAAATCCAGAGATCGCATCAAGGGGAGTGGCTTAGGACATTTCCAGAAAGAAGGTGACTGGGGAGCTTGATGATCTGCCTGGAGAACAGAAGTGGGCCATGAGCATCCCCCCCCCATCCCTTCCACCCCACCCCTCCCCCACCCCCTGCCAGGGGACCTGGATGTTTCTGGAAGTCAGTGAACAGGCAAGATTTTTCTTAACTTTCTTCAAATAGTTGTCCTCTTCCAAATCTCAGCCCTTTCTGCTAATACACACCCACTTCAGAAAACGTTGAGAACATTAATACCTTTTTAAAAGTCAAAACTATACAGCTGTATACTTATATGCATATTTTAAAAAATGAAAATCTAGGAAATTGAGGGAAAAAACCATCAAGAGTAGTTACCTCCGGTTACCTCCAAACAGAATGTGGGAAAGACAGTGGTTAAAAAAAAAAAAAATTGGAACAAGCCTCTTTGCTGAGTATTTTATACTGATTACCGAAACATGTGATTTAAAAAATCAAAACCGGTCCTGAAACTTGGAAGGAGATCCAGCCTTTTCAACACCCATTCATCTAATAGAACACAGGTTTTAGAGAACGTATTTGCAGAGGAGCCTTGGGGAGGTGCTTAATTACGCATTCCGAGAGCAATGAAGATCAAAGGAAGAGTGTGAAGTTCAAAGATGACGTACTTCCGGCCGTTCAACAAGTGTCTGGCTGCCAGGAGGCACTGAACTCTTGTCCATGTTCATGGATAGAAATGAGCAAGGTCAGAAGCGACAGGAGGTGGGAGTGTAGCTCGCGCACACTGAATAGATGGGAGGGCCTGGGAAGAGCCGCCCAACGTGACTTTCTGGTTCTGGTTTGGATCACTAGAGGATGGCAGCGCCTCAGCTCCAAGTATGGAGAGAAGCAGGGTCCGAGGTGGGGTCGGGAGAGGCAGGGTGCAGAAAAGGCTGCACCTGCTCAGTTGGATGCTTCTTGAACTTGAGATGCACAGGAAGTCACCAAGTGTGTTAGGAACCTGTCTTGGGAGGATGGGTGTCCAGGGCAGCATGCTGATGGTAATGAGGATAAAGGGGGGGGAGAGGGACTGTCACCCTGCCACCCAAGACCTACATTTGCAGACCAAGCAAGAAAACAAAATTGGAAAATGATTACCAAGGGGGGTACGGAAGTGTAATCTTCGAGAAATGCCTCCGGATTTTAGCAAGCAGTCATTTGCAATCTAAGAGAGAGGGGTTTCCGTGGGGGCCTTGGATCAGAACCTGGATCATGGTGGGCTGAAGGAAGAAGGAAGGCCCCTTTGATGCAAAGAGGAAGAAAACAACTCCACGAGCCTCACTGTTTCCATTCCTAATAGGCGCAACGAGGCCTCACACCATAGTTAAGGGAGTTAAAAGAATGAAGACAAGGCACAGTGCCAGAAAGGCAGTCTATTACCACTAGGCCTCTGCAGTCTGACCTGTCTTCTGAGCTGGCCTAGGGATCCACAAAGGAAGGTTCCAGTTGGAGCGATCTCCTTCATGGTGGTTGTGGATGGTCTCAGCTGCACCTTGCTAGTTCTTTCTTTAGCTAATTCATTAAAATTACTTGTCTATCACAGTTACACCCAAGCCAATGAGCTGTTGGATGAAACAGTACACTTACAACAGGGCAAACACTGGCTCCCCCTTTTCCAAGGATATCTGTAGTTTCTCCAGTATCTTACAATATAAATATCCCAGGCCAACTTTACTTCTTTAAAGCCAGTAAATATCTTAAGAGGCATTTATTTAGGGTTGTTTTTTTTTAAGTATGTACTTACATTTGTTTCCCAGTTTCAAAGTCATCCATGAGATACAAATCGGAGGAAATTGTGTTCTGTGCCTTGTTACTCGTAACTGCCATTCAGTTTTGCCACTTTATTTCACAATAGTGAGATCATTTTTTCCCCCTGCTCCAAGCTTGTTATTCTAATGGAAACATCTGAAAATCAGTAATCAGCAGTGATTACTGAGCACGTGTCCTCCTCCTGCTGGAGTTCAGTTGTTAGCACTGCAAAAATAAGACCTGGAATTAACTATTAGTGTGTAGGTCAGGCCAATTTTGATATATTTGATATAATCAGAGTGTTCTAGCCAGCAAATATTCTTAAAAATAAACAGTTCAGTGGTTGGGTGCCAGTGGCTCATGCCTGCCATCCTAGCTATTTAGGAGGCTGAGATCTGAGGATCATGGTTCAAAGCCAGCCTGGGCAGGAAAGTCTGTGAGACTCTTATCTCCAATTAACTACCAAAGAAAACCAAAAGTGGAGCTATGGCTCAAATTGGTAGAGCACTAGCCTTGAGCAAGAGCTCAGGGACAGCAGCCAGGCCCTGAGGTTAAGCAGCGCAACAGACAGGGGAAAAAATTTTTTTTAAACTTCAGTGAATATGGTGAATAAAAACTTACACTTCGCTATAGCAATTGAAAACTCCACCAAGCAGTTTAGGCTCTGCTCAGAAAACAAGTGTTCACTTGTTTATAACTGTATATTCTTTCAGATCAAAAGAGCACTTCATTACTAAATTAGAAATACACATTTTCTCAATCGTTTGGTTTAGGTAATCATGTAGCAGCAAGAATTTAGGGTGTGGAGCGTGCATATTTTGCTTGTCAATTGTGTTCAAAATAAAAAAGAGTTGAGTAACATCTTGCTACCGCCAACAGAACCAGCTTGCCAGCTCCCTCCAAATTTGCAACAGCACCAAATAATGCATTTCCTCAGAACTGACAATGTGGCATTGAAAAAATAAAAACCATCCTACACAACAGACTGTTTTACAAAGAGAAAAAAGTGAGCAGTTAAGGAGACACTTGAAAAACAGCTTTATTACTCACCTTCTGGCGAAGTATTGAAAACGAAGAGGTTAAAAGTTTAATGCTAAACTCTTTATCATTTGGACATTGAAGTATTTCTGAAAAACTGCCAGATTCCAAGACAAAATTTTCATGTAAGAGGAAATACAGGAGAGAACCATAACTACGCATGGAGGCAAGACACTGAAGGGGATAAGGTTTAGGAGACTTTATTTTATTTCCATTTTTTCCCCAGTGGGCCCTCATTGTAAACACAGGTTCTGGCGGATTGTTAACTCAGGGCAAACCAAATGCTGCGGTCGGCTTCGTACTTTTTAAAAGGAAACGGTACTTTGAACTTTAGACGAAGACTCCCATTCTTTGATACAGTCCCTTCTTCCACATGTACAGGTTGAACAATGGTACGTTCCTGCCTAAGACAGGTGGCTGGCTTACCTCCAATCCAGGCACTCAAGAGATGAAGGTGAAATTCCACACTTCTTTGACAAGGAGGAAAGAAAAAAAGGAAGAGTTGAATCTGCCACGGGGGAAAAGATTAACGTGGTAACCTTTGCAACTTCTGAATTACCCAACAGCATTACAGCTGGAAAGCATTTTCGTGCCACGTACCTATACAGATGACTTATTCTCACAAGCTAAGCTGCTCATCTCCTAGGCCTTTTTGTTCTTCAGATACTGGCAGTGTGCTCAGCCTTCTTGCAACATTCAATGATGGATCTGTGGGAGCCTTCAGTCATGCTAGGTGCACATGCTAACATGAATGATGATATGCATGTAAAAGTACTGTGCTCAACTTATAATACTCAGGGAATGTCACAGAAAAAAAAAGAAGATAAAAGTACATAGCACTTTCGTGCCCATAATAAATACCTTTAATAAACCAAAAAAAAAAAAAAAACAACCTCAAATATAGTAAGAACTAAAAGGTTTTTAGAAAAAAAATTAATAAAAATGAAAAAAAATGCCTTCATGTGTTAATAGTATTTACTGATATTATTTTTGTAGGAAAAACCAGGGCTGCCACTCCGTGGCAAATTAGTTTTCAAATGTGTGTGTGTGTGTTCCAGTCCTGGGGCTTGAAGTCAAAGCCTAGCACTGTTCCTAGGCTTTTATGCTCAAGGATAGCACGCTACCACTAGAGCCACCGTTCTACGTCTTGCTTTTTAGTGGTTAACTAGAGGTAAGTGTCATGGAGTTCCCTGCCCAAACTGGCTTAGACCCACAATCCTCAGATCTCAGCCTCTTGAGTTGCTAGGATTAGGGGCCGGAACCACCAGTGATGGCCAATCAATCCTAAATACATGTGATCATCATCGAACTGTCATTCAGAAATGCACTTCCTGGTTTTAATTTCTCAGTCTTCACTCTTTTTAATGTTTGCTAAAAACACTGTAATTTTCCTGCCTCCTCAGCTTTCTATCTTGTCTCACTTCACCCTAAAACAACTTTGGAATGTAACAGTAGGAGGAAAGTGACATTAGAGCTATCATTTTCACTTTTAAAAGCTAGATAACTCAGACTGCTTTATTCATTCCAAAACTAGATGGGAAAAATCACTCAGCATTCTTAAGAATTTAGTGATTTTTTTTTTTTTTTGTTTCAAAAGTTATAAATTCAAATTGTACATTTTCTTTTTTTTTTTGTCGGCCGTGGGGCTTGAACTCAGGTCTTGGGTGCTGTCCCTCAGCTCTTCAGCTCAAGGCGAGTACTCTACTGCTTGAGCCACAGCGCCACTTCTGGTTTTCTAGTCCTTTATTGGAGATAAGTCTCATAGACTTTCCTGCGTGGGCTGGGTTTGAACTGTGATCCTCAGATCTCAGCCTCTTGAATAGCTAGGATTACAGGCGTGAGCCATCGGCACCGGCTAAATTGTACATTTTCTACCTTATGTCACACCCGTTTTGTGGTACACTGAAGACAATGAATAATTTTTAATAATGGCACATACAACATACCCGGTATTTACATTTGTGATAAATGCAGTATTTTCTAATTTTTCCATTTATTATTGCTATTTAGTCACAAAAAAGATTAACACTCTTCAAGAAATTTATTTTAGCATATGCCATATATAATTTTATATGAAGAGAGTCCGTGACAAAACTAACAAGGTATCTTCACAAGGAAATAAAGGAAAGGCAATTAAAGAACTTCCTTATAAAGATTTCTAAGCTGCATCATTTGATTTTTTTTTCAAAATACAAAACCTTAATATTAGAAGCAAAGACAAAAATTGCAAGAAGAAAACAGTAAAATACAAGACCTAAGATAAGGACTTGTCCTATGCAAATGCATTGCAAATGTAGTATGTGTGTATGGGTTGGGTTATAATAAAAATACTTATATATTATAGTCAATTCTCATACAGAGTTAGAAACAGTAATATCCAATCAAGCAGACTGGATCACTATTTTCCTCATCTTCAATTGTACGACGAGAATTAAAGCTGTACAGCAGTCACTTCTGATTAGCAGTATCATGATAAATGCTTGACAAGATATAATTTTTCCCCTTGTTCACTTGTAAAAATTGGCGCCTTTTTGTAATGTTCTACAAGTTCTTCCATCGTGCTGAATTTTCGCTGCCCAATGCAGTAGACAGTCTCTTTGAGCTGGACTTTAAAATGCTTGTTTTTCCCTTGTGCTTTTAGTGATACTGAGAAATCATTTGGCTAAAAGAGAAAATTAAAAAAACAAGTAAGAGTAAACATTTGGAAGCTTGTATGGTTTTGTTGTTTGTTTAAGCTGGCCCTGGCGCGTGATCTCAGGGCCTGGGCGCTGTCCCTGAGCTTCCTTGGCTCAAGGGTAGCCCTCCTGCCCTTGAGGCATAACTTCACTTCCAGCTTTTTTTTTCAGTGGTTAACTGGAGACAAGAGTCTCTCAGACTTTCCAGCCTAGGCTGGCTCTGAACTGTGATCCTCAGATCTCAGCCTCCTGATGCCCAGCTGTATCATCATTTTTATACTAAACCATTAATTGATAAAATCTGACCACTTACCAAGTGCCAGGCACCACACTTGATCACACACACACACACAATCTCCCTTACTCAAGACAAATACTTTTTACAAATGAGAACTCAGGCACAGAGAAGCTAGCTTACCCAATGTCATTCATCTAGTCAGGGACAGGACTCGGTCAAGTTTCAGAACATTCATGGCCATAACATGAAACCCACAGCAAATCCTTAAGTCCACTACCTTAGGTAAGAGAGCTTCAGCCTGACTACTGGAGAAATACACCTAAATTCTAGAAGCCACAAACTCAAGAGCCCCTAAGAGTCCAAAGAGTAATGTTACCAGGTGTCAGGGTGATGGACAGACACAATGACAGTGTTTGCCTAACCTAAAGACAGTGGATACTTCACCCATGATTCCTGCCTTGAAGAATCTACAGACTAACTCACGACCTGCCAATGATGGGCTTCCAATTTTAAGAGAAATCTGAAGTCTGTATTTTTATATACAATTTCCTAATACTTAGATACTAGCAATGAACTGAAATGTTTAAATAAAGTGTCATGCAGACCAAATAAAATATGCCTATTCAAGATCATTAGCTTAAAAATTGTATTATTAAATATGACAGCATATTCCACCTAATATTTATACTCTGCTCCCAAGAAAATCTGTACATTCTATGTTAAAGCTAGCTTCTTCTTCAACTGAATTTCAGTCTACATTAAAACCTCAGGTGCTTCTTTCTCTTTAGTTACTGCCAAAGCTTCAAACAGTGCTTCAGATCATGATTTAACAGAAAATGCAGCTCTCCAAATTGTTCATTAGGAAGTTCAATTAATCTCAATGTCTTTAAACATAAACATTTTCTTTCAATCTTTTGTATAAATATATGTACATTCTTTTTTTTTTTTTTTTTTGGTCCAGTCGTGGGGCCTGAACTCTGGGCCTGGGTGCTGTCCCTCAGCTCTTCAGCTCAAGGCAAGTGCTCTACCACTTGAGCCACAGCGCCACTCCAGTTTTCTGGTGGTTTATTGGAGATAAGCGTCTCACAGAGTTTACTGGCCCGGCAAGCTTTGAGTCTTAATCCTCAGATCTCAGCCTCCTGAGTAGCTAGAATGACAGGCGTGAGCCACCAACGCCCGACTAGTACATTCATTTTTTGTATAGCTACATTCACACAAAACAATACTAATTGTGAACTGATAAGGAGAAAAGCAATGACATCATCTATCAAGAAATAAGGATAATATTAAGGAAAATGAGTGTTATCAAATTTTAAGATCCATGTAAATGTGCACAAGAGTCCAAATAACTGACTCCATTTTTATGGATGTTTTTCTAGTACTTCAATATAACTTACCTTTTACTGAAAGTGCATTTCAAAGTGTTAAAATAGGTTTTTGAGGTATGTAACAAAAAGTGTATTTTAACTTTTGAACAATGAATTTAAATGTCAACTTTTTACATTTAGAATTCCTACAGTGATATCTTCTTATATACTGCATCTAAGCGCAATATGAGAAACACTTTTCCAGTCTAATCTAGGGCATTATTCTACTCTCAGTTTTTTTCCTCTTACTTATCAGTTTAATGCCTCAGAAAATATTCCAGGAATGCAAAACTAACATAACTGGTCAAGGCCAAATAATGCCAGACAGCATCAGGCTACAGCTCTTTTGTTCACAAGAGAGGAAGTTGGTATGGAGGAAGCGGCAGAAGGAATCTCAGTGTAAGCTGTGGATCAATAGGGGGCTGGAGGTCGGGGAAAGAGAAAGCAGTAGGGTTATTCTGAACAAAATATATGCATGCCTAAAATACCATCATAGTAAACACTAGAAGAAGGAAAAACGACAGGGAAGTAAGAGCGGCTCTATGTTGGGGAACAGGAGCACCAGCTGGAGAGGGGAGGGCTAAGGAAGAGGGTGAATGAGGATGAAATCACTGAGCTAGTTTATCTCCACGTATAAACATGGACAAATGAAACTTGATGAAACTTTTAACTTTGTACAACTAAAGCTAATTTTTAAAAAACTAACAAAGTTGGGCACCGATGGCTCACACCTGTCATCCTAGCTACTCAGGAGGCTGAGACCTGAGGATTGTGGTTCAAAGCCAGCGCGGGAAGGAAAGTCCCTGAGATTCTTATCTCCAACTAGTCACCAGAAAACCGGAAGTGGCGCTGTGGGTCAAGTGGTAGAGCGCTAGCCTTGAACTGAAGGGTCAGGGACAGAGCCAAGGCCCAGAGTTCAAGACCCACTACTCCCCAAAAAAACCCAAAAAACAGAATTTAAAAAAAAACAAATGGGTTTAAAGAGCGTGACTAGGATTCATTGTACACATGTGGAAATGGTGGTGAAACCTCATTATATAACTAATGTATGTTAATAAAAACTAAATAACTACAGTTGGAAAGAATGCTGACTTTACCTTCAGAAACATTTATGACTAGTCCTTGGCTTACAAACATTAAGAAAGCTACTTAAACTCTCCAATCCTTTTTTACTTTGTGCCAGTCCTAGGGTTTGAACTCAGGGCCCAAGCACTGTCCCTGAGGTTTACTGTTCAAGGCTAATGCTCTACCACTTGAGCCATGGCTGCTCCACTTTTAGCCTTTTTTTGGTGGCCAACTGGAAACAAGAGTCTCACAGACCTTCCTGCTGAACTGGCTTTGAATGGGTGATCCACACATCTCAACATCTCAACACATCTCTTTTTAAAAAAAAATACCCCAAGCTCTATTTCTACTTACCTTTCTTTTCTTTTCCTTTTTCTTTTTTTTGGTGGGTCATGGGGCTCGAATTCATGGCCTGGAGACCGTCCCTAAGCTCTTTTGCTCAAGGCTAGCACTCTACCACTTTGAGCCACAGCTCTATTTCTCTAGTTTTCTAGCCATTAAATGGAGATAAGTCTCACAACTTTTCATGCCCAGGCTGGCTTTGAACCACAACCCTCAAATCTCAGGCTCCTGAGTAACCAGGATGACAGGCATGAGCCACCAGCGATCAGTTCTTTTAAAAAAAAAAAAAAATTACCCAGAGCTCTATTTCCATTTACCTTTGCGAAATAACTTACCGAAGATTCACTATCGCGAATGAGGAAGTCTCCTTCGTGTCCTCTTTCATTTAATGCCATTTCTGCTTGGTGTCTGGTGACTTTGCCGTAATACCAAGGATTGCCAGCAAACTTCCCAGTGAGGGAAGGCCTAATGTAGTCACACTGTGGGGGTGATGGCTCTAGACCTGAGGTTAATGGATTATTCTGCATGACAGTCACGTAGTTCTTTGGCACCAGACCAACCGTTCCGTTCATCTTCCTACATTTCCACCACTCAGGGTCGTTTTCCGGCTTTTCAATAACATCCATGACATCGCCTTTCTCAAAATTGAGTTCTTCATCGTTGGATGAGCTGAATGGGTAAAGCGCCTGTACCACGTGCAACACTTGCCCGGTATTTAGGTTATTGACAACTGCCGCTAGTTTCTCTGACAGAGAACCCACGTGGTCGCCCAGAGGACTGTCCCCTTCTTCGGTCACGTAGTTGGATGGGAACCATCCAATCTGCCCGTTGTGGCTCCCTCGCCACCAGCCATCACTGCACTTCTCCATGACGATCACCTTCGTCCCTTTGATCAGGGACAGCTCATCCTCCCTCTCGGCCATGTAGTTGAATTTCACATAGGCGGGCATGTTGAGGTCATACAGACGCTCCCCTGGGTCCACGAAGCTATCATCGGCAGGAGATGCCGTGTCTGGAACACTGGGTTTTCTTTTCACTTTTCCAATGCCTGTTTGAAAAAGAAGGAGGCAACCAGAGTGTAAAAAGGATCTCCCGTTCTGTGCAGTGTTTTCAAGCCTCTATATGTACTCCTAATGCCAGAGGGAGCACTACAGATCGTGTTCTTAAAAGAAAATTGTGAGGATAGGTTTCAGCTCATCTGACAGTTCCCTGAAGCAGCAGCACAATGGCTGGCCTGGGGTTCACCTGGTTTGGTGAGCCAGGGCTCGGGCGTCTTCCTAGGTAGCTTTTACCAAAAGCCACTGATTCGTGTGGCAGCCTGGAGGGCAAAGAAAGACTGGGACAAGGAACGGGCAGCTCAAGACGCCTCAGAGGCTATACAGGAGAGATGAGGAGTTGAGAAAGTTCCTGTGTACACTGGTGAACAAGAAGGCCTCGCCATGTGATCAGGGCTGGGCATGGGCTCAGGGAAGGCAAGAAAACACCCAAAGGAAGGCCCGGGAGATTCTGATCTCCAATCAACCACCAGGAAACTGGAAGTGGCACCGTGGCTCAAGTGGTAGAGTGCTAGCCTTGAGCTGAAGAGCTGAGGGACAGTACCCAGGCCCAGAGTTCAAGCCCCATGACCAACCAATAAATAAATAAACAGGGAGGGGTGGGTTCCCCTTACTTTTTTATTTGGCTTTAGGAGTTTAAGGAAGCAATGTGAAATACTAGGTGACTACTAAGCAAATAAAACAGACTCAAGTAACCATATATATGAGTGAAGAATATAGACTTAGCCAGTGGCTCACATGTGTCATCCTAGCTACTCAGGAGATGAAATCTGAGGATTGCCATTCAAAGCCAGTCCAGGCAGGAAAGGCTGTGAGACCGTTATCTCCAACTACATACGAAAAAAAGGCCAGAAATGAAGATATGGCTCAAGTGATAGAGCAAAACAGCTCAGGGAAAGCACCCACGCCCGGTATTCAAGGGCCCAGGATTAGCACATTAAAAAAAAAAAAGTTCAGAAAGTCAAATTATCTTCCAAACATAAAGAAAACATTCTTAGATAAACAAAAACTGAAGGAACTTATTACTAGAGTTGTTATAAGAAGTATGAAAGGGCCGGGCGCTGGTGGCTCACGCCTGTAATCCTAGCTACTCAGGAGGCTGAGATCTGAGGATCGCGGTTCAAAGCCAGCCCGGGCAGGAGAGACCGTGAGACTCCTATCTCCAATAAACCACCAGAAAACCGGAAGTGGCGCTGTAGCTCAAGTGGTAGAGCGCTCGCCTTGAGCTGAAGAGCTGAGGGACAACGCTCAGGCGCAGAGTTCAAGCCCCACGACCGACAAAAAAAAAAAAAATATATATATATATATATATATATATATATATATATATTTCTATTTTAAAATATGTTAACTCTTATCCCAGGGTAACGTCTGGAGGAAACTAAGAAATACAAGAAATATACAAAGAAATGAGAAGGGTAGCAAAACAGTATACCATCAAAAATAAGAAGGCAGTAATGGAGAAATTATAAGGAACAAGTATATTACAGGAACAAAAAATAAAGGTAAATCCCTATCAGTAATTACTCTAAACAGAAATGAATTCAACTCTCCAATTAAAAGACAGAAATCTGGGCACTGTCCCTCAGCAATTCAGCTCAAGGCAAGCGCTCTACCACTTGAGCCACAGCGCCACATCTGGTTTTTTGGTAGTTTACTGGAGGTAAGAGTCTCACGGACTTTCCTGCCCGGGCTGACTTTGAACCATGAGCCTCAGATCTCAGCCTCCTAAGTAGCTAGGATGACAGGTGTGAGAACGGGTGCCAGCCTGATTTCTTTGTTTTTTTTAATCCACTTCTAAGCTATATATAAGACACTCACTTTAGATCTAAGGAGAAAACAGGTTGGCAGGAGAAATGGTTGAAAGCTGGCTTGGAGCTGTGGCTCAAGTGGTAAAGTCCAGCCTTTAGCAAAGGGACAATGCTCAGGCCCTGAGTTCAAGCTTCAGTACCCCGCAAAAATAACTAACTTTTTAAAAATTAGTTTCCAGTCTTCCCTACACTATGATTATTAGTCATTTCCACTCCCACAGTAATGTTGGGTGTCTCTTAACCAGAACAATATATACGCCCTTCAGTTCTTGGGTTTTGTTGTGCCCATCCGAGGACTTGAACTCAGGACATGGGTGCTGTCTGAATTTTTTCCCGAGGACTTGAACTCAGGACATGGGCGCTGTCTGAATTTTTTCCCTCAACTCGAGCCACAGCTCCACTTCCACAGGTTCATTGGAGGTAAAGAGTCTCCCAGACTTTCCTGCCCAGGCTGGCTTTGAACGATGCTCAGATCTTAACCTCCAGAGTAGCTAGGATTAGAGACATAAGCTACCAGAGGCCAGCAAGATCAAGTTTTAAAGAACCTGGTGCTGGGAACCCTCCATTTCTGGGCTAACACTCTCCTGAGACAGCCTCTACACTCGGAACCCTTCCTGTGTAACCTGCTTTCCAAATCCCTGCTGTGCCAGTACTGGGAAGCATCCAAATTTCTCAATACTGTGGTTCAAGTAATCTACCCCAAGCTGGGCAGGGCGACTGGGAGAGAAATCCTCACATTCAGGAAGAGGTAGGAGGATCTCAGTCCCACACCATCCTAAGCAACATAGTGTGCATCCACAATCCGGGTTGTCATAGCATGGGAGGATGCTTGTGTAGCCCCTGCCAGGACCTGGGCTTACTTCTCAGCATCAGCGGGAAAATGTAGGCATCCCAAGTGACAAGCTACCTAGTACCAACAGATGCCCACTGTGTACCATAAGGACAATTCTGCACCTACTAGGCTACATTTTTTTGGGGGGGGGTCCGGTCGTGGGGCCTGAACTCTGGGCCTGGGCACTGTCCCTCAGCTCTTCAGCTCAAGACTAGCACTCTACCACTTGAACCACAGCGCCACTTCCGGCTTTTTTCTTTTTGCTTATGCAGTGCTGAGGAATCGAACCCAGGGCCTCAGGCATGCAAGGCAAGTGCTCTACCACTGAGCCACCTTCCCAGCCCCCAGGCTACATTTTTAATCAATCTTTTCAGTTTTTGTTTTGTTTGGTTTTTTTAGGGGGAGGGGTCTGGTCGTGGGGCCTGAACTCTGGGCCTGGGCGCTGTCCCTCAGCTCTTCAGCCCAAGGCTAGCACTCTACCACTTGAGCCACAGCACCACTTCCGGCTTTTTTCTTTTTATGTGGTGCTGGGGAATCGAACCCAGGGCCTCAGGCATGCAAGGCAAGCGCTCTACCACTGAGCCAACTTCCCAGCCCCTTCAGTTTTTTTTTTTAATCAGTTATTACTTCCAATATCACTGTAAGAAATAATTATTGGTGGTCCACTTTCAAAGCTAGGTACCTGACCTGACACCGAGTTCTTAGTGACCATCATAAAGTTTCTATGTAAACAATGTCAGAAGGAGGCAGCCAGCAGGGAGATGGGTGGGTCATGGTGAAATGAGAAGTAAAAACTGTGTACATGCCAAAAAGGCACAGATCCAGAAAGGCCTTCCTGCCTGCTGCAGAGAACAAAGGGGTGGGGATGGAGATAACCAAATCCTTCCACTGCCAAGAGGTACAAATGTTAAAATTCCCAATAGACAATAATTAAGCTCAGGGGATATCGGGGAAGACTGCACACCCCATAATACTCAGCAATGAGGAATGGGGGCGGGGCCTGAGCACTGGGAGAACATGCTGGCTGGAACTGCTGAATGTCTCCGCCCAACAGACACTGCATCTTCAAAGACCACCACTGACCACTGAGTCTCCCTCACACCTGTCTCTGAGCATGCTTTTCTAATCACGTCTTAAGCATAACATTCCTTTCATCATTTATCACTGAGTAATTGTTTACTAAAACGGACCCAAGGTAAGTACTTCTGCATCTTCTAATTCCCCTCAGAACTTTACCATGATTCTGTCTCCCCTTCTTTCACAGATATCCTGACACACAGAAGCAGCTGCTGACCAGAACTACAGGACTTTTTAGAATCAGCATGTACTTTCCAGGATCATCTGGTCTTACTCAACTCTCTCCATAACAAAGAACAGGAAATCAGCAATGGTTTCGTTATATGCTCTAAGCCACAAGGCTAGTTCATGGTTTATTTGGGAGCAAAACTAGACACTAATATATGGTATTCTTCCCACTAAAATGATTTAAATTTTTTCTCATGTCTACACAAAATAATGTTCTGCTTATTTGTTGTTTTATTTAAAACCCTGTGCAATTTTTGTTTCCAAGAGCATTCTGGCTGCTATACAAGAGCATATATCCTGTTTCCTTTATTTATTTTTTTTTTTTTTTGGCCATGGGCCTTGAACTCAAGGCCTGGCTCTGTCCCTGAGCTCTTTTCGCTCAAAATTTTCACTCTACCACTTTGAGCCACAGTGTCACTTCTGATTTCCTGGTGGTTCACTGGAGATAAGAGTCTCACAGGCACTTTTCTGCCCAGGCTGGCTTTGAACCATGATTCTCAGGTCAGCCTCCTGAGTAGTGAGGATGATAGGTAGGAACCACTGGCACCCGGCTCTTCATTCTTTAAGTCCATTTAAAGATTAGGTGAATGAACGAACAGTCTGACAAGCTGCCCGACAAAATTTAATTTGGGGGTGCTGCGGAGACTGAAGGATTTTCATTACAATTCTCAAATAGTGGCAATTGAACCACAAATGCTTTTAGGAATAACCAGTAAGTTAGGCACCAGTGGCTCACATCTGTCATCCTAGCAACTCAGGAGGCTGAGCTCTGAGGATCGTGGTTCAAAGACAGCTGGGGCAGGAAAGTCCATGAGACTCTTATCTCCAATGAACCACCAGAAAACTGGAAGTGG
This sequence comes from Dipodomys spectabilis, assembly GCF_019054845.1. NCBI lineage: Eukaryota > Metazoa > Chordata > Mammalia > Rodentia > Heteromyidae > Dipodomys > Dipodomys spectabilis. The sequence continues at coordinate 130,132 of NW_024871219.1, forward strand.
CGCTGTGGCTCAAGGGTAGAATACTCCAGTTGAGCTGAAGAGCTGAGGGACAGCGCCCACCCCCATAGTTCAAGGCCCATGACCGACCAAAAAAAAAAAGAGAGAGAGATAGAGAGATAGAAGTTTATCTTTTTTTTTTTTTGGTCAAAATGGGGCTTGAACTCTGGGCCTGGGCATTGTCCCTCAGCTCTTCAGCTCAAAGCTGAACACTACCACTTGAGCCACAGCGCCACTTCCAGCTTTATCTGTTTATATGGTGATAAGGAATCGAACCCAGGGCCTAATGCATGTGAGGCAAGCACTCTAGCACTGAGCCACCTTCCTAACGCAATCATTAATTTCTTTTTTTTTTTTATTTTTTATTGTGAAAATACTGTACAGAGGGGCGCAACCATTAATTTCTTTTTTTGTTGTTTGTTTGTTTTTTGGGTCTGGTCATGGGGCCTGAACTCTGGGCCTGGGCGCTGTCCCTCAGCTCTTCAGCTCAAGGCTAGCACTCTACTACTTGAGCCACAGCACCACTACCGGCTTTTTTCTTTTTGCTTATGGCCTCTGGCATGCAAGGCATGCGCTCTACCACTGAGCCACCTTCCCAGCCACGCCATTAATTTCTTAAGACACAGTAAATACTATTATCACTGCATTGGTAAATGATATACAGGAAATCACTACATTAATGGTGTAATATAATCTTTTTATATTCCTTGTATAGCATTTGTTTGACTTATGATCAATATTACCTATGACTACACCTAGATATGAAATTCACTGCACTGTTAATAAAAAGCGTAACAATAGTAGTCATCTAACTCCTGATAAGGACCTAAGTTCTGTGAGAATTAGTATAAGTTTTTTGCTTTATGATTCATCTGGCTTGAAGTACTCTCAATAAAAATGTGTCAGTGAACAAATTAATAAGTTCTTTAAAGAGCAAAGTAATTCAAGAGCTGGAAATGGAAAGGTCCAAAATCTTATTATGTCTTCAATAAGTGAACACAAGTTATGCAGCAGTATTCACTTGGCGATCAAAGCTCCTCACACTATAATTACAGTTCCTCAATAAAACCAATCCTCCTTTCCGTCCCATCTCCCATCAGTTACTCTTGTTTTCTTAAGCCCCTCATACATAAGGGACTGCTATAATAATTTGTCCGTTCATTTTTGTAGAAATACCAAGCAAATGTTCAAAGAGATTAGAATATAATAAAAAAAAAAAAAGAAGGCCACCAGACATGCATGGCTTAGGCTTATGCAAACCGGTATTAGCAGTTTACCAGTGGATTTTATTATGTTATTTTTACATCATGGCTACAAAGTCTGAATAAAAAAGTTGTAAATGTTGTTAAGTTAATTCAAAGGTCAAGAATAAAGAAAACTATTCTCTAATTCTGTTACTGAAAAAAGGTTTTTTTAATATATTTTAAATGGACTTAATTCACTTCAGATGTCTGTACTAGGTTGAAAGTTACTGAATTAAAACTACATCAAATCCAAATCGTTTACATCTACTCCCAACTTCCTAAACATTCATACTAAACCATTTTCAAATGATTGCATTTACAAATTAAAGCTAAAAACATATGATATATCACCCATCATTTTGCTTCTATTACATAAACACAAAGCACCAGCTTATATAAACCCACCAGTTTTCTTCACAGAATTTCTCTTGAAATTAACAACATCAACAACAAAAACTAATTCAAAAACTGGGACAAGTATGGATTTATCAAACAGCATAACTTACTGAAAAAGTCTTTAAAGACGCTTAACCAATCCATTTTGAATAAAATTCCGAGTTGTCCTTCCTTGGTCAACTAGTTAAACGCAGCCCAGGATAATTCTTCAAGGCTTCCTGGTCGGTTCAGCAACACTGAAACTTCCCACACCCACCCCACGTGACCTGGCTCAAGCCCAAGCCAGCGCAGTTCCTCTTTCCAAAAACTTTTCCCTCTAAACTATAAAAGAACTTGTAAAACAAGTCAATCATGATGGCTTTATGGTTAAGACTTATTTCAGACGAAATATTAAGGCAACTACAATTTTAAATCATTAAAAGAAAACCAAAATTTCCAACACCATAGAATATAGGCAGCTGTAGCAGTAATACTGTCTGAAATAAAAGCTAGCAGAGGTTTCCCAGTTTTATAAAGTTTAATGTCTGACAATTTAGTTACTACTCTGGGTAGTTAAATGGCATGGTGGTCACCTTCAGCACACTGAAAATGTCTAGTTCAAGAAGTTCATATTCCAAAATTTTATGGAGGACTTGTTTTGAATTTGCATTATAGTTCCTGCTGTCTTAAAACATTTGATTCTATTGTTGGCAAACTAGAATAACTGCAATACCAACAACCTTGATACAAAATAACAATAAATATAAAGCGCAAAGTACTTTATAAAGTACTAAATATTTCACATTTGTTAATTACGCTACCGTGGTCCTGCAAGGGGAAATTCTTCTACACATAGAAGAACCCTAAAGTAGCAGCATGCCTGCCTGATACCAAAATTAATTCCTGTCTCTCCCAGTTCCTTCCTGTTAGCTAAGAAGAGTTTCAGAAGAAAAAGGCAGTATTCGCCCATACCTACTTCCTTCCTATCCACCTTGCCAAGCCAGGGTAAAGTAGACTCGACTGAATCCGGCCCCAAAAAAAGGCCAGCAAAAACTTACAAACAAAAATGTTAAGAGGAATCAGGAAGGTGAAATTAAAACAAAACAAAACAAAAAATAGCAAAGACATCAGGCCCATGGGTGTTAACAATGACCCACGTTTGGGGCTGGGAAGGTGGCTCAGTGGTAGAGTGCTTGCCTTGCATGCATGAGGCCCTGGGTTCAATTCCTCAGCACATAAACAGAAAAAGCTGGAAGTGGCGCTATGGCTCAAGTGATAGAGCACTAGCCTTGAGCTGAAGAGCTGAGGGACAGCTCCCAGGCCCAGAGCTCAGGCTCCATGACCAACCAAAAAAAAAAAAAAACAATGACCCACGTTTAAAATTCACATCAAATAGAAGAAAATTGCTTTAAAAAATGTTAAGCCATTACATGCCAAAATAAATGGCTTGAAGTCCATGTCCAGGGGGTAATTCTACATCTTACTCACTTTTTTGACTTTAGCTAGAGCCAGTATTTTCCTCTAAGTTTCCAATGGGCATCATGACTCAAGGAGCTCATTGCCAATATGGTATGGTGAGTACGTGAGCTCTGCTCATTATCACTTGACCTTTGAACTTGGGCCTAGAGTGACAGAAACTGCTAATATGGAAGACCTTCACCGGTCTCCTGGCTTGAACAACTGCTGTGAGCCAAACCCAGACGACTGAAATGCCACGCCTGACCTTTCCAAGTCAACTCTCAGAATTGTGTACAAAGACTTAGACTCCAGAATCCAGTTAATAGAAAGGTACTCTCTCTTTTCATACAAAACAACTTACCTAAGGTATCCTTCAAGTTTTTCACAATAGATGCTTTTCGAGCACTGTTCTTCCTTTCCACGTAGTTAGAAGGGACAAAACCAGTTTTATTCATTGAATTTCGAACTCTCCACCAGGACTTAGAATCATCCAGAAGCCATAATCTCTCATTCTTCTTGATATCCAGCTCTTGTTCTTGTTGGGCCACATAATCAAATTTGGCTACCACCACCACTTCCTCCGCCATCTTTCCAGCCCTGTAACACACAGAAAATACTTTCATAGAAAGTTGGTGTAGTCAGAACCTACTATATCACCACAAGTTCAGAGTAAAAATATAGGAAAAACTATACGAAGCAAAAACTAAACGAAATAAAACTTAGCCAGTAGCTCCCCCCTGTAATCCTATCTATTGAGGAGGCTGGATCTGAGAACCAAAGTTCTAAGCCAGACAGGCAGACAAATCCAAGACACTTATCTCCAATGAACTAGCCAGAAATGGAAGTGTGGCTCAAATGGTAGTGCCAGTAACGAACAAAAAAGCCAACAACGTGAAGCACTGAGTTCAGGCCCCAGTTCCACACGCGCGTGCACACACAAACACAACTACACTTGCATTGCCACATTAATATCACATATAAAGTAAGGCAAAAGCTATTGCTAGCAATAAAGTTCACTATACAAACATTACTGTTCTATACTCAATACACAGGTAAGATTGAAACTTAAGTTCCACACCAAACAGAAGCTTTTTGAGCAGTACTTTATTACAAATAGCTACAAGGAACAAAACTAACTGTAGAACACCATAAGGAGCAAGCAACAAGTCTATTATCACACAGGACAATTTTTAACATAGTTATCTCAGGAATAAAACAATCAGAGACACTGTGGATGTAGCAAAAGGACTGTGAAGCAGGAGATGCTTAGTTTCAGATGAATCACATTATCAAAACCGCAAGCTATCCGTGTAGCTCAGTGGTAGACTGAGTGTTTAGCCCTCAAGAATGCATCTCTATTCCCCCTGGTCCTCCCCTCAAAACAAGAAGAGCTAAAAGTAAATTACTAGACTGAGTATATATCCTAAGCAGTTTAGAATGTAGAATAAGGCACTGGCCTAAGCATCTACAAGGTCCTGGATTCAATCTCTAGCACCAAAAAAAAAAAAAAAAAAAAGAGGAAAAGCCCAATGCTGGTAGCTCACATGTACTCCTAGCTGCTAAGAGGCTGAATGTTTGTGGTTCCAAGCCAGCACTGGGACAGGAAAGTCCATGAGACTCTTATCTCCAATCACCAAAAAAAGTTGGAAGAGGAGTTGTGGCTCAAGTGGGAATGCTAGACTTTAGCACAAAAGCTCAGGGACAGCCGCTAGGCCCTTAGTTCAAGTCCCAGGACTGGTGCGCACACACCTTCTCTCTCTCTCTCTTTCTACCTCCCTCTCTCCCTCTCCCTCCCCCTCTCTCTTTCTCATACACACATACTAATAGGAGAGAAACAAAAAGGAAAGAGAAAAGTAGAAATAAGAAATAAAAGCAGAATGTAATGCAACAAAATACAGACAGACCTGAAAGGCTCAGTATAAGGAAAGGTAGTTCTTGTCAAGGTAATGAAATTGACAGTTCTCTCATGGCCAGCCAAAGCAAAACAATTCAAAACTCCATCGCAACAAACCAGGCATGGTGGTACACACCTGCAATCCCAGCTATTCAGAGGCAAAAGTATATGAACTCTATCTGGAAAACAACCTAAAGCAAAAAATGGCTACAGATGTGGCTCAAGTGGTAGAGCACTTGCCTAATAAGCACAAAGCCCTGAGTTCAATCCTCAGTAGCACCAAAAGAGGGGATGGGCATTCAAAAGGAATGCCTAAATACCAGGAATGAAATGAAGTGACAAGTATAGACATTGCCAGCATTAAGAAGGCTTGGTACTATTACAAACAATTTCACCTATACATCTGAAGACAATGAAACAAATTTATAGACAAATAACTAAAGTAATAAAATTGAATTTGTAATGAAAATATCAGGACCTCAAGAGTTTACAGACAAGGTCTGTTAAAAATTATGGAGAAAATCTATATAATAATTTATAGGAGTATTTTAGAACAAAGAAAAAAAAACATTAGCCAATCTCATTAGGCGAGAATTCTGCTTTCTTCAGAGAGATTATTTTGCATATGCCTTGCTGAGCAAGCACATAAATTTAACTTTTTGTTTTGGACATTGACTAGCGATCTCTTTTCTCAACAACAAAGCCAGTATTTTAATGTCATGCAAGAGGTTCAATTTAATTGAGAATTCATCTTGTGCAGACAATCAAGTATACTGTATACATTTTGAAGTATGCAAAGTCTCAAAGAAGGGGGGGGATGCTGTGGTGTTCAAAAACACCGATAAGTAAAGTACAAAAAATAATAATTATTACTATTTGAGCCAAAGGGATGGGAAGGGGAAACAAAGGAGGAGGCTACAATGCTTGATAAGAAATGTACTCATTATTTTGCCCATGTAATTGTAACCCCTCTGTACAGTATTTTCACAATAAAAAAAATATATATATTTGAGCCAAGCACTAGTGCTCATGCCTAGACTCCCAGTTACTTCGGGAGGCTGCTCAGATCTGAGAATCACGGTTCAAAGCCAACCCAGGCAGGAAAGTCCATAAGATGTTTGTCTCTAATGAACTATTTAAAAAGCCTGAAGTGGAGTTGTGGTGTCAGAAAACTAGCCTTGAGCAAAAGCAGCACAGGAACAGTATCCTGGCCGTAAGATCAAGGATCAAACACATAATTTATTTTTTCCCCAGCTTTTCTGTTTAAAATTTCTTCAAAATAACCACTTTTCATTATTCACACAATGTAAGAAAGTTACAGTCATGAGCAACAGCAAAGCCAGCAGCAGAAAGACTTTCACAGGCATTTGCACTGACTCTGGTTCCTTCCCTGAGCTCACTACCATCCAATTAAGCCCAATTTATTAATCTATTAAGCCTAATACAATTAACTTTAGGGTCTACTGAAATCCATTCTGAAACCTGACAAACTCATTTCAAAGTTTATGTAGAAAAGTAACGCTAAACACCTAAAACTGGCAACCAATATTTTAGAAAATGGAAGAACTGGCGTCCTGACAATACCCAGCATTCAATGCTTCCTTCCCAAACAGCATTCAGATTACGTTCGCTATTATTATTTTAGCCATGTAATTTGCAGGGAAGGACTCTAGCTTCAGGGATAACCCTGGATGAATTAAAGCCCCATTTGATATTAGAATCACATGCTAAACTTAAAAAAAAAAAAAATAGAAGCACTTGGACCCCTACTGTATTTTAATTAACCTAAAATGTCAAGCAAGCATTACTACTTTGGAAAACTTACCCGTGTCCCTTTTTTAATGGATAGCTTGGAGTAAAGAATCCAATGGGGACAATCTTTCCCTTGCTGGGCTGTTCAAACCCTGAAGGTCAATGGGGACACAGGACACAGCATGCTAAAAAAAACTCCTGGGAAAACTGGCTCTTGAGAAACACTGTAGGAGACTTTCAGGATTTTTTTTTCATAGGCAGATAGAGCTGAAGAATGGAACTACTGTAGCCCTCTTGTTACCAGCTGGAGTAGGAATCGGACAAGCTAGTGAAAGGACAGTTGCTGGGAAAATGGAGCCGGGGCTGATAAAATAAGTACTGTGTAAGCTGAGAAATTTCCTTACTGGGGGAAATCATTTTCAGTTGAGTTTTCTGGTATTTGCAACTGAAAGTTCCCACTACAGGCAAAGTTAATTGTAAGACACCAGAGTGTGGATAAAACACTGAGTTGAAAATAATGAAATACGAATGCAGAAACAAATATAACCCAGGACACTGACGGAAATCCACAAGATAGAAGAGGTGGCCATGGAAGCCCTCTTCCCTGATGCACAGCTCCAAGCTCTAGGGTAGGCCTTTTTTTTTTTTAAATGAAAGCACTTCAAAACACTGGTGATATTTGCTCTAAATATAGAAGGCATTTTCTAGGGGCTGGGAAGGTGGCTCAGTGGTAGAGCACTTGCCTTGCATGCTCGAGGCCCTGGGTTTGATTCCTGAGCACCACATAAAGAGAAAAAGCCAGAAGTGGCGCTGTGGCTCAAGTGGTAGAGTGCTAGCCTTGAGCTGAAGAGCTGAGGGACAGCGCCCAGGCCCAGAGTTCAGGCCCCACGACCGGACCCAAAAAAAAAAAAAAAAAGAAGGCATTTTCTTCTGCACATTGCCCCCAAACAATAAAGGTGTCTCCCCGATTTGCTTGAAAAGCAAGGACATTTTATGTGATTTCCTTTAGTAAGTCTTTTCAAATCAACTGATTTAATTTTCTTAAAACAATTCTCACTTAGCACCATTTCTGTGTGTTTATTTCACATACAAAGCTCAACAAGATGTAGTCTTGGAAGAAACTTTACATCTGATTCTTAGTATGCAGATTCAATGTCAATGGGCTGGTGGGGATGGAAACTGGGCACCACTGTCAAATCATGTGGTTCACACAGAGGTAGAGGGAGTTAACCACACTGTATAAACAGGCAAGTAGGGGCTAGGAATGGGGCTTAGTGGCAGAGTGCTTGCCTCGCATGTATGAAGCCCTGGATTTGATTCCTTGGCACCACACAAACAGAAAAAGCGAGAAGTGGTGCTGTGGATCAAATGGTAGAGCGCTAGCCTTGAACAAAAAGCAGCTCAGGGACAGCGCCCAAGGCCTTGAGTTCAAGCCTCAGGACTGGCAAAAAGATCAAATAAAATAAACATGCAATTGTCATGCAAGCAGATGAGAACTTTGCATATGGTGGTAGAATTAATAACTCATACCAGATCTGCTGCTCGCTGTCCTTTAGGGAAATACAGCCAGTCCTGCTTTATATAGAATGTGAAAGCAAATTAGACAAGAGGACCTGCAATTCTGGGAGGAAAGGGAAGCTGGCCTTTCCCTAGTCCTCTAGCTAAGAACAAATGAAACTGCACACAGAAGTAAGCTTTGAACTTGAGGAGAAGGCAACCAGAGCCCTCAAGACTCCAGCCACGACAGAGTGGCAATTCCCTCTTGGTGACTTTTGCCTGACATGTAGGGTGCGTGCGTAAGCACGTGCGTGGGGGTGAGCCAGGCACAGAAAGCCGCACAAAGTCCACAGCAGCCCCAGCTCTCCAGATAACAGGCCCCAAACCGGATAGCTGGGCAAAACAGAAAGCTTTCAGACAATACCACAAGAAAAAAAAAAAAAAAAAAAAAGGCAGCCCCACCCAGAAGATCAAAGTCCAAGTAACAAACCCAGACTTCCAACCCTTCAGAGAACTAGACATGCATCAGCGTATCTGCTAGATGGTAGAGAGCCCAATTTAGGAGCCAGAATCTTTACTTAGCCCAGAGAAAATGAGCACAGGTACAAAAGACACCCCCAACAACACAGTCCACCAACAGGATCTAACTAACATGGAGACAATCCTCTGCCGCCAAACAGAATAAACACGCATACTTCCAAGTGCGTAAAAAGAAGACAGCAATCTGTCACATCCCCTGGGCCATAAAATGAACCCTCAACACATTGCAGCGAACTGGAATCACACAGTCTGACCTTGAACCTCTTGGCTGGCGATAGAATGGAACTAGAAATTGGTAAGGGGAAATGAGCTCTGGCCTGGTTCAGAACTTGTCCCTCAAGAGATCACTGGCTGTAAACTGGAAGACTGCCTGGAAGGAAAATTTACAGCACCAAACCAGAAAGAAGAAAATCCTCCAATGAGTTTTCTAATCTCTCACACCTCAGGAACCTAGGAAAAAAAGGAGCAAAATAAACTTGAAGCAAGCAGAAGTGAAGAAAAAGTAGCAATCAATGAAATTGAAAATTGATGAAAGATTAAACAAGCTCCTTCAAAAAGACAACGTAAGTGACAAACTTTAATAAGAAATAAAAAGGTTTAATCATTAACAGTATTAAAAGGCCAGGCATGGGCTGGGAAGGTGGCTTAGTGGTAGAGTGCTTGCCTAGCACGCATGACGTCCTGAGTTCAGATTCCTCAGTACATAAAGAGGCTGAGATCAGAGGATAGCGGTTCAAAGCCAGCAGGAAAGTCCAAGAGACTCTTATCTCCAATAAAACCACTAGAAAAATGGAAGTGGCGCTGTGGCTCAAGTAGAAGAGTGCTAGCCTTGAGCAAAAGAAGCTCTGGGACAGCGCCCAGGCACTGACAGGAAGAAAAAAAAAAGCCAGGCACAATGCACACATTTGTAGTGTGAAGCAGAGAGCTGCTAAGAATAATCTAGATATCTCTATGACCAAACTCCAGCGGAGCTCTGTTGAGTCATCTTCTAGACAAGGCCTTTGATCTTGGTCTATAAAAATTACTACTACGTTGGGGCTGGGAAGGTGGCTCAGTGGTAGAGCGCTTGCCTTGCATGCCGGAGGCCCTGGGTTCGATTCCTCAGCACCACATAAGCAAAAAGAAAAAAAGCCTGAAGTGGCGCTGTGGCTCAAGTGGTAGAGTGCTAGCCTTGAGCTGAAGAGCTGAGGGACAGCGCCCAGGCCAGAGTTCAGGCCCCACGACCAGACCCCCCCCCCCAAAAAAAATTACTATGTTACTACACAGTGCAGACCAGCCTCCACCTTGTCTAGTCTAACTTGATCCTTCAGCCTCGGCCTCCCAAGGGCTGAGATTTCAGGTGTGCACCACCAGCCCTGACTGTTCTCCTGCCTTTTGTTTTGGCAAAGTCCAACAGCTGGGCACTGCTCCCACTGAAATGGAATCATGACTTCACAGTAGGGGTTTGAAGGAGGGCCAGGTCACTGACCTAGCTAATTCCTCCCAGTGTTTACCTCCATCTTATGTCACTTCCTTCCTTTCCAGCTCTCTCGAGTCTCTCTCCCCTACGGTTACCTTCAACCTCAAGCACCAGAGGCCTCACTGATGCTCCTCTTAATACAAAGGACGGAAACTACCTCCTAGGCCACAGAGACCTCTTTGGCACCAATTCAGCCTCGGTGTAGCTAATGGCCAAGAGGTAAGGAGCAAGCAGATCACAACATGAGCTGCTACCCAACCTGTGCCTGTCCTTCTGTCCTACATAACAGCCACACTGCAATAAGCACTCTGAAGACAGGTTTTAGCTCAACAGATCGCCATTCTTCCACGTGTGATCACGCTGTGAGTAACTTCACCTCTGCCTGTTTCTCTGGTTTCAAGGTCAGGTGACTGAGACTTGTCCAGTGGGCCTCCCTGAAGCTGGAGCTTCCTCCCTAACCACTCACTGTATGCAAATTAACTAAATGCTGAGCAAAAGGCCTTCCTTGGTCTTATACTCTGAATGGACTTATTTTCGTGTATGCAGGACGTTGTATCATTATTCAATCCATAATGAGGTTTGTTCAAGATCTAAAATCTTCTATTTTATCATCAAATTTCATGCAGCTTCCACAACCTCCAGAATGAAAAGGAAATTAGAAATCCCATTATTATGGAAATAGGTGTACTCTGGAAACATTTAGGGAAATCCAACTCAAATACCTAGGTATGTTCTTTCCCAAGCTACTGTTACAAACACATTAGGTATAGCTATATAGCAGTAACACTGTGCAAACACTGAACCAATCACTGGGCTCAATTTGTAAACTCTGAGAAAGACACCATTTGCCATATAGGAAGTGACAGATTTGGCTCTTTGAGGCAAGTTCGCTGGTTTTTGTTTGTTTGGGGTGTGGGGATTTGTGCAATACAGTTAAGGAACTCAGAATCTTATTTCCAGGCCTGTCAGTTATTTTTTGAGGGAAAAGAAACTAACTAGTAGTAGAGAAAAAAAAATCTACCAGGAAATCTACAGTGGTACTCCAAAAAGCCATTTTAGAATTTACTGTACTTTAACACACACATCTTGACAATTTCCTGTTTCTGATAAGAATCAGCTTAGTAACAATACCCAAGTGACTAAGGCCGGAAGTTTGACTCTCTCAGTAAACAATGAAGGGAGAACAATCCAAGAATAACTAACTTTGACAAGCCATAAACAATGCAAAAAGACAAGGTAATTCGTAAGTTGATTTTTTTCCTCCAATTTTTTAGGCCTTAGTATCTTGCCAAAGTTTTTATTCTTAAACTTAATTAAACAAATTCAACTATTAGGAAAATAAATTATTCTTAAAAACTAAGTTAAAAAAAGAAATTACAAGCGCATCAGAAATTAAGACTAAAAAATATCTTATTCTGGGGGCTGGGAAGGTGGCTCAGTGGTAGAGTGCTTGCCTTGCATGAGTGAGTTCCATTCCTCAGCACCACATAAGCAAAAAGAAAAAAATAATCTTATTCTATGAAAACAAAAAGGAAAAGTACTATGCATTAATTCATTTTTTTTCTTCAACAAACATTTACTGAACAGTTATTATACAATATGAAACTGATCTCATGCCTGTAATCTTAGCTACTCAGGAGTCTGAGATTTGAGAATTGTGGTTTGAAGCCAGGCTGGGCAGGATAAAGTCTTATCTCCAATTAACCCCCAGAAAACCACAAGTGGACCTGTGGTTCAAAGTGATAGAGTGTTAGCTTTGAGCAAAAGAGCTCAGGGACAGTGCCTAGGCAGAGTTCAAGCCCTAGGACTGACACCAAATAAAAATAAAAAATAAGGGGCTGGGAAGGTGGCTCAGTGGTAGAGTGCTTGCCTTGCATGCATGAGGCCCTGGGTTCGATTCCTCAGCACCACATAAGCAAAAAGAAAAAAGCCGGAAGTGGCGCTGTGGCTCAAGTGGTAGAGCGCTAGCCTTGAGCTGAAGAGCTGAGGGACAGCACCCAGGCCCAGAGTTCAGGCCCTACGACCAGACCTCCCCCCCAAAAAAAAGGAAGAAGGAAGGAAGGAAGGAAGGAAGGAAGGAAGGAAGGAAGGAAGGAAGGAAGGAAGGAAGGAAGGAAGGAAAGAAGGAAGGAAGGAAGGAAGGAAGGAAGGAAAAGGGGGGGGAGCAGGGTGGGAAGAGCCAGAGAAGAAACTCTTAGATTAACCCTGCTGACAACTAAACTTACAGACTTTCAAAGCAGTAAGACAATGAATTTCTGCCCTTTAAGCAACAAATCTAGGGTAATTTGTTAATGAGAACCCTGGCCAACTATACAAAACACATACAATATTGAGCAACTAACACCACCATTCATCTGCAGAGCAACTGTTACCTTACAAGTGAATTTCTGTACCCACTAAACACTAGGCAGTTAACTGCCAATCAAATATGCAAGCTGTAAAATCATCTTTAGACACTGATTCTCAAAAATTAATTCCAATGTCCACTTACTCAGAAAACCACTAGTCAACATATTCATACAAAACAAGGGAGTAAAACAAGACAAAGGAGACACAGGATCCGGGAAGAATGGAAGTGATGAAGGAAAGCAGAGGAATTTCTACTAGCATATAAAGTAGATTTCAAGAGGGTCTCGAGAGCCCGGCACCGGTGGCTCATACCTTGTCATCCTAGCTATTCAAGAGGCTGAGATCTGAGGATCACGGTTCAAAGCCAGCCCAGGCAGGAAAGGCTTTGAAACTCTTATCTCCAATAAACCACTCAGAAAACCAGAAGCGGTGCTGTAGCTCAAGTGGTAGAGCCCTTGCCTTGAGCGGAAGAGCTGAGGGACATCGCCCAGGCCCAGAGTACAGGACCCACGACCAACAACAACAAAAAAAGAGGGTCTCAAGAAACAGCCTAAATTGGAGGAGGACTGATTTGTGGCGTGGCGGGGAGGGAAGAATGATAGATTAACTGACAGATCATGGGAAAAAACTACACAATCGAGAATTCCTAGAACAATTGAAAGGTATAAGACTTGGCTACAAGTTCAAAGTAAAAAAAATTGGCAATTTCTAAGTTACACAATAAAACACATTAGTCACAGGTGATAGGTTAGCCAAAGAGCACTTAAATGTTTACATGGTCCCAATAATTAAAACATTAAATATAGATCAATAATCTGTCAAGAAAACAGACCAAGAAAGGTTAAGAAAACAAATATCCCATAGCTAGGGGGTGGGGAATGAGGATGAATAGGGCTGACAAAGTTTGTTTGCATGTATGAAAATAGAACAGTGGAACATATTGAAATAGTTTTAAGAAGCAGAAGCAGGGGAGGGAAAATAGAGGCCTGGGAGATGAAACTATTGATAGGAAGACATTTGTACACGTGTGGAAATGTCACAATGAATGTACGCTAATAAAAAACGAGTAACCTCATTAATGTCCAAACTCAATGACCAGATAATACAGATAAATGACTTAAGATATCTATACAAAATACCAGGAACAGCTTTAAAAAGTTGATATAATTATCCCTTGAAGCAAGAGGTGAGAAAACAGAACTGCATTTTTTTTTTTTTAATCAGTTTTGGGGCTTGAACTCTGGGCCTGGGCGCTGTCCCTCAGCTCTTCAGCTTAAGGCTAGCGCTCTACCACTTGAGCCACACCGCCACTTCTGGTTTTCTGGTGGTTTATTGGAGATTAGTGTCTCAGGGTCTTTCCTGCCCGGGCTGGCTTTGAACCACGATCCTCAGCTCTCAGCCTCCTGAATAGCTAGGATGACAGGCATGAGCCACTGGTGCCTGGCTGAGAACTGCAATTCTGGTGTAAGTTGTCTGGTATTGATTGTTTCTAAATGCAGAAAACCTCACTGGTCCCTTTAAGAATCAAAACTAGGTTAATCAAAATACTGACTAGCTGCTTCTCCCATTATACTAGCATCTGTTCTCCATAACAGTGACAATCTGCTCTCTCTTTATGTCAGCTCTCTCCTAAAAGACGACTTCTCTCCAACTCCCTACCCCCATTTCCCCCAGTCTTCCTACATTTTTCAGGTGAGGGTCCATCAACTTGGGATATAATATGGAATCTGTAAATGGTCAATCAGAATGGTAAATCTCTGTTGCTCGTGACTAGTGCCAGAACTGACTTAGAAACCCAGCTGTTCATTCAGACAGACTCTTGTGATGATTGCAAGGACAATGGAAAGATGTTCTTTGTCAGTCCTGGGGCTTGAAATCTGGACCTGGGTGCTGTCGCTGAGCTTTTGTGCTCAAGGCTTGTGATCTAGTCCTTAGCTACACTTCCACTTCCAGCTTCTTATGGTTCATTGGAGATAAAAGTCTCACAGACTTTCCTGCCCCAGCTGGTTTTGAACTGCGATCCTCAGATCTCAGCTTCCAGAGTAGCTAGGATTGCAGGCGTGAAGCATCAGTGTCCAGCTTTCAAACAAACAAACAAAAAAATTTAAGTAGACAGTATAACATAGAATCTGACATGAAGCTGAAATTAGATTCTACCCTTGAGCTACTATTTCTCAATCTAAACTATCCTAGATTTTGTCTACTATTTAAACAAGAAACAACATTTCTGCTAAAACAAATAGGGCCAATACACAAGATATTAAGCACGTGAAATGACTGAAGGAGAAAAGAACATTTTACAAAAAAGAGCTCTTCAGATGGAAGAAAGCACTGGGGAGACTGAGGCAAAAGATCACAATTTTAAGGCCAGCATAAAAAGTAAGGGCTGGGAAGGTGGCTCAGTGGTAGAGCGCTTGCCTTGCATGCATGAGGCCCTGGGTTCAATTCCTCAGCACCACATAAGCAGAAAAAGCCTGAAATGATGCTGTGGTTCAAGTGGTAGAGCACTTGCCTTGAGCTGAAGAGCTGAGGGACAATGCCCAGGCCCAGAGTTCAGGCCCCAAGACCAACAAAAATAAATAAGAAATAAAAAACCACATAGATTAAGGAAACCTCGATTAGAGACAATGCCAAATTTAATAACCCAGTTATGTGTATTTATGTGTGCACATCAATTCAGGTTTAACAATAGCCAAGAGGCAGACTACTGAGTATTAATTTTAAAAAGCTGCTACAAGCAGTCCAAACACCTTTTCTCCCTTTAAACTCCTTAACTTGGAGGCCTGAATCATCTCACTGTACTATACTTCAGAGATGTTTTCTGGACACAATGCATGAAGGATGCTAAATGACCTCCCCAGCAACATGATGAACTATGGCCCCATGTATAACTAAAGAGATTAAACCTTCAAATGTTCAAATAACTTGCCATGGTACGTAATCAAATTGTGGGCTTTTCTTTTTCTTAATTATTGTTTTTTAACTTTCTTTGGTGTCAGTACTAAAGGCTGGATGGAACTCAAGGCCTGGGCACTGTCCTTTAGATTTTTTTGCTCTAGATTGGCCGTCTACCCCAGAGGTCACAGGTGTACTTCTGGCTTTTTTGGCAGCTACTTGGCAATGCGTCTCATGGACTTTTCTGCCAGGCTGGCTTCAAATCTCTATTCTGAGGGCTCAGCCTCCTGTAGCTAGAACTACAGTTGTGAGTACCACTGCCACCTGTCTATACTTTTTATTATGTAAAATCTCAAACATACACGAAAGAGGAGATCACACATATTAATCCATGAGCCAGCTGCAAACATCAATTCAGGGCACTTACTTCTGCTTCCTCACTGGATTATTATGAAACAAATTCCTTTTGTCTTGCTGGGCCCTTGGTGGCTCATGCCTATAATCCTAGCTACTTAGGAGCTGAGATCTGAGGATCGAGGTTCAAAGCCAGCCCAGACAGGAAAAGTCCGTGAGACTCTTATCTCCAATGAGTCACCAGAAAACTGGAAGTGGCACTGTGGCTCAAAGTGGTAGAGCACTAGCCTTGAGCTGAAGAGCTTAGAGATAGCACCCAGGTCCTATGTTTAAGCCCCAGAACCAGCAAACACCCCCACACACACCACAAAAAAAAAAGTTTGTATACTTCAGCACTTGTCTCGAAAAGATAAGAAGTTAAAGCTGCACTTTTTTTTTTTTTTTGGTCGGTTGTGAGACGAACTCTGGGCCTGGGCACTGTCCCTCAGCTCTTCAGCTCAAGGCGAGTGCTCTACCACTTGAGCCACAGCACCACTTCCGGTTTTCTAGTGGTTTATTGGAGATAAGAGTCTCTCGGACTTTCCTGCCCAGGCTGGCTTTGAACCGTGATCCTCAGATCTGGGCCTCCTGAGTAGCTAGGATGCCAGGTGTGAGCCACGGAGCCACCCGCGCCCGGCTAAGCTGCACCTTTTATCGTTCTCATTCTTATTCAACTGTACATCTTCAGGGAGAAGAAAGCTCAAGCTATCCTCCCACTTCAAACTACTTCATGGAGGTTAACAATGCAGAAACATCCCATAAGCAGTAGCCAGGCTAACCATACCTCTCTTGAAACTCTTGCTTTTTCTTACCCCTAATCCTTATCTCCTTTTACCTCCTTCAGATTCCAATTTCTGGCTCCTCTTTTCCCTCATCGTAAGCCATCTGTTCTCCATAGACACCCTCAATAGTTCTTCCATTCTTATGGCTGGTTGACTCCAATTGTATTCTCTCATCAAAGCTACTCTTCACCATTTCTACTTGAATGTCTTGCTGTCACCTCAAACTCCACAGGCCTCAGACCCAACTCCTCGTGACCTCCAAATTGCAGCTCTCCAACCTCTTCGCCAATCTGTTCACGGCAAGCCATTATCTTCCCATTCACCAGACCCTACTAGCACCACGCATCAATTTGTATTCACTAGCCTCTGAAATGTCTCATTCAGCCTTTTGTTTCATTGAAACTGTCAGCACTAAAATCCAACCCTCAGCCATTTACATACCTCTTGATTATAATTCACTCTCTCTCTCTATCCACTTCAGCCTTTCTATATGTAAATTCCAAACTCTCCTTTGTTCTTCCAGCCTCCAGGCTACCAATTACCTCCAGCAGTTACTTTTCCTAGAGAACCTCCGTTTTAGTTTTTACTTTTTGTGTTTTGAGACAGGGACTCAAATAGCTGAGGATGGTCTCAAGCTCAGAGTCCAGTGACCTCAAACTTGAAATCCTCTCAAGTACTGAGATTACAAAATATCCCAACAGGACTGGGAATGTGGCTTAGTGCTAGAGTGCTTGCCTAGCACATGAAGCCCTGAGTTCGATTCCTCAGTACCACAAACACAGAAAAAGCCGGAAGTGACACTGTGGCTCAAGTGGTAGTATAGCCTTGAGCAAAAGAAGCGCAGGGACAGTGCCAGGCACTGAGTTCAAAACCCAGGACTGGCAAAAAACAAAACAAAATATCCTAACATCCCGGACCCTTAGTGTTTTATTTACTGCCTTTTCATTCCTCCAATTGTGTAGTATATTTGTTTCCTGAGGCTCTTTCCCTGATGAAGGCTAGAAATCCCAAATCAAAGTACTGGCTGGTCATGCTCTTTCTAAAGGTGTTATGGAAGGCCTTTTTCCAGCTCTCTTAGCTTCTGATGCTCTCAGGCAGTGTTTGAGTAGTGCATCTTCTCCCTGGCATTTTCTATATGTGTTTCCTCATATCCATACGTATGGACGTATATATCAACATGTATCTATGTCTCCTATGTGTGTGTGCTTCCTCCTATGTATATTTTTTCTTTCAAAGAACTCCAAACATACTGGATTAGGGCAGATCCTAATGGTCTCACTTTAACTTGATTACCTCTTATTTCCAAGTAAAGTCACTGTGAAGTACCGAGGATAGCACTTGAACATACTTTTATGGAGGGAACATACTGCAACCCATGATATCTGATGAACCTATTTTTTAAAAATTAAGTTCATTTATATTAAATGATTTCCTAACTAGACCCTAATTACAAATATGTATTTCTGCAGGGCAACAGTGACTCACATCACCTTGAGAGGCGGAGATCAGAGGAACACAGCTACTCCAAGCCCCTGCCTCCCCCCCAAAAAAATAATTACGTTCACAAGACTCCATCTTGACCACTGGCTGGGCAGCATCTCACTCATCATCCCAGTGATGCAGGCAAACAGAAATAATTGGATTATAGTCTAAGCCAGCCTGAATATGAAGTCCTATCTCAAAACATAACCCACATGAGCCAGGCACGGTGGCTCACTCCTGTAACCCTAGCTACTTAGGAGGCTGAGATCTGAGGATCGAGATTTGAAGCCAGTAGGAACAGGAAAAGTTCCTGAAACTCTTTAACTCCAATTAACCAACAAAAAGCAGGAAGCGAAGGTAAAGCTTGCCAAACTTGAGCAAAAAAAAAAAAAACAAATGAGAACAAGACGAGGCCCTGAGTTCTCAGTAACAACACAAAATATATAATAACCATAACAACAACTAAACAAAACAAGAGCTGGTAGAGTGGTAAAGCACCTGCCTAGCAAGTATAAGGCCTGACATTCAAACACCAGTATAACAAACAACAACAACAAAAGCCAAGAATGGTATAATTCCAGCTACAGAGGAAGCAGAGATAGGAGTATCACAGTCTGGCCAACTCCGGACAAAAGCAGAGAAGCAAGCTAAAGCAAAAAGAGCTGGAGGCATGTAACAAGTAATATAGCACTTGCATAGCAAGCCCTAAGCCTAAGTTCAGATCCCAGACGCTACCTCCACAAAAATGTTTACCATCACTAGGCAGCAGTGGCTCATGCCTGTAATCCTCTGGAGGCTGAGATCTGAGGATCACAGTTGGAAGCCAGTCCAGGCAGAAAAGTCCATGAGACTCTTATCTCCAATTAATCACAGAAAAAGCCAGAAGTGGTTTTGTGGCTCAAATGGCATGTATATGTATACACACACGTATGTATATACACACACATATATACATCTATATATGTGTGTGTGTGTGTGTGTGTGTCACCATCTCAATACACACACACACACACACACACACACACACAAAATGACATCTCTTCATGGTTTAAAACAAAACCCAAATAAACCCAAATTTTAAGTAGACAAAATGCACCTCAACTCCGTAAGAGCTACATTATGGCAAACCCACAACCTATATGACACTAAATGGGAAAAACTAAGATCATTTTAGACAAGGATGTTCAAAAAGAGGGTCTCGAGTTCCTAGGTAGGACTATACCACTTTAAGCCACACTGCTACCCTTCACTTTTATTGTTCAGATAGAGTCCCAGGTTTTTGCACAGGACTAGTCTCAGGTCAGGATCCTCCTACTTATGGACTCCATTAGAGCTGGGATTAAAGTCTGCCCAGCCACTCTCAGCTCACTTCTTCAGATGGAGGAAGCTAACTTTCACGCAGGCTGACCTTAAAGCACCCTTCCCAAGCAGCTGGGGTTACAGATACAAGCAACCAACCCCAAAGAAATCGAGATTTTCAATTGGATACCACAATAAAAATCTACCAAAGGGAAAAATGTTGAGAGCCTTATATAATAGTATCTTAATTTCAACATTACTACCAATAATACACAGACATACCCCGATACCTGGAAAGAACATTGAGTCTCATGCCAATATTGAATTTCTCTGGCATGAGAGTAAAATTATTTGGCATCTTTCTGTTCTTAGCAGCCAAACTTAATACCAATTAACCTAAGGGAGCCATCATCCGCTGGAGGGAAGAATATATTCACAGGCCTCACAGGCCTAAGGAAAATGGGAGACCAGCTAAGCATACAACTATCAGGAATCAAAAGACCAATTGTGCAAGGTCTTATAAGCCTTAAGGACAAGAATAAGAAAGGAAACATAGAAAATAAAAATGACTGACTTCCCAGGACAACAAATTGAATTATTGAGCTGGGACTGGTTGTACACAGAGCAATCTAAATGTTTCTTTTAGAAGTGTCATTCAGCCAGGCATTGGTGGCTCACTCCTGTGCCTGGAATCCTAGCAACTCAGGAGGCTGAGATCTGAGGATAGTGGTTCAAAGCCAGCCTGAGCAGAAAAGTCCATGAGACTCTTATCTCCAATAAACCACTAGAAAACCAGAAGTGGTGCTGTGGCTCAAGCGGTAGAGCACTCATCTTGAGCTGAAGAGCTTGGGGACAGTATCCAGGCCCAGAGTTCAAGCCCCACGACCGACCAAAAAAAAAAGTGTCATTCAGAGTGGGGCACTGGTGGCTCACACCAGTAATCCTAGCTACTCAGGAGACTGAGATCTGAGGATCATGGTTCAAAGCCAGTCCAGGCAGGAAAGTCTTTGAGATTCTTAATCTCCAGAAAACCCAGAAGTGTTAACCTTGACCTGAAGAGCTGAGGGACAGCGCCCAGACCCAGAGTTCAAGCCCCATAACTGGAAAAATAAATAAATAAAATGAACAATTATCATTCAGGCCTGGCATTACTGGCTCATGGCTATCATCCTTAGCTACTCAGGAGGATGAGAGCTGAGGAGCTCAGTTCCAAGCCAGCCCAGGGAGATGGGGGAGAATCACAGAATGGATGACATAGACCAAGATGGATTGTATTCATTATCTGACTTGTGGAACTGAAACCCCTTTGTACAACTACTTGAAAAATACTGACTTAAAAAATGTGATACACCTCTATGTTTCCTCCTTTTATATTTTACATAAAATGAATCAGTTAATAAATAAGGACTATGATTCAAATAAAAGCAATAACACATGGAACAAAAATGTTTGGGGAGGCTGTTTCAAAGGGCCAAAAATAAGTTGCCACAAAATTTTACATCATGGCTACCTGAGTAACATAGGGAAAATTGGTTTCGGCAGCAGACAGGCTAAGTATAGATATTCAGTTTCAAGGGCTGTGATTAGAAGGTAGACTAAGACAGCAGTAAATGTGAATTACTAACAGAGAAAAATAGGTTTTGTGCAGACTTTTAAAGGTTATCAGATCCAAACTGTGCTCGAAGATTTCTAAACAGTGAGGGATATTCAGAGTATTATTTTAAGATCTACAACAGGTAGAACACAGTGAATTGAACAGCAAGGAAGGAAACCCACTTAAATGTACTGAGTAATTCAAAGATAAAAATTAAATAGGGCTGGGGAGGTGGCTCAGTGGTAGAGCACTTGCCTTGCATGCATGAGGCCCTGGGTTCGATTCCTCGGCACCACATAAGCAAAAAGAAAAAAGCCGGAAGTGGCACTGTGGCTCAAGTGGTAGAGCGCTAGCCTTGAGCTGAAGAGCTGAGGGACAGCGCCCAGGTCCAGAGTTCAGACACCACGACCGGACCCCAAAAAAAAAAAAAAATTAAATAGGGCCAGGAGACACCTATAATCCTAGCAACTCAGGAGGATGCGATCTAGGGACTTCAACTTGAAGCCAGCCAAGGCAGGAAAGTCTGTGAGATTCTTATTTCCAACACTAGCTTGAGGAAGGAAAAAAATTTTAAAAAGCTCAGGACTGACCAAAAAAAAAAAAAAAAAGCCAGGCTCCAGTGGCTCACAGCTGTCATCCTAGCTACTCAGGAGGCTGAGATCTAAGAATCGAAGTTCAAAGCTAGCCTGGACAGGAAAGTCCGTGAGACTCTTATCTCCAAAAACCAGAAACCAGCAGCAGTGCTGTAGCTCAAGTGGTAGAGCGGTAGTCTGAAGAGCTGAGGGACAGTGTCCAGATCCAGTTCAAGCCCCATAACAGGCAGTCAGACAGACAGACAGACAGAAAAGAAAGAAGGGGGGGAAGGAAGGGAGGGAGGGAGACAGGCAAGGAAGGAAGGAAGGAAGGAAGGAAGGAAACTTTAAATACCTGGCAAAATTGTTAGAGGTCTGTGTTCAGGTGACTGAAACCACAGTTACATAAATGTCACCAAAACCAAGTCAGCATATGTTATCAGTTTTAAAGGGAAGGTTGTAAGTTCTATGGTTGATATAGGCTACATGAAGATCAGTCAGCCCTAACTGCTATCTTAAAATGATCTTGAAATGTCAAGTTAGGCCTACCAGTCACTTTCCTAAAGCATGTTAAAGCATCTAGGAAACATCTGTTAAATGCTCAGCAATTTCAAGATTTCCTTTCAATTTTACTTATCAACAAAATGATCACTTAACTTTCTTGTATTTTTCTCTATTATCAAGGTCAGTAAACTTACTAAAATTCAGGTTTCTTGACCAGATTTCCTTATAACAATAATCATATCAAATCTACCCCGAACTTTAGAAAGTTCTTAAAGTTTTAAAATAAAAATAGGGGGGCTGGGAAGGTGGCTCAGTGGTAGAGCGCTTGCCTTGCATGCATGAGGCCCTGGGTTCGATTCCTCAGCACCACATAAGCAAAAAGAAAAAAGCAGGAAGTGGCGCTGTGGCTCAAGTGGTAGAGCTCTAGCCTTGAGCTGAAGAGCTGAGGGACAGTGCCCAGGCCCAGAGTTCAGGCCCCACGACCGGACCCAAAAAGAAAAAGAAAAATAGGAATACCAGCACCATGAAGTACCACTTAATGTCTAACAAAAGCATATATATTTTTATTTATATGGACTTTGAACCATTGCAAAGTCTAAACAGGAATGCTTGAAAAAACAGAGGCAAGTATTTAAAATTTACTCAGCACACTGTGATTATGGTCCACCTCTACAGACCGTAATTTCCAAAGAAAAACAGTGTGAGGCAAAGATGAAAACGTTAATGAATCAGTGTGGAGGTCAAAATGTGAATGGGATTGGCTAACAGAATGCTAGTCTTCACTCCTGGCTCACTCTTACATCAAGGAGGCTGAGATCTGAGGCCCAAGGTTCAAAGCCAACCTGGGACGAAAGTCTGGAAGACTCTTATCTCCAGTTATCCACCCCCCAAAAAAAGACAGAAGTGAGGGTGTGGCTCAAGTGGTAGAGCACCAGACTTGAAGGGAAAAAAGCTAAAGGAAGGCTGGGGATGTGGCTCAGTAGTAAAGTGCTTGCCTAGCATGCATGAAGCTCTGGGTTCGATTCCTCAGTACCACATACACAGAAAATGCCTGAAGTGGTGCTGTGGCTCAAGTGGCAGAGTCCCTTGAGCAGAAGCTGCTCAGGGACAGTGCCCTGGCCCTGAGTTCAAGCCCCAGCACAGGTGCCTATGCCCGCCCACACCACACTATTGAAACATTTCCAACCTGGTACAGGGGGCTCACACCTGTCATCCTAGCTACTCAGGAGGCTGAGCTGAGGATCATAGTTTAAAGCCGGCCCAGGCAGGAAAGTCTGTAAGACTCTTCTCAAATGAACCACCGGGAAACTAGAAGTGGTGCTGTGGCTCAAAAGTGGTAGTGTGCTAGCCTTGAGCAAAAAAGGGCTCAGGGACAGTTGCCCAGGCCCTGAGTTCAAAGCCCACAACCAACAACATTTCCCCACCCCACGCCCCAAAAAAAAGAAAAAGAAAAACTTCCAAACAAAACTTTCTTCTATTATTTCCCCATTGACCTCACTGTAGGCTGAGACTTTACAGACACAAAGGGTGCCTATTAAAAATAAAACAAACAAAAACATAAAACTTCTTGTAACACTTACTAGTTTGGCAGGCCCAGTGGGATCCAATGCTCCCCTTCTCCACTTCTTGTTCTTATCCTAACTCCCACCTTTTAATACCTGCAGGGAGCTGGGAAGGTGGCTCAGTGGTAGAGTGCTTGCCTTGCATGCATGAGGCCCTGGGTTCAATTCTTCCCCACCACATAAGCAGAAAAAGCTGGAAGTGGCGCTGTGGCTCAAGTGGTAGAGCGCTCGCCTTGAGCTGAAGAGCTGAGGGACAGCGCCCAAGCCCAGAGTTTAAAAAAAAAAAAGAGAGAAAAAAAAAAACAAAAAAACCTTGGGGATGACTTAGCAGGTAGTGAGTTCCTCTTCCACTGACGCACCCTGAGACAGATCCCTGGTGGCCAGGGGCAAAATCCACCTCCCTGGGGTGACACGGCCCTGATCTTGGGCAGACCGCTTGTTAAGGCCTGGTGACAACAGCCTGGTGACAACAACCAACCTATCCCCATCATCTCAACCAGGACAGGCCACCTCCGTGTCCCCAGAACTCACAGCCCAGGCCCCGTGTGTCCCCCTTGTCCCCCGAAGGGACCCCCAGATCTCCCCCAAGGAAGAGGGGACCATAAGGGGGAGGGGCACGTCGAGGATGCCCTTCCCCTCCAGGGGTGGAGTTGGGGGGAGCTAGAGTACCCCACTTTTCAACCACATTCCTACCTTTCTTCTTGATGCCTCCCCCTTACTCCCTTGGGGAAAGGTATGGGGTGGGAGCCCCAAGATGGAAGGAGCGTGTTCTAGGACTGGGGGGGCTCACCTGTCCCAGGAGAGGGGGGGCGCCTGTCCCGGGATGGAAGGGCACCGTGTCCTGAAATTGGGGAGGCGCCCCGGGAGGGGCAGGGAGGGGCAGGGGACCCCCAGAACTAGGGAGGTTTGCTAGGGATAGGAGGTCCTGCTCCAGAATGGGGTGAGGGGGATCCCCGGGGTTGGGGGGATCGGATACCTCAGGGTGGGGACACCTGTCCCGGCATAGGGGATGCTCTGGGATTAGGGTGAGGGGGGCACCCCGAGATTGGGGAGGCGTCCTGGGACAGAGGGGGTCACATGCCCCGGGGTGGGAGTGCTCCCGGGGATGCGGGGTTCACATGCCCTGGGGATATGGAGTTCACATGCCCCGGGGTGGGGGTGCTCCCGGAGATACGGGGTGCCCGGGGTGGGGTGCTCCCGGGGATGAGGGGTTGGCGTGCCCGGGGTGGGGGTGCTCCCAGGGATGTGGGGTTCACATGCCCCGGGGTGAAGGTGCTCCCGGGGTGGGGGTGTTCTCGGGGATGCGGGGTTTGTGTGCCCCGGGGTGGGAGTGCTCCTGGGGATATGGGGTGTCCCGGGGTGGGGGTGCTCCTGGGGATATGGGGTGTCCCGGGGTGGGGGTGCTCCTGGGGATATGGGGTGTCCTGGGTGGGGTGCTCCTGGGGATGAGGGGTTCACGTGCCCTGCCCCGGGGAACGCGGGGTGCCCCGGGGAGGGGGTGCCCCGGGGTGGAGTTGCTCCCGGGGATGGGGGAGCCCCGGGGTAGGGGTGCTCCGGGGTGGGAGTGTGGGGGTGCTCCGGGGTGGGGGTGCCCCGGGGTGGGGGTGTGGGGGTGCTCCGGGGTGGGGGTGCCCCGGGGTGGGAGTGTGGGGGTGCTCCGGGGTAGGGGTGCCCCGGGGTGGGGAGGGGGTGCTCCGGGGTGGGGTGTGGGGGTGCTCCGGGGAGGGAGTGTGGGGGTGCTCCGGGGTGGGGGTGCCCCGAGGTGGGGGTGCTCCGGGGTGGGGGTGCCCCGGGTGGGGGTGCCCCGGAGTGAGGATGTGGGGGTGCTCCGGGGTGGGGGTGCCCCGGGGTAGGGATGGGGTGCTCCGGGGTGGGGGTGCTCCCGGGTGGGGGTGTGGGGGTGCCCCGGGGTGGGGGTGTGGGGGTGCTCCGGGGTGGGGGTGTGGGGGTGCCCCGGGGTGGGGGTGCTCCGGGGTGGGAGTGTGGGGGTGCTCCGGGGTGGGAGTGTGGGGGTGCTCCGGAGTGGGGGTGCCCCGGGGTGGGGGTGCTCCGGAGTAGGGGTGCCCCGGGTGGGGGTGCTCCGGGGTGGGGATGGGGTGCTCCCGGGGTGGGGGTGCCCCGGGGTGGGGGTGCTCCGGGGTGGGGATGGGGTGCTCCCGGGGTGGGGGTGCCCCGGGGTGGGGGTGCTCCGGGGTGGGGGTGCTCCGGGGTGGGGGTGCCCCGGGGTGGGGTTGTGGGGGTGCTCCGGAGTGGGGGTGCCCCGGGGTGGGGGTGCCCCGGGGTGGGGGTGCCCCGGGGTGGGGGTGTGGGGGTGCTCCGGAGTGGGGGTGCCCCGGGGTGGGGGTGTGGGGGTGCTCCGGGGTGGGAGTGTGGGGGGTGCTCCGGGGTGGGGGTGCCCCGGGGTGGGGGGTGTGGGGGTGCTCCGGAGTGGGGGTGCCCCGGGGTGGGGGTGTGGGGGTGCTCCGGGGTGGGAGTGTGGGGGTGCTCCGGGGTGGGGGTGCCCCGGGGTGGGGGTGTGGGGGTGCTCCGGAGTGGGGGTGCCCCGGGGTGGGGGTGTGGGGGTGCTCCGGGGTGGGAGTGTGGGGGTGCTCCGGGGTGGGGGTGCTCCGGGGTGGGAGTGTGGGGGTGCTCCGGGGTGGGGGTGCTCCGGGGTGGGGGTGCTCCGGGGTGGGGGTGCTCCGGGGTGGAGGGCGGGGAGGCCGCGGGGTCCCGCCCCCCCGACCCCGGGGCCGTGGCCCGAGGTCGCCCCGCCGGCAGACGGCGCCCTGAGGCCGGGTCCCCGGAGGGGGCCGGGGGGGGGGGACGCCGCCGTCACCGCGGAGGGGCGGTCGCGGACGGGGGTGTCGGTCCCGCCCGGCCCGCCCGGCGTCTCCCGGCGGGCTGGGTCGGTGGGGGGGAGGAGGGGCCGGTCTCACCTCGCCGCCGCCCAGCGCCACCCCCGCTGCGGGGCGGGCTCCAGTCCACCGGAGGAAGAAGGTCCCAGAACGCCGGGGCGGCCGCCGGGAGGCCGTTACGGCACGAGGCCTGCGCGCGGCCGCCGCGTCGCGCTCCTGAGCGGGTGGGGGGAGGCGGGGGGCGGGCCGCGCGCGGGGCGGGGCGGGACCCAGAGGCAGGAAACTCACTCCCCGGCCAATCGCATGGGCCGCTTCCACGCCTTTCCCCGCCTCCGGTGTCGGACGTAACGGCCGTCTGAGCCGCTCTGGGATTGGGCGAGCCGGCTTGTCAATCAAATGTGGTGATGCTGGTGGCGGTGGTGGTGGTGGTGGTGGGGGTGAGCCCGGGTCAGGGAGGCGCTGGGGCGGGGCCTGTTGGCTTCAGTCTTTTTGGGGGGACGGCGTTGTGGGGAGGGGGAGTCCGCTGGAGAAAATCCACGGTCCCTCCCCCCAGAAAAATGATTGTGATCTTCACCGCCCTGGATTCTGCGTTTGAATTGGATCCTTCCCCACCTAGAAATTGCTTTCGCAGGGGGCTGGGGGGGGGGGGGGGCGGGCCTGGAGAGAAATGGGAGATCTGGGGGACAGATGGAAGTCTGTCACAGTCCAGCCCAGATAAACAGAGCCATGAGGATGTGTCCTGGGGCAGCTTCCAGTCTTCAACCCTTTTAGCTTACTTTTATTTTGGGGGGGGGGTGTGCTGGTCCTAGGGCTTCCATTTCAGGCCTTGAGCCTTGGTCAGGAGCTTTTTTCTTTTTGCTCAAGGCTGGTGCTCTACCACTTGAACCACTTCTGGTTTGGTTTTTTTACCCTGGTTAATTGTTCAAAAGGGTCTCACCAACTTTCCCGTCCCAGTGGGCTTCGAACCAAGATCCTCGGATCTCAGGCTTCTGAGTCTAGCTGGGATCTTAGAGGTTATCAGTTCTCAGGTGACCTGGGGCCAGCAGCCTTGTGGTCTACGAAGAAGACAGTTTCTGTTTTTGGGAGTATGGTCTGCCCTTTTCCCAGTGGTCCAGGCCCCCCCCCCCACAAACACACACACCTTCCCATGTATTGATGTATTGGGACAGATCAGGCCCTCCTGTGGCCTAGTTTAGGGGGAACTCTGCTGGGTTAGGTTACTTTGTGGGAACACAAAAGATGGAGACCCCATGTGAGCTGTATCTGAACTTGATGTAAATAGCAAATGAAGAACCACTTTCAGCCTTCTCCCTTTCCCCATGATACAGGGGTCACAGCACCTGGCTAATTTAACGCTTTCACCCAGCATACTATCTAAATTTTTGTGTTTTGTGTTGTTTTGATGGATTTTTTTTTTTTTTTAGTGCAAATAGATTACAAAACAAAGGCTGATGTTCAACATTTATATCCTACAGTATACTTTCCCCCCACCCCCCAGGAAGATTTTTGAATATTGAAGGGTGTCGTTGTTGCTGTTCTTGAACATTTGTAGAGCAGTGTACCTAAACATTTCAAAATTTTGGAACTTTTTTTCTTTTTGCACATCCAGGGCTTGAACTCAGGGGCCTGGGCATTGTTCCTGAGCTGCTTTTGCTCAGAGCTCGCGTTTTGAGCCACAGTGCCACTTCTGGCTTTTTCTCAGTAGTCTATTGGAGATAAGAGTCTCTTGGACCTTCCAGTCCCAGGCTGCCTTCAAACTACAATCCTCGGATCTCAGCTTCCTGAGTAGCTAGGATTTATAGGGGTGAGCCACCAGCGTCCAACTTAAAATTTTGGAACTTTAAGACACAGAAATTCGATCTGAAACCTGTCAAGTCTTGTGTTTGTTGTTGTTGTTTGTGTATTCATTTATTTTTTAGATTGGGCCTCACTATGTAACCCTAACTGCAGCTCACTGTATAATCCATACTGGTATCAAACTTGTGACCCTGACTTACCTTCTCAAATACTAGAATTACAGGCATGTACTATCACACTCAACCAGTCTTAAGTCTCATGTTTGTTTGTTTTTTGAGGTGGTTTTGGTGTTTGTTTGGTTTTTTGCTACTGAGATATGAAGATATGAACTCAGAGCCTTGAACCGGCTTGAGCTCAGCTGGAACTCTTATCACTTGAGCCATGCAACCAATCCAGCTTTTTGCTAGTTATTCTAGAGATAAGAGTATTAATAAACTCTTCTGCCAAAGCTAGCATCAAACCTCAATCTTCCAGATCTCAGCCTCCTGAGGACAGGCCAGGATTATAGGCATGAACCACAGGCATTTGACAAATCTTCTTTTGTTCTTCAGTGATGGAAACTGACATTATTCTTTCCCACATTACCTTCCTACCCCACACCCACCCCCATCATGGGGCTTGAACTCTGGGCTTAGGCGCTGTCCCTCAGCTCTTCAGCTTAAGGCTAGCACTCTACCACTTGAGCCACAGCGCCACTTCTGGTTTTCTGGTGGTTTATTGGAGATAAGAGGCTCACGGACTTTCCTGCTTGGGCTGGCTTTGAACTGTGATTCTCAGATCTCAGCCTCCTGAGTAGCTAGGATTACAGGTGTGAACCATCAGCGCCCAGCCGCACATTACCTTTATGTTAATAACTGCAAAGACACGAGATTCGTGATATCATCTCTTATTTAATATTTATCCTCAAATATATTAAGACGAATAATTTTTCTGCATCTGCATATATTTAATTATATATTATATAGCACTCTCTTAATTATATAACACAAATGACATTTATAGGTAAACACTAAAATGGCAGTGTTAACATGTTCATAAGTGAACATTAACCAGACAATATGAACCCTATATTCATTTAATGGGAGACTCTAGTATTTCCTGATAATCTTCCCTTCTTAAATTCCTCCAGTAAAGCTTATAGCCAGCAAGGACAAACACACTGATCATAATGATCACCCCTCCGAAGACATCATACACGCTCGGAAATATCTGCAACACCACAAGCTGCAAGACCATAGCTACCACAATCTCCAGATGCTGCACCGTGCTAACTAGAGCAGGATGGAATTTGTCCAACGCATAATACACCCCTAAGAAGGCTACGGTAGAGCAGATGCAGATGGCGAGGAGGTAACTCCACGTTTCTCCGTCTAACGGGATGATGGGTTCTTGAAGAACGAACATGGTCGACAGTCCCCAGAGGGTCCCAGTCCAACCAAAGGTAAACAGAGCTGTCCACATGCTGATGTTTTCTCTGATGGATCGATACACGATCATAGAAAGCGCAGTGGTCATTCCGGCCATCACAGTCATGGTGTACCCAAAGGCTTCCTTCCAGGCATTCAACGAAGAATTGTCCTCATCCACAATGTTGGGGATCATGACAAGACACACCCCCACGATGCTGCAAACCACGGTGGCCAAATCCACACAGGCCATTTTCTCATCGATGAGTAAGAAGGCCAAGATGGCGCTGAAGACCGTGGTGGTGGCTCTCCACATGATGGTCCCGTTGCTGGGAGGAACGATGGAAAATGATGTGTAAGCGCAGGTGATCGAGATGACATTGCATACCCCGTAAAAGAAGAGGCGTAACCTGTACCCCCTAGGCCCAAAGGGAGCCTCCTGGTAGTAACACACAACGAACACAGATAAGACCTGCAAGACAGAACGGATAAAGATGAGCTCTAAGGATGGAACCTTCGAACGATCGGAAACAAGCC
Source organism: Dipodomys spectabilis (assembly GCF_019054845.1). NCBI lineage: Eukaryota > Metazoa > Chordata > Mammalia > Rodentia > Heteromyidae > Dipodomys > Dipodomys spectabilis. The sequence goes on from NW_024871219.1 coordinate 160,354, forward strand.
TGGTAATGAGAGCCACACAGCCATGGGCTAAAGCAGATCCAAACAACACGATCCACATTTTTCGAGACTGAAAGAGGTTCTTTTCTGCCAGTCCCTGGAATCGACCCGTCTCATTGGTCCTTGTGTCTTCTGTGGAGACAGGCTGAGGATCTATCGTGCCAAAGAAAGTTCTTCCTTTCCTTCTCATTTCACTCAGCAGCCCTTTCCTGGGGTTTTCTTCTAGAAAATTCCCATAGTCTTCATTGATTTCCTCATAGCTGTCATCCCCGGGCTGTGGATAGTGAGAAGTGTATTTTACCATCTCGGTGTTGGGATGTATTTTCACCCGTTTTTTCACTGGATATGGTTTGGATTGAGAAGTATCCATGCCTTCAGATAATCGAGTCTAGTTAAAGAAAAAAAAAATAAAGACATATGTATATTCACTCTACTGTGAGAGACTCGACTTCTATTATAATACTGTGCACCAATTCAATGATAGAAAAGAGATTGTCACAACGGTGGAGAAATAACGTAAAAGGTTTTCACTTTTAGCTGGGGGCTGGGGGCTCATACTTGTCATCCTAGCTACTCAGAAGGCTGAGATCTGAGGATCACAGTTTAAAAACAGGCCAGACAGGAAAGTCTGTGAACCTCTTATCTCCAATGAACCACCAGAAGACTGGAAGTGGTGCTGTGGCTCAAGTGGTAGAGCACTAGCCTTGAGCAAAAGGAACTCAGGGATAGCACCCAGGCCCAAGTTCAAGCCCCATGATGAAAGAAAGAAAGAAAGAGAGAGGGAGAGAGAGAGAGAGAGAGGGAGGGAGGGAAAGGAAGGAGAGAGAGAGGGAGGGAGGGAAAGAAAGAAAGAAAGAAAGGTTTTTCACTCCCATCTCTAGCCATCTCTCATTCTGTTCATCCTTAGTCTCAGTCAACTTTTTTTTAAACTTTTGCCTTTATTTTTTTTGTCAGCTTTGGGGCTTGAACTCTCAGTCAACTTTATTTCCCATCTTGACATACTGATTGCTTTTTCTTACCTTAAAAAAAAATCAACACTGTCTTATAAAATAAAAATAATTTTTAAAAAATTCAAATGACAATGTAGCAATGTGGGTATCTACTGACACAGAAAAGTATATTAGTTATCTGTGTGTGTGTGTGTGTGTGTGTGTGTGTGTGTGTGTGTGTGTGCTGGAACCGGGGCTTGGGGCTTGAACTCAGGGCCTGAACACTTTCCTTAGCTGTTTCATTCAAGGCTGGTGCTCTACCACTTGAGCCACAGCCCCTCTTCCAACTTTTTGGGAGGTTAATTGGAGACAAGAGTCTCATGGACTTTCCTCCTTGCTTGGCCTGGCTTTGAACCATGATCGTCAGATCTCAGGAGTATAGACTTGAGTCTCCAGTGCCCAGTTATATATTGTTGAGTAGGGAAAATGTCACACTTTTTTAAAAAAATATTATTTATAATAAAGGTAGCATGCAGAGGAGTTAAAGTTACATAAGTCAGGTAATGAATGAGTACATTTCTTTTTGGTTCCTCTTCCCTATTCCCTCCAAAAGATGAGAGAGAGAGAGACAGAGAGACAGAGAGAGACAGAGAGACAGAGAGACAGAGAGACACAGAGAGAGAGGGAGAGGGAGAGAGAGAGAGAGAAATGGGAGAAGAGAAAAAGCTTTTTTTTTGACTCTTGACATCTTGGTCCCTTGCCAAACCTCTTAAACCATGGCCCAGAAACCCAATGCAATTCTGTTCCCTGATCTGGAAAGCCAACTGTTCAGTTCTATTTATTGCTTCCCTTTTCTAAAAAGGCCCCCTCCCCTCCCATCAGCTACTAGGCATCATGGGGGGTGGTGCGGGGAGGATCCCTGACATTCTCACTTCTAACACCAGAATCTGAATATTCTATATTCCCCAAAGGCTTATGGGACATTTCCACTTCAAGCCATGCTTCAGCTTAAAACAGATTTTTTCCTCTCCTTACTTACGCTTTCCTCGCCCTCATGTTTTGGGATATGCTGCCATCTTTCTACTTCCTTAGCTAGGTAGGAGCCAAGGAATAGCTTTTTTTTCTTCTTCTTCTTTTTGGTAGGTTATGGGCCTTGAACTCAGAGCCTGGGCACTGTTCCTGAGCTTCTTTTGCTCAAGAGTAGCGCTCTACCACTTGGAGCCACAGCACCACTTCCCGTTTTCTGGTGGTTCATTGGAGAAAAGTGTCTCACAGACTTTCCTGCCTGGGCTGGCTTTGAACTGCGATCCTCAGATCTCAGCCTCCTGAGTAGCTAAGATGACAGTCATGAGACTCTGGCACCTGCTAGCTTTAGGAATAGTCTTGAATTGCCTTTTCTGCCATCAAACTCCCCTTTGGTCATTAATTATTATTGCTATTATTGTCTTTGAAATATGGATTAGGCTTTTTTTTTTTTTTTTTTTTTTTGTCAGTCGTGGGGCTGAACTCTAGGCCTGGGCCGTGTCTAGCCCTACCACTTGAGCCACAGCGCCACTTCTGGCTTTTTTTCCTGCTTATGTGGTGCTAAGGAATCGAACCTGGGGCTTCATGCATGCAAGGCAAGCGCTCTACCACTGAGCCACCTTCCCAGCCCCAGGCTTTTTTTTTTTTTTTTAATTCCATTTAACTTGATGATTCTGGATATTGTGAATTCTGATGTAAAATATTGTGCCCACATCCAAACTACTCCATCAGTCTCCTGAAACCATCTGGATTATATCACTGTAACATGAGCCTGTCTTTCAAAGATTCAAAACAGCCAAGTGCCAGTGGCTCACGCCTGTAATGCTAGATCATCAGGAGGCTGAGATTTGAGGATCAAGGTGCAAAGCCAGCGCAGACAGGCTCTTATCAGCCATTAGCCACCCAGAATCCAGAAGGAGAGCTGTGGCTCCAGTGGTAGAGTGCTGACCTTGAGTGAAAAACCTAAGAGACAGCACCTAGGCCCTGAGTTCAAGGCCCAGTATGCATTCACATGTGCGCGCGCATACATGCACACACACACACACACACACACACACACACAGAATCAAAGCAAACATTGCTCTCAGCTTTCCCCATTGAAAAACCTAGAGTTCAGAGTCCTTACTCCCAATTCCCAATTCCTTAGCAGTAAGCAGAAAATAGATCTCTCTCTCTCTCTCTCTCTCTCTCTCTCTCCCCAACCCTCCCCCACCCTCTGCCAGGTCCTGGGACTTGAACTCAGGGCCTGGGTGCTGTCCCTGAGCACTCTACCATTTGAGCCACACTTCTGGCTTTTTGGTGGTTAACTGGAGATAAGAGTTTCACAAACTGTCCTGCCCGGGCTAGCTTGGAGCTGTGATCCTCAGATCTCAGCCTCCTGAGTACCTAAGATTATAGGCATAAGCCACCAGCACTTGGCAATGGAGGCTGCTTCTTTCCGCCTCCTCCTCCTCCTCCTCCTCCTCCTCCTCCTCTTCCTCCTCCTCCTCCTTCTATCCTTGCAAACACTTCAGGGGTGAGGGGGAAGACCTAGGATTCTTTGCAAACCTACTCCATATCCAGTTTCAACTTTCCGGCCTCGCTCCTCATTGGCTGTCTAATAATAGCTGCTATTAATCCTCAGCTTCTTAACACATCCACACTGTGCTCTAAGCAACCAGTCTGTGTCCTCTCTGACCCTTTCTGTCCCTCTGTACACCAGTCATTTCCCTCAACCTCCCTTCTACCAACTTTCCTCCGCTCAAAATATAGCTCGTCTTTTAAAGACAATCCAGATTCTATCTTTAGAATCAGGCCTTTCCTGACCTCTGCAACAATGACTTGCTTGTTCATTTTTATTGAAATGTTTCCAGTAGTTCTATTTGTGTGTGTGTGTGTGTGTGTGTGTGTGTGTGTGTGTGTGCGTGCGCGTGCGCTAGTCCTGGGGCTTGAACTCAGGGTCTGGGCACTGTCCCTGACCTTCTTTTGCTCAAAGCTAGCTCTCTACCACTTGACCCAGAGCTCCACTTCCAGCTTTTTTGGTAGTTTAGTGGACATGAGAGTCTCACAGTCTTTCTTTCCAGGATGGCTTCGATCCAAGATCCTCAGCTCTCAGCCTCCTGAGTAGCCAGGATGACAGGCATGAGTCACCAGCTCCCGACTAGTTCTAATTTTTCCAATAGTGATTCTGTTATCTGTTTTGCTCAACCTGGTGGAGTTTTGTGTGTTTGCAATTACTGTACCCAAATTCACCATGTCAAATCTTTCCTTCCTGGCTAATAATGATGATGATGATGATAGAATTTTCTAATTATAATATGAATAGGTATGTATGTATAATTACAGACATATGTATTATTATTAGCACATATTAGTTGTATGGAGGTGGGGAGATTCATCGTGACATTTCCATGTATGTATACAACATATCATAACCAGCTACCCACCCCCTGTCTCTCTCCTGTATTCAAACTCTCCCTTCTTAAAACAGTTTGTCCAGATTCTTGTGGTTCACACCTGTCATCCTAGCACCTTAGGGGGCTGAGATCTGAGGATCACTATTAAACGCCAGCCTAGGTAGGAAAGTCTGTGAGACTCTTATCTCCAATTAACCATTATAAAACCAGAAATAGAGCTGTGGCTCAGAGTGGTAGAGCGCTAGCCTTGAACATAAAAAGCTCAAGGACAGCACCCAGGCCTTGAGTTCAAGCCCCAGAACAACACAAAAGAATAGATAGAAATAGATAGATAGATACATACATACATATATACATACATACATAGGTAGATAGGTAGATAGATACATAGATAGGTAGGTAGGTAGATACATACATACAAAGATAGAAAGAAGGATAGATAGATAGATACATACATACATACATACACACATACACATACATACATACATACATAGGTAGACAGATACATGGTAGATACATAGATAGGTAGACAGATACATGGCTAGGTAGGTAGGTAGATAGATAGATACATACATACATATACATACATACAAGTATAGATAGATAGATAGATAGATAGATAGATAGGTAGATAGGACACATACATGCATACACATACATAGGTAGATATATAGATAGGTAGATAGATACATGGATAGGTAGGTAGATACATACATTCATACATACAAACAAAGATAGAAAGGATAGATAGATAGATACATACATACATACATACATACATAGGTAGACAGATACATGTGGTTAATTGGAGATAAGAGTCTCATGGACTTTTCTGCTCAGGCTGGCTTTGAACTGTGATCCTCAGATCTCAGCCTCCTGAGTAGCTAGGATGACAGGCATGAGCTATTGGCACCAGCAATAATTCATGATTTTCAAAATTGTTATTATGAAGGTGATGGGCAGAGAAGTTGTCATGTCATAAAGCTTTGGTGTTTTCTGTGTGTGTGTGTGTGTGTGTGTGTGTGTGTTGTGTGTACGGGTATTAAAGCTTCAACTCAGGGCCTAAGTGCAGCCCCTTGGCTATGCTCAAGGCTAGCACTCTACCACTTGAGTCACAGGTCTACTTTCAGCTTTTTGCTTTCTCTCATTAGAGAGAAAGTCCTAAACTTTCCTGCCTGGGCTGGTTTCAAATCAGGATCCTCAGATGTCAGCCTCCTGAGTAGCCAGGATTACAGGCAAGAGCCATCAGCCCCCTCAGTAGCCCACAGATACCAAGAAAGGAAAAGGTTAAACGAGGCAGGCCTTCTGCAACAGTTTTCAAACAAGTAGGTGGATTTGGCTTCTGTGAGGGCGGTGAGGCCTGATTTGGAAGATGGCAGTTTCTGTTGTGACACTCTGAAATCCATTCTGGCACCCTGATAAATGTGCCAGCTGGCAGCAGAAGAATGTACTGGAATGCAAGCCTTTCGCCATTTTTTAACGGCCGGCAGAGAGCCTGTCTGATCTCTGAAGTAGTAGTCTTATCAACTGGCATAAAATATGCCACCCTCAATCAACACATAGGTATCTTCTAGCATCACCTTTCCAATTGCATGGGAAGCAGGGGGGAAGGGCAGGTGGGGGGGGGGTCGGGGGGAGAGTGTTTTAAAGCATAACCAGCCAGGCACTGGTAGCTCACGCCTGTCATCCTAGCTACTCTGGAGGCTGAGATCTGAGCATCAGGGTCCAAAGGCAGCCCAGCCAGGGAAGTCCATAAGACTCTCATCTCCAATGAACCACCAGAAAATTGGAAGTGGCTGTGGCTCAAATGGTAGAGCACTCTCCTTGAGCTGAAGAGCTAAGGGACAGCGCCCATGGAATTCAAACTCCATGACCAACAAAAAGAAAAAAAAAAAAAACATAACCAGTTTGTCAAAAATCAGCACCTTTACATTTAGCCATACTGGGTGATTGGGGTGGGGTCATCACCAGGAGGAGAGGAGCAAGAATACAGTGATCTTCTGTTATTTCTATAATCGTGTGTGTGTGTGTGTGTGTGTGTGTGTGTGTGTGTGTTCACAGGCATGCATGTGTCAGTATAAGGACTTGAACTCAGGGCCTGGGCTCTGAATCTGAGCTTTTTTATTCAAGGCTAGTGCTCTACTGCTTGAGCCACAGCTCCACTTTGGCTTTTTCGTAGTTAACTGGACGTAAGAGTTTCAAAAGACTTTCCTGCCCCGGCTTTCAACTGAGATCCTCAGATCTCAGCTTCTGGAGTAGCTAGGATTACCAGCATAAGCTACAGGGCCTAGGATACGATTTGTGTGTGTGTGTGTGTGTGTGTGTGTGTGAAGGTATATCGACATACTTAAATCACCAATTAAATTAGATGCTAGTTAAATGTAAAATGAATTCTTGGATTCTTCCAATATGCCTGTTAAGGTCTTGGTGGCTTATCATTTACCTAACTTTTAGCAGAGAGAGAGAGACAGAGAGAGAGAGACAGAGAGAGAGAGAGAGCACATCAAACATCCCAGCTGGGTTCAAAGAAGGCTTTCTCGCTCTCTCTGATCTGCAGCAATCCCTGAACAAGAAAGGAACATCCCAGGATCAACAGTCTACTCCCAAAGTCCCTGCAAAACTGCACACACCACCTGCTCATGTTTGCACTGATTTTGCTTTTTGTTCTTTGTTTCTTTGCTGCTGCTGTTTATCTATGTGGAAGCCAAGTCTGAAATCCCTCTGGGAATGCGTAGACTTATGGGAACATTACGATGCATCAATTCAACGTGTTACAAGTTCACTTTGGTTTGTTATCAGATTCTTCACACAATGGACATCACTTACCAAAATTACAACCCAGTCACCACGCTCTCCATTCACCGTATTTCATTAAAATCACTGAAATGCTGAGCATTGGTACCTCATGCCTTTAATCCTGGTCCCCCCCCAAAAAAAAATTCTGCTGGGCACTGGTGGCTCACTTCTGTCATCCTCGCTACTCAGGAGGCTGAGATCTGAGGATCGCAGTTCAAGGCCACCCAGACAAGAAAGACCATGAGACTCTTCTCTCCAATGAACCACCAGAAAACCAGAAGTGGTGCTGTGGCTCAAGTGGTAGAGCACTCGCCTTGAGCTGAAAAGCTCAAGGGCAGTGCTCAGGCCCAGAGTTCACCACTACCACCACTACCACCACCACCACCACCAACAACAACAGAGATACGTGTACTCACAAACAGACAAGTTAAATTGTGTGTGTGTGAGAGAGAGAGAGAATTTAAAGTCAAGGGGGAAAGAACAATCTATCTTCATTGGAAGGAAAAAAAGGAATCATTACTCTCTATTTTAGTCAGACAAGAATAGTTTCTCCAAAAGCCAACTGTAGCTCTTATATCTTCGTGGCATCTGTGGGAAGGAAAACTGTGGATAAACAGAGTGTATTATGGCAAAAATATGAGTGGATGCTACCCAAACAAAACAGAGGTGAGAGATTTTACAAAGTGAGGGGAATGTCTTCATGATAACATTGAAAAGAATCCTCTGTGTGTGTGTGTGTGTGTGTGTGTGTGTGTGTGTGAATTTCTATTACTATATTTTCATGAGTACACTAAAATATAATGTGGATTCCAAATGGCAGAGAAAAACCGAACAGAATTATCCTTGGCTGTACTGACAGAAGTTACCACCCCATAAATCTTCATGTGAATGTGGAAAAATCTGACCCAAGCAGATGGGTCTCATGCTGTTCTCTGAAAACATGCACAGATTTCTGATCTTCAGGACCAGGAAATGAAGTCAGCGTTAAAACTGTACAGTAGATGCCACGATCCACCTACCAGAATTTCAACTTAAAAGACCCCTCTCGAAAGCAATATTCCTTCTTCAGAAATAGAACACAAAGATAGAGCGCTGGTGTTCATGCCTGTAATCCCAGCAACTGAGAGAGGCTGAGATCACCGTTTAAAACCAGCTCCGATTAACTGTAGGGGGGTGGGGATGGGGCTGAAAATGGAGCTGCAGGATCAAGTGGAAGAGCAGTAGTCTTGAACTAAAGACCTCAGGGACAGAGCCCAGGCCCAGGTTCAAACCCCAAGACTGGCAAAGAAGAAAAACGACAGGAAAGAAAGGAAAAGGAAAGAGGGAAGGAGGGAAGGAGGGAAGGAAGGAAGGAAGGAAGGAAGAAAGGAAGGAAGGAAGGAAGGAAGGAAGGAAGGAAGGAAGGAAGGAAGGAAGGAAGGAAGGGGAGAGAGAGGGAAGAAGGAAGGAAGGGAAAGGAGAGAGAGGGAGGGGGAGGGAGGGAAGAAGGGAGTTAGTGGGGAGGGAGGGAGGAGGTAAGAAAGAAGGAAGGAAGGAAGGAAGGAAGGAAAAAATAGGGCAAAGTGGTATGTTATGTCCTGGTGGAACATACTCTTTTTTTTTTTCCTGCCAGTCCTGGGTCTTGAACTCAGGGCCTGGGCACTGTTCCTGAGCTTCTTTTTGCTCAAGGTTAGTGCTCTACCACTTGAGCCACAGCACCATTTCCAGCTCTTTCTGTGTATGTGGTACTGAGGAATTGAACCCAGGGCTTCAGCATGCTAGGCAAGCATTTGACCACTGAGCCACCTTCCCAGCTCTGGAACATGCTCTTGATACAAGAACAAAACAGGAAAGGATCGTGGCACTGGGTTGACTGGGTTGACGCTTATCATTCTGGAAAATCCTCTCCTGTGTTTTCGGGGGCTCCCCATCCTCCATACCGCTTACAAAAGGCATATTCTTGATGTCTGACATAGTTGCCAGGTAAAAATCTCCACCTCATTAGCCCAAGGATCTCTTTTCCACAAGCACTACTTTAAAGCATTCATAAATGGAGCTGCCCCCTGCACCTCCTACCTGTGGGCTTGAAGACCCAAGAAAAGAAGTCTCTATCAAGTAATTAGAGCCTCTGAGATTTGAATTCCCACTCCACAGTTTTCAGCAACACTGGGTCTGGAGAAGAACTGGTTGATCAGGCTGGGAGCTTGGTTTACACCATGGGAGTAAGAACAAGTGTATTTGGAATCCTGGGAACTACAGTCTCACCATAAGAAAAGAGAAAGAAAGAAAAGAAAAAAGAAGTCGGGCGCCAGTGGCTCTCGCCTGTCATCCTAGCTACTCAAGAGGCTGAGAGCTGAGGATCACGGTTCAAAACCAGCCCAGGCAGGAAAGTCTATGAGACTCTTTTCTCCAATGAACCACCAGAAAACCGGAAGTGGTGCTGTGGCTCAGGTGGTAGAGCGCTGGCCTTGAGCTGAAGAGCTGAGGGACAGCGCCCAGGCCCAGAGTTCAAACCCATGATCGACCAAAAAAAAAAAAGTCTCTCACTTTCCTTGGTATCTCAGTCTCCTAGCTCAATAGCCAACTTGGCAGAACAGAAGCACAATTTTTTATTTTGATTTTTTTAATGCGAGCACTAGGGTTTGGCTTTGAAGGTCTAGGCATTGTCCCTGAGCTGTTTTTGCTCAAGGCTAGAGTTCTCCCATGTGAGCCACAGCTTCCTTTCTGGCTTTTGGTGGTTAATTGGACATGATCTCAAAGACTTCCCTGCCCAGGCTGGCTTTGAACCTTGATCCTCAGATCTCAGCCCCTTGACTAGCTTAGATTAAAGGCGTAAGCTACCAGTGACCAGTATGGCTTTTATTTTCTACTCTGCCATCGTCTTCATTTCTTATACTTAGCTGTATGTTTAACTATCCCAAAGAAGCCACAAAATAATTCCCATTCAGATAATCGAACATGTTTTTAAACCCCAGGAAGAAAATAATACAGAATAGTTCACCAAGGCCCAAATAACAATTCTTTTGTTTATGGGAATTTTTTCTGGGGGGAGGGGAGGAGAGGTTGGGGTTCAGAATCCAACACAAGGTCTCCTGTGTGCTCAGCAGGTCCTCCATTATCGAGCTACATACCCAAGCTCACTAGCTTTTTTTTTTTTTTTTTCCTGGAATTTAAATGTGTATGAATACTTAATTGCTCAAATCTTACACATGTCAATCCACTGTCTCTGCTCCTTTGGAACAGACAATTATGAAAATGAATGGTTGTCAAAGCGCACCGGGGGCTCACATTTGTAACCGTAGCTTCTCAGGAGGTTTAGCTTTGAGGATCACGGTTCAAATCAGCCTAGGCAGAAAAGTCCTTGAGACTCTTTTCTGCAATTAACCACCTCAAAGCTGGAAGTGGAGCTGTGGTTCCAATGGTAGAGCACTAGCCTTGTGTCAAAAAGGTAAGGGACAGCACCTAGGCCCTGAGTTCAAGTCCCAGCACCGGCCTTGAAAAAAAAAAAAAGTTCTGGGCTGGGAAGGTGGCTCAGTGGTAGAGCACTTGCCTAGCATGCATGAAGCCCTGGGTTTGATTCCTCAGTACCACCTACACAGAAAAAGCCAGAAGTGGCGCTGTGGCTCAAGTGGTAGAGTGCTAGCCTTGAGCAAAAGAACCTCAGGGACAGCGTCCAGGCCCTGAGTTCAAGCCCCAGGACTGGTAAAAAAGAAAAAAGTTCTGGAAAATGTGGGACTTGACTGTAATGGCTCTAAAATAGACTATGTACTATAATTTTGCACGTATACATGCATTTGTGTGCACACATGCATGAATTGTGTATGCTCATGTGCCCACATACATCTTACACACGCATGTGTGTTGCATATGTGTGTATACATAGATGTACACTGCTTATACATTTACTTACGTGTTGCATTTGTGTGCATATATAAACATGTATCCTTTATATAAATGTACAGTTTGTATGCATATACATTTGTGTGTATACATACACATGCACCCTACATAGCTGTGTACGTTATGACATGTGTGCATGTGTGCACACAGTCTGTATTTCCATGTGCACAGGCGTGCATACTCTACCCATGCATGTAAGGTCCCATGCATGTTGTGCTCACGGTGTGTTTTTCTGCACAGATCATCAGCTCTGCTATGTAGCTGTCCGACGGAGGAGACAAGTCAAATTTGCTTTCAGTGTTATCTTTAGGAAGCCCGTATCAATCCCTCTGTGCAAGGTTTCCAGGCCTGGCTGTGTACCTCTCTGACCACCTGCCTAGGAGATTGGCTATATTTTGCCAAGGTGCAGATTGGAAGGTCCCAGCAGGCCTCTTTCCCCAGGAAGCCAAGCCACCAGGGAGGCATGAGATGCTTCAGCATCACAGACCTGGGCAAACCCTGCCCAGGGGGCCATGATCCCTGAGGGCCATGATCCCTACCTCACATCACGTGGGTGACATCACATCCAGGCCTGGTCTTCAGCCCCTGGGAACTTCCCATCCCACTCTGAGTGGAGTGGGGGCAAAGAAAGCCTGGATGTGACCCTTCCTGCCATCTCACACCACCTTCCCCTCTCTCCTCCCCTCCAAGGAGGCCAGAAGGGCACAGGGCTGTGTAAGCCTCTACACCCCCCCCCCCCACACACACCTCCTCCCTCTCCCCCAAGCAGAGTGGGGCTCCATCCTGGGGGAGGGGAGGAGCCTGCTGCATGGGTGAAGTAGCCTCTCCCTTTGGCCATACCGGCCTTTCTTCTTCTTCCTCCTCCTCCTTTTTCTCCTCCTCCAACACTCCTTGTTTTATCTCCTTCCATGGGGGGGTGTTGGGGGGGGGGAAGAAGAGATGTCTACAAACCCTTCTATTGGCCAGGAATAATCTCAGACAAAAATAACATCTCAAGGCAGGCACTCCCTTGGCGTTCAGGAATCGCGCAGAGCGGGGAGGCAAGGAAAGGGAGGACAAATGTGATTCTTGGTGCTTAGTATTATTTTTTTTCTCTTGAAAACAAAAGTAAAAGCACAAAAATAACACCCCATCCAGCTAAAGTGGGTATTTGACATTGACCACCGACCTCCCCCTCCCTAGGAGGCCAACAGGCACCTGGCTCACCTGAAGGTAAAAAAAAAAAAAAAAACCAGCCCCAAAGATGTCAGAGAGAGAGAGACAGAGGGAGAGGGAGGGGGGGGGGGAGAGAGAGAGGGAGAGAGAGAGGGAGAGAGAGAGGGAGAGAGAGGTCTTGGTAACAGGAAGGAGGGGGGTGGGCAAGGAGAGAGGTTATTCGGACCTTTACCCCAAGCCAGTGGCCAGATTTCCTGGGGGGCGGGGGGGGGGTGAGGGGAGAAGTTGGGGTGTGGGTGATGGAGGGGGGTGGGGGGCTGGTGGCTTCTCCCCCAGGGATTGCAGCAGAGATGAGATTTGCAAAGGGGGCGGGGCGACCCTAGCCTTTAAATTAAACGAATAAATAAAAAAGCATCTCTGCTCCCAAGGCTGGTCCAGGCGCTAAGCCTCCCTCCCTCCCCCCTTCCCTCCCTCCACTCCCCCCCACCCCCATATTACCTGCGTGTGGAACTGGGGGGGAGGAGGGGTGGGTGAGCCTGATCTGCCGCTCCACGCCCAGTCTGAGCCTCCTCCTCCTCCTCCTCCGAGGATGGTGATCCTGCCAGGGGAAAAAAAAAATAAACCTCCACCCCGACCCGGGGGCCAGCTTCCAGGAGGCTGCGAGGAGGGAGGGAGGGAGGAGGGGGAGGGGGAGGGACGCCCGCACTGCGCCTGCGCGCTGGCCAGTGCAGTTCTATGTGTGTTGAGGGGGGGGTGGAGGGAGGGAGATCTGGGGTTGGGGAGGTGGGGTGGGGGTGGAGGTAGGGTGAGGAGCTGTTCCCCACACACCCCCAGTGTGTGTGTGGGGGGGGGGGTACAGGGCTGGAAATGGCCAACCCCTTTGGAGAGAGAGCAGGTCAAAAGTGATGATAGTCCCTTGCTCAGGAAGGTGTGGGTGTGTCTTCTCTTCCTTTTCCACCCTGTGTGGATTTCTTTTTTCTTTTTTTAATTTTCCTTGAGGTTTTGGGGGGAAGGGGGGAAAGAGGAAGGGGGAAATCAGACATCTCGGGTTGGAAGTGAGCTTCCCCAGCCAGGCTCAAGGCCCGGAGTTCCAGTCCCCATACTAAAGAAGAGTTGTGGTCCAAGAAGAAATGGACCCTCTACCCTGACTTAGGGAACTGTCACCCCTCTGTTTATGACCTTTGCGATACCGATTTGGCATTTAAAATAAATAAATAATACAAGGCTGGGAAGGTGGCTCATTCCGTAGAGTGCTTTGCCTAGCAGGCATGAAGCCCTGGGTTCGATTCCTCAGTACCATGTACACAGAAAAAGCTGGAAATGGTGCTGTGGCTCAAGTGGTAGAGTGCTAGCCTTGAGCAAAAAAGCAGCTCAGGGACAGTGTCCAAGCCCTGAGTTCAAGCCCCAGGATTGGCAATAATAATAATAATAAAATACTAATAATACATTTTCTTCTTTTAACTAAAGCGTCCAGGGCTGGGAAGGTGGCGCAGTGGTAGAGTGCTTGCCTTGCATGCCTGAGGCCCTGGGTTTGATTCCTCAGCACCACATCAGCAGAAAAAACTGGAAGTAGCACTGTGGTTCAAGTGGTAGAGCGCTAGCCTTGAGCTGAAGAGCTGAGGGACAGCGCCCGGGCCCAGAGTTTAAGCCCCACTACCAACAAACAAAAGGGTCAAACATCTGTCAACATCTGTGAATCACAGATTGTGGCCTCCTCAAATCCTTCCCCATCTTTAAGGTGAAAGTCCTGACCTTGAAGAAAGAGTCCTGCTCCTCTCTGTATACTCCAATCCCAAGGCAAATTAATATACAATCTCTTAGAAGCACACTCGATCAGATGACAGCTCCCACCTGTCATCTTAGCTACTCAGGAGGCTGAGACCTGAGGATCAGGGTTCAAAGTCAGCCCAGGCAGGAAAGTCAGTGAAGAGCCTTATCTCCAATGAACCATCTAAAAACTGGAAGTGGTAGAGCACTAGCCTTGAGCACAAAGAACTCAAGCGACAGTGCTCATGCCCTGAGTTCAAGTCCCAGGACTGGCAAAGAGAGGAAAAAGTGCTTGCTGGGAAGACGTCTAGATGTTCACTGAGCGTGTATCTGTGCGGTGCCCTCCGCAGGCAGCCTGGGCTGCTTTTCAATGAGTCAATATTCTTTGGCTATTTTGAGTCCTGGGCACAGATCTGAGAAATGAGCTTAAGCACAGTTGTCAGTGGAGAGTTTCCAGCTGCTTCTGTAGAAAACCTGGAGCATGTGTAGAAAACCTGGAGGGGAAAAGGGCTAAAAGACCAAATACTAAGGGCTGGGAATGGTGGCTTAGTGGTAGAGTGCTTGCCTAGCATGCATGAAGCCCTGGGTTCAATTCTTCAGGTCCACAGACACAGAAAAAGCTGTGTATAGCTCAATTGGTAGAGAGCTACCTTTGAGCAAAAAGAAGCTCAGGGACAGTGCTCTCAGGCCCCCAGTTCAAGTCCAAGGTCTGGCCAAAAAAAAAAAGGAAAAAGAAAAAATACAAGGAAAAGACCAAGCACTGATCATTAAGTTGTTGCTGACATTCTGTTTAAGTTTGGTTTGAATCCAGAACCTCACTATTGATTTAGGCTCTTATACCAAGCAAGCTGGTCCAACTAGTTTCTCTTTCTCTGTCCGTTTCTTCCTCCCTGGCCTGTCTCTGTTTCTTTCTCTATCTGTTTTTCTCTGTGTGTCTCTCTATCTCTATATCTATCTGTCTCTCACAGACACACAGACAGACACACGTATACACAGAACAGCCCACTGCACCATCTTGGCAAAACTTACCCAAAGAGAGTCTTCCCCAAGGCAAACAGAATGAATGTTCAAACAAAAATCGCCATATGTTCTGAATTCAGATGAGCTCTCAACTGAGCTTTGGACGTGTAGTCTCAAGACAGTTCACCCTTTCTAGAAGGAAAGATCTAGATCTGTGTGGCTGCTGGTGTTATTGTTCAGACAGGCATGAGTGGTGCTGATCTAGGTGACAATAGAGCAGCCACAGGAACCTCAAAACAAAACAAAACAAAAAAAACTTGGGCTGATCTGCACGACTCAGCTAGACTTTGCTTCTCTACCAGGAGGTAGAGAGAGAAGAAAAGAGCTAGCAAGAAAAAATTGAGTAGAGGGCTGGGAAGGTGGCTCAGTGGTAGAGCGCTTGCTTTGCAATACATGAGGCCCTGGGTTCGATTCCTCAGCACCACATAAGCAAAAAGAAAAAAAGTTGGAAGTGGTGCTGTGGCTCAAGTGGTAGAGCGCTAGCCTTGAGCTGAAGAGCTGAGGGACAGCGCCCAGGCTCAGAGTTCAGGCCCCACGACCGGACCCAAAAAAAAAAAAAGAAAGAAAAAGAAAAAATGGAGTATGGAAAAAGATTAGGAAAAAAAAAAAAAGACCTAAAATGAACTGACTGCGGGAGAGAGTTACAGCAGTGACACAGAGGATTTATCCCAGTTGCTACTTTGAGTGACACTGAGATACCGAGAGATACGAAAGAGGATTTTTTTTTTTTGAAGACATTTTGCGATGTGTAATAAATGGAATTCTTTTGTGCTGTAATACTAAGGGCTTTTCCTTGCGAGTGTCAAAAACTCAGACTAAAGCCGATTTAAGGGAAAGGAACAGATCTAGCTTAATAATAAAAAAATAATAATAAAAAAATACCCATGGATGGGTGACTTCTCATAGGATTGGATCCAGGAAGTTAATACTTTCTTTGAAGCAGGATCTCTCCTTTCCTCTCTATTGACTTCGCGAAGTCTGTTCTGACATAGCAATTTCTTCCTACCAAAGAGCATTTGGCACAGCTTTTCTTTAGTTTACGGAAGATTCTTGATAGGTATAGGAACCAACATCCCTCAAACCTTTGACTGTGTGACCAGAGTTCCTCATTCTCAGTGTGGGAATATCTCCTTCATCAGCTCCATTTTGGTTCAGAACCCACTAATGCAGACTAAGTAAGCAAACAAGGGACTGTAGCTAGCTCAGAGCGATGACAGACAAGGTGATTCCACACAGAAATGTGAGCCATAGAAATAAGCTCATGTGGCCATGTTCTTTTAAACTAAATGAGGAGGCCAAAATAGGAGGATCATGCTTCAAAGCCAGCCCAAGCAAGAAAGTCCATGAGACTAGGGCCTGGGCGCTGTCCCTCAGCTCTTCAGCTCAAGGAGGCGCTCTACCACTTGAACCACAGCACTACTTCTGGTTTTCTGGTGGTTTATTGGAGATAAGAGTCTCATCGACTTTGCTGCCCGGGCCGGCTTTGAACCTCGATCCTCAGATCTCAGCCTCCTGAGTAGCTAGGATGACAGGTGTGAGCTACGGACACCCGGCTCCATGAGACTCTTATCTACAATGAACTACCAAGAAACCAGAAGTGGAGGTGTGGCTCAAGTGGTAGAGCACCAGCCTTGAGCGATAAAGTGAAGGGATGACACCCAAAGCCAGAGGTTAGACCTTAGCATCAGCACACACTCACACACGTGCACACACAGACACACACACACACGCCTGATTTGCGGACCTGTCACTATCATGTTCCTTTTCTCCAGAGCAAATCTTACGAACCATGGCCCTGCTCAGAGAATAGGCAAGGGTGGCAACAGCTCAGGTCCCCTGAGCAGGAAGTTGCATTTCTCTCTGGACAAAGAGTCAGACGAGGTTTCGTGACACATTCTACATTGGTATGAGACTTTCCCATTTCCTTGAAGCATAATGCTCCATTGATTACCAGCTGAGTCACGGATTGAGCCTGTTTCTCACACAGTCAGTGGGAAGTGTAATTCCTCAGTGCCTCTCCGCAGACATTTATAGATTTTTCAGTCCATTGAGTTATAAAAGACAACTAAGTCTCCTTTTCCCTCCCTCTCCGGAAGACCTTTAAAGAAATCTTGTTCTTGACTGCTCAGTCATTGAACATAATTATAGACGTCTGCATAAAAGCAAGACTTAAGGCGATGAGGACTGAAAAGAAAATCGGAGTTGATCTGTAAAGGAACAGAGAGCAGAGGATTGAAGGCCAGAGATCTGTTTTCCACCTTTGCTCCTGCTCAAAAGGTAGAAGAATGGAAAAATAAGTGTTCAGAAAGACAGAGATGCCAAAGGAGGGAATAAAAAGCAGGTTCACGCACCAGGATAGGAATCTCAAAAAAGAGAACACTCGAAGTAATTTGGTAGGTCATTACGCGTGGTGGCACTGATCAGGTGACCTACAGTAGAAGTGTAAAATAGGAGGATTAAGGTCCAACTCGTGCAGGTAAAAAGAAAGACCCTATCTCAAAAAGAATCAGGGTCCTTTTAGTGCCCTGTCCAGATGTTATAGTTATAGGACAAGATTCATGACTCTACCTGTCTGAGGATCTTTGGCGGTTGGATGCCACTCCCTCAATAGTGTTAAGCCAGAAATGCTGAGGACTTGATGCTTCTTTATTCTCATCCTGCTGTGGAAGCCACACATCACAAGCAAAGAAGGACTGGAGTTGGTGTATAAATATGTAAGATGTCTCAGTCCTTTGCCTTGCTCTGGGGCCATTCTCTACTCTAAACCCCCAAATTTCTCATCAGAATTAAGCTTCAGCTACTCACAATGGTAACTCATTTAACAGGACAGGCTTTCTTGTGTTTTCTTTCTTCCTTCCTTTCTCTTTCTTTCTTCCTTCCTTCCTTTCTCTTTCTTTCTTTCTTTCTTTCTTTCTTTCTTTCTTTCTTTCTTTCTTTCTTTCTTTCTTTCTTTCTTTCTTTTCATCAGTCATAGGGCTTGAACTCTGGGCCTGGGCACTGTCCCTCAGCTCTTCAGCTCAAGGCAAGTGCTTTACCACTTGAGCCACAGCGCCACTTCCAGTTTTCTGGTGGTTCGTTGGAGATAAGAGTTTCATGGACATTCCTTGCCCAGGCTGGCCTTGAACCCCGATCCTCAGATCTCACCTCCTGAGTAGCTAGGATGACAGGCATGAACCACCATGTCCTTGTGTTTTCTTTACTCTTCAGTGTTCCACGTCCATATGATAGAACACTTTTAAAAAAAAAAAGATTCTTGAGAGATCAAGGTCAGTAGATTAGAAAAGACAGAAGGCTCACTGCAGCATTCTAAGGGCAGAGTTGGAAGTGAAGAAATGGAAAACAGCTTCTTCAAGAAGTTTGATACTGCCGGGCGCTGGTGGCTCACGCCTGTAATCCTAGCTACTCAGGAGGCTGAGATCTGAGGATCGCGGTTCAAAGCCAGCCCGGGCAGGAGAGACCGTGAGACTCCTATCTCCAATAAACCACCAGAAAACTGGAAGTGGCTCTGTAGCTCAAGTGGTAGAGCGCTCGCCTTGCGCTGAAGAGCTGAGGGACAGTGCCCAGGCCCAGAGTTCAAGCCCCATGACCGACAAAAAAAAAAAAGAAGTTTGATACTGTGCTGGGAATATGGCTCAGTGGTAGAGTGCTCGCCTTGCATGCATGAAGCCTTGGGTTCGATTCTTTGATACACAGAAAAAAGCCAGAAGTGGCACTGTGGCTCAAGTGGTAGAATGCTGGCCTTGAGCAAAAAAGCTCAGGGACAGTGCCCAGGCCCTGAGTTCAAGCCCCAGGACTGGCCAAAAAAAAAAAAAGAAGAAGAAGAAGTTTAATACTAGTCAGTTGTAAACCTACTAAAACCACTAGGAGGCATAAATAGGAGGATCAAAGTCCAAAGCCAACTAAGAGTAAAATAACAAAGAGCAAAAATGGACTCATTTTCTTCATATAAAGATTCCTCATAGCCAGGCTATTGTGGCTGGTGGCTCACGCTTGTATTCCTAGCTACTCAGAAAACTGAGATGTGAGGATTACAGTTTAAAGCCAGTCTGGGGCAGGAAAAGTCCATGAGACCCTCAACTCGACCCTGAGCTCTTATACTGGCAGCTAAAAACAAAACCAACAAAAACCAAAAACCAAAATAAAAAGGAACTGCCAGGCACTGGCGGCTCACGCCTGTCATCCTAGATACTCAGGAGGCTGAGATCTGAGGATTGAAGTTCAAAGCCAGCTCGGGCAGAAAAGTTGGTGAAACTCTTATCTCCAATGAACCACCAGAAAACTGGAAGTGATGCTGTGGCTCAAGTACTAGAACACTAGCCTTGAGCAAAAGAGTTGAGGGATAGAGCCTGGGCTCTGTCCTTATCCTAGGCTCAAACCCAGTGACCTACAAAACAACCACCACCAAAACAAACCCCTAAGGCAACACAAATTGAGTCATAGTATTCCAGTTAAGTATCAGCTCACACTTCAAAGAACAGTTATCTTGTGATCTTAAAAGAAACATTCTCTCCTAATTAATTGTACTTATTACGCTTACAGAATCAATCTAGCCCCTGTGTGTCTCAGACTTAGCATTTCAAAATAATTTGTCCATGAAGATTCACAACTCCCAGCCTCCTAAAAATAACTTTGAGAGCAGCAATATATACATTTCCTGCGAATCTATTCATGCGTGCCTGCGGAAGTGTTTGGGGAAGAATTTTCACAGGTTAAGAAGAATTTTCACAGATGTTGCATGAGTGAGCCTCTTTTGTTCTATCTGTACCGTTCAGTAAAGGATTAAACAAAGCTGTAAGCAACGGAGTTAAGAGTCCCGATTTGGCAGAATGTTAGTGGCTCACGCCTATAATCCTAGCTACGCAGGAGGCTGCGATCTGAGAATCATGGTTCAAATCCAGCCCAGGCAGGAAAGTCCATGAGACTCTTTTTTTTTTGGGGGAAGGGGGCTACGGTCCTGGGGCCTGAACTCTGGGCCTGGGCGCTGTCCCTCAGCTCTTCAGCTCAAGGCTAGCACTCTACCACTTGAGCCACAGCCCCACTTCCGGCTTTTTTCTTTTTGCTTATGTGGTGCTGAGGAATTGAACCCAGGGCCTCAGGCATGCAAGGCAAGCGCTCTACCACTGAGCCACCTTCCCAGCCTTCCATGAGACTCTTATAGCTAATGATCACCAGAAAGACCGGAAGTGGCACTGTGGCTCCAAGTGGAAAAGCACTAGCCTTGAGCAAAGAGAGCTTAGGGACAGCTCCCAGGCCCTGAGTTCAAGCCCCATGACTGACAAATAGAAAGAAAGAAAAAAAGAAAATTTCCTGACTCTCCATGAGAGTTCTTTGTTTGGATTGTCTGGGAATCACTGAGAAATGGCTTTGGGAGGTCAGTTTCGTTATTGGCTTTGATAAAAAGTATAACATGAAAAGGGAAGTGGTTGCATCACCGTTAGTTTTTTTGTTTTGTTTTCTCTTTTTGGTTGGTCGTGGGGCTTGACCTTGGGGCCTGGGCGCTGTCCCTCAGCTCTTCAGCTCAAGGCCAGCACTCTACCACCTGAGCCACAGCACCACTTCCTGTTTTCTGGTGGTTTATGAGTCGCTTATCTCTAATTAACTGCCCCCCACCCCCCAAAAAGCCAGAAATAACGAAGCAGAAAAGTCCCTGAGACTACTATCTCCAATTAACTACCAGAAAGCCAGAAGTGGACTTGTGGCACAGTGGTAGATTGCTAGCCTTCACCATAAAATTAAAAAAAAACAAACACACACAGAAAAAAACCAGCTGGGTGCCGGTGGCTCACGCCTGTCATCCTAGCTACTCAGGAGACTGAGATCTGAGGATCACGGTTCAAAGCCAACCCTGGGCAAGAAAGCCCCTGAGACTCTTCTCTCCAATGAACCACCAGAAAACCGGAAGTGGCGCTGTGGCTCAAGTAGTAGAGCGCTCGCCTTGAGCTGAAGAGCTGAGGGACAGCGCCCAGGCCCAGAGTTCAAGCCCCATGACCAACAAAACACACACACACACACACACACACACACACACACACACACACACACACACACACACACACACACCATCTTAATTTAGGAGGAAGGACTGACTGGTCTTAAATGTGAGCAGCTCTGTTTTTCTTTTTTTTTTTTTCGGTTGTGGGGCTTGAACTCTGGGCCTGGGCGCTGTCCCTCAGCTCTTCAGCTCAAGGCGAGCGCTCTACCACTTGAGCTACAGCGCCACTTTCGGTTTTCTGGTGGTTTATTGGAGATAGGAGTCTCACGGTCTCTTCTGCCCGGGCTGGCTTTGAACCGCGATCCTCAGATCTCAGCCTCCTGAGTAGCTAGGATTACAGGCGTGAGCCACCAGCGCCTGGCTTTGTTTATTTTTCTATTGGATGTACGACTGCAAAACATAATAGCATAGCCAAGATTAGCATGGCAAATAAGGATCTTTCTTACTCCAGGGCATCTTTCACTCCCAAATTACCCAGTAACCAATGGATTGTCATCTCCTCTGCGTGTGCAGTTGAAGGATTGGTTTTAAGGGAGAAATGATCACTCCGGCTTAAGACCCATTAAGTTGAGGATAACTCTGCCACTGCTTGGTGGCAGCCATCCAAGACACTGCTAGGTGTTTTAAATAGGCAGTGGGAAAAGGAGAACCAACGAGATAGATTCAGATGATTTTCTTTTCTGTATTACTAATGGTGTGTGTGTGAAGAGAAACAAGAGGTGTGTGGTGAGGTGCCACAGTATGGTTCTTAACCCTTGACAAAAAAAACCCAAAAAACAACAACAACAAAAACCCTACAGTTAGGAGAGGGACAAAGAGAGAGAGAGAGAGAGACCCTTAAAAAACAACTAAAAGCAGGCTGGGAAGGTGGCTCAGTGGTAGAGTGCTCGCCTAGCATGCATGAAGCCCTGGGTTCGATTCCTCAGTACCACAGACACAGAAAAAGCCAAAAATGGCACTGTGACTCAAGTGGTAGAGTGTTGGTCTTCAGTAAAAGAAGCCCAGGGACAGTGCCCAGATCCTGAGTTCAAGCCCTAGCACTGGCAAAGAAAGGAAAAAAAAGACAAAAAACAAAAACAAAAACTAAAAGCAATAGCCAATGAGGAGAAAATTGAGAAATGTTTCTGTAGTTTAGTGACATAAACTCTCTGAAAATATGGTACACAGAGAGCTGTTAGCTAATACTCATGCCAATCCGAATTTGAGCAAGAAAAGTATATTCTGTGCTGAATTTCCCTGCAGAACATTCTAGTCTGTGCCTTTTTTTTTTTTTGGTCTGTCGTGGGGCCTGAACTAGGCTTGGGCGCTGTCCCTCAGCTCTTCACCTCAAGGGGAGCCCTCTACCACTTGAGCCACAATGCCACTTCTGGCTTTTTCTGCTTCTGTGGTGCTGAGGAATCGAACCCAGGGCCTCATGCATGTGAGGCAAGCACTCTACCACTGAGCCACCTTCCCAGCCCCCTATCCAGTGCTCTTTGCTCACTAGTATTTACTGGTCTTTCCAGGTGCTGGACTTTGGACCTTTTATCTGTCCATGCCTGGGGATGACTATAAGCTCTCTTCAGGCTTGTTTGTTTTTATTTTGTTTTGTTTGGATCTTACTACCTGTTAGGTTTTTAAAAAGAGGTAGGTGAGTAAGAACTGCACCACGCACGCACGTGGTATTCAGGTAAGGGGTAGGTTTATTCAGTAGACCTGCTGGGACCAGGCAAGGTTGGCACTCCACGTGGCTGGGAAAGGCCTGGGAATGAGAGAGAGCTGGGAAAGAGAGGAAAGAGCTAGAAAAGAGCAGAGAGAGGGGTAAGAACAGTAGCACTCACGTGGTATTCAGGTAAGGGGTAGGTTTATTCAGTAGACCTGCTGGGACCAGGCAAGGTTGGCACTCCACGTGGCTGGGAAAGAGAGAGGAAAGAGCTAGAGCAGAAAGAGCTAGAAAAGAAGAGCAAGAGCAAGAGCAAGAGCTAGAAACGAACAGAGAGAGAAAGAGAGCGTCTGGGCCTGGGCTAGGCCTTATGTAGGGTATGGGCGGGGAAAGGTGTGGCCACATCAAATTCAGATGTGACCTCAGCGGATGCAGATGTGACCTCTTCCAGGTGTCTCAGTTGCCTAGGTAACACAGGTACTGGGTGGAGACTTTGCTGTGAGGAGGGTGGAGTCTGCTTGCCATCCAGGGGCCGACCTTACACTACCTATCCCAGGCTGGCTTTGAACTCACTCTGTAGTCCGAGCTGGCCTCTACCTGATGATTCTCCTGCCTCAGCCTTCTGGGTGCTGGGATTCCAGGCATGTACCACTGCAATCAGCAGGTTTGGGGCGCTGTTCTCTGGCCACTGTGTGTAAACTAGCCTCTCATCCCACTATGGTAAGGCAGACTTTTAAGATGGCTGCCAATGGCTCCCAACTCCTGGTGTTTCTAGCCTCACACAATGGCCTCCTTCAAGTGTGAGCTGACTTTAGTGATTTGAGTCTATGGGCACAGGTGATAGATGCCATTTCTATGATTAAGTTATAAGAGATTATAACTTTGGGGGCTGGGAAAGTGGCTCAGTGGTAGAGCGCTTGCCTGGCATGCATGAGGCCCTGGATTCGATTCCTCAGCACCACATAAGCAAAAAAAAAGAAAAAAAAAGATTATAACTTTGGTCTTCTTTGCTGATTTTCTCTGTTGCCTCCTGGTCTTGAATGTTGTGATGACAGGTAGGAGAACCCTACAGATAAAAAATTGAGATCAAGCTAGCTGTCAGTAGCTCACACCTGTATTCCTAGCTATTCAGGAGATCTGAGGATCCAGGTTCAAAGCCAGCCCAGGCAGGAAAGTCTGTGAGACTCATTTTTTTTTTTTTTCTGGGTCGGTCATGGGACTTGAATCTGGGCTGGGCACTGTCCGTCAGCTCTTCTGCTCAAGGTGAGTGCTCTACCACTTGAGCCACAGCACCACTTCTGGTTTTCTGGTAGTTGATTGGAGATAAGGGTCTCACGGACTTTCCTGCCCAGGCTGGCTTTGAATCGTGATCCTCAGATCTCAGCCTCCTGAGTAGCTAGGATTATAGGCGTGTGCCACCAGTGCCCGGCTTGGTGAAACTCTTTATCTCCAACGAAGCACTAAAAAGCTGGAAGTGGAGGTAGCTCAAGTGGTAGAGCACTTGCCTTGAGCTGAAGAGCTCAGGGACAGCACCCAGGCCTAGAGTTTAAGTCCCACGACTGACAACAACAAAAAGCTGTATCCACTCTATTCCCAGAACAAAGGTCACCTTCCTGCCCTCTCTTGTCCACCCTTCACAATCCCAAGAGGTGGTTGGGCAATCCATTAACAGCTGAATAATTGCTTTAAACATCTGGTGTGTGTGTGGGGGTGGGATGAGAGAGTGGAGGAGACAGTAGGAATAAGGCAAAGGCTAATAGTTACCTACAGACTTTGACCTATGTGACTGAGCTCCACGTGATTAAATCTAGAGCACCCGGAACAACACTAAAGATCACTCACAGGAAGCAATCCATCCTGCCTTTTCCTGGCACCAAGTCAGAGCTAATGCACCTTATACCCGTCAGCAATCATCACTTACTGAACTTGTTGGACCACTACCCTCATGTTTACCTTTCTGGTCAGGTGTACACAGCATCTGCTAGCTTGAAACTGAGCCCTACTCTTGGCAAAATGTATTAGTACTCGCAGGGTGCTTATAAATATGCAACACTTGGTTCCTGAGATCAGTTGTTGGAAAGGATTTCATAGTTGGGGCAATTGCTAATATCCTTGGGTGTGTGTGTGTGTGTGTGTGTGTTAATCATATTATCATAGAACACAGAGCTGAGGAGAAATATACACAATTAGCTCTGTGTGTGTGTGTGTGTGTGTGTGTGTGTGTGTGTATGCAGGTTCTGGGGGCTTGAACACAGGACCTGGGCACTGTCCATGAGCTTTATTTCTGCTCAAGGTTAGCATTCTATTAGTTGAGTCCCAGCTCTACTTCCAGCTTTTTGGTGGTTAATCAGAATCTCACAGATTTTTCCTTCCCAGGATGGTTTCACGAACTATGATCCTTGTATGTCAGCCTCTTGAGTAGCTAGGATTACAGATGTGAGACAGCTGCTGGTACCCAACAGTTCACAATGATCTGTAATAGCCTGGTGAGCCATAGCTCAGGTACTCCGGAGTAAGGCATTATATGGGTCTAACTATATGTGGCCTAGATTGGTGTCACATTCATGGGCTTCAATGATCCTGGCTCAGCCTCTCCAGTAGTTAGGACTATAGGCATGCATTACCATGCCTGACTCTGAAATCACCATTTAATGCTAGCCCTAAAGACAACTCCTGTCCTTTGTGAGGATGGATGTACGAAGGTTCTTTCCATCCTGTAAGCTGTAAGTAAAATATCACTGTGAAAATAAGATACAGCAGGAAGAAATTGTAGCTAGATCTCCTCATCCCTTGATGCACAGCCAAAGGTCAGCTTGAGTTAAAAAGGCTCTCATCGAGGGCTGGGAATGTGGCTCAGTGGTAGAGTGCTTGCCTAGCATGCATGAAGCCCTGGGTTCCATTCCTCAGTGCCACAGACACAGAAAAAGCCGGAAGTGGTGCTGTGGCTCAAGTGGTAAATTGCTAGCCATGAACAAAAGAAGCTCAAGGACAGTGCCCAGGCCCTGAGTTCAAGACCCAGGACTGGCAAGGGGTAGAGGGGTAACATCAAGTATCAATTGTAAGCTACAAATAAACAACTTTCTTTCATTAGGTAATGCTTTGTGTAGCTAATGTTTAGTTATTTCACATTCCACTTATGTAATAATACTGGGCTATATAGCAGGGCACTGGTGGCTCACGCCTGTAATCCTAGCTATACAGGAGGCTTCAAAGCCAGCCTGGGCAGGAAGTTGGTGAACCTATCTCCATTTCACCACCACCAAAGAGCCAGAAGAGTGTGGCTCAGCCAGGCACCGGTGGCTCACACCTGTCACCCTAGCCACTCAGGAGGCTGAGATTCGAGGATCCAGGTTCAAAGCCAGCCTGGGCAGGAACATCTGTGAGACTCTGATTTCTCATGAACCACCAGAAAACCTGAAGTGGCGCTGTGGTTCAAGTGGTAGAGTGCTAGCCCTGAGCAAGAG
Organism: Dipodomys spectabilis; assembly: GCF_019054845.1. Classification (NCBI taxonomy): domain Eukaryota; kingdom Metazoa; phylum Chordata; class Mammalia; order Rodentia; family Heteromyidae; genus Dipodomys; species Dipodomys spectabilis. The sequence continues at coordinate 186,417 of NW_024871219.1, forward strand.
CTCAGGGACAGCGCCCAGGCCCCGAGTTCAAGCCCCACGACCAACAACAATAACAACGAAAAGAGTTGTGGCTCAAGTGGTAGAGCTCTAGCCTTGAACAAAATAGCTCAGGGACAAAGTCCAGGTCCTGAGTTCAAACCTCAGGGATGACATTAAAAAAAACAAAAGATACTAGGCTACAGAGGGCACACTCTCCTCCAGTGTTCAGACTGACATGCCACCACTTGGTTTAGCCGCCCTTCTTCTCCCAATTATTGTTTGTAAGGAGAGAGGGAGGAAGGGGCTTCTCTGGCTGCTGGAGGAGGCTGGTTGAGAATGCTTCCTGAGCATTGTTACAGGCAGCTCATTCCTTATGGAAACAACTATGGATTTTTGATGGAAAGGACATTGTTATGTGAAAGCAGTATTGCAAAATTGAATTTGCAACTGCTTCCCTGATTCCGTGGTCTCTGTCAGCCACGTCCTCCGTGGGAGAACCGAGTCACGTGTTTCACACATTGATTTATTCCCCATTAACCTGTTGACGGCTGAATCACGGCAGACATGCGGCTCCCTCCGTCTTCCTTCTCTCTAATGAATTGCTTCTTGGAACTGTGAACTGAAATCTTTCCTCATTTTCTGCTCTGAAATTGATTGTGTAAATCTTGATTTAGCAACTGCTTCCCCCCTCTCCCCACCCCCCCGCCACTATAAATACTCAAATGTTCATGACAACACAGGAATTAAAGTATATAAATAAAGACAAGAGTACTGGAGAAGAGTCAGGGGTGGTAGAGAATGGTGATAAAGTTCTTGTTTTGACTTTGTGTTGGTTTTGGCATCTGGCTCAGCCTGAAGAGCCAAGGCAATGCTATCTTCTCTTTGAGCATCCTTGAAAATATATATTTTTATATACATATATATTACATATGTACGTATATACAAATATACATATATATACATACATGTGTGTGTGTGTGTGGCCAGAGAGCCACATCTGTCTTTACCATTCTGGGGACTGAATCTGGGTTCTCTTGCTTGTCTGATCGGCACTCTTACCAGTGAGCCACACCTCCAGCCCAGATTTCTTCACAGTTCTAGAGCTTCATGGAACTAATAACAATGCTAATAGAATAGCGATTGTGTATCTGGTCTTTGCATGATGGGTGATGTGTCACCTCTGTAGCTATGATTACAAGGAGAGGTTTGGAATGTTTCTAGTCTATGTTTGCTTAGAATATAAATCTCAGAGGGGCGCCGGTGGCTCACACCTGTCATCCTAGCTACTCAGGAGGCTGAGATTCTGAGGATCACAGTTCAAAGCTAGCCCGGGCAGGAAAGTCCGTGAGACTCTTCAATAAACATCACAGAAAACTGGAAGTGGCGCTGTGGCTCAAGTGGTAGAGTGCTCTCCTTGAGCTGAAGAATGCAGGGACAGCGCCCAAGCCCAGAGTTCAAGTCCCATAATCGATAAAAAAGAATATAAATCCCAAGAGGCCATAGGCTACATCCTTCATGCTCATCATTGGCTCACCAACACCTAATGTGATACTTTACATGCAATAGGACTGCTCCGATTCTCAGGTGGCCCATGCCTTTCCCTTTTAGCATTGCCAATCTCTTTCCCTGTACTGTAGGATTCCGTAAACTCTCTGCTCTTTCATGCTGTAAGTTTATAGGGCAAGGCCCTGAGCCTATGGAAGGGCTGAGGATGGCCATTTCTCCCCAGGATTGGGCAATATATTGTGTTGTTGTCAGGAAGTCCTTTTGTCATGCCAAACCTCTGCCTGACTCACATCATTGTTTTTTTTCCTTCTTTGCTAGTTCTAGGGCTTGAACTCAGGGCCTGGGCACTGTCCCTGAACTTCTTTTGCTCAAGGCTAGTGCTCTATCACTTGAGCCACAGTACCACTTCCAGCTTTTTCTGCTTATGTGGTGCTGAGGAATCAAACCCAGGGCCTCATGCATGCAAACCAAGCATTCTACCACTGAGCCACCTTCCCAGTCCCTACATTTCCATTTTTATAGTGTCTTGTCTCCCCTTCCATGCATTTTTTTTCTTTTGAGATAAAGCCTCACTATGTAGGTCAAGCTGCCCTCAAATTCTGGCTCCTCCTTTTTCTGCATCTTGAGTGGCAGGATTACAGGCAGGTACTACCCTACCTCCCCTTCATTCCACTTTGTATGCTATCTGTGTAACTCCTCAGAACATTTCCAATTTTAGTCTTTTGCCTCATGGAGAGTTCTTTTTAGTTTACCTAAAGTCTAAATCCCTATATCACCTTTACAATAATAATTTTTTTTTTTGGTCAGTCACGGGGCTTGAACTCTGGGCCTGGGCACTGTCCCTGAGCTCTTCAGCTCAAAGCCAGTGCTCTACTACTTGAGCCACAGCACCACTTCTGGTTTTCTAGTGGTTTATTGGAAATAAGAGTCTCACAGCCTTTCCTGCCAGGGCTGGTTTTGAACTGTAAGCCTCAGATCTCAGCCTCCTGAGTAGCTCTAGGATTACAGGTATGAGCCACCAGTGCCCAGCTTAAAATACTATTTTTTTAAAAAAGGACCAAATCTTGATTCATAATTATAGTGTTAAGTATTCGTGGTACCTTTAGTATAGGTTAAAAAAAAACTGTGTGCAAATGTCCTTCGACAGGTGAAGTGTCAAGCTCTAATATAAATAATCATCAAAAGGAATGCTGTAGTAAAATGAGAATGAGCAGTTAATACACCAAAAAATGAATCTCAAGAAGGAAAACACACCATTCCCAGTACATGATGCGCTACTCCATTTATATAAAATTGTAGAAAATGCAATTAACCTATAGTGAGAGAAGCCAGACCAGTGTCTATCTGGGGAAAGGAATAAAGCAAGCAGGGAGGGGTTAGTTTACAAGGCAATGTGGAACTTTATAGAGATGATGGATATATTCATTATGTTGATGAATGACTAAGAGCAATTATGTGGAGTAGAGCCAGGCCAAAACTGTTATTGTTTGTGCTGGTATTGGGGCTTTAACTTACGTCCAGGCAGCTCAGCTGTTCTTTAGAATTTTTTGCTCAAGGCTGGTGCTCTACCACCTGAGGCATATGGGGCCACTGCTGGCTTTTTGCTGGTTCACAGGAGATAAAGAGTCTCAAGGACGTTGCTACCCTGGGCTGATTTTGAACGTTGATTCTCATATCTCAGCCTCCTGAGTAGCTAGGATTACAGGTGAGAGCTACCAGTGCCTGACAACAGTTTGACTGTTAAAGGCTTAGAGGCAAGTATAAAGTGGGAAGGAGGGATGAGGATGCTAATGGGAGAGAATTGCAACATCCACTGTGGAAATCTTTTCTGGGGGTTTTCATTGCATTATTTACAGTTACAAAGAAAACCAACACCAAAGAGCTAAAACTGATGTGGCTGTGTGAGATAACCAAGCAGTGGGTATTAGCAGAATAGCAGGGAACCATTAGATATCCTCTAAAGATATACTAACCTCAAATATAAATACTAATAAATACATGAGACTCTTATCTCCAATGAATCACCAGAAAACCGGAAGTGGTGCTGTGGCTCAAGTGATAGAGTGGCTGGCTTTGAGCTGCAGAGCTTGGGGACAGCGCCCAGACCCAGAGTTCAAGCCCCATGACCGAAGTGGGGGGAAAAAGTAATAGCCTGAGCATACTAGGATCCTAAGAAATTTGGTGAAATAAATGACTTTTTTACTGATACTTGTCTCTCTGTTTTTTGTCTGTTTTGTTGTAGTTTAAGACCAGGCCTCCAACTTGGCACTTGAAGCTTTGCCTCACTGATTAGTGCTCTACCAACTTCACTCTCTGTAAAACCATATTTAAGATCCTCGAACTCTTACCTGTAACTGTTTCTAGCCTACTGCCGGGGGGGAGGTTTTCTTCTCTTTGTCTACCTTTTTCTTTTTTCTCTTCTTCTTCTCTTTGCTACGAGGTTACTGATTCTGAAAGTATGTTCTGTTCTAGGGAATTATCAACACGGATGGTTTTTAGAAGAAATTGTGGTTTCGGTTAAAAAAAAAAATAGGAAAATTGGTAATTTAATCCAACCGTGGATTGTGAGGTGGAACATCATGGCATATTACTGCCACCAACTGGCACCACATCCGAATTGCAAGCCTAGGGGGAGGAAAAAGGGAAAACCATTTGACTTGGCAACTTGCTATCATATTGTACAATGAAGTGAACCACACGAGCAAACCAAGAGAGGGGGCTGATGAGGCAAGCGCATGGCTTGTGGAAGTGGTAAAAGGGAAGGGGGGAGAGTTGGGTGCTGGTGGTTCACACCTTTAATCCTAGAGATCTGGAGGATTGAGGTTCCAAGGCAGCTGGGGGCAGAAAAGTGTTAAGAGACTCCACCCCCAAAATATCCAGCTAAAAGCTGGATAAAAGTAGTGTGATTTGGTGGGTAGAGTACCAGCCAGGTGAGTAAGTATGAGGTCCTGAGTTAAAACTCTGGTGCCAGAAAAAGAAGAAGAAGAAAAAATAGGGTGTGTGGGGGGGGAGGGGGATAGAGGGTGAGGAAATGTGATCAGATGAGGAAAGACTTCTTGGGTATAAACATCTAATAGCTGCACCCTCAACTGTACCTGCAAAAGGAGACTGGAGGGAAGAATCATAAATTGTTAAATCATTACATCGTCAAAACAAGTAAGTTCTGTATTTTTACTCTATGCAGAAGAGTGAGATCAATTGAATAACAACTCTTGTGAGCTGAAGTTACAGAATGTGAGCTGAAGTTACAGAATGTGAGTTGGAATGAGAGAATAAACCTAAGTTTGGCCAATATTTTAAAGGAAGTTTGTTATCTATACAGTCCCAACTAGTTCTTTGTATTATAACGCAAAGTTATTGAAGACACAAAGCAATTTGCCCAAGGTTATTCAGTTTCCCAGCGGCGTGTGGATTCCATGTTCTTAAACATTGCACTGCTGGAATTAGAGTCATATTAGGAATTCAAAGGGAGATGAATGATTTTTTTTTTTTTTGGTTGGTTGTGGGCCTTGAACTCTGGGCCTGTGTGCTGTCCCCGAGATCTTCAGCTCAAGGTGAGTGAGTGCACTACCACTTGAGCCTCAGCGCCACTTCTGGTTTTCTGGTTGTTTATTGGAGGAAAGAGTCTCATGGACTTTCCTGCCCTGGGCTGGCTTTGAACCGCGATCCTCAGATCTCAGCCTCCTGAGTAGCTAGGATGACAGGTGTGAGCCACTGGAACCCCGCAGATTTTTTTTTTTTTCGAGATTGTGATTAAAATAAAAAAAAAATAAAAAGGTTAGCCACACACTTTTATGATGGAGAAGACATCAAACCATTATTGGAATCCCATTGATTCGTGGAGCCTAGGGCAGTTACCTTCTTCCTCTGGCTTGAGACCTGGCCCCTCGAAGCACCAGTGAGAGCTAACTACTGGCTCTGCAGAACAGTACAACAGGAAGCCGAGGTGGGGATGAACGGCAGACCTATATCTATAGACAACTCAAGAGCCTAGTCATCCTCCAGTGAAAAACGCCACGGCACCTTGCCGCCAGAGTGAGCGGCGGAAAACCAGACACAGGTTCACCTAAGGATCGTCGGGCGGCTTGAGGCAGGCTGTGAACACGGGGCTGGGGGGGGGGGGGTTCCCAGAGGAAAGAATCAAGGTCTGTCGGTGGGTGGTGGTGGGACCCTGGGTTTGGGAGGAGGAGGGAAGAGTTGGGATTTTGGTAGTGAGGAGTTGCAAGCAGGTGGAAGTCTTGGCCGAGGAGGGGGGAGGACGCAGGTGGAGACAAGGGGAAAGAGAGAGGGGCCTGGCCCCCCCCCCCCCCCTTAAGCTTGGTCAAGATCTCCTGTGAGCATGTGGAGCCAAGGGTAAGGGAAAGGGGCCTGGCTGCACACACACCCTCAAGCTTGGCCCGATCTACCCTGTGGGCAGCTCTTACCAGGCCAGGCTGGATCCCTGCACCCCGGCCCCCTGGGCCAGGCAGGCTGAGGGGGGGGGAGGGGAAGGGGGAGAGGGATCCCGAGGCGGGGGGGGGGGGGGAAGGGAGGATCCCGAGGCCGGGGGGGGGGGGGCGGGAGGAGGAGGGATCCCGAGGCCCGGGGGGGGGGGGGGAGGGAGGAGGGATCCCGAGGCCCCAGGCGGGGGGGGGGGGGGAGAGGGGGAGAGGGGGGAATCCCGAGGCCCCAGGCGGGGGGGGGGGGGGGGAGGAGGAGGGATCCCGAGGCCCCAGGCGGGGGGGGGGGGAAGGAGGGATCCCGAGGCCCCAGGCGGGGGGGGGGGGGAGGAGGAGGGATCCCGAGGCCCCAGGTGGGGGGAGGAGGGATCCTGAGGCCACGGGGGGGGGGGGGCGGGGAGGAGGGGGGATCCCGAGGCCCCAGGTGGGGGGAGGAGGGGGGATCCCGAGGCCCCAGGTGGGGGGAGGAGGAGGGATCCTGAGGCCCCAGGCCGGGGGGGGGGGGGGGGGTCTGGTGTCTCCAGCTGCAGCCGGGCTCCCCTCTGCTCTCGGCTACCTGAGCTAATGCTGCCGCCTCAGGCAAGGCCGGCTGCGTGGAACTCGCTTGGCGCGGGGGGGGGGGGGGGGGGAGGGGGAGGGGGGAGAGAGGAAAGAAAGAGAAGAGGAGGAGGGGAGGGGGGAGGACAGACGAGAGAGTGAGGGAGAGAGGAAGGAGAGGGAGGGTGGAGGGAGGGAGGCCGACGCCATCCGATCCGGAGCAGACAGCGCTCCGCCCCACCGGCGGAGGGGGGAGGAGGGGGGACGGGGGGGGGGGACGGGGTCTCCACAGAGTTGTCAGCTCGCCCCCCTCCTCTCCTCCGTCAACAATACATCTCGAATACAAAGCCCGGGCCCCCGAGACTCAAACCTGGGCCTGGGCGCGCGAGTGCGCGCGCGCGCGCAGGACTCCGCCCCCTCCCCCCCCCCCCCGCGTCCCGCTCCTTCCCGCGCCGTCTCGGAGTGGCGGGAGTGGAGGAATGGACGGGGAGGGCTGTGTATGCGTGCGCGCGTGCGCGTGTGTGTGTGTGTGCGTGTGTGTGTGATGGATTCCTTCCCAGACCTTCCAGAAGCTCTGAAATAAAAACATTAAAAAAAAAAAAAATGGCGGGCGACAACTCAGCGCGAGCGGGCCGCGCAGGCGCCCTGGCGGCCGTCCTTCCGCCAGCCGCCAGCGGTCCGGCTCGGGGGGGAGGGGGGGGCCGACGGAAGGAGGTGGGGGGCGGGCTGGAGCGCGGGAGAGGTCTTCCGCCGCACGCGATTGGCTGAACCACGGCGGGAGGGGGGAGGAGGGCGGGACCTCCGCGGCGCGGCCACGTTTTTCCCGCCCCGCTCTGGCGCATGCGCGCTGCCCACACACTCTCTCCCCCCCCCCCTCCTCCTCAGGAAAGCGTCTGCGCGTGCCGCCCTCCCTCGCCCTCCCTCCCCCGTCGCCCCCCTCCGGCGCCTCAGCTCCCTCCCGCCCGCCCGCCCGCCTCGCTTTCCGGGTAAGGCCCCCGTCCCGTCAGCGAGGCACCGGAGCACGGTGGCCAGCAGAGGGCGGTCCGGACCCGAGTCTGCAGCGGCGCCATTGGCGTGTGGAAAATGCCACCAGATGGCGGGTTAGGATTGCGGCTCCGTTGAAGGCGCGGCCCCCCGTTCCCGAGCCCCCCGGCGACCACCCTGGAACCACCCCCCCACCACGGGAATAACACACCGGAGACTTTGCGGGGGGGGTTGAGGACGAGGTCGACGGCCGGCAGCCGGCCCGGATGGGCGGCTGAGGTGAGTGCGGGCGGGCGGGCGGCGGCGGCGGGGGGCGGGCAGAGGGGGGGACTGCGGCGGCGGCGGCGGCGGCGGCGAGGCGCGGGGGCCGCCAGCGCCGATCCAAGATGGAGGCCGGCCGGGCGGCTCGGCGGGGCGCGCGGGGCGCGGGGCGCGGGCCGGACTGCGGGGCGGGGGGGCCCCGGGCGGGCGCGGGGCACGGCGGGAGGCCGCGCGCGGGGCCTGGGTGTGTGTGCGCGCGCGCGCGTGTGTGTGTGTGCGCGGGGCCGTCGGGATGGACGTGCCACCCCCCCCCGCCACCCCCCTTCCTCCTCCGGGAGGGGACGGGGGACGCGGCGGGGGGCACCCCGACATCCCGCTCTCCCGTACCCCCGCGGGCCCCCGAAAACCGTGTCCTCGCTCGCCCGCCCCGGGGCAGCACGGAGACCGGCGCCCAAGCCTTTGTGGCGCGCTCGGGCCCGCGGCCAAGCCCGCCCTCCCCCCCCACCTTCTTCCTCATCCCCCCCCCCCCCAGCCCGGGCTTCTCAGGACGGGGCCGGGCCTGGGCCCAAGCGGGCGGGCGGGCGCCAACGCTCTCGGTCGCCCTGCGTTTCTGCAGTGTCTTTTTTTCCTTCCTCTCTCTCTCTCTCTCTCTCTCTCTCTCTCTCTCTCTCTCTCTCTCTCTCTCTCTCTCTCGTGTCACATGACAACGAGCTGGGCTCAGCCTGTGAGGGGGTCGGGGGTAGAGTGGGGGGGGGAGGCCCGCACAGCGAGGCGTCTGGGCCTCCCCGGCCTCTGGTGGGTGGGTGGGTGGGTGGGTGGGTGGGTGGATGGATGGATGGATGGATGGATGGATGGTGTGAGTGTGTGTGTGTGTGTGTGTGTACACAGGGGGGAGGGTTGACCTGGAGGGAGGGAGGGAGGGGTGGGGGTGGGGGGCGAGAATCGCCTGGCAGCCGGGCTCTTTCCCGCTATCTGTGTCCCTTCTCCTCCCCCTCTCCTCTTCTCCCCCCCCCCCCCCCGCCCTTCCTCCCACGATTTTGGGGAGAGGGCAGGAGGAGGGTGGGTGGGGGGATCTCCAGTGAAACGTGTCCAAGCCAGAACACTGCCACCCCCTCTCACCTTGGCGGGCTAGTTTCCTCTGTCTTCCCCCTCCTTACTCCCCCCCTCCACCCAGAGGAGGCCCAATAAAAGTTGTTTTCCCTCCTTTTCTAGGTGTGTGGGGAGCGGGTTTGGGGGGGGGGGGAAGCTGGGAAACTGGAGGGTCTGGAGTTGAGACCTCAACCTCTCCTCTTCCCTCTCCTCAACCCCCCTCCCCCTCCTCCTTCTTCTGGCAAGAAGCCCCCCCCCCATACACACAGCTGGGTTGCTTCACTTTTGTGCTGTTGAAGGCACCCAGACATTTTCCAGTTTTTAGGGGATTGTCTCCCTCCCCCCCCCCACTCTTATCTACCCTGGAAATGTTACCCAGTCTTTTGCACGTTGCGGGCGTTTGTAAGTCATGGGATGGGTGCTTTTTCTTTTTGGGCAGCTTGTAAAGACCCCACCCCACCCCAAACAATGCTTGATGGTTTGTTAGGGAATTTATCTGCTGTGAAAAGTTGGTTGGTGATGGGTGCTGTTTATTTTTGACTCCTGGTAGTGTTTGGAAACCACCGTGTTTTGCCTCTGAGCAGAAAGGGTTTGAAATGAAGTTATCTTCTTAATTGACCAAAAAAAAAAAAGTTGTGTGCTTTTTGTAACTTACTTGAATTTGAATGTGACTGTTGTACCTTGAGTTCTCAGCGTGTGTATTTTAAGGAAATTGCGAATTCTGATGGGGGAAAGGAAGCACTTAATGAAACATCCGTAAGAGTGAAAATAAAAACAACTCCTCTAGTGTGTGATGTGTACTGTGTCCTCACATTTCTTAATGAATTCAGGCTTTAAAAAAATTAGACCAAAGAGAAAAATGCTGAAGGAGCTGGAAATATTTTGTTGGTTTTGAGTTTTGAAATCCTAAACAGATTGTTACTTAAATAAAATTGTACAAACCTACAGGTGTTCTGCCCCCCTCCCCCATTTCCTTCAAAACCATACTTTGAGGCTTAGAAAGATGGTTTTCTCTCCTACTTGGGAGACTTGAGTCTAATTGAATCTCCAGTGTGAGGGGTAACTAGGAACACCTGGGTAACACCCAACACCCCCCCATCTCCAAACCATTACCTGTACTTGGAATAAAATAACGTCAATAACGAAGTGATCTACCAGTGGTCTTCTTTACAAACTGCTCTTGGGTAGAAAGAAAATTCTCTGGATTCAGTTTTGTTTTGTTACTCTACAAAAGTTAAGTAAGGGATGTTTAAATAGATGTGAAATAGGGAAAATAATGTGATCAGGACCACATCCTTTGAAGAGGTATACAACTAACTGTTGCTGTGAATGACTTAATGCTTTCAGGGAGTTGTGGTGTAGGGAAGGGAAAATCCTGAGCTGAAGTTACTTGAAACATCCAGTTTTGTGCTGTATGGGATTGTACTCATTAAGTTTTATTTTCCTCCTCTGTAAAATGAGGGTAATAGAGTAGTTGTTTAGCCAGATGGGTGTGTGAAAAAGTTTTTAATCCTAAAACATAACATTTATAGTTGTGATTTTTTTTTTTTTCCCTTACTTGGTTCCATGTCAGTGTATCTTCATTATCTCAGTGCTTGCAAGGAGATATGCACTTTGAGGAAAGGTACATCCCTTTCCTTTTTAAAACAATTTTCTGTCATATCCTTATTGAAGGTAGTTTATGTGTCTTGTTTTGGTGCGTAACAAGTTAATACAAATTTAGTAGATTAAAACTTGTTTCAGTTTCTATAGATCAGAAGCTTGGATATGGTGCCAAAACACCGGAAATAGAGCTGTGGCCCAAGTGTTAGAGTGTTAGCCTTGAGGAAAAAAAAAAACAAAAACAACAGGAACATTGCCCAGGCCCTGAGTTCAAGCCCTAGGACTGGTACAGACAACAACAAAAATCCAAAACGCCAATACAAATGAAAGGACCAGAGGCATGGCTCAGGAGGTAGAGCACTTTCCCAGCATGTGCAGGTCACTGGTACTGCAGTTAGCCTGATTAGGGCAAGCCTGCTAAGATAATCTGTTTGATGAACAATTAAGGTCTTTAATTACATATATAAAATATCTAATGCCATATAACAGCACAGAAAAGCTATCCCATTATAACTACAGATCTGTTCCACCCTCAAGGGGATTAATTATACAAGTGTCATTAGAGAGTCTTGATTATATAAGGTCATTAGAGGGTCTTCAGAATTGTACCTGTGTGGGCAAGAAGTATCTTCACAAAACAATAGCCTCATTTGATCTTGCTTAATTTCTTTGCTTTTGCTGCGATGCTAGAGATTGAATTCAGTGTCCAGCACACGTCAAGCACTCCATAACTGAGTTTACATCTAGACTCCTTTATTTTTTGACATGGTCTCACTGGATTCTTCTGGCTTAGTTTCCCCTAGTCTCTAGATTGCAAGGCTAAGATTGTGCAATTTTTGCTGTTCCTTAATGCCTGTTGTTTTACCCCTATTGTTCATGAGATTAAATCTCGGGAAAGTTAAGGAATTTAAATACCTTAAATTGAACTCCTGTTAAGTAGCAGGCAGGCTCACAAATTCATTGCATCAGACTGCGCTCTGGTATGATTATTAGTCCAACAGCATGTGAAAGAGAACTCTTCGAGTAGTTATTTGAAAGTATCAGCGTAGGTTAATTTTGGTGGCACAAAGGAGATAGCACAAGTTTGTTTATTGATGTGGTTTGACAGTCAAAGAAACAAAGGTATCTTTCCTTCCTTCCCTCCTTCCCTGGAGCTTGAACCAACAGCCTCAAGCTCTTGCTCATGGCTGTTGCTCTAACTCTTGAAGTACACTTCTAGTCCTGCACTGGGGCCTCTGGGCCTAACTATAGCCACACCTGTAGTTAATTGGAGAGGGAACCTCCCATAAGACTTTTCTGCCAGGCTGGTTTCAAGTTGAGATTTTGTATGTCTCAGCTTCCTGGGTAGCTAGTATTATAGTAATGGGCCCCTAGTGTCCAGCTAAAAAAGCAAAACTTTTCAAGAAGAGGCAGTTAGAATAGATTTAACTAGTATATGAAACTTTAAAAATTACAAGCAAGCATTAATTTGGTGAAGAGGCCTCGTGTGTAGCTTGGAGGGTCTGGATTTAATGCCCAGTATCATCAAAAGCAACACAAGTATTATTGAGAAGATAATGCTTACCTTCCTACTACAGAGATGATACTGTAGTTACTTGTAGTTTTTGTTGTTTCTGAACAAAGATAGGACTCTTTAGAATTTCAGGTGGTTCTTGGTACTGTTGATATTCTATAGGGAAAAAAGTAATAAACAGAGACTTAAAAAGATGCTCTTTGATCTTATAGCATGAGTTGGTTCTTGTAGAAAGAAAGGTCTAGAGAAGGAAGGGTGAGTTTTCTGTTATTTTGATAGGTAAGAGTTCAGGATCCCAGTTTCTTACCTTAATGCTGAGAGAAGCCATCATTGAGAAATAGATGGTGTTTTTAAAGTGAGCTTAGTAAATAAGTAGGTCATAGTTAGATCAATTAGTCTCACAAACCCTTTCTGCACATAACACATCCCAGTTGCTTCCTTTGGGGCTTTTTCTTTACTTGAATTAGTAAGTCCCAACTAAGTCCGTCTTTTTGAAAATATACAAGTCTTTGTGCTGCTGTCGTAAGTGGTACACCAGTGAGTTGCCCAAACGTTCTGTATCCTTTTATAATTAAACATAGAGCAATAACTTTCTAACTTGGGTGATACTTACGAAACCATTTTGCAGTGTAACCAGTACAGGTACACGTATAACAGTAATAAATGGCTCATGAAAGATTCCATCTTTGAGAAGGAGACTTTCTTTTCGTTATTATTAAATGTGTTTGTTATTATAAAGGTGATGTACAGAGGGGTTACTGTTTCACAAGTCAAGTAATGAGTATCATTTGAAATTGGAATTTTCTTTGTAAGGTTATTATTTTTTTTTTTTGGGTCCGGTCGTGGGGCCTGAACTCTGGGCCTGGGCGCTGTCCCTCAGCTCTTCAGCTCAAGGCTAGCGCTCCACCACTTGAGCCACAGCACCACTTCCGGCTTTTTTCTTTTTGCTTATGTGGTGCTGAGGAATTGAACCCAGGGCCTCAGGCATGCAAGGCAAGCGCTCTACCACTGAGCCAACTTCCCAGCCCCTGTAAGGTTATTTTTTGAAAGCCTCTCACTGTGTAGTCCCAGCTGGCCTAGAACTTGCTTTGTAGCCAGACAGCCTCAAATTCTCAGTTTTCCTGCATCAGCTTCTTGACTGCTGAGATTACGGGCTTTGGTACTACCACACCACAGGGTTTTTGATAACAAGTGCAAATCACTTTTAGGGCTGTGAATAATTTCCATTTTTATCATGTGTCAGTTTTTAAATGAAGGATCTGGAACTTGTGAGGCATGCATTCTGCTGACATTTCAGGTAAAAGAACAGGGTGTGCAATGGGATGTGCGAGTGTAGCCCCGTGGTTCCCACTGCTGTACCAGTAGTGCCAGTGTGGTTGGAACCTTATTAGATATACAGGTTCCTCAGCCCCATCTTAGGCCTAGTTTGGAATTCCAGGGCTGAGGACCAGCAGTCTGTTGAACAGGTATTTTAGGTGATTGTGATGTAGGCTCAAAAACTACTGTAGCCTACCTCTTCAGGATACTTGGGATTGTTTAGAGAAGGGGTCCTGTGGAGGAGTGATTTAAAATGCATACCTGTAGCCTGTGACCACAGTGCCTGGTGTGCCAAACTAAGGATTTTGAACTCTATCTTAGGCCAGTGGTTGCTTGTGAGAGTTGCCTGAGGGGCTGGTGCTGGGGTGATTAGCTAAATGGAAGAGCTTGTGCAAAGTTCTGGGTTCAGCTTCCTTTCATCCCTACACAAATAAAGGGGAGTATCCCCTGGGAGCTTTAAACCTATATACCAGTGCCTGAGATTCACTGCAGCCAGGACCACTGACCCCATTCCTCTTGAGTCCAGATGTTCTGTGAGGGTGCTGAGCCATAATGTTGACAGGATTATTTATCCCGGGTGTGAAATATTATGTCAAGGATGTGAAAACAAATAGCCATTTATGTAGGTTTTACATTTATTTCACAGGTGCGGTTGAGAGGGTAAAGGACTTTTCTCCCAATTCCAGTGGGAGTTTGTGAGTTTGAATTCAGGCTTTTGTAACTCTGAAGACTAGCCATTTTAGGCAATTGAAACAACGAAACACACTCCACACACTTCCTCCCTCAATGGAGCTCATAGACTTGCCTGGGAAAGTAATCCTGTCTTTAAGCTGTAATTGAACTTTTGCATTTTCTTCCACTTAAATGTAGTTGTATCAATACCTATTTCTTCTCACCAGTAGAAATCAGCAACATTTTCACATTATAATTCTAATGTCAATGTCTCTAAATATAATTTTCCCAATTAGTATATAAAAATTAGGCTAACTGCCGGGCGCTGGTGGCTCACGCCTGTAATCCTAGCTACTCAGGAGGCTGAGATCTGAGGATCGCGGTTCAAAGCCAGACCGGGCAGGAAAGACCGTGAGACTCCTATCTCCAATAAACCACCAGAAAACCGGAAGTGGCGCTGTAGCTCAAGTGGTAGAGCGCTTGCCTTGAGCTGAAGAGCTGAGGGACAGCGCCCAGGCCCAGAGTTCAAGCCACGACCGACAAAAAAAAAAAAAAAAAAAAAAAAATTAGGCTAACTGGAAGCTACTTAGGTGGCTGAGGCAGAAGGATCGCCTGATGCCAGCCTGGACTGGTTTAGAAAAATCTGATGGTATCCACCTCCAGGATCTGGTGGCTCCTGCCTTAAAGAGGCTATTTTACAGTATGACAACTTTGCTTCTCTAATCAATATAAAATATTGATAATTAAATTTGGGCTTAATAACTCTTCTAAGCATGGTATAATTCATTGAGTATTCATTAATGTATACTTGCTATAGAGTAGACAGAAAACAAAAATACCAATATGTTTAGTTACCCCTCACATTAGAGTTACTTATAAAAATCGCCTTCTACCCTCTTTATTTGGCTGTTGAATTGAAAGATGTTCTTTGTCACATGTCAGGATTATTAGATTGGAAAATACTTTGGATTTAGTATACTTCTTTCCAAATAACCTCCTAAAAATTATCTTTCAGTCAGATTAGGAAGATAATATGTGTTGTTTATCAAGCATTATCATTCTGTAGCCTGATAACAGCCTTGTCCATTACAACTTTCTGTACTGATGGAATTGTGTGTTCTGTCTAGTGTGCTTGCTACTACCTGTGATGATACAAAACCCCCAAATAATGTCATATGGACTGTCAGTACTATAACATACAATAACAGTACTTCCTACGTGCCAGACCCTGTTGGAAGCATTTTGTGTGTACACGTTAACTCATGTGATCCTTATGACAACCTTTATGAAATGGGCACTGTTGTTCAGTCAGTTACACATGAGGAAATAGAGAAGTGAAATGACTTTCTAGAGATCATATAGCCAGCGACGAAGCAGATGTGGGCTATAGACCCTGACACTCGGCTGCCTTTATGCTCCAGTAATGCTATACTCCTTTATCGTTTTCTCCAAATGCATATGCAGAGTGCTTTCAGAGAAAAAGCTATTAGAAGGAATTTAAGGTACTTTAGTTCTAATTATTAACTAAAAATCATGTACCTGTTTGTTACTATTTGATTCTAATCGTGGACTTTATCTAATTCATTCCTTCCTTCCTTCCTTCCTTCCTTCCTTCCTTCCTTCCTTCCTTCCTTCCTTCCTTCCTTCCTTCCTTCCTTCCTTCCTTCCTTCCTTCCTTCCTTTTTTTCTTTTTGGTTGTGGGGCTTGAACTCTGGGCCTGGGCGCTGTCCCTGAGCTCTTCAGCTCAAGGCGAGCACTCTACCACTTGAGCTGCAGCGCCACTTCCGGTTTTCTGGTGGCTTTTTGGAGATAAGTTTCACGGACTTTCCTGCCATGGCTGGCTTTGAACCTTGTCCTCAGATCTCAGCCTCCTGAGTAGCTAGGATGACAGGCATGAGACACTGGTGCTCACCTTAATACTTTATTTTCTACAAGTCTATTTATTTATTTATTTATTACCAGTCAGGCATGGCCTAGGCGCTGTCCCTGAGCTTCTTTGGCTCAAGGCTAGTACTCTACCACTTGAGCCACAGAACTACTTCCAGCTTTTTCTGTGTATGTGGTACTGAGGAACCAAACCCAAGGCTTCATCCGTGCTAGGTAAGCGCTCTACTACTAAGCCACATTCGTAGCCTCTAGAAGTCAACTTTTATAGACATAGTGGCTACTTTTAATGACAAGCACTGATACTATTAAATAATTTATTATTTTCCCTGCAGACTAATTTAGACTTAGTTCTAAAAATTGAATTATAATATGCTTATTTTACTTACTGAATTAAACTGAAATGTAATTCTGAGGTCATTGTGATGAATTGGCTTTGGTTATTAATGGCTCTTTGGAGTCCCCCCTTCCTTTTACTGGGGCTTAAATTCAGGGCTTGGTCACTGTCCCTGAGCTTTTCCACTCAAGGCTGGTGCTCTACCACTTGAGCCTCAGCTCCACTTCTGGCTTTTTCCTGGCTAACTGCCCAGGCTGTCTTTGAACTTCAATTCTCAGCTCTCAACTCCTTGGTTTTTCACCCGTGGATCTAATCAACTACAAATTGGTTCTATTTTTGGACACCAAAAATATACTATTCTGGCTGTACTGAACCTGTATGTATTTTTTTTAATTGCCAGAAATCCTTTAAAAACGGTATAATTATATACCTTTTAGATTGTATTATTATGAGTTGATTTAAAATGTATAAATGTGTGTTTAGGTTATGAGCAATGATCTTATTGAGTATAAGGGCTCGAGTAGCCGTTGAAGGAGCGGAGATGCTGGCACCAGTCCTCCTCACATACCAGGGGGCCATGCATTTGAATAACTAACTTGTGTTACCACACAAGGGGAAAAGTATCTCTCAGAGCTCTGTTTTTAACTGATTCAGGCCAAGTTGATGAAATGAGATTGAAAGTGGGGGGTCGGGGGAGATGGCTGCTTGAGGAGGAATAAAAAGGGTTGTGAAATGGAGTCTTCACCTCTGGGTGGGTGTTGTGGTACGTGCCAATAACCCCAAGCCAAGGGAGAAGAACAATGAACAATGGTTGGATGTGGTAGAGCTGCCTGTCATCCTGGTGATGCAAGTAACCACAAATAGGATTGTAGTCCAGGCCAGCTGAGCATAAAGTGAGTCCCTAACTTGGAAAAATAACCAACACAAACAGGGACTGGCAGATTCAAATGGTAGAGCACCTTCCTGGCAAGAATGGGGTTCTGAGTTTTTTTTTTTAAAGCAAGATTAGAAGGAGCAAGCTATCGTTTCTCAAGTATCTGCTAGAAGCATTGTGCTTGGTGCTTTAAAATACATAGCCAGCCAGGCGCTGGTGACTCAGTCCTGTCTGTAATCCAGCTGCTCAGGAGGCTGAGATCTGAAGATCAGTATTCAAAGCCAGTTCAGGCAGGAAAGTCCATGAGACTTATCTCCAATAAAGCACTTTCTAGAAAACCGGAAGTGGCGCCGTGACTCCGGTGGTAGAGCGCCCACCTTGAGCTAAGAGTGCAGGAACAGCACCCAAGCCCAGAATTCAAGCGCCACAACTGACCAAAAACAATACAAAACAAAACAAAAAACATAGCCATTATTGTCAGATATAGCTGTTTATTAAACCCTTTCAATTGCTTTAGATTGATTACATGTTACTTAATTTGCACACATCCCTTTAGAGAATAGGATATTGGCAAAGCTATTTTATAGACAAATACCTTGTGAAGCTTCTCCTTTCCTCTTTCTTCCTCCTCACCCCCTTCCTCAAAGGTGAGAATGATCACAAATACAGGTGGGGAATAATATGACGATGGTGCTGAGGTGATCACTGATAACTCACTCTCAGTGAGTTTTTTCCATTTAACTTTTACCACTAGAAAATAAGGCAAAGAATTTGTCCTCAACTGAGGGAGAAACAGGTACTATGAAAAGATTAAGTGAGGAATTGTGTGGGGAGATGATGAGAGACACCCATTAGAAGGGGACCAGGAAAGTCATCTGTGAGGGTGTGAAATTTAAGCTGAGACACGCAGACTGGTTTAGGCACAGGGAATAGCAAAGACAAAAACCTATAGCAGAAAGCTGTGGTGTCCTAGGGTCTGAGAGAAAGCTGGATTTACTGCAGAGAGTAAATACAATAAGAGTGTATTGCCATTACATGAGGTTAGAGAAATAGGCAAAGACTAGATTATGTAGAGTTTATTTGGGATAGATAAGACTTCAAGGAGGGCAGATTTTTTTTTTCCTAAATGAAATGAAAAACTGTTGAGATTTTAGCAGAGGACTTTTTGTTGTTGTTATTAAAAAAATACGCTTTTAGGGGGAGTATAGCATGCTTGCCTAGCATGAGTGAAGTCCTAGGTTTGTTTGCTCCTCAAACAAACAACAAAGCAAACAAGAAATCAAATTCTAGTTCAGTGGTTCTTAACTGATGGAAATTTTTGTTTCGGGGGGAGAAGGATGTTTGGTAATGTCTACAGATATATTGTCAGAACTTGGAATGATGATGCAAAACTGTATTTCTGAATAGAGATCAACCGTGCACCTTAACAGTTTGTTGTCTAGCTTCTTAGAACAAAGAACCAACGGCTCAAAGTCGCTGTAGTGTCAGGACTGCTAATACTGTATCTGATTGTGAGATACTAGAGTAAGTAAATGGGGATAGAATGTAATAAGGAGAGTTAGATGACAATGGAATGCTAGTGACATAAAATGATTGTAATAGAGTTAATAATGAGAACTCATCTGTGCTGTGGAGATGTTGTGTTCAAATGCCTGAGAGAAACTTCCCACTTCCCCCCATTCCTAGGGCTTAAACTCTGGGCCTGGGTGCTATCCCAGAGTGTTTTTGCTCAAGGTTAGCCTTTAGCACTGGAACCACAGCTCCACCCTAGCTTTTTGTGGTTAATTGGAGATAAGAATTCCACAGAGGGGGCTGGGAAGGTGGTTCAGTGGTAGAGTACTTGCCTTGCATGCCTGAGACCCTGGGTTTGATTCTTCAGCACCACATAAGCAAAAAGAAAAAAGCTGGAAGTGGCGCTGTGGCTCAAGCGGTAGAGCGCTAGCCTTGAGCTGAAGAGCTGAGGGACAGTGCCCAGACCCCACAACCGGACCCCAAAAAAAAAAAAAAGAATTCCACAGACTTTTCTTGCTCTGGTTGGCTTCAAACCTTGATCCTCTGATCTCAGCCTCCTAGTAGCTAGTAGGCATGAGCCACCAGTGCCTGGCTGGAGAAGAACGATTTAAGGAGGCAAAGGTTAATTTTATTCAGGTTATAGGAAGCAGTCTATCAAGGTAGGGATGGTGTGGGGTTCAGAACAGCTGACCTTAAAGCAGCCAGGAAACTGGGAGATAGAATGTCTTTAGTCTTTAGCTTTCTCCTTTGCCCTCCTCTTTTATCCCACCTGGGCCCCAGCCTGTGGGATGGGACCTTACATCTTTAGGGCAGGGTTTTCCCCTCTTTACTTAATCTTAAATTAGTCTTCAATTAATCTGGAAACATCCTTATAGACACATCCAGAGGTGCTTCTCAGTTCAGTCTTTGACAAGCAAGATTAATCCCTGTCACAAATTAGAAAAGCTGTGTCAAGTTTTCTGACTAATGAATTGAATGAATGGTGACCCTGTTCTAAAATGGCCCACTGAGGGGAAGAACAGGAATGAGGTGTTGTGATTATTAAAATCTTACTTAAGTGAATGAATGTGAGTTGCCTTTACTAGAAAACTGGATAGAAGACTCAACACTAAGTAGAAGAAAACATGTACCTTGTGGCCGTAGTACTGTGTGCGGTCTATAATTGGTCACATTCAAGGCTTTGCAATCTTTTATCAGTTGTCATGTGTTTGGTAGTTCCTGCTCCTTTGGTTTGCATCGCTTAACATGTGACCAGGTGCCCTTTGGCTTGTATTTCAGTAGCAAAACACAGCTTCTGCTCATGGCTATCCTTACATCCCATCGGTCACTTTATTGTTGCTCTTTGGGAAAACATGGAATTGGGATTACTACTAGTGGTAATGAATATCTGATTTGCTAACCTCAATTTTTATATCTTTTTTTGTATACAGTAAAGAAAAACATTGATAGAGTAATATTTAAAAATACATTTTAAAGGTAGTTAAGTTCAACACACATGGGACCAACTGTGCAGATAACTCAGTTAAGTATATTTGGTGAACCTAGACAGAAATAGGGATAATCATTTTGTCATACACCTTTACTTTAAACATATATGCACATATAATTTGTTTTTCTAATTCTTGCCTCTTTTTTTTTTTTTAAATGCTGCTTGGGATTGAATTGGGGGCCTTTTATGGGTCCGGTCGTGGGGTCTTTTATGGGTCTGGTCATGGGGCCTGAACTTTGGGCCTGGGCGCTGTCCCTCAGCTCTTCAGCTCAAGGCTAGCGCTCTACCACTTGAGCCATAGCCCCACTTCTGGCTTTTTTCTTTTTGCTTATGTGGTGCTGGGGAATCGAACCCAGGGCTTCAGGCATGCAAGGCAAGTGCTCTACCACTGAGCCACCTTCCCAGCCCGCCTTTTATATAATCTACAAGTAAGCAAGTACTTTACTACTTGAGTACATCCCCAGCTAGCCTTTGTATTTACATTTTGGTTTTGAGTTAGGTGCCAGTGGTTTAATGCCTATGGCTCCCTAGCTACTCAGGAGACTGAGATCTGAGGATTGTGGTTGGAAGCCAGCATGGGCGGGAAAACCAGTGAGACTCTTATTGCCACTTCATCACCCAAAAGCTGGAAATGGAGCTGTGGCCCAAGTGGTAGAGCACTGGCTTTTAGGGGGTGGGTAAGGGAGTCAGGGACAGAGCCCAGGCCCTGAGTTTAAGCCTAAAGACTTGGTTTTGAAACAGGGTCTTGGTATTACCTTCAGCTTCCTCTAGCTCCAACTTCTGTCTTTAGTTGCTGGAATTATGGGAGTTTACTAGGACATCCAGTTTTAATTTATGCTTTTTTTTTTGTCTTGGGGCTTGAACTCTGGGCCTGGGTGCTGTCTCTGAGGTCTTCAACTCTTTGCGAGCAATGTACACCATACACTACTTCTGGTTTTCTGGTGGTTAATTGGGGATAAGAGTCTCATGGATTTTCCTTCCCCAGGCTGGCCTTGTTTGAACTGTAATCCTCAGATCTCAGCCTCCTGAGTAGCTAGGATTACAACTGTGAACCACCAGCGCCGTGCCTAATTTTTGCTTTTTAAAAGGTACCATACGATGACTAATGTGCTTATAGTAAAATTCTTGTTAAAGGTTCATTAAGAAATTGGAAACTTCTGATTCAAAATATTGGAAAAATACTGGAATTACATGTTGAGTAACATCTAGATTTGCAATTATAATACTTAATGCATTTGATTATTTCTATTTGGAACCTTTCTAAGGAATTGGAACCTATTTCAAGGAAATCCTTAAAAATGGAAATTTGATTGTCAGCCAGGAACATTATCTTCAAAAATAATAAATGATATTTTTCAGTAGAAGACCTAGTCATGATATTTTATATATCTTGAGATTTTAAAAAATTTTCTTTCAACATAGACATTTGATCATCTTACATAGTAGAGCTCTATTCAGCAATGTGCTACACTGTTATGCTAGGCAAAAGACTTTTGACATGTTTGTCTCAAGTATCACCCCCTCTTGCAGTATATTTTTGTATCTAGACAGAACCTTATTTACCTCTAGAAATACATTCCACTGCTTTGCAATTTTGTCTCCATTACATCTGCAAATAGAGATCAGTTTATCTTTCTGACTTGGCCCTGACCTGCTGAGCACAGCTGGAGCAAGACAGAAACCTTGCAGACTGGAGCTACTAAATATTTGTGCTCTTCTCTCTCTTAATTGGACTCTTCTGCATTACCCAGTAGTCTTTTTTTTTCTTCTGTCCTCTCCCTTACTCATAGCAGTTACTTTAAAAGCACACTTGTGTGTGTGGTGGGGGGGGGGAGGAGTTGGGGGAGGTGGAGAGGAAAGTGATGGTAGGGGAAAAACAAAGGAGGGTGTAACAGTGCTTGATAGGAAATGGACTCATTACCTTGCTCTTGTAACTGTAACCCCTCAGTACATAGTATCTTTATAATAAAACATATATAAAGGAAAAAAAACCACACTCTTCTGTAGCTTCCTTACCCCATTGTCTCTATTAGTAGTTGAGTTCATCTGTGTGCCAAGGAGCTTATACTTAAGTATTAATTGTTTTAGTTCTGGAAGATGTAAAAAGAGATTGAAATGAGACCAAATAAAGATCACTCTGACATTGACCATGTCCATCTGTTGGAGGTACACAGCAGACTAAAGTATACATTTTGGAATCATGTCTCTGTGGTATTTTTGTTGAGTGTACTATGAACTAATTCTAGTATAAAATAGTTTTTCTGTAGTAGCTTAATTCTTAAAATAGTTTTGTTTTCAGCGTGGGGAAAGTCTTTTTTTTTTTTTCCCAGTTTCTGTGGTTTATTTAAGCACAAATAAAAGGTGTACGCGAGCCATCTATTTTTCTTCACTGTGCAGCCTGGCATTGGGATTGGTGACTCTGATGGCCAGCTGGGTTGCTCGTTCCACGATGGCTTTTCGGTTCTTAGAGGAAACATTGTGGGTGATCTCAGCACAATAAGACTTGTTGCACATCAGCACTTCCAGCTCCTTGACGTTGTAGACCTGGAACTTCTGGAATCTACTGGGCAGCAGGTGCTTTGTTTTCTTGTTGCTCCCATAACCAACGTTGGGCATCAAGATCTGACTCTTGGATCTCCTCTGCACCCTCTTGTCAATTCCCCTGGGTTTCTGCCAATTACCCTGAATCTTTTTTTTTTTTTGGGTCCGGTCGTGGGGCCTGAACTCTGGGCCTGGGCGCTGTCCCTCAGTTCTTCAGCTCAAGGCTAGCGCTCTACCCCTTGAGCCACAGCGCCACTTCCGGCTTTTTTCTTTTTTCTTTTTGCTTATGTGGTGCTGAGGAATCGAACTCAGGGCCTTATGCATGCAAGGCAAGCACTCTACCACTGAGCCACCTTCCTAGCCCTACGCTGAATCTTGACATATCAGTTGGACTACTTGTGCCATAGCGCCACTTTCGATTTTCTGGTGGTTAAATGGAGATACAAGTCTCACAGACTTTACCTGTCCAGGTTGGCTTTGAACCACAATCCTCCTATCTCAGTCTCCTGAGATTACAGGCTTGAGCCACTGGTGTCTGGCACATAATGTAGCTCTTAAAAACAATTTATACCTCTGTCCAATACAAAATCTTTAAGATTTTAAAAAATTTATAATAGAACCTAATCACTTACTTTAATTATTTCTACCTCAAAGTAATTCTATTTCTTTTGCTGAAGAGTACAAAAGAATTAACTTTTCTAACAAGATTCTAAAGGAACGTACTTGTTTGCTTTTCTGTATAAAAAATTACTTCCAAGTGGAACTATCTGAATTTCTGTATTATTTCCTGTTGATAGACTTTCTGCTTCCCTCCTTTTCCCTATTGCAGTCTGTTCTAATTCCTTGTTTATACAATTTATTATTTTATTGGAGGTCTTTCTCTGTTTCTGCATACAACTAGATCAAATAATCAGTTTACCTGGTAGAAATTTGGGATTTTTTGGTTTTAAAGTATCTTTTTTCTTTTTCTTTCTTTCTTTTTTTGTCGGTTGTGGGGCTTGAACTCTGGGCTTGGGCATTGTCCCTGTGCTCTTCAGCTCAAGTTGAGTGCTCTACCACTTGAGCCACAGCACCACTTCCAGTTTTCTAGTGGTTTATTGGAGGTAAGAGTCCCATGGACCTTCCTGCCTGGCCTTGAACCGCAGTCCTCAGATATTAGCCTCCTGAGTAGCTAGGATTACAGGTGAGAGCCACCGCGCCTGGCTCATTTTTTTTTTTTTTTTAAATTGAGCTTTTGGATACTTGCTGTGTGTTTAAACAAGTAACTGCTTTATCTGGATCAATGACCTGGATTGTAATTCAGATTAGTCTTATTTTTTAGCAGCCTGTCCTTTTGTAAATCACTTTGACCTTACTGCCTCACTTGTATTGGAGAAAAGTAAGAATGCCTTCTGCATCTCTGCATGTTGGCTAGCAAATGAGTTCATACAACCATTCCCTGTTAACTCAGATATTAATATAACCACTTTTCTCTTTAGGGCCATATATTTGTGTGAAGAGTTCTCAACAGCATTCATTCAAAAAAACAAAATACAAGTTGCAATTTTTTTTTTTTTTGACCATGTAGTAGGAAAGAGGAGTGTATCCAGGGAAGGCTTGACCAGTTGCCTGTGAGTTCTAAAACATAGTTTGGAATTGATGGACTAGGTACCAGACTTGGGATTTTAGAATTGATAATGCTTAGAAAATATTTTCTTTCTTTCTTTCTTTCTTTCTTTCTTTCTTTCTTTCTTTCTTTCTTTCTTTCTTTCTTTCTTTCTTTCTTTCTTTCTTTCTTTCTTTCTTTCTTTCTTTCTTTCTTTCTCTCTCTCTCTCTCTCTCCCTCCCTCCCTCCCTCCCTCCCTCCCTCCCTCCCTCCCTCCCTCCCTCCCTCCCTCCCTCCCTCCCTCTCTTTCTTTCTTTCTTTTTCTTTGTTTTTCCCTGGTCCTGGGGCTTGAACTCGGCCTGAGCACTGTCCATGAGCTGCTTTGCTCAAGGTGGGTGCTCTACGACTTGGGTTACAGCTCTACTTCTGCCCCCCCCCCTTTTTTTTTCCTTCCTTTTTTTTTGAGTAGTTTATTGGAGGTAAGAGTCACAAGAGTTTCTTGCCCAGGCTGGCATCAAATCTCGATCTTCAGATCTCAGTCTCCTGAGTAGTTAGGATGATAGGTGACGACCCCCCCCCCCCCCCCCCCCCCCCGCAGAAATATTTTCATCCAATCAGATGACTTAACAGTTTGAGGTATCAATTAGGGGAAATTAACTTTCAAATGAAAGCTGTGTTGGCCAATTGCTGCATTCTTCTTTTGTAGGAAGACCTATTTGTTTTGGTAATAGATTATACTGTGACGATTGATTAGAAAACCTGGAATGAACTCAAAAACAAGTTGGATCATTTTAATTGTCAGTGTTATTGAGCTCTGATAGTCTGACAGATCTTTCTGAACAACAGCGGATCTGGGTCAGGATGGTCTCCAGGGGCTCTGCTGGAGACAAACTGCCAAATTTAATTTGTTGGAACACTCTTCACTATTGAATTAATTTGCTTCAGTTTCATACATTCACGAACAAGGTCTAGGTCCTGTTTCCCATGCCACCTTTCTTGAATTTTGTCTGTTTACTTTCCTCATTCCACAGATGGTGGTTGGCCCTCCATTTCTCTTCCTGTTGTGTTTGATTATTATTTAATTCTCAATGTTAACGTCAACTTTAAGACAACATTTTCTGTATAATTTTTGTTTTCTGGTAAAGTGAAATGGATTTATGAGTATTAAAATACTAAAACACCAAAGCCAATAATAACTATTAAACCCCAGCTTTTAATTGTTTCATTGATCTATATAAACTACTCCACTATTTGGAACCGTAGTTCACATATGAAAATTGGGGACTTAAGTTTATAATTCAGGATTAGGGTCCATGTCTGTGGGTTTGGTTAGGGATTTATTTAGGCTTCGTAGAAGAGTTCTATCATTTGAGTCACACCTCTGCTTCCAGATTTTTGCTGATTAATTGGAATCTTTCAATATGTCTGCCCAGTTTGGCTTCACACCTTGAACCTCAGATTTCAGCTTTGTGAGTTGCTAGGATTACAGGTGTGAGCCATTAGCATCCAGCTTAAGTATGTTTTAATTTACTGATTTTCAGTTACATTTTTCCTGTCTACTAAAAAGGTTGAGCACATCAGTGTTAGACATTTTCATGCTCCGTTATGCGAAGTGATTGTTCTTGTGACTTAATTGTGTTTTAGTTGGATGATCTATCTCTTATTTCGTGGGAACTTTTTGTTTTGTTCTGAATATAAGTTCTTTGTTAAATAGGTTATTATCTTCTGTCCTGTAGCTTGCTTATAGTGCTTTTTTTTTTTTCCTTTTTGCCAGTCCTAGGGCTTGAACTCAGCCCACTGTGCCCTGACCTTGTGCTCAAGGTTAGCATTCTACCACTTGAGCCACAGCACCACTTGTGGCTTTTTCTGTGTATGTGATCCTGAGGAATCGATCCCAGGGCTTCATGCATGATAGGCAAGCACTCTACCACGGGCCACAGTCCCAGCCCTTTAGTGATTTTTCTAAATGATACCTTCTGGTGCAGAAGAGTTCTTATATGGTAACTGGTTTTTTCTTTTATGCTTAGTGATATTTGGGTCCTTTTTTAAAAAATCTTTTTTACGTGGAGGTCAACTATATCATAAAAGCTTTAGTTGCTTATGTAGATATGTACATCATATCTAAATATATTAATTTTTATGGATGTAAGCAAGTGCCATTTGGATATTTATAGCATCACTTCTGCCAAGTGCCATTTGGATATTTATAGCATCACTTCTGGGCCATACAAAATTACTAGTATTAAAAAAAAAAAAAAAAAAAAACACCTCCAAGATGTCTGAAGGCAGCTGACAATAATCATATGTGTCTTTCTCATCATGAACCAAATATGTTTTTTTTTGGACCTTTCATGTCCTGTGGGCCAGGCATTCCTTACCCCTGGTAGTATTAAGTCAATTTTTACTTTTTTTTCCAAATGAATATATAATCCAGCACTCTTATTTTTATTTATTTATTTTTGGTCAGTCATGGGGCTTGAACTCTGGGCCTGGGCGCTGTCCCTCAGCTCTTCAGCTCAAGGCTGGCGCTCTACCACTTGAGCTACAGCGCCACTTCCGGCTTTTTTCTTTTTGCTTATGTGGTGCTGAGGAATCGAACCCAGGGTCTCAGGCATGCAAGGCAAGCACTCTGCCACTGAGCCACCTTCCCAGCCCCTCATCATTCTTGTTAGGTTTGTTTGTTTGTTTTTAGAGCTGAGGACTGACTTCAGGGCCTTGTACTTGCTAGGCAAGTGCTCTTCCACTGAGCTAAATCCCTAACCCTGCTTCCATGATTCTCAATGACAGATTACTTTTAGGGGGCTGGGGGCTGGGAAGGATGAACTAAGCCTCTCACAGTAGTGTAAATACTAATGGAGTTAGTGGGAAACTGTCTCATGTTAGTGTTTGATGGTTTATGTTGATTTCAGCATTAGCTTTTTTTTTTTTCCTTTTTCTTTTTTGGTGCTTGCACTGGGGTTTAAACTGACCTTGTGCACTTGGTTGGCTTTTTTATTCACAGCTAGTCCTCTACCACTTGATCCACATCTTTTTTTTTTTTTTTTTGGGTCCTGTCGTGGGGCCTGAACTCTGGGCCTGGGCGCTGTCCCTCAGCTCTTCAGCTCAAGGCTAGAGCTCTACCACTTGAGCCACAGCACCACTTCCGGCTTTTATCTTTTTGCTTATGTGGTGCTGAGGAATCGAACCCAGGGCTTCGGGCATGCAAGGCAAACGCTCTACCACTGAGCTACCTTCCCAGCCCTTGATCCACATCTTAACCTCCACTTTTTGCTAGTTAATCAAAGATTAGAGTCTTACTGGTTTGTCTGGGAGGACTGGCTTCTAATCTTGATTCCTAGATCTCAGCCTCTTAACTAGGATTATAGATAGGTATGAGCCACTAGCTCCTGGCTGGTTGTATGTCTGTGTTTGTACATGCCTGTACAGGACGAGTAAGCTTGCAGGTGACTAGTGAAGCTGTCAGTGTAGGGATTTGTAGACATTTAATTCAAATCTGGATTCTGGGAAAGGTTTCTGTGCTAGAGAAACAATATTGACGGTCATTTCAGATGATCTTTATGAGATTAGATGAGGCTGTCCAAGGAGTAAATGCAGACAGAGAAGATCCTTTGTGGTTATTTCTGCAGAGACTTGTACTCCTAATTTTAGTGGTTGGCAAGGAGAGGAGGATTCAGCATCGTATTAGCAAAGAAAGACAGCTAGGAGGTCTTAAGCTGTCTTGGAAGTCCACACAGTTTCAGTCTGGACTTATTCTGTTGGTAAGATCAAGTTAAGATAAGGATTAAGAATTCACTGTTGAATTTAACAATGAAGGTCTTAATGGTGATCTTGGCTAGCTGACTGGTGGTGAGAGGAAAAAGTGGAGAATTTTTTTCTAAGAGTGAGTTTAAAAGACAGTGGGACTGTGAGTGTAGCTCAGTGGAATGGTACTTGCCTATCATACACTAGGCCCCAGGTTCAATCTCTAACCATAAACTTCCCCTTCAAGATAGAAGGGGCGCAGGGAAAGGGAGAAATGAGGGGGGAGGAAAGAAAAGACAGATGGGAGATGTTGCAAAGAGAACGTATAGAAAGTTCTTGCAAATACTTTGCTTCACACATGAACAGAAAAATAGAATGGTATGTACAGCAGAGAATAGGCTTAGCACAACTTTTTGTTTTTGTCTAAGACTAGGACTCGAACTCAGTTCCTGACACTTTCATTCATTGGCTAGTGCTCTACCAATTGAACAATGCCTCCAACCCCTAAGACAAATTTTTTGAGGGGGGGCAAGGGTTAGTTGTAGGACTTGAACTGTGGGCCTGCACTCTGTCCCTGAGCTCTTTTGCTCCAGACTAGCACTCTCTCACTTTGAGCCACATCTCCTCTTCTGGTTTTTGAGTGGTTAGTTAGAGATAAGAGTCTCAAGGACTTTCCTACCCAGACTGTCCTTCACCTGTGATCTCAGGTCTCAGCCTAGGATTATAGGCATTACCACTGGTGCCTGGCTAAGTCGGAGTTTTTTTTTTTTTTTTTAAAGAATTGAAAATACGTTTTTGTATTGATGTGATCAGAATGATCTAGTAGAGTGAAAGTCACATGAAAAAGTTTGAGGGGAAAAGGTAATAGAGAAGGTGAGTCTGATTAAGGCATAATGAAATATACCCTTGTACAACTCATGCTAATAACAATGTAGAAGAGAGAAAAAGTTTGAGGAATAATAACATCAGAGTTTTTAAGACCGACACTGGAGAAGAGGCGGAGCCTATGGTGTAGGTGCTGGTGGGTTGGTAGATGTGGGATTTTTAGTTAGGGACATTTTCCAGTGCTTTCAGTTTTCTTAGTGAAGGGGGAAGTTGAGTGAAGATTTCTTGGAGAAGTAAAGAGATTAAATGAAGGTGAAGTACTTTGAGGGTGATGGAAAAGTAAATGCTTATTGTTTACATAATTTTCAAATATATATAAAATACAGGCAATCACTGTTAATGGTTTTCTCTTTCTCTCTCTTTTTTGTCGGTTGTGGGGCTTGAACTCTGGGCTTGGGTGCTGTCCTTGCACTCGTCAGCTCTGTTACCTGTCTGTATCCTGTATTCTAGCTACTTATAAATAAAAATATACTTAGAGCCAGGTGCTAGTGGCTCACACCTGTAATTCTAGGCACTTAGGAGGCTGAGATCTGAGGATCATGGTTCAAAATCAGCCCAGGCAGGAAAGTCCATGAGACTCCAGTTAACTACCAGAATACTGGAAGTGGAGCTATGGCTCAAAGTGATAGAAGCACTAGCTTTGAGTGCCCAGGACCTAAGTTAAAGCCCTGTGAATGACAAAAAAAGTAAAAATAAAAATAATAAAAGCATATACATACATATAAATTGAGTTCTGTAGTGAGTTAAGGATATAAATTGAGTTCTGTAGTGAGTTAAGGAGTGGTATCCCTTCCCTCCCTTTCCCACCAAACAAAAAGATATATTCAAGTTCTTACTGATAGAAGCTGTGAGGAGCACTTTGGCAGTTTTTGCAGATTTAATTCAGAATCCCAAATGAGATCATTCTGATAATGACAAGTCACCTTAGAAGATACATGTGCGGAAATAGGCCATGGGAAGACATGGGTGAAGACAATTATGTGAAGATGCAAGCAGAGATTAAAGTTAGATAAGCTACAAGCCAAGGAATATCTGGACCCACCAGAAGCTACAAGAGGCGCAAAGTGATTTTAAACACTTGAGACGTGGGCCATGCACACACCTTGAATTTGAACTTTTGACCTCTAGAACTGAGGATAAATTTTTATTGTTTGGAGTCACCAGATTTGTCACAGTTAATAGTCCCTAAAAATGGATACAGGCTAATACTACACCTGATATTTTACAGCTTTCTTGCTGATGAGTTGGATATAAGAGTCTCTGGCTTTTCTGGCTGGTCAGGCTCAGAATAGCTAGATCTAAGCCCCCTAACTGATAGGACTTTTCATTAAAAAAAAAAATAATGCATTTTTAGCTGGGCACCAGTGGCTCACGCCTGTCATCCTAGCTACTCAGGTGGCTGAGATTTGAGGATCATGTTCAAAGGCAGCCCAGATAGGAAAGTCTATGAGACTCTTATCTCCAGTAAACCAGCAGAAAATCACAAGTGGCGCTGTGGCTTAAACAGTAGAGCGCTCGCCTTGAGCTGAAGAGCACAGGGACTGCGCTCAAGCCCAGAGTTCAAGCCCCACGACCGACCAAAAAAGAAAAAAAATACATTTTTGTGTAAATCAAATTGGTCATCACAATAATCTTAATTATTGAAATTAAAGATAGCCAAGGCATTTAAAATAGTTTTTTTTTTCTTTTTGGGTCCGGTAGTGGGGCCTGAACTCTGGGCCTGGGCGCTGTGCCTCAGCTCTTCAGCTCAAGGCTAGTGCTCTACCACTTGAGCCACAGCGCCACCTCCAGCTTTTTTCTTTTTGCTTATGTGGTGCTGAGGAATCGAACCCAGGGCCTCAGGCATGCAAGGCAAGCACTCTACCACTGAGCCATCTTCCCAGCCCTTAAAATAGTTTTAAATAAAGGTGTTAACTAAAGAAAGATTTAATGTACCTTTGAGTATAGAGTTTATAGAAAGTATTTTTATGAACTGAATTGGTAAACGATCCTTACTCTGAAATTAAGTAATGGGTTACTAAATCAAGAAACTTTTTTTTGGCAGCATTGTGAATTGAACTCAAGGCTTTGTGCGGGTACTCTATTACTTGAGCCATGCCTCTAGGCCCTTTTTGCATTAGTTATTTTTGAAAGAAGGTCTTGGCTTTGTGCCTGGGCCAGCCTGGGCTTCTGTCCTCCTACTGTTACCTTCCCATGCCAGTCACTGTGGATGATTAGGCTGCACTCCTGTACTGAGCCTTTGTGATTGGAAGCAGGGATATCAGACACGCACCACTTCTACCATTGCTTTAGATGGAGTTGAATGAACTTTTATGCCCTGGCTGGGCTCAAACTGTAATGTTCCATCGTTTTCCCCTAAATAGCGAGGATTACTGGCTTGAATCTCTATGCCCAGCATGAAACTCTGTCAACCTTACACCACTGAGAATTTGATCTATCTCAGAACTTTTATAATAATTCTGCCACTTACGATAGACTTATGTCTGCTTATTTTTAGTGATCTGTGAAAGATACCCCAGATACAATATGTTCCATTTTTTTGGTGGCTAATCGGAGATAAGAATCTCACAGACCTTTTCCTGCTTGGGCTGGTTTTGAACCATAATCCTCAGATCTCAGCCCCTTGAGTAGCTGGATTTTCAGGTGTGGACTTTTTTTTTTTTTTTTGTCGGTGGTGGGGCTTGAACTCTAGCTCTGGGCGCTGTCCCTCAGCCCTTCAGCGCAAGATGAGCACTCTACCACTTGAGCCGTAGCACCACTTTCGGCTTTTTCTGCTTATGTGGTGCAGAGGAATCAAACCCAGGGCCTCATGCATGCAAGGCAAGCGCTCTACCACCGAGCCTCCTTCCCAGCCCTGACATTTTTTACTATCAAAAGATGGTTTGATCTTTACAATAAGACAGCTGGGTAGCAAATAAAAAGACTAAAAATCATAAGTACCAGTAAATAAACATTCTTTTCCAAACAGAGTTTCCTGGTTGTAATATTTAATTAGACAAAATAGGAGTCAATTTCTTGATCCTTCACTGTAAAACATGTGTGGTTGAATTGATAAAGAAGCTCAGCAATAAGATACTTTGCTCAGGAGTCTCCATGGGAACAGTATCTCTGCCAACGTTTTTTATTCCTGCACAACAGATTTTTAAAAAGAGGAACCCCAATTTTATAGCAAACTACAGTCCTTGGCGAGTAATTTCCTTTTCCATGCTTTTCTAAATATCAGGAAAGTAAAAAGAAAAAATAAATAAAAGATGTATTATTTAGAAACTTATTTACTGTTTAATGATATGAAACAGAATTCCTAGAAGAGAGAAAAAAGAAACTCCTGTGTTACCTTAAGAAAAATCACTGTGTAACTGTTGTTATAGGAACCAGTGTCTTAAGAGGGATATTAATTACTAATCTTTTTTTTTTGTTTTGCTGGTCCTAGGGCTTGAACTCTGGGCCTGAGCGCTGTCCCTGAGCTCTTCAGCTTAAGGCGAGCGCTCTACTACTTGAACCACAGCGCCACTTCCAGTTTTCTGGTGGTTTATTTATTTATTTATTTATTTTTTTGAGTCTAGTCGTGGGGCCTGAACTCTGGGCCTGGGTGCTGTCCCTCAGCTCTTCAGCTCAAGGCTAGCGCTCTACCACTTGAGCCACAGCACCACTTCCAGCTTTTTTCTTTTTGCTTATGTGGTGCTGAGGAATCGAACCCAGGGCCTCATGCATGCAAGGCAAGTGCTCTACCACTGAACTACCTTCCCAGCCCCTCTGGTGGTTTTGAAGTTAAGCTCTCAGGGACTTTCCTGCCTGGCTGGCTTTGAACCGTGATCCTCAGATCTCAACCTCCTAAGTAGCTAGGATTACAGGCAGGAGCCACCAGCACCTGGCATTAATGGTATTTATTTATTTTTATTTTGCTGATCCTGGGGCTTGAACTGAAGACCTGGGTGCTGTCCCTGAGCCTCTTTGTGCTCAAAGCTAGTACTCTACCACTTGAGCCACAGCCCATTTCCAGCTTTTTCTAAGCCATTTATTGGAGATAAGAGACTCATAGACTTTCCTGTTTAGGGCTGGCTTCGAACTGCGATTCTCAGATCTCAGCCTCTCCTGAGTATCTAATGTTACAGACATGAGCCACTAGTGCCTGGCTTCAATTACTTGTCTTTAGAAATTGATCTAACAAGGTAACTATCAGAACTATCAGGAGGCAGGAGAATGTTTTGGCATTGTTGCTCAGTTTTAGGGCAGATCCTATTTCCTTTTTACTTAGTTTCCTTTCCTATATATTGATAATGATGGCTGCTAATGGAGACTGCTTCTGAGATGGGTCTGTAAGTTGCAAATGATGTATATGTAATGATATACTTATCATCTCATTTATTTATTTATTTATTGCTTTGAAAGATTGTAAATAGAGCGTTTGGAAAGCAGAGAAAACTGGAAAAGGGAATCTTCTAATACTAACATGCCCGATTTTGAAATTTGAAATAAACTAACCTTTTAAAGTTTGATGACACCATACCAAGGTTATTTTTAGAAAACATTGACAACTGGCCCAACTAGTGTTTCTTTTTCTTTAACAAATGTTTAATAACAAAATAAAAAGGACTTGTTTTATCATTGCTAAACGTTTGACAGCAAGGGAGTTTTATACAATAGTTACAATAGGTATTTCAGTTAAAAAAAATGGGTTAAGCCAGGGATGGTAGTTTATGCCTATAATTCCAACACTCCGAAAATGGAGGTAGGAGGATTGCAAATTGAATTAAAATCTCAGGGCCGCTGGGAAGGTGGCTCAGTGGTAGAGCGCTTGCCTTGCATGCATGAGGCCCTGGGTTTGATTCCTCAGCACCACATAAGCAAAAAGAAAAAAGCCAGAAGTGGCGCTGTGGCTCAAGTGGTAGAGCACTAGCCTTGAGCTGAAGAGCTGAGGGACAGCGCCCAGGCCCAGAGTTCAGGCCCCAAGACCAGACCCCCCCCCAAAAAAAAAACCCCACAAAATAGAAGTCCTAAAATCTCAGGGCCACTCTTCTCTACTACTCACCCTTCCCCTGGCCCTTTATTACCAAAAAAAAACCCCACAAAAAACAAAAAAACTCAAAAAAACAACCAAATGAACACAACCTAGAGTGTTATAAACATTTTGATGGCTAGCTAGGTGCCAGTGGCTCATGCCTATAATCCTAGTTACTCAGGAGGCTGAAATCTGAGGATCGTGTTTGAAAGCCAGCCTAGGCAGGAAGGCTTTGAGACTCCACTAAACTGCCAAAAAAGCCAGAAATAGGACTGTGGCTCAGGTGGAAGAGCATTAGCCTTGAGCAGAAGAGCTCAGGGACAGTGCCCAGACCTTGAGTTCAAGCCTTAGGACTGGCACACGTGCGCGCGCGCGCACGTACGCACGCACGCACGCACACACACACACACATGCGCGCGTGCGCGCGTGCACACACGCACACACGTCTGGCCTAGTGTGAGTGGTTCATGCCTATAGGATTTTAGTACAATCTTGAATAGAAATGGCAAAGGTGGCCTTACTTACCTTCTTTCACATCTTGCAGAGCAAGAACTTTTAGTCTTTATTGTGTATGATAGCAACTACCAGTTTGTCATAGAGGCCTTCATGGTATTTATTGAGATTATTTTTAAAATCATGCAAGGTGTTGAATTCTGTCTAGTGCTTTTAATGCTGGTGAAATAACACATGGTGTATTTTATTGATTTAGAGTGTTGGACTATTTTATATTCCAAGAATTCTATTTGGATGGTGATACATAATTTTTATTTTTGTGTGTGGTGCTGAGGATTTAACCCAGTACTAGTGCTACCTGTACCACTGAGCTACCTTGCCAGCCATACAGTCCTTTTAATTCAGTCAGCTAGAGTATCGTTGAAACTTGAAGCATTTTAAAACTGAACGTTAGCCTTTCGTTTTTTTTAAGAGGCAGTACTGGGGTTTGAACTCAGGGCCTCAAACTTGCTGGTCTTTTTCGGTTGGCTGTGTTCTGCAACTTGGGCCACACCTCCAGCCCCACTTTTTTTTGGTTATTTTGCAGTATAGCCTCTGGTCTTTGTGATGTTGCTGTCTTTCAATTCTGGTCCTCTGGATTTCACCTTTCTGATTTGTTAAAGATTATAGAAGTAAGCCACCTGAGTCTTATCAATGTGTTTGTTTTAGTAAATAACACCAGCCTAGGTCCGAGGTTCTCATGCTCACAAGCCTAGCTACAAGGACGGTAGGGATTGGGAGGATTAGAGTTTGGGGCCAGCCCCAACAGTTTGCAAGACCTCTTCTCAGTAGCTGGGTGTGATGATGTTTTCTTGTCATTCTAGCTCTAATGAGGAAACCAATAGGTGGATCATAGTACAGGCTGTTTTAAGCAGAACTTATCTCAAAAAGAATCTAAGCAATAAGGACTAGGGGTATGGCTTATTTAATAAAAACATGCATGCATGAGGCCTTGTGTTGAAACCCCAGTAATAAACCCCCAAAATAAAGGTAACTAGTAGACAAAGAAAGCCATCACAGTGACCAAGAAGTATGTAGCAAATCCTTTTATTGTCCTGTCCGTAAACTCTCGGTCTCCTGGCTGTAAGGCAGGATTTGTGACTCCATCTGTCTGAGGACCTTTGGCTGTTGGATGACACTGTCTCAACAGTGTTAAGCCACAAGTGCTGGGCTCTTGATACCTCTTTGTTCTCATCCTGCTGCAGAAGCTACAAATCACAAGCAGAGAAGGACAGGGGTGGGTGTGTAAACACATAAGATCTCTCAGCCCTTTATCTAGCTCTGGGCCCATTCTTCACACTGACCCCAAAGTTTTCCAGCACAACTGGTAACCCACTCAATAGAACATCAGTTATTGGCTTCCTTCCATTTTTAAAAAATTTTTTTTTTTGGGTCCAGTTCTGGGGCCTGAACTCTGGGCCTGGGCGCTGTCCCTCAGCTCTTCAGCTCAAGGCTAGCGCTCTACCACTTGAGCCTCAGCACCACTTCCGGCTTTTTTCTTTTTGTTTATATGGTGCTGAGGAATCGAACCCAGGGCCTCATGCATGCAAGGCAAATGCTCTACCACTGAGCCACCTTCCCAGCCCATTTTTAAAATTTAACTTTTCTAAACTATAGGGTGCTTCATTGTTCCACCTCTAAATGACTGAGAAAAAAAAAAGCTATAGATAAGGTAGTCTGAAGATCCTACAGTTAGCTATGCCTTGGGATGTTGGGGTGTCACATAGGAATAAGGATACTGGATACTAACATGGCCAGGAAAAAGTTGGCTTCTGCAGATGGGTGCAGCCATCAGCCAAGAATTTGGCAAGCAAGCACACAGAACAGGCAGGCTGCTCCCTTTTTATCCCTAACCTAGTAAGGCCCTGAACCTCTGCTCATATTGGCTGAGCTCAGGTTCACAATCTGCAGAAAGATGCGGCTTAATTAATAGAATTTTACTTCAGTGAGCTAAGATGTCTTAGCAGGAAAAGGATGTAATTAAAATGTAAACAAGAAGTGCCAAGCTACCTGGCCAAAGCAGGGACTTTTCAAAAGCAAGTCTCCCAAGACTGACAGAAAGGAAGCAAACCACTCTGATAGTAAAGACAGCTTTTGTTGGACTGCTGCATCGGAATTACTTTTCCCTCCTGCCTGGGTTTGTGTAATTAGATCTATCTATTACTCTGTGTTTTTCCCATTGCTTATGTAATCTTTCACACTTTGTGTTAAGATTTTTGTGGCTACAACTTAAAAAAAAAAAAAGGATTGTTAACACATATTTTTTTTTAATGCATACTTTTTTTAACTTGTCTTTTTACTAATAATATCTTGGAAGGAATTGCTCTGTCTAAATTATAACTTGTTATTCTTTGCATAGCTCTATAATGAATGTTTCATATTGTGTTATATAAAACTTAGCCATTCTTATATTAATGGGAATATTATCTCTTACTTGTTCTTGGTCATTTTAATGTGACATCTTTGAATATGTGTCATTATTTCATGATGCTTTTATTTCTGTGGTCTAGATTTTCAGGAGTAAAATTGTTGGGTTAAAGGGATTTTATATTTTTTTATTTCAGTCGATGTTGCCAAATTGCTTGCCAGAAGTGCTCCACCAAGAACATGTGAAAATTCTTTCTCCTACATACCTGCCAGCAGTAGGGTTATTACTCTTTCAAAAGTTTGCCAGGCCAGTAAGGTAACATTTTATCATTGTTACTTATTCCCCCCACCCCAAACCCCACCCCCAATACCAGAGCTTGCCCTCTGCTTAGCTAAGCCTCACCTTGGCTAGGCTTCCTTATTCCCTCTCAGCTAGTGTTCGACCACTTGAGCCATGTCTCTAGCTTGGCTTTTTGCTAGTTAATTGGATGCAGAGGATCCTCAACATTTCTGCCTGGGCTAGCTTATAACTGAGATCTAGGATTACAGTTCTAAATCACCTGTTCCCAGCTCACTATTACTTTTTAATTTGAACTTCCTTGGGTATTAGACATTTGGTTTTATTTTCTCAGTTGTTACTTGATAACATTTACATAAATTTTACTTTCATTGCTTTTCAAATTACACAAACTTCTATGTGTTTAAAAACAAACTTTGTTTTTCATGTTACAAGCATTTTCCCTTTTTCTAAAGATAGAACTGTTATTTTATTTAGTTATTTCTGTCAGTCATGGGGCTTGAACTGTGGGCCTGAGCACTGTCTCTGAGCTCTTCAGCTGAAGATGAGCATTCTACCACTTGAGCCACAGAGCCACTTCTAGTTTTCTGGTGGTTAATTGGAGATGAGTCTCCTGGCCTTTCCTGCCTGGGCTGGCTTTGAACTGCGATCCTCAGGTCTATAAATGTGAATTTCTTTATAGTTTACAGTTTGGAGTTGTAAATGTTTCCCAAATTATTTTCTACCTGATAGTGATTTTTTTTGCAATTTATCTTCATGTTGAGTTTAGTATGTTGAATAACAAAGCATTCTTGTTTTAGACTATCAGCTCTTAAAAAAGATTAAACCATTTTCTGTTGGCTTGAGTGATTGCTCCCTTTTTTTCTTAAAATTTCATATTTATTGAATCTCCCTTCTTAAGTACTGTTTTGCCTAATATACTCACTTTTGCTATTTTATGAAGTACATGTTTTTGCTTTTGTTCTGTACCATTTGTTTCTATATATAAATTTGAAAATTCTTCCTTTAAAAATTTACAAAATTCTACTAACGTGATCATAATTTAGATTAGATGAAACTAATGAACAGCAATCAACACTTGCCTTTTTTTTTTGCTGGTTCTGAGGCTTGAACTCAAGGCCTGGGAATTGTTCCTGAGATATATTGTTCACAGCAAGTGCTCTACCACAAGTCACAGCTCTACTTCTGGATTTTTTTTTGTTGATGAATTTGGAAAAAAAAATTCATGGACTTTTGGCCTGGGCTAATTTTGAACTGTGATCCTCACATCGCTGCCTCTGTATAGTTAAGATTATAGGTGTGAGCTACTGGTGCATAGTGAGTTTATTTTTAAATATATAGTAGTATTTGTGCCTTTTAATAATAAATAGGCTGGCTCAGTGACTCAAACCTGTAATCTCAGCTACTTGGAAGGTAAAGATTGGGAAGATTTCAGAGACTAATCTGAATAGAAAGTTAACTGAGGCCCAGCAGCAAGAAGCTGGGCATGGTGGTACAGTCCCATCTGTCGGGGAGGTTACAGGGAGGAGGATCCTGGTCTCAAGATGGCCTGGGCAAAAACTTGAGTCCCTATGGAAAAATAACTGTCAAGGGAAAAGATGTGTGTGTTGGGGGCATGACTCAATTGGTAAAGTTGTCTACCTAATAATCCGGAGGCCCCGAGTTCAGACTCCAGTGCCACCAAATAACAGAAAAGAATATATTGTTTTTCATATGAATCTGAACTTGCTAAATTTCTTCAAAATTTTTACATAAGTATTATAGTTGTTGAAAATAACCTCATTTCTGTGTCTTAGATTTTTGTGTCCATTTGAGCTATACTTACTTACTTTTAGGCTGAGTGATTGATAACAACAGAAGTTTTATTTGCAGGCAGAGAGTACAAAATAAAGGTACTAGCAGGTTTTGTGTCTAGTGAGGCCTTGCTGTTTACTTCAAAGGATGAACTTCTTATTCTCACTTGGCAGAAAGAGCGGAGCAGCTCCTTTCGGTCTTAAAAGCAGACAGTAGTTCCCTTCATCATGGCAGAATTCTCATGACTTTAATCACTTCTCAAAAGATTCTGCCTCTTAATATTTTCATACTGGGTTTTAAGGTACCAATTTTGTGGGAGCTACCAACATTGAGACCATAGGACAAACTTTCCATGATAAAAGTTATTGATTTTTATATATTTCTCTCACGTTATATTCGGTGGAATGTAACTGTGGAATGAGTATTGAACTGATGTTACAGCCTGGGTAAACCTTGAAAATACTGTGCTAAATGAAAGAAGGTACCCAGAAGCTAATATAGTTGGTGGTTCCATGTTTATGAAATGTTTAGAATTGGCAAATGCGTCAAGAAATAAAGTGTATTAGTGGTTATTAGGGAATACAAATGGGAGGATAGGGAGTTACTGCTAATGAATATAGTTTATCTTTTATTCATTACCTCAAGTTAATTGAACAGGGGATTCATTGTGATACGTACATACAGCCATGTAATGTACTCTGATTAAAATTACCCCTTCTATTCCTCTTTCTTGGCCCCCACTTTCTCCATCCTTCTCCCTTTTAAAAGTTTTTGAACAACGCCCAAGCCCAGAGTTCAAGCCCCATGACCGACCCAAAAAAAATTTTTTTTGGTGGGTTTTATTACACTATTTTCATACACATTTGATTTATCCTGAACTGAAATGTCTGAAATATTTACCTTCTCTCACTCTCTCCTTTCCCACTCTTCTCCTACTGGTTCCTTGAAAAACGTTCTCTTTTGGACAACCACATCACATTACTATTAGTTTTTGGAGGTCTGGATTCTTTACATGAGTAAAAACATGGGATTCTTTTCTGTCTGATTTAGCTTATCTTGCTGAACGTGATAACCTCCAGTTCCTTCCAGATGACATAATTTCACTCTTTATTGCTGAATAATACTCCATTGTGTATATATGCTACATTTTCCTTATCTACTCAGTTGTTGGGCACTGACACTGATTGTATAGTTTAGCTATTACAAATGTGGCATTTGTTTTAGAACAACTAAAAGTATTATGGAATTAGATTAGTAGTGCAATGGTTATACAATCATGTATATTAGGTGTATTTTAAGGACTACTGAGTTACATAATTTAATGGAGTAATTTTACGGTTTGTCAGTTATTTGAATTTTACACAGGAGTAACAAGTTGTATCACGTTTAATTTTTTTTTTTAAATTTTTTAAATATTTTTTATTGTAAAGATACTGTACAGAGGGGTTACAGTTACATGACTAAGGTAATGAGTACATTTCCTATCGACCATAATTACCCCCTCCTTTGTTTTTTTTTATTTTATTTTATTTTATTGTAAAGCTACTATACAGAGGGTTACAGTTACATGAGTGAGGTAATGAGTACACTTCCTCTTGAACATTGTTACCCCCTCCATTGTTTTCCCCCTACCATCCCCTCCTTCCTCACGTTTAATTTGATAAGAGGTAATGGAAAAGCAGACCAGTGAGCTTGATAAAATTGAACATTGGTTTTATGTACTAGGTGGAATTCTGTCCTTGTTGGTATTGATTCACTGGTGCACTATGAGAACAGACATCTCCATGATCAATTCTTGGCCTTTGTCTCCTGTTCATGTGTTTTGTAGCTCTAGACATTGGGAGAAAGCTAACTGCTTAGGAACAGGAACTGCACTAGGAACTTAAAAGGCACCTTCACATCTCAGTGGTTCTAGCATGCACATTGTCACGTCAGTAGTCACGCTTACTGTTCTCAGTGACCTAGAATGAGGCCAGGCTCTGTGGCTTTGGCCCTGTCATGCCCCACTGGTCCTCAGGAGAGGTGGCTCCCTTCCTGCCTTGCTGACTGCCAGGCATGATGCCATGCTGTCATGTATGTTGCATGTATACAACAGAGCCCATTTTTCTTCTCCACGTGTTGTGTTCCTGTGATAAGGACTGTCTCGTAACCCAGTTCACAAGACAGCTCCTTAATGGTCACAAATGCAGAGGGATAGGAAGTAAAATCACTTTTTAGGTCGGCGTATCTCTGGATAATTCCTTTGTTAGCATTAGCAAGAAATGTTAGAATACACTATCAAAGATAGGCCCTAAAAACAGAAGCGCTTTTGAATCAGGAGTTTAAAGAGAAATGCATAAAAATGAAGAACAAGTGAAGCACCAGAGAAAAGTTTCAAGTTCATTTTCTTGCTCTGTCACTGCTGAGGTGGTTAGATGCTGACTCACGGAATCCAGATCCCAACCAAGTATATTTCTGGGCAGTCACGGAAACACCAAAGTAAAGGTGGAAAATATTTATTTATTTATTTTTGCTGGTCCTGGGGCCTGAACTCGGCCTGGGCGCTGTCCCTGAGCTCTTCAGCTCAAGGCGAGTGCTCTACCACTTGAGCTGCAGGGCCACTTCTGGTTACGTGGTGCTGCTGAGGAATGGAACCCAGGGCCTCATGCATGCAAGGCAAGCGCTCTACCACTGAGCCACCTTCCCAGCCTCGGAAACAGTATTTTTAATCAATGAGTGTGTTTCATTGCCACAGAAGATACTAAGTTAGGGAAGTAGATGCTGTAAGTTGATTAAGGCTTCATAGAGGATAAATCCTCTGTAATCACTAGCCCAAGAGGCACTTGGCTCTTTTTGTACTTCAGCATGGTAAATGTGTGTGTGTGTGATACGACCACATTATACACTCAGTGGTGAAGAACTGGAGTCTTGTCTTCCTCCATTCCAGACAAGATGAGAATCATCCTGCATCACGTTCAGTACTGAAAGTCCATGCCACAGTAATACGGAGCGGAAGGAAATGAATAGTGTCCAAATCCAGTCTCATATTCAGGCTGTTAAAAAGGAAAGAACTTAAAAGACATTTAGAGGGAGAGGTGGTATTGTCACTGTCTCCTGACAAGTGTGCCTTTGTATCTTGAAAACCCTGAATGTACCTGGAAAACTCAGCATTTCTTGAAACTCCAAAGAACATTTATTCCAACATACATTGGTAGATACAACTGTACTTAAACTACGAGT
Source organism: Dipodomys spectabilis (assembly GCF_019054845.1). Lineage (NCBI taxonomy): Eukaryota > Metazoa > Chordata > Mammalia > Rodentia > Heteromyidae > Dipodomys > Dipodomys spectabilis. The sequence goes on from NW_024871219.1 coordinate 228,333, forward strand.
TGATTAAAAAGAAAAACAGGCACCAGTGGATCACACCTGTCATCCTAGCTACTCAGGAGGCTGAAATTGGAGGATAGTGGTTCAGAACCAGCCCAGGCAGGAAAGTCCATGAGACTCTTATCTCCAATTAAGCACCAGAAAACTGGAAGTGGCACTGTAGTTTCAGTGGTAGAGCACTACTAGCCTTGAGCTGAAAAGCCAGTGACAGCACCCAGGTCCAGGGTTCAGGCTCTACAACTGGTCAAAAAAAAAAAAAGTATTGGGGCTGGGAAGGTGGCTCAGTGGTAGAGTGCTTGCCTTGCACGCACAAGGGTTCCATTCCTCAGCACCACATAAGCAGAAAAAAGCTGGAAGTGGTGGCGTGGCTCAAGTGGTAGAGCGCTAGCCTTGAGCTGAAGAGCTGAGGGACAGCACCAAGGCCCAGAGTTCAGGCCCCATGACCGAACCAATAAAAATCAAAAGGGTATTTAGATTTATTTTATTTATTTTATTTTTGGTATAGTTATTGGGCTTGAATTTAGGGACCTCTTACTCTCTTACCTCCTCCCCCCCCCCCCCTTTTTTTTTTTTTTTACTTCTACTCCATTTTTTTTTACTTCTACTCCATTGCCCTGAGCTATACCTATATTTCTGGCTTTTTGCTGGTTAACTGGAGATAAGCATTTCTCGAATTGTCTGCCTGGGCTGGCTTCAAACTGTGATCTCAGATTTCAGTTCCTGAGTAGTTAGGATTGCAGGCATGAGCCACTGTTACTCACCTTTATATCTGTTTTATTTAAATTGTAGGTGTATCTCCCCCTCCCCCCTCCCTTTCACTAACGTTTTGAATTAAGGGCTAGGTATATTGCTTAGCTTGCTTGGTTGCTTGTGCTCTGCCTGTTGAGCCACACTTCCAGCCCTAATTCTTGTTGACTAGATTTAGAGATAGAGTGTAGACGTCCCCCTCCCCCCCCCCCCCCCTTGCCCCCCCAAGATCGGCTGTGGACCTGATCCTCTGGATCTCAGCTTTTCACTTAGCTAGGATTCTAGGTGTGAACCACTGGTTTAAACACCTTAAAGTAATTGTAATTTTATTCTAGTAAAATAGAATCCTATTTGGATCCATAAGTTCTGTAGGAACCTTACCAGCCTAATTTAAAATCACTTAATTATGAATCAGCAGTTTTCCTGGCATCTCTACTGATTCACTTAGTGACCTTGGCTTCTTCCATCAAATTCTGCATTTACTAAATGGGAATGCTAGAAGCTTTCTTGGCTGTAGGATTGGGAAAACCAAAGGAGTTATGTGCAAATATATATGTGTGTTTTTATAGTTGATGCTAATATTGGATCATTCTATAAAAATAGAAATGCTTGAGCTGAGTGCCTGTGCCTTACACCTATAATCCTAGCTACTCAGCAGGCTGAGATCTGTAGATCACTGTTTGAAGCCAGCCTGGGCAGGAAAGTCCATGAAACATATCTAATTAACCACCAAAAAGCTCAAATGATAGAGCATTAGACTTGAGGACAAAAGCTCAGAGACAGCATCTAGGCTCTGAGTTCAAGTCCCACAATGGAAACAAAGACAGGGGGTAGCTTGGAGAGGGAAATGGGGGTGGGGGGGGGAGGGTGTGGAAAGAGGAACAGAAGGGAAGGGAGGGTGGATGAATGAATGAATGCTGGTGAATAATTTCACTAAAAACGACTGGAAATTATATATTGAAATCATGGAAAATTTCCTGAAAAGTATATGATAAACTTCTGCTATTTGTATGCTACTAATCAGTGTCATAATTTAATTATCAAAGATGTATCCAGAATAATCAAATGCATGCCTGTGTCATAACAGGTAGAGCTTACTTTGAAATGAATATTAAGATTTGTAAATGTGAGTTTGCTACTAGTTCATAAGAAGCCAAATTACTATTATTAATTACTATTATTATTTTTGCTGTTCTGGGGATCATGCCCAAAATCTCAAGTGATCTACTACTGATATTCTTTTGTTTTGTTTTCTCTTTTTGTAACAGGGCTTGAACTATGGGCCTGGGCGCTGCCCCTGAGCTGTTTTGCTCTAGGCTAGTGCTCTACCACTGAGTTACAACACCACTTCCAGTATTTGAGTGGTTAATTGGAGATAAGAATCTCACAGAGACTTTTCTGCCCAGGCTGGCTTTGAACCGTGGTCTTCAGATTTCAACCACCAGAGTAGATAGGATTACAGGCATGAGCCACCAGCGCACAGCTGTTTTTGTAGTAAAAATAGTTCTGAAGTTGTAAGGAGTCAGTTTGTTAGTTCAGAGTGCCCCCTTCCCTTTTTCTAAACACGAAAGTCTTAAAAAGATTTTTAAAATTATATTGTTACCACAGTCTGGTAATGTTAATTGTGAAAAGTACAGAGAATTCAAACAAGAAAAATTTCATTTACCAAAGATTAAACATTGTTAAAATTTTTAGACTTATTTTGAGATAGAAAATGTGTTTTGTAGTCTCAAGCTTCAAGCACTTGGTCATTTTTTTCATGGAAAGCTCTTTTTTTTTTAATCAAATACTTAAATATAATAGTAATAGTAATAAGGTTCCTTTTTGTGAGTTTTGATGGTTTGGGAACTCTTTAGATTGTAGCTTAGTCCAAACATTTCTAAAGAAGTATAATAAATAAAACTAAAACTAAAATTAGTAAAGCTAAAAACAAGTAGTATAGTTAAGGTGGGTGAAAACACAAAGCTTCAGTGTTTATAGATTGCCACTAGAAAAACTTTCTAGTTTTTTATTTAGAAGGATAAGCTGGGCATGGTACTACATGCCTGTAGTTTCAATCCTTGTCTCTTCTGAAGGCTGAGGCAGGATTACACGTTCAAGATCAGTCTATAGAATATAGTAAAGCCCCCTTTCAAACAAATAAATACTGCATGGATGATTTCTTCTTTCCTGTGGGTTTTTTGGGGGGGGGGGGGGGGAGTTGGTCATAGGAATTGAACTTGGCCTGGGCGCTGTCCCTTAGCTCTTCAGCTCAAGGAAAGCGCTCTACCACTTGAGCCACAGCACCATTTCTGGTTTTCTGATGATTAATTGGAGATAAGACTCTCTTGGACTCTCCTGCCTAGGCTGGCTTTGAACCTTGATCCTCAGATCTCAGCCTTTTGAGTAGCTAGGATGACAGGTGTGAGCCACCAGGGCTGGCTTGGCTTCCCTGGTATTTTTAATGGCTGCAGCGTATTCTAGTCTATGACAGCTTTGGAGATGCTCTTCTTTGATCTCCCTTAAAAGAATTCTGCCTTCCAGAATGTTGTTAGCTGATAGCCTCCAGCTACAGAGAGCCTTGGGGATTTACTGCACCATTGAGTCACGGCCACATTCTCTGAGCTGCTCTCCCTCAGTAACTAAGCACTTGAGGATACTAAGGAATATCTATTTCTGCTCAACATGGGACTTAGTGCAGTCTTGGTAGTTGAACTCTCTTTCAGGATATCAGAACGGAATTGTACTGGTCTGAGGCTGCTCCTGCTTTAATTCCCTGTCCTTCTCTTTTCTGCTTTCACAGTTGACAGTTGGACATCATAGCCTGAAGGCTTTCTCTCTTGCCTTTTCTTTCTTCATTCTTCCAAAAGCATTTTTCATGATAAGTTTCTTACATTTTTAACTGTCTTGGTTTATTCTGCTTTCCAGAGAATCTTATTTGACACATCAGATGGTTTCAAAATTACTATTTTAAAAAGGTTCTTAAGAGGTTTTAAAATAGGTTCTCATTGTATTTATTTATTTATTTATTATTTTTCCAAAGCATTGAGCCTGGCATGGTAGTTCATACCTGTAATCCCAGGCCTTGCCAAGCTGAGGCATGAGGGTGGAAGTTTGAGGCCTGTTGTGCTACGAGGCAGAGTATAAGGCAGCAGGGGTTACACAGCAGGAGTCTGCCTTAGAAAACTAAGAAAATGGAAAAGAGTACACAAAACTAAAAAGCCTAGAGTGCCCTAAACTTTCCACCCCTTCCCTATGAAGTCAGTCATCTCCACAGAGTGATAATTCTTACGTCACACTCTCAGTATTGTCCTTATTTGATTTATCAACTTTGATGTTACTGTAATGCTATTTGGATGACCTTGCTGGCAAAGCCTTGCGAGCTGTTTTTAAGAGGAGTTTTGTGGGAAGAGGTGTCATCCTCAATGAATTACCAAAAGAATGGTCACATCTCCTTTGTCTAAATTGTTTCTATACTTTCTCCTACTATGATATATCATAAGTATATGTTCATATACTTAAGAAGTACGTATACACAACATGCTGTACATTGAGAGATATTTTGGCAAATTACTTTAGACCAACTTTTTCATTAATATATTTAGTTGACAATTTGGCTGTATATAGTCATTACAATCTTCAACGGTCCATTGATGGAAATAATCCTGGTTCTTTACTATATCAATTCTGTGTGTCCATTAGTAAGCATGGTATTCAACTATTACATGTTACTTCTTTTTGAAATTTATAAACCATGAAACAGTTGGGAGTCATGAATTCTAAACATCCCTTTTGTTAAGAAGCTGTTGCTCTATTAAGGTCGTTTTTGTTTCATTTGGATAATGTGTGGTGTTGAGCTTTGGTTGCTAATTGATAGATGTGGTATCCTCTCTGTGAGAGCTTTTAACATGCATAACACGTATTTCAGAAAGCAGCTGTTGCTATGGTAACTCTCAGGTCACTTGCAGCTCAGCTTACATGATTGGCTGTTAATGGAGTCTAATATGCTTGAGAAGAGAATTGAGCAAATGAAAGAGGGTTTTGAAGGAATCCTCTTAAACCTCTTGAAGTTTAACAGAATATTACACAAAAATTTAACACTTATATTACTGTCACACAATGTTGCTGGAAGTAGGCTTATGAATAATGAAAGTGAGAACAGGGAATGTTTTCAGAAAATAATTTTTGCAGCTCTCTAAAGAACATTGGAATCTTGAGCTGTCACTTTCCCTGATTTTACTCTTGTTTAAAGAAACACCTTTAAACTGGTTATATTCTATGCTTTGCCCTCTGAAGCTCAGTACCTTAGAGGTATAGGATCAAGGCATGAGAATGTTGTTAATTATGTGGGCTCGAAGAAAGGTGAAGCTAGGAATAGTGTCTAAATTTACTCTGGTTATGTGAATTAGGTTAGAGTCACTTCTCAGTGGGTTGTTAAAGGTAACTGTCTCTCTAAGGAATTGGGATGGTGTGAGAAAGGAGTTAGCAATGTATACTTTGGATTTCAAGGCCTGTATACTAAGTAAAATCAAGCAAATTATGAACTGCCATAATAAAAATTATTATATGTAAAAAGTGCACAGAAATATTTGTCTTGTTAAGTGACTCCATACAGTAGCTTTTGCTACTGTGATATATGAGGACTGCCAGTTAAGAAGTAGCAAATGTAATTAAAATAGAAATATGGTCATATTTTAGTCAGTATCTAAATAATAGTGTCACGTAAGAAGTGAGTTCACTTTATAAAGTGGACTTCAGCTGGTTCAGCAAGTATCAGCATTTTCAACTTTGTCTTAGAGCTCTAGAAAATTAATAATTATACTACTGGGTGTCATGGGCATTCTTGTAATCTTGGCACTTATGAGGTAGAGGCCGGGAGTCTGAGAGTTTGAGGCCAGCTGCATAACAAGACTGTCTCAAAAAACCAGGAATGGGGGTAGAGCAAGTCCAAGGCCTAGTGTTCAATCCCTAGCATAGTGCTCCCTCACCCCCCTGCTATGTATGTACATATTATATATATTCTTTTTTTGGAGGGGGGTGTCGGGGCATGGGGCTTAAACTTCAGGCTTGGGCACTGTCCCTGAGCTCTTCAGCTCAAGGCAAGTGCTCTACCGCTTGAGCCACAGCACCACTTCCAGTTTTCTATTGGAGATAAGAGTCTCACGGATTTTCCTGCCTGGGCTAGCTTTGAACTATGATCCTCAGATCTCAGCCTCCTGAGTAGCTAGAATGACAGGCTTGAGCCACCAGTGCCCAGCTTATATATTCTAGGATATTAAATAAATATATATATATATATATTCATCAGTGTTGAAATTGGTACACTAAGTTAATAATATCCTGCTATGCATAGTTGCATCTCATTTTCTCACTGTACTTGCAGAAGTAGTGATAAGTTACCCCAGTTTCAGGTTTTATAAATCAGAAATTACCTTCAATTTATTATTTTCTATTAAAGGAATATTTAAAAATATTGAAGAAAAAGTTAGTGGTCTACAGAGAAAGTGAGATATACTCCATTGCTTTTATTTATTTTTTATTTTATTTTTGTCAGTTGTGGGTCTTGAACTCTGGGCCTAGGTGCTGTCCCTCAGCTCTTCAGCTAAAGGCGAGCACTCTACCACTTGAGCCACAGCGCCACTTCCAGTTTTCTGAGTGCTTTATTGGAGATAAGAATCTCATGGACTTTCCTGCCCCACTGGCTGGCTTTGAACTGCAATCTTCAGATCTCAGCCTTCTGAGTAGCTGGGATTACAGGCGTGAGCCACCAGCGCCTGGCTGTCATTTTGTTTTTGAATGATGCTGTCTAGGTGAGCAGGTGAACATAGGTCCTAATGACCATATGTTCTTGTTTGCCTGTGGCAGTTGTAGTAACAATGAATGATGCTGAACATGCCTCCCTTTTACACTTAATAGCAGGGAATGATAAAGTACAGCAAGCTAGCGTATAGGTTCAGTCACAGAACAACTGCTGCCATTTTCTGTTCAGTCTTTACTGTGCATATGAGTATATATAAAATGTGTAAGTAATCCTTTACATGGAAGTCCATCTCTTGGTAACTTTCCCTCTTTATCTTCATAAGCATTATGTTCAGTTCTCCTTGTATATTCTCTTTAGTAGTATATAAAAATATTTTCATTAGTAATTGCTGTCCATCTAGTTCTAGGACATTAAGTTGCCTACCCCTCCCTGTTAAAAATGAATATTAAAATTTTTTTAGCATATATACTTTTTAAAAAAAATACTGTACAGAGGGATTACAGTTACATGAGTAAGGTAGTGACTACATTTCCTATTGAGCTTTGTTAATTCCTCCTTTGTTTTTCCCCTACCATCCCTTCCCTCCCCATCTCCCCAACTCTTCCCTCAAGTTGTCAAGTTCGTTTTCAACATAGTGTCTTGTACATTTCATTGTTACAATGGGTCAGCCTGTATGCTTATTTCAGCATAAAATGAATATTTTAAAATGTTAAGATGCTTGATTGTATTTGTTTTTTATTTAGGACTGAGCTATACAGGAAGCAGTAGCAAAATAAGCATCCAAAAGATTTTGGAAGTCATCCAAGTACTTTAAAAATAGTGTTTACCAGAGATCGGTGCCTCACACCTATAATCCTAGCTACTCATAGGCTGAGATCTGAGGATCTTGGTCTGAAGCCAGCTTCAACACACAATTTGGAGAAATTCTTACTTCACCTAAACAGCATGAACAAAGTAAAACAAAAAGTCAACAACATGAAAAACAGAAGTAGAAGTGTGGCTCAAGTTGTAGAGTGCTAGCCTTCAGCGGGGAAAAGCACTAAGCAAGAGCACAAGACCCTGAGCCCTGAGTTCAAGCCCAGTAGTGGCACATATACGACACACACACTCACACACTTCAGTGTTAACAACTTTTGCACTGCATGATGTAATTGAAGAATGCATCACATCTTGTTAAGTTAGCAAAGTTTACTGTTAACTGACTGATGATAAAGACTGAGATGTGAGGTTTTGAGGTTTTGTATGAGGTTTAAGGAAAATGAATATTTCCAAATTCATGTGATTCAGTGACTTATTATTTTTTGGTCAGTCATGGGGCTTGAACTCTGGTCCTGGGTGCTGTCCCTGAACTCTTCAGGTCAAGGCTAGTGCTCTACCGCTTGAGCCACAGCACCACTTCCAGTTGGACATAAGAATCTCTCATGGATGTTCCTGCCTGGGCTGGCTTTGAACTGTGATCCTCAGATCTTAGCCTCCTGAGTAGCTAGGTTAGCTACTCAGGATGGGTGTGAGACATCGGACCCCAGCTTCAGTGTTTTTTTGTTTGTTTTGCCTGTCATGGGTTTGAACTCAGGGCCTGGGCCCTGTCTCTGAGTTTCTTTGGCCCGAGGCTAGTGCTCTACCACTTGAGACACAGCACCACTTCAGGCTTTCTTCTGTTCATGTGGTACTGAGGAATCAAACCTGGGGCTACCACTGCTGGGGCTACCCAGCTTCAGTGATTTTTGTTTTGGTTGAAAACTAAAATTTAGCTGAGCACAGTGGCTTTTGTTAGTCCCCAAGGACATAGAGAGCTGAGAGGTTGCAATTTGAGTCCAGCCTGGGTATAAGGTTCAAGAGACCCCTACCTCCACCCTAAAAAGCTGTGTGTGGTTGTAGGCCGGTCATCCTAGCTAGAAGAATTTTGGGCCACAAGACCCTATTTGAATAGAAATCTACAGCAAAAGGGGCTGGGGCATGACTCAAGCGGCAGAGTCCCGGCCTTTCTCCCTCCACCCCAAAAAATAATGGTTAAGAGGAATATTATAATGTGGTCTGTGGTTGTACTATTATAAATGACATTAATTCATAATCAGGAAAACTTGAAATATTGCAAGCAAATGTAGATGGAATTGCATAATGATCCTTTGTGTACTTTTTAATTGAGCTTCAAGAGTTACCATTTCATGCCTAATTTCATCTGTGCACTCTTCATCCTTTATTTAAAGCAAATTCCTGACACCATTATAAATGTTTAGAATAGGCTATAGTTTTGGGTGTGTCTCTGGAAGTTTATGTGTTGAACGCTTGGCTCCTGAGTGGAGGAGTGGTGGTGGCTTGAGAACATGAATCATCTCATGGGCAAGAAGCAAAAGAGAGGAAGAGGAAGGGAACGGTGTGTTGGACTCCTCCTCTTCAGGGGTGAGTGGGTGAGTGGGAGACCTCCCAGTAGGCCCTACCTCTTAATTAAATCATTTACAACCTCTCAGGAGCAACCATAACCAACCTTAACCATATGGACCTTTAGAAAGGACGCTTAAGATCCAAACGATAGGGGCTGGGAAGGTGGCTCACTGGTGGAGTGCTTGCCTGGGTTTGATTCCTTAGCATCACATAAGCAGAAAACGCTGGAAGTGGCGCTGTGGCTCAAGTGGTAGAGCGCTAGCCTTGAGCTGAAGAGCTGAGAGACAGCACTCAGGCCCAGAGTTCAGGTTCCGTGACTGGTGCGTGCGCACGCACGTACGCACGCACGCACGCACGCACACACTCTCTCTCCAAATAATAGGAGGCCATGGAACAAATTAGCAATTACCTCAGACATCTACAAATGAGATCACCCATTTATAGATTCTAGTTAGTAGAGGTGTTGCTAGAATGCTACTTTTTCACAAGGGCATAGAACTGAAACACTTGTTTTATAAAGAATTGAGACCAAAGTAAAATTAAAACTAAATATAAAAGCCTAGTCATGTTTTATTAAGCTGTATCAATGATCATATCCTAGACTTTTGTACTTAATAATACAATAGTTTTGGCTGGGGGCCGATGGCTCACGCCTGTAATCTTAGCTATTCAGGAGGCTGAGATCTGAGGATCACAGTTGAAAGTCAGCTCAGGCAGAAAGGTCCCTGCAAGACTCTCCTATTAATCATTCAAAAACTGGAAGTGGTGCTGTGGCTCAAATGGTAGAGCACTAGCCTTGAGCACAGAGAGCCTCCAGGGACAGTGCCTACGTCTTGAGTTCAAGCCCCACAACCAACCAAAAAAAAAAATAGTACAATAGTTTTATACCTTTACTAATTCCCTTAACTTGTACATGTCTTGGAAGGAAGTAAGCTTGCCAGAAGGCACACTGGAGAAATAAAGACTAGAAGCTTGATCAAAGGCATCCCTAGAGTATACTTCATCAAGATGACCGCCCCAGGCAGCTGGCAGGCATGGTGCTCCACTGAGCACTCAGGCTGCTAGGCTTGTTCTCAGACTGTTCGGTATTTACTTCACCTAACTTTTCTCTAACTCTATTTTCACAGTCCCTGGAAATTTGAAATGTCTGTTGAGGAATATTACAGTATGTTTTAGACTAATGTTTCGTCTCCAAATTTCTAATTGTGAAGTATAGTATTGATCAGTGAATACACAATGGTATAAAGATCACTGCAGCTGGGAGCCAGTGGCTCAAGCCTGTGATACAGCTGGTTACTCTGGAGGCTGAGAGGTGAGGATTACAGTTCAAAGTCGTACTGAGCTGTAATGTGTGAGGCCCTTATCTCCACTAAACTACCAAAAGGTGGAAGTGGAGCTGTGGCTCAAGTGATAGAGCACTAGGCTTGAGCAACAAGATGCTGAGGGACAGTGCCCAGGCCCTGAATTCAAGCCCCAGGATCAGCGTGTGCTTGTGTGTGTATGCATGCACACACGCGCACGCGCGCGCACACACACACAAATAATCGCTGAAGTTTTGTGCTGTAACAGCACATTATCTTAGCCTACATTAATGTTCTATTCATTGTGTTCTTTGGACCTCAAGATTTGTAATCAATAAACAGCATGATTATGAACTACTTGAATTATCCAAAATTGAAATGATGTTGCAATTTTGACACGCAAAGTTGGTGCAGTAATCTGAAGATAAAAATCATGTCATTGAATTTCAAAGTCAATGGGTTTAGAAAGGGTTTGCCATAGGCCTTATCAAATAAATAATACTTTATGCAAATACTTTTCCTTCACTATGAAGAGTAGTTACTCTGTACCAGTTCCCTTCTATGGCATTCATACCTACATATCCCGCAAGACTTAGCTCAAATGTCTAAAAGTTTTCTTTCTTTTGTGCCACTACTGGGGCTGAGTCCGTGCCTTGAGCTAGCTTGGCTTCTTCACTCAAGTTTGGCACTCTGCCACGAGCCACAGCTCCGCTTCCAGCTTTGGTAGTTAATTGAAGATAGGAGTCTCTCTTGACGGTCATGTCTGGAAACCTCAATCCTCTGATTCCAGCCTCCGGAGCTGCTAGGATTACAGGTGTGAGCCACTAGGCGTCTGCCTATAAGACTGACTTTGAAAAGTACTTCGTCATCTCTTAGAACCTCTCGCAATCTGAGCTTGTTATGTTTATCTCTATAATAGTTTCACAAAGTGGGAATTTCCTCTTATTTCCTATTATATTTGAGTCTTTTTTTTTTTTTTTTTTTTTGCCATTCTTGGGCATTGAACTCGGGGTCTGGCCGCTGTCCCTGAGCTGCTTTTGCTCAAGGCTAGCATTACCACTTGAGCCACAGCGCCACTTCCAGCTTTTTCTAGGTATGTGGTGCTGAGGAATCGAACCCAGGGCTTCATGCATGCTAGGCAAACACTCTACCACTAAGCCACCTTTCCAGTGCCTTTGAGCACTTTTTAAAGAAAGATGCCTGCCAGTTGTTCAACAAGTGTTTCTTTTTCCTTTTTTTGATCGGTCTTGGGTCTTGAACTCTGAGCCTGGGCTCTGTCCCTGAGCTCTTCAGCTCAAGGCTAGCACTCCACCACTTGAGCCACAGTGTATGTGGTGCTGAGGAATCTAACTCACAGCTTCATGCATGCTAGATGAGCACTCTACCACTAAGTCACATTCCCAGCCTCTAAGTGAATTATTTTAGTTATAATAATTTAATTTTTTTAGTTGGTTGTGGGGCTTGAACTCTGGGCCTGGGCGCTGTCCCTCAGCTCTTCAGTTCAAGGCTAGAGCTCTACCACTTAAGCCACAGTACCACTTCCCCTAAGTAAAGAATGTTTTTGACTTCGAGGAGAGAGTGGGAAAGTCATTTAATATAATACCAAGCTGGGCACTGATGGCTCACACCTTTAATCCTAGCTACTCAGGAAGCTGAGATTGGAGGATTGAGGTTCAAAGCTAGGCTATGTGGGAACGTCCATGAGACTCTTATCTCCAATTAACCACCAGAAAAGAAGTGGAGCTGTGGCACCCAAGTGGTAGAGTGCTAGCTTTGAGTGGAAAAAAAAGAGCTCAAGGACAGTGCTCAGGCCCTGAGTTCAAGCCCATGACCACCACCACCACCAACAAAAACTTCACCAGTCTTTTTCCTTCATATACTTGAGTTGTATTTTAGTTTAATATATGAGCGTTAATCTACTCCTTTTCTTCTGATAAATGTTAGTTCTAATAAAGTTGTAGCAACAGTCTTGCCCCATAATCCATCCCTAGCTGTAGTCCCCAGGTGCCAATCTCCTACATAGCTAAAATACAGCTATAAATATTTAACTTGGGGCTGGGATGATGGTTCCATGGTAGAGTGCTTGCCTTGCACGCATGAGGCCCTAGGTTCAATTCTTCAGCACTACATACACATAAAAAGCCACAAATGGCGCTGTGGCTCAAGTGGTAGAGCTCTTAGTCTTGAGCTGAAGAGCTGAGGGACAGTGCCCAGGCCCAGAGTTCAAGCCCTATGACCTATGGAAAAAATTTTTAACTTGTAGGATACTTTTAATCAATAAGCAGACCTCATTTAGTTTTCATTGTCCTTGTAGTGTCTGCTTTCCAGGTTAAGATCCAGTATAGAATCTCCCATTACATTTAGTTGTCATGTCTTTCTTTTCTTTCTGATTTTTCTTTTTTTTTTGTTGGTCATGGGGCCTGAACTCTGGGCCTGGGTGCTGTCCCTCAGCTCTTCAGCTCAAGGCTAGCCCTCTACCCTTGAGCCATAGCAGCACTTCCAGTTTTTTCTGCTTATGTGGTGCTGAGGAATCGAACCCAGGGCCTCATGCATGCAAGACAAGTGCTCTACCACTGAGCCATCTTCTCAGCCAGTCATATTTTTCTTCTAATCTGAGACTAATGATTTTGAGTTAGAAAGCCCTAAACCTTTTCCAAGTACTTATGAATTTGACACATTGAAAGAAAATTTCCTCAGTTTGAGTTTATCTGATTATATGTTGTAATTAAGTTCAGGTGATATGCTCAGGAATGTGCATGGGGTTCTGGTTCTGGGGCTTGAACTCAGGGCTTGAGCGTGGGGTTCTGGTTCTGGGGCTTGAACTCAGGGCTTGAGCACTGTTCCTTAACTTTTTTGCCCAAAACTGGCACTCTACTGCTTGTGACACAGCTTGACTTCTGTCTTTTTAAATTGGAGATAAGAATCTCATAGACTTTTCCTCAGCCTCCTGAATAGCTAGGATTACAGGTGTGAACCACCTGTACCAAGCATGTTTTTTTTTTGAATTTTATTTTATTTGAAACTGTTCTCTCACATGTATGTTTTAATATAAGGTGAGTTGGTTTGGTTGAGTTTCATTTTATTTGTCAACAATTTTGAAGATGAATGACATTTTTAGTTTTATTATCACAGCAATATTTCAGTTCACTTTTGTGGTTTAAAAGCATAGCTGTTGCTGGGCGTCCGTGTAATCCTAGCTACTCAGGAGGCTGAGATCTGAGATCACAGTTCAGAGTCAGCTAGAACACATTTTTAATTCTAAAATGTTTATTACTAAGTTTCAGGATGTAGTATAGCTTACATTCTTTGTCACTGTTATCTGCTTCTTTCTGTAATCAAGAATTAATATTTATTGAAGAGTTCTAGGCATTCTTCCAGTTATTTCACACACCTATATGAAATATTGTTTCTTTTATTATTCCTCTTAGACAAATAAGAACACCAAGTTTTAGTGAATTACTACACTCTCATACTTGGTATGAGAGTAAAGTCTGTTTGTAGAAATTCCTAAATCATTCTGCTGTAAAAACAAATTCAATCTGCTGTTTCCAATTGCTGTCCCATTGAGCACATGATTGGATTTTTGGCTTAAAATCCTTTTGTCTGCTTTAATAGTTGAGAGTTTCTAGATTAATGTTTTCAAAGATTTACCATTACTCTCTTTTTTGGTATCTTTGCTTATTTAGGGCTTTTCTTTTTCTTCTGTGAATCCTATGTGATTTGGAAGATCTTACTCTGGGCATTCTTTTTATTTACTAAAAAAGCTACAAAAATCTGTCATGTAAGTTAAATTTCACTGGAAAGAGAAATTGGGACTTCGTTTCCTTGATTATATTATACTGTTTGCAGGTTTTATCTATATTTTCTTTTTTTTACTATTACAATGAACAAATTATTTTAGTTCTTAAAAAGCTTTAACGAAGAGTCAAAAGACTAGGGTTTTATTAGCTTAGAAACTAAAAAGTAGCTAGATGACACTAGGGGTAAGCTATTAAATTTGTCTGAACTTTATTCCAATGAATGGAGATTAATTCCAGCACTTAAATTTAACTTGTTCATTAGAATATAACTTAAAACAATGCCCAGTGCTTCTGAATTTTATTGGTATTCGCTATGATAACCCATTTCTTGTTTCTGATTTTATTAATATAGATCTTAATGTGGATCTTTCCTACTCCTTTTTGAGAGTAAGCTTAATGGATTGTCAGTTTATCATTTAAAAAAAAAACAAATTTTGTTCCATTGGGGTGTGTGTGTGTGTGTGTGTGTGTGTGTGTGTGTGTGTGTGAGTGTGTGTGTGTGTGTGTGTGTGTGTGTGTCTGTCTGTCTGTCTGTCTGTCTGTCTGTCTGTCTGTCTGTCTCCTGTGACTTGAACTCAGGGCTTGGATACTGCCCTGAGCTTTTTTTGGTCAAGATTAGTGCTCTACTGTTTGAGTGGTTAACTGGAGATAAGAACCTCACACCTTTTCTGTCCCATCTCAGCTTCCTAAGTAGCTAAGATTACAGGCATAAGCCACTGGCTCCCAGCTCAGAAACTTCTTTTTTTATTTTTTGTCAGTCCTGGGGCTTGAACTCATGGCCTGAGCCCTATCCCTGAACCTCTTTGTGCTCAAGGCTAGTGCTCTGCCATTTGAGCCACAGCTCCACTTCTGGCTTTCCTCTGAGATAAGAGCCTCAGCCTCTTGAGTAGCAAGCCTTACAGGTGTGATCCACCAGCACCCGGCAGAAACTTCCTTTTAAAAGTACTCTTTACAGTTATCAAACTCTTTTTGCACAGGGAAGTCAGAATACATGAAGGCACTCAGAACTTTTATGTTTTCACTTAGTGTTCATTTAACTTTTAATACATTACTTTAGGTAAAGATTATTGCTAAAACAATAGCAGGTAGTCATCATGTTTTGATTGCAGTCCTTTAGTAGTACACCATAAGTGAGTGTTTTTCACTGGCCCCATGAAGAGGTTTGACACGGAACACCACTTCTGGAATGATGTTGATCATTCTAATAAGTGTCTTCATTACATAATGGCAATATCTTTCTTGTTTTGGATCAGTGTTCACTAGTTCTGACATCTTTTATCAGTCTCCTTTGCTTCCTTCTCAGGAACAAGGTTTTCCAGGAAAGAAAAAGGCATTTATAAGGAAGCTTGCTTTAAACTTTATGATTATTATCCCTTTTCATACGGTCAGTGATAAATTGGCATGCTTTCATTTAGCAGACACTTGGTATCTCCATGATTGACAATTGACCTGGATGAGAAGTGATGACTATGGTTGGTTTTGGAAGCCACACAAGAAAAATGTCTTCTCATCAAATAATAATAGCCCTGTCCTTTTGATCTAAGATAATGATAATTTCTTCTAACTCCAATTTGATTCTTGATCTTCTTCCTCACAGAATGTTAATCTTCTGGCCATCTTCTTTGCTTTTGTCAGTAAGATCTTCTAGAAACTCCTCCGAAACTCTCTTCTTCCTTCCCGTGCAGCTTTTACTTCTCTGTCTGTAGGGCTGATGATGAAATCTCCGTGGTCCTGGCAGATGATGCACACAGACTGAATTTACTGAGCCATTTCAGGTCATATCCGATGAGTTCTTATTTGCATTTTAGCACCTTGGCAGTTGAGACAGCACTCGACAGCTTTGTTACCACCTCAGCCCTCACACATGTCACAGATCACATTCTTTTCTCGTTGCACATTATATAAATCTGCTAAGGTTACATCTTCTTTCCCTCTTCATCCTTCCTTCTCTGAAAAACTAATTAAAGATACCTACAAGGGCGCCAGAACCACCACCTGATTCACTTGCTTTCTTTCCTGTCTCTCCTTTGTCATGTAATACCCCTTTTTAGACTTCAGAGAGAACTTGATAACTTTGATAAATTTGTTTAACATTTTCTTCTTCATTTGGAGTCTTATCAGTTTCCTATAAGCTTTTTTCAGTTCTTGCTGGGTAGCAATTGGGTTGAACACCCCCCCCTCCTCCCCCCGCCCCCAAAATCCTAGTAAGTGGTTTTTCTTCCAGTTTCTTGCTGGTCAGAGAGCTGGGGATGGTTGGAGACCAGAAAGGAGCATATAGCTTTGTATAGCCAGGGCAGACTTGGCTCTTCTGCTTCTTCTGTTCTAGAAAGTTCCCAATTAGGTCCTCAATTGTAGGTGTTAAATGTAGCTATTTACAACTGTTTCTCCTTCTGCAAACTTCTTTTTCTATAAATTTTGTTAGGTGGGATTTTTGTTTATTTGTTTTTGTTTTTTTGTCCTGGGCCTTGAACTCTAGGCCTAGGCTGTCTTTGAGCTCTTCAGCTTCAGGCAAGCGCTCTATATCACTTGAGCCACAGGGCCACTTCCACTTTTCTGGTGGTTCATTGGCAATAAGAGTCTCATGGACTTTTCTGCCCAGGCTGGCTTTGAACTGCGGTCCTCAGATCTCAGCTTCCTGAGTAGCTAGGATTACAAGTGTGAGTCACTAGCGCCTGGGCTAGGTGTTTTTGTTTTATTTCAAAGTATTCTAATTTCCCATATTATTTCTTCAGTTTGTGAGTTACTTAAAAGTGTGTTGTTTTATTCCAAATATTCATTAATTTCCTAGTTTTTCAGTTACTGATTTCCTGTTTTTTCATCATGATGAGAGACGACAGTGTTTTTTTTTTGGTCCCGTCATAGAGCCTGAACTCTGGGCTGGGTGCTGTCCTTCAGCTCTTCACTTCAAGGCTAGCGCTCTACCACTTGAGCCACAGCTCCACTTCTGGCTTTTTTTTTCTGCTTATGTGGTGCTGAGGAATTGAACCCAGGGCCTCATGCATGCAAGGCAAGCGCTCTACCACTGAGCCACCTTCCCAGCCCACGACAGTGTTTTAAAATATATTTATAGTTGTCATTTTATGGCCTAACAGCATCTGTCCTATGTAATACTCTATGTGCACTTGAGAAGAAGGTGCGTTTTGTTGTTAGGTGACATGTATGTCTGCTAGATCCAGTTGGTGGTTTACATTGTTATTCAAGTCTTCTCTTGTTGATACATGGTGTAGATGTCCTACATTTTATTGAAGGTGGTACGTTAAAATGACCAACTATTGTATTCTTATTACTCTCGTACTATTTGATTATCAGTGGTTTTAAGTCCTTTAGTTTTAGTTATTTGTGGTGAACATAGGTCTGAAAACATTAAATGGAATTTCTCAGAATTCCCATTGCATACTAGTCTGGGTAGCATAATGAATTTTGTCACCGTCCTGCTGTACATTCGCTCACCTCTTAGCCATAATACTTGTCTTGCTTATCAGAGCAGCTGTCATGATACCTCATTGTTCATGTGCATATAACCCTTATTTTACTTTATACTAGCTCCAGGTGAAAGAGATCAGGACACACACACACACACACACACACACACACACACACACACACACACACACACACACACACACACACACACACACACACACACACACACACACACACACACACACACACACACACACACACACACACACACGTCAACGTGAATCCATAAAATGCTTTCTTTTGGTGACAGTTAAAAGTTTTTGATTTAAAGAAAAGCTAAAAGTTGCTAAAATCTTCTATAAGAAAGAGATCAGGACACACACACACACACACACACACACACACACACACGTCAACGTGAATCCATAAAATGCTTTCTTTTGGTGACAGTTAAAAGTTTTTGATTTAAAGAAAAGCTAAAAGTTGCTAAAATCTTCTATAAGAATGCAACCTAAGAGATATATAGAGCATTTGGTGCTGTATTGGTTTAAGGCTTCCATTGCTGGGGTGGGTGTGGGGTGGGGATGGGAGGAGGTGTCTAATAATGGATCTCCTGTGGATGAGGAGGGTCTGCTGTATTCTGGAAGCATTGTCTGATTCTTCCTTCAGTTTTGTTGGGATTTGTTTCTTGTGTTTTGGGCATTGTTCTTTTATGTGTACACCTTTATGATGCTCATATTTTTCTAGTGAATTGCGCCCCCCCCCCCCCCCATACATCATGTCCTTCATCATTTCTTACAAAATCTTGTCTGTATCATCATTCCAGCTTTCTTGTTTATTACCATCTGCTGGAATATCTTTTTGCGTCGTCATACTTTTCAGTCTTCTAGAATCTTAACATACAGAAGTCTCATTTAGACAACATAGTTGTATCACTAAAAAAGTTGGTTTAATCTCACCCGAAATGGGTAAATTCTATTTACAGTGGAAGTGAGTACTGACTGAGAATTACCATTTCATTGTTTATATGTTTTGTGTCTTCTTGTTTCTTAATTCCTCCTGTACTACTTCCCTTTTCATTTGAATTTTCTAGTGTACCATTTCTTTTCTTTGTTTTTGATACAGGTTCTTGCTGTGTAGCTCAGTCTGGTTTGGAATTCTCTGTGTAGTATAGACTGACCTCAATTTCTTCTCAGTCTTCTGGTCTCACCTTCCTAGGATTATCTATACGAGCCCTCATACCTGGCTCTTTATTCTTACTGTTCCATTTTGTATGAAGTATCCCATTCAACATTTTCCTATAGCATAGGTACAGCAATAAATTCTTCCAGTTCATGTCGTTCTAAGAGGGGATGGTAAGCTTTTTTCTGCCAAAGGTTATTTGGATATTTATGTGGGCCATTCAAAGTCAATAATACAAACAGATGGCCACAGGCATGTGTTTCTGTCATGTGTCGTATACTAAATGATTTTGAGGGCCTGTGGACTAGATGTTCCTCACCACCATTCTGAGACTATCTTAATTTATCCATTGAGGGATAGATAGTTTTGGTACACTTGAAATCTACACTTAATATAGAATTACTGTTTAATAACTTGTCTTTCAACAATTTAAATATATCATACCTTCTGACTTGATGGTTTACGATCAGAAATAGGCTGTTAATCTGAAGATTTCTTATGTAAAGAATTATTTTTCTGTCTCCAGAGTGACACTCTTACGTCTCTTGAATATAGTATAGCCCTTGATTATAGTTTGAGTAGGGCATGTCTCTATGTGGTCTCTGGCTTAACCAAATTTTTCTGTCATATCCTCAAATATTCTTTTTGCCCCTTTCTCTGTATTTTCTTCTGGAAATCTTTGTCTTGAAAGTATAGCATCCTGGCTTCATCAAAAGATGATGTCTTTCTTCCTGTGACTAGGTCATACTTCTTTCTTTATATCTCTTGTGATATTTATCAGACAGTTGGAATCCTTTTTTTTTTTTTTTGTCGGTCGTGGGGCTTGAACTCTGCGCCTGAGCGTTGTCCCTCAGCTCTTCAGCTCAAGGCGAGCGCTCTACCACTTGAGCTACAGCGCCACTTCCGGTTTTCTGGTGGTTTATTGGAGATAGGAGTCTCACGGTCTCTTCTGCCCGGGCTGGCTTTGAACCGAGATCCTCCGATCTCAGCCTCCTGAGTAGCTAGGATTACAGGCGTGAGCCACCAGCGCCCGGCTGGAATCCTTTTTTTATGTGATTCTTCTAGTTAGTAGTGTGTGTGAAGGTTTTCCCACGTCATGTCAGAGTTTGATAGGTGATTTATTTTAAACAACAAATATCTTGAATGTACCACAGCTTGCTTATCCATTTACCTACTGAAGGATATCTTGGTTGCTTTTAATTATGAATTATAATTGTAAAATAAGGTATCATAAACATCCTTTTTTTGGTTTGTCTGTGGACATTGGTGTTCAAGGTATTTGGGTGAATACTAAGTAGTGTGATGATTGATGATGCTTATTGATTGTAGTTTAAAGTAATTTATTATTTTATTTATTTTTTAATTAACAGGATTGCCTTTGAAGTGGTTTTTAAAGTTTTGAATTACACAGAATTCGCTGCACTGTGGAACAACCTTTCCAGCAATGATTACTTCAGAGTTACCAGTGTTACAGTAAGTATTATAATTCCCTTTTCCTTTTTAAGGGAAAAATGAGTAATATATCTATCATAATGCTCTTTGATGGTACAAATCAAATATGTTCTTTGATACTGGGATAATTTAAATCTATGTGTTAGGACATACAATTTCCACATCCACTCAGAGCCTTTGCTGTTAGAACATTGATATCTTCACTAATGTAGTAGGACAAGATAGGTGTTAATGTCCTGTTTCGGTGGTCAGTAGACTGGCCAAGCCAAATTTGGCATGCTGTCTGTTTTTGTAAGCAAAATGTTGTTGAATTGGAGATACATTCATATCTTTATGACTGTTACCAGTTCCTCTGTACTACAAGTTGTCATAGTGACTGTATTTTCTAGAAAACGTGAAATACTCAGTTCAGTGATTTACAGACAAAAGGTTGTTGACCTCTGTCCTGTATTTACTCCTTTTCTACTCTTCCCTTGCTCTTCTTCTGCTCCATTACGATCCTTTCTTTCCCCTGAGATGGAAATTGTTGAGCCATTCTAGTTTATAGAAGCTGCTAAGAGAATGCCAATTGGTAATTTTGGTTATATATCACTGGGTTTGTTGGATTTGTAGACAATTCTTCAAATTGGAATTTATTTGGGAATCACTGAGAAATATGATTACAGGAATATTCGTACTATTCTTTATATCCTTTAGTTCAAGATGTAAATCAGGGGATCTGCATACTTTGACCTTGTATGATGATACTTTAAAGTAAATGTGATCGCTATTTTAAGTATTTCATTACTACTTCACTTCATTTCTATACCTATTTTTCAGGAATTAGTCCTCTAGTATCCTGGCTCTCCTTTTTTTCTTTCTTTGCATTTTGTTCTTAGGCACTTTGTTGGTTGTGGGGCTTGAACTCAGGGTCTGGGCACTGTCCCTGAGCTTCTTTTGTTCAATACTAGTGCTCTACCTCTTTGAGATACAGCGCCACTTCTGGCTTTCTGGTGGTTAATTGGAGATAAGGGTCTCACAGACTTTTCCTTGCTGGACTGGCTTCAAACTGCGATCCTCAGATCTCAGCCTCTTGAGTAGCTAGGATAACATGCATGAGCCACCATGACCCAGCTTTCTTAGGCACTCTTGCATTTACCTATTCAGTTCACCTTTTTTTTTTTTTTTGGTCCTGGGGTTTGCACTCTGGGCCTGAGCGCTGTCCCTCAGCTCTTCAGCTCAAGGCGAGTCCTCTACCACTTGAGCCACAGTACCACTTCCACTTTTCAGGTGATTAATTGGAGATAAGAGTCTCATGGACTTTCCTGTCCAGGCTGGCTTGGAACCGCTATCCTCAGATCTCAGCCTCCTGAGTAGCTTAGATTACAGGTGTGTGCCACCGGTGCCCAGCTCCATTTATATCTTTTTTTTTTTTTTTTTGTCGGTTGTGGGGCTTGAACTCTGGGCCTGGGCGCTGTCCCTCAGCTCTTCAGCTCAAGGCGAGCGCTCTACCACTTGAGCTACAGCGCCACTTCCGGTTTTCTGGTGGTTTATTGGAGATAGGAGTCTCACAGTCTCTCCTGCCCGGGCTGGCTTTGAACCGCGATCCTCAGATCTCAGCCTCCTGAGTAGCTAGGATTACAGGCGTGAGCCACCAGCGCCCGGCATCCATTTATATCTTTAGTTGAGATATCTTTCATCTACTGAAGTTCCTCTGAGTCCTCAAAGCTAGGGTAGCCGTTCTGTGCTTCTACATTTCTGTATGTTTTTTTTTCCTAGCTCCATACCTTGCATACCTACAAACTCTACCTCCTAAATTGAGCACTTTTGTGGGGTGTTTTTTTGTGGGGAGGCAGTAGGGGTATGGTCAGCTCCTAGCACTTACTGGTTATTAGGCAGACCGTCATAAAACGTGAAAGAGGCTGTTTTTAAATTGTGTTTGTATTTAAAGTGGTTGTATTGATACTATTTAAGGTGATGTTTTGTTTTATTTTTGTTTTCGAGATCCAGACCTAAACTCAGTATCTGCCACTTCTACTCATTGGCTGTCGCTCTTCCGTGCTTCCAACCTTTCATGTTATGTTGTGTAACTGAATCATTTTTCATGATGAAATTGTAAAACTGTAATATATGTGTTGGTAGTAGAAAATAGTGATCTGGAGTTTGGATGCCTGAGCTCTGGTTTAGATTTGTCAGCTAGATAATGTTACCTGTGATGCATTGAGCTTTAATAAGTTTAAAGGCCTAAATCTTCTGGATGTCTTGTGAATGTGTTTGTAGATGTTATTTTGCTTAGCCCCTACATGTATCTAGTAATAACCTTTAGTGTTAGTTTTTCATCTCTGATGAAAATAGCTGAGATAACCAATTGACTCTGTCTGTCTGTCTGTCTTTTGGCACAGGGGATTGAACTGAGGGCCTCATGATTTGCTAAGCTGGTCTCTACCACTTGAGTCATACCTCCAGCTGAGATAACCAATTTATAAGGAGGAAAAGTTTATTTTAGCCTACAGTTTCAGAGATACCAGCCTATGATTATATTGCTTTGTGCCTGTAATGAAACAGCATATTGTGGTGGAAATATGTAATGGAGAGACTTCTTACCTCTCCATGGCTGGGAAGCAAAGAGAGCTGAGTGGACTAGAATACCAATAACCTCTCAAGTATATGCCACTAGTGACCTGACTTCTTCACTCCTAAAGCTTCTCCCATCTTCCTGTAGTGCATAAGTAACGACGTTTTTAATACATAGACCACAGTGGGACACTTATCTGAATCATAGCTTTCTGCTCCTGGCACCAAAAGGCTCATGTCCATCTCATAATGCAAAATACATTTAGTTTTCTTCTAATAATCTCTACAGTCTTCTTGTTGTAACATTGCTGAGAAGTCTAAATCCAAATTCTCCTTTGAGGCTCAAAGCAAGCTCAGCTGTGAATCCTTGTAAAACTTAGTACCAAAACAAACAAAACTTTCAAGATACAATGGTACAGGGGAAACACTTTGCATTCTCAAAGGGAGAAATAAGAAATACTAAGGAAGAATTGGATCCCAAAGCAAGAGCAAAAACTCAGCAGGATAAACTTATATCATAAAGTTCCACATCTGGAACCTCAGCCCTGCTGGTGTAGGATGTGCTTGGAAGGGCGTGGTTAGTACTATCTCTGAAGCTGTGTTGGTTGCGACCCACATCTCCTCTCTGGGGCTGGCTTTGTTTCCTGCCTGCAGCTTTCTTCTGCAGGCATTGCAGATCCTATTGTAGCCTCAGCTCCACTCTCATAGCCTAGCTTGTCAGAGGTTCTTTGCGGGGACTACTCGGAACCTGCCACACATTGCATAAGTTTTGAGGCTCTCCTTTGAAACCTTTCTGGAACCTTCCACTCCAGAATTCTGCGTGCCTACAAATCTAGCACCATGTGGATGATGCCAAGGTGTCAGCTGTACCTTTACTTGGTCTGTTCAGGTCGCTGCAGCTGCAGCTTTTGAGCATTTTGCCCATTGAGCCCTTGGAAACAGATCACAGGGAAACCATTCTCTGATGCCCTAGGAGTTCTCCTCTCCAATGAGAGACGCCTGCGTTTTCCAGTGAGGTACCATGAGCCTAGCTATGAGTTTGGTGTTTTGTTGATTCCTGAGAATGCCTTAAAGCATCCTTCCTGTGTTGGCAGCCCAAAGCTCTTACCCTCGTTGTAATGACGCCATCAGTGCCGGCTACCCCTTCCTCCCTCCCCTCATTGTAATGACGCCACCAACACCGGCTGCCCCTCCCCAGCCACACCTTTACTCACATTCCTTTCCTTGACTGGGCGTCAGTTTTTCAAATCTTTCTACTCTGCATTTTTGCAACAGATTTATTAGTGTAAATCAAAAGCAGCGTAGCGAGCGGGATGTCCAGCTTCAGAGCAGATTTCTTCCTTGTGGTAGCGACGGAAGAGTTAATTTAAAATGAGTGGTGTTGAGAAAGGCCAGAAGATTTTTCTTCACAAGTGTTGCCCAGTGCCAGACTGTTGAAAAGGAAGGCGAGCACAAGACTGGGCCTCATCTCCATGCTTCTGTTTGGTCAGAAGACAGGTCAGGCAGCTGGATTGTCTTACACAGAGGCCAACCAGAACAAAGACATCACCTGGGGAGGTGATACATGATGGAGTATTTCATCCCTCGAACAAAATTGATCTTCGCTGGCATTAGGAATTCAGGAAAAAGGGCAGATTTGATAGCTTACCTCAAAAAAGTTACAAATGAGTAATAGCCACTGCCCTATTTATTGCGAAACAAGTGCCTCATAGCTTTTTAAAAAAATAATGAAATTTTAAAAAATAATACAATTGATCTCTAACATCAGAATTCAGATCACGAATGGCTGGTTTAAGTAAAACTGGCTTGTGGTTAAGATAAATATGATCTTTAAAAAAATATTGTTTTCCTTTTCTGTGATAATGATTAGACTTAGTAATGCTCAATTTTTCAGCAAGATAGGGAAGAATACCTGTAAAATACTAGTTTTATACTTAGATTTATATAACTAGTATGAGGACTTTTTTTTTTTTTTGGCTAGTCCTTAGGCTTGAACTCTGAGCCTAGGCACTGTCTCCCGGCTGGTGTTCTACCACTTGAGCCACAACGCCACTTCTGGCATTTTTAGTAGTTTATTGGAGGTAAGAGTCTCACGGAGTTTCCTGCTTGGTCTGACTTCAAACTGTGATCCTCAGATTTCAGCCTCCTGAGTAGCTAATATTATAGGCATGAGCTATCAGCGCCCAGCTTATGAGACCCCCTTTAATACCGAGGAAATTACTTTACCATCTCAGAACCGAACAAGATTCATCTATGTTTCAGTTTATGGTCCTTGGCCTGTTAAAGGCAATGAAAGGATGAAGATGAGGAAGCAATGACTGTATTTTTGGTCTTGACTATGACAATTTAATTGGACTTCTGTCTCTGAAATCTGTCTTTCACTTATTGAAAGGCATTTTAGTGTGGCTTATGTGTAAATGTCAAATAAAGAATGTGTAACCCTTCAAAAATACCCACCCTGCTTCCAAAATATTTTGTTACTTTAACATTTCTTCCTCTAGATAACCTAGTTTTTTTTACCTTTATTTTCAACCTCCCACAAAGTCTCAGAGCATGGACAAAAGAAAGTCAAATTCCTTACTGTGGTATAACATTAGTGGCCCTCAATCCAGTTCCCAAGAGAATCCTTCTTTGTTAACATTTCTTCCTTTACTTTTCCTTTTTTTTCTTTTTTTTGTCGGTCGTGGGGCTTGAACTCTGGGCCTGGACGCTGTCCCTCAGCTCTTCAGCTCAAGGCGAGTGCTCTACCACTTGAGCCACAGCACCACTTCCGGCTTTTTCTGCTTATGTGGTGCTGAGGAATTGAACCCAGGGCCTCATGCATGCAAGGCAAGCACTCTACCACTGAGCCACTTTCCCAGCACAATTGTTAACATTTCTGTGTGCATTCTGGTCTTCTGAGTCATCACTGGAATTGTCTGTAAGTTGCATTCTAGGATTTCGTGTCTTCTTTCCCCAAATGTGTCCAAATTTATCCTGAAAACCAATTCTGAAGGCTTCTCAACCACATCATCAGGTATAATCAAAATAGTGACTCTACTTTTCAATATCAGTTTTCAGTATTGATCAGTTTTCCTTTGCTGTTAACAAATAACAATTGGCTGAGATTCATCAGTTTTTTTTGTTGTTGTTGTTGTTGTTTTTTGTTTTTTATTTTTACCAGCTCTGGGGCTTGAATTTAGGGCCTGGACATTGTCCCTGAGCTTCTTTTGCTCAAGGCTAGCACTCTACCACTTGAACCACAGCGCCACTTCTGGCCTTTTCTGTGTCTGTGGTACTGAGGAATCTAATCCAGGGCTTTTTGCATGCTAGGCAAGCACTTTACCACTGAGCCACCTTCCCAGCCCCGATTCATCAGTTTTGAGAAGGAAATATTTATTTTCTCAATGAAAAACTTTTCAGTGTATAGTCCATTGACATATTGCTTCTGAGCTTGTGGCTAGGCAGTGTATCATGGTGGCAGCAAGTTGTAGAGATAGAGGAAGTTATTGCCCTCATGGTAACCAGGAAGCAAAGTGACAGAAAGGAGCCCACAAACAGTATTCCCTTTAAAAGAAAACCCCTATTGACCTCATGTATTCCCATGGGTTCTAAAAATTCCAACACCTCCCATTAGTGCTGGAGGCTGACAACTAGCCTTTAACACATGCCCTGTGGGACCTTACTCAAACCATAGCACTAATCCTCATTGTGGAGGTTAAGGAAACCTCAGTTTCTATCATCTTTAAAGTGAAGACATGTTATAAACTAGGGTTTTTTTTGTCAATTCAGTTATATTTTAGAATGCAGATACTTTAAAAGGTGCTACTAAGCTGGGCACTGATGGTTCATACTTATAATCGTAGCTACTTGGGAGACTGGTGTCTGGGGATTGTGGTTCTAAGCCACCCTGGGCAGAAATGTTTGTGAGACTCTTATCCAAGGTGGTTACTCATCTGACGTTGACATGAGTTCGTTGGCCTACTTAGGTATTATAATTATTGGTGGATTTGTCATCTTAATTCAGTTTACTCACACGCTATCAAAATGTTGCTCACCAGATACTTACATCCTATAAGTTTGCTAGGATCTGGGTAGATACATGAAGAATAGTCTCACTATTTGTTAGCAAAGCTTATAAAGATAGCTGCAATAATAACAGATACATGGTTCCAAATTGCCCTTAGTTAACGCCATTAGTTGGAAGCATTACAAGAACTTTCACAGGGTTTTAATCTAATTCTCTTAAGAGTGAGACAGTTGAAGTTTCAATGAGAGAAGTGTATAGTAAAAGAAAAGAGCTATTCATTAGTTCCAGGATGAAAAAATGGCGTATGCACAGTGTGTATATTTGAGGCCTTGAAATAAAGGTATCCCCATTTTTTTTTTTTTCGTAGTTAGAAATGGAGTATTACATGAAATAAGCCTTGCAAAAGAGTGGAGCAGTATCATATTGGATAATTACAATAAGATCAAAGGAATAAATACTGAAGACATCATTTTGTAATTGCGTCATTATTATTATTATTAGTATTATTGCTGCGGCACCATGGATTGATCTCAGGTTTACTACTTAAGCGATATTTCCTTCTCTTTTGCTTTTTTTTTCTTTTGGTTGTGGGGCTTGAATTCTGGGCTTGGGCGCTGTCCCTCAGCTCTTCAGCTCAAAGCAAGTGCTCTACCACTTGAGCCACAGTGCCACTTTCTGGTGGGTCATTGGAGATAAGAGTCTCACGGACTTTCCTGTCCTGGCTGGCTTTGAACCGCGATCCTCAGATCTCAGCTCCTGAGTAGCTAGGATTACAGGCGTGAGCCACCAGCGCCTGGCTATCATTTTATTTTAGCTCTTGAGATAATCATATGGGGTCTGATTAGCTTTGTCTGGGTTAGTCTTGAACTCATGTTTCTCTTTTACTTTCTAAATAGCTGAGATTACAGGTCTGTTCTTCCATGTCTGACCTCTGTAACTTACCTGAGGTTTTTATTACACCTGTATGTGTGATAGAAATTACATTCTTTTTTTGGGGGGCGGAGGGGGCGTTCTGGTCCTGGGGCTTGAACTCTGCGCCTGGGCGCTGGTCCTCAGCTCTTCAGCTCAAGGACAGTGCTCTACCACTTGAGCCACAGCGCCACTTCCGGCTTTTTTCTTTTTGCTTATGTGGTGCTGAGGAATTGAACCCAGGGCCTCAGGCTTGCAAGGCAAGCGCTCTACCACTGAGACACCTTCCCAGCCCCTAGAAATTACATTCTAATTGTGTGCTGCTGTTGATCATTTTGCAGCTCTGCATTTATGGGTGTTACTACTTTGGTAGTTTGAAATTGGCTCTAGTGGAAGTAGTTGCACCATGAAAATCATCAGATATGGGACTGGGAAGGTGGCTCAGTGGTAGAGCGCTTACCTTGCATGCCTGAGGCCCTGGGTTCAATTCCTCAGCACCACATAAGCAAAAAGGAAAAAGCCAGAAGTGGCGCTGTGGTTCAAGTGGTAGAGCGCTAGCCTTGAGCTGAAGAACTGAGGGACAGCGCCCAGGCCCAGAGTTCAGGCCCCACGACCGGACCCCCCTAAAAAAAAAAAAAGAAAGAAAATCATCAGATACTCCAAATCATGACTTGGTTTATTGTTTTGTCTGTGTTTGATTATAGACACCAAGTAATGGTCAAGAAATTGTTAATAATGTGAATTAAGAAAAGTTCAGCCGGGCGCTGATGGCTCACATCTGTCATCCTAGCTACTCAGGAGGCTGAGATCTGAGGATAGCGGTTCAAAGCCAACCCAGGCAGGACTCTTTATCTCCAATTAACCACCAGAAAACCAGAAGTGGGGCTGTGGCTCAAGTGGTAGAGTGCTAGCTTTGTAGAGCTGAGGGCCGAGTTCAAGCCCTACAACTTACCCTCCCCCCAAAAAAAAAGTTCAAGAAATTATTAATAATATGTATTAAGCGTAAAAGTATTAATGATTGTCTATGGCTATTAAATAATCAAAAATTGAGAATTGTGATTTAGCAAAGTAATTAATTGCTCACAGGATTGATTACCACCAAATGATGTGATGTTCCAATAGATGTCTTTTTTTATATAGCTTTACATCTTTTTTTTTTTTTGCCAGTTCTGGCGCCTGGGTGCTGTCCCTGAACTTCTTTTTTTGCTCAAGGTTAGCACTCTACCACTTCCAGCTTTTTCTGTGATTAATTGAAGATAAGAGTCTCATGGCCTTCCTACCCAGTCTGTCTTTGAACCATTATCCTCAGATTTCAGCTTCCTGAGTAGCCAGGATTATTGGTGTCAGCCACCAGTGCCCAGCTCAATATAGCTTGCATCTTATCCACTAATGAACAAAACTAGTAACTATCTTTTCCTGTCAAATTTCCTGTTAGTCAGTTGCATCCATTATTACATATGGATGTAGTATGTTAAAAATCATTTTGTGAGAGTTGGCTATATGGAATAGAATATTATATAGTTTATTATTGTTCAGAAATTATATTTTAAGCATTCATATCAGAAACGTATGATAATGTGTGTGTTGAAGAATTGCTTGTTAGGGGCTGGGAAGGTGGCTCAGTGGTAGAGCGCTTGCCTTGCATGCATGAGACCCTGGGTTCAGTTCCTCAGCACCACATAAGAAAAAAGAAAAAAGCTGGAAGTGGCGCTGTGGCTCAAGTGGTAGAGCGCTAGCCTTGAGCTGAAGAGCTGAGGGACAGCGCCCAGGCCCCAGAGTTCAGGCCCCACGACCGGACCAAAAAAAAAAAAAAAAAAAAAGAATTGCTTGTTAGCATATTGCGTTCAGAACTTTATAAATTCCTCTCAAGCACCAATCTTTTTCTTTTTTTCTCTTTTTTTTTTTCTTTGTCGGTCGTGGGGCATGAACTCTGGGCCTGGGCGCTGTCCCTCAGCTCTTCAGCTCAAGGCTAGTGCTCTACCACTACTTGAGCCACAGTGCCACTTCCTGTTTTCTAGTAGTTTTATTGGAGATAAGAGTCTCAAGGACTTTCCTGCCCGGGTTGGCTTTGAACCTCGATCCTCAAATCTCGGCCTCTTGAGTAGCTAGGATTACAGGCATGAGCCACCGACGTCAGGCTTGTTCTTATTCTTGTTCTTTTCCTCTTCTGTTTTGATGCTGGGATTGAACTGGCCATCAGGCTTTGGAAGCAGGCACTTTACCACTGAGCTACATCCCAGTCCAAACCTTTCTCATCTTATATTGAAGAATTCGTCTTGTGAACTGTGGTTTACACTTTCATTTTATACAGCAGTTGCCATATCCGTAGTCATTTCTTCCTTGTTATTTCCCCCTTATTTGGGGATCCGTTTCACCCACT
The DNA here is from genome assembly GCF_019054845.1 of Dipodomys spectabilis. Taxonomy (NCBI): domain Eukaryota; kingdom Metazoa; phylum Chordata; class Mammalia; order Rodentia; family Heteromyidae; genus Dipodomys; species Dipodomys spectabilis. The sequence goes on from NW_024871219.1 coordinate 258,208, forward strand.
ATTGTGTGGCATTAGGTAAGGAGGATAATAACAGTCTTGGTTTCCTGAAGTTTTTCTGAATCTGGAGGTGTTTAACTACTTGTCAGTGATAATGCAAGATATATGGAAAGTAGTGCACTAGAACCGCATTGCATTTATTGATGAATTTGTTTACTAAAATACTATAACATTTTCTAGGGATTCAACTAATGAAACTACTGCCCATTCTGATGCTGGCAGCGAACTTGAAGAAACAGAGGTCAAAGGAAAAAGAAAAAGAGGTCGTCCTGGCCGGCCTCCGGTATGTATTGCATTTGTCTTCTATGTTCCTTACTGCTTACTCATAAATGGGCTTCATATGATTCGTTTATCACGTGCAGTGTCAGTACTGTTAAGCATGGTAGAGTTTGGGGCAATTTTACTTGATATATTTGCTTAGCAGTTACTAGAAAATGGAAATGATTATAGTATCTTGTTCTTCTGTTTAGAGTTGGTGATCCATGTGAAGGCCCAAAGGTAGTTATAAACATTGAATGAAGTATTGTTAATTAAGACATTTCACCTGCAACTCTTGATTGTTTGGTTGCACTTGTTTGGAGCTTGGGGCCAGTTTCAGGATTTATTTTCACTGACACGTGACTAAGAAGCTTAGAAAAGTATAATACAATCCTAGGAAGAGGTGTCTTTATGTATTTTAAGGGTTTTAGTTATCCTTTAAGCATGCATAAACTTTCAGAGGTATTTGTAACCGTGTGCCAAAGGGTTAGAGCTTGTAGTATTCTATACCCACTTATGATCTGATTTGCTATGTCTAAGTTTTTTCTCTATTTATAGAAGTTTTTCAGATGAAAAACTTTTCCTGACAGGAGACAGAGTATAACCGACCTTCCCCCAAGTAGTCATTTTCCAGCTTCAGCAGATACGAAAGTATGGCTAGTCTTGTTTCATCTTTTCACCTCTCTTCCTTTTTTTTGTTTTCTTCATGTTATTTTTAACATCGTCCTTGACTTTATTCCACTTGTAATTATGTCAGTTGGTATTGTTGTGTGGAAATACACAAAACTTTCCTATACTCTACAAAACAGTCAACACTGAAGGCTTCTCTGACCTCAAAAAGCATGGGAATTTCTCTCTACCAACAAGCAAGCAAGCAAGCAAGCAAGAGGGTTTGTAACATAGGCATCAGTTGGGTATCCTAGAATTGAATTCAGTTCTGACACTTACCTACCTGGAGAGAGTGTCAGATTCCATAGGTGAGATCTCAGTCCTCAATACTCACCCCCTCCCTTAAATGCCAGTTTCAAGTCCCAGTTTGTTTTACATGTGCTTCTGGAAGACTGTCAAACACTCCCTTCTCCCCCAATAGGTGTGATTACTTTGCTTGAATGGCTTACAGCATTCAAAAGAAACCCTAACATTACCCATTTATTACAGAGGATATTCTAAAGAGGAAAGAGAAAGAGAGAAGGGACAGGAGCTTCAGTCCCCACTTGGATTCTTCCACTCTTGAAGAACAGCTATGTATTGAGCTACCCAGAATCTCTGTCCTTCTGAAAAGCCTCATAGCACATCTAAAGCTAGTAGACTAGTGAGGGGATCCAACAAGCCTGTCTACTTGAGCATTGTTCTTGGCCTTTGTGTGCATCATTCTTCTTTCCGGGTGAGGGGCGTGACCCCTCTGCAGTGAAGATAGAATTTTATGACATTTTGGGTGAGGGTAGGTCACATGATTTTTTTGTGGCCAGCTCCAAGACAAGAAGTAGAGGGACGATTGGAGTTTCTATGACCTATACCTTAGGGAAGAGAAATTGCACTTTCTGTGTCCCCCAAATGAAAATATGAGTATCATACCCAAAGTAGTATTTTATTACTATATGAAATAATTGCCTCCATAGTTGATAATCATTTATTTCAAAATGCTTTTTGTTTTCTGGCTTTTATTCTTATGGATACTTTTATTTTGTATACATCTTATTGTTGGTATTAGGATATATATATATATATATATATACATATATATATACATATATATGTATATATATATATAGAAAGAGAGAGAGAGGATATATGTGTGTGTGTGTGTTTGTGTGTGTGTGTGAATGAATATAATATGTCACTACCACACATTTTCCAAAAGTGGTAATATCAATTTCTGTTCATGCCAACAACACTCCACTTGTCCCACAGCCTTGTTTTTTTACTTTAATTAATTGATTGATTAATTTTCCCCTACAGCCCTCTTCAGTACCAATAGCCCACAGGTAGAAGCCAGACAATGGTTTGGGGCCACAGTTTGCTCTGGCCTGGGTCACTTACTTAGTTTTGTTAGTCATGTTTCCGTAGCCTTTCCAATGACATATAGTGAGATCTTAGTTGTTTGTGTTTTCTTTCTTATATTTCTCTGTTAATAAAATGGATTACCTTTTCATAAGTTTTATGTCTATTTTTGTTTTTAATTTATTTTTTGTTCTTGCGCTGGGGCTTGAACTCAGGTTTGGGTGCTCTCCCTCAGCTTGTTTTTTTTTTTTTTTTCCTCTCAAAGCTGGTGCTCTATCACTTGAGTCACAACTCTCCTTCTGGCTTTTTAGTGCTTAACTGGAGATTAAAGGTGCTTTCATGGGCTTTCTTTTCTAGGCAGGCATTGAACCATGATCCTCAGTTGCAGCTTCTTGAATAGCTAGAATTATAAGTGTGGGCCACTGGTACCCAGCTTTATGTCTATTTAAAGTTGTGTTTTTTCATAAATTTCTCTGAATGTAAATATTTGAAGTCCAAATAAAATCTGGCAGTGTGTTTTTGGAAACTGATCATTTTGAACTGAAGACAGAAATGAAAAATCTCTAAAAGAGCCCAAGCAATATTCACTAGTACAAGGCTTGGAGGACTTTTACTACTAGATACTAACTCTTATTGTAAAGGAACAGAAAGGAAGGCAAAGTGGTATTGGCACAATGTCAGATATGTAGGATGGAGTAGAATTCAGAGACAGAACCACCCATACATGCTTTGCTGTGCTGGTGTATGATTCAAACTCCATTTTAATTCAGTGGGGGGAAAAGAATCTTCTAAAGAAATGATGCAGAAGCAGTTGCTTTTTTTAAAAAAAAATTAAGGAGTAGGGGCTGGGAAGGTGGCTCAGTGGTAGAGCGCTTACCTTGCATGCCTGAGGACCTGGGTTCGATTCCTCAGCACCACATAAGCAAAAAGAAAAAAAACCGGAAGTGGCACTGTGGCTCAAGTGGTAGAGCTCTAGCCTTGAGCTGAAGAGCTGAGGGATAGCACCCAGGCCCAGAGTTCAGGCCCCACGACTGGACCAAAAAAAAAAAAATTAAGAAGTAAAAATTTCTAATTTTGATGAAGTCTTATATCTTGATCATTTTCTTGTATAGTTTGTGCTTTTTGTTTTGGGTTTCATAAATTGTTACCAAACTCAACAATGAAGTAGGTCATCAAGTTGGGTTTGTTTGTTTTTGGTTATTGTTGTTAGTAGTATATCATGTAAAGGAATCCATCAAATGAGTTAGAGCCATTTTAAGTTAGTTGTAGAGACTTATATACTAGAGTGGCTCTTATTAGCACATTTACTTACATTATATAATTATTAAACCCAGGAAATGTAATAATGCTAGCATGTCAGTATCTGGTTAGTTGCCTTATATTGTCTAGTTAACTGGCTCATTCTTTATTTTTCCAGTTCAAGATCTAACCAGATGTAACTCATTTCATTTATTTAGTTTCTCTAATTTGGTGTGGCTTTAGTGGTAGAGTACTTGTATAGCAGGCATGGGTCCCTAGTTCAAAACTCTAGTAGCCCCTCCCCCGAGCCCTATTAATTTCTCTTAATCTGTAGTAGTTTCTTTTTAGTTTTTATCTTATTTGCATTTTGAAAAATGGAAAGAAGATATTTTTCTGTTTCCTTATTGTTAGGATTTAAATTATACATATCTTATAATATCATCTAATTATCACTTGAGACTTAAATTGCAAAAGTTAAGCTCTGAGATAAGACATAGAATCTGGACATTCCCACTAATTGCAGATATCTACTTGCTGTTAATGAGAGAACAACTTACCAGGCAGTTATTTGTGGTAGATAAATTACTTTGTTCATGCTAACTAAGTCTGAGAGATCAGCTAGCATTTAGAAATCTGAGCTTAGTTAGATCTATGCTTCTAGTTGCTATATAGGTGTTCTAATAGACACTTCTATAGGATTTCTTTGTAATGGCCTGGATTCCAAAGACTTCAGTCTTAGAGTAAACTAATTTTGGTAGGGTAGACTGAACCTCCAGATAAACTGGGTTGCAGCTTAAGTTGCTAAAGGTTTCTTAAATATATAAATTGTCATTTGAAGCAACTGTCACTCATTTTTTTTATTGTGAAAATACCGTACAGAGGGATTACAATTACATGAGCAAGGTAGTGAGCACATTTCTTATCAAGCATTGTTGCCTCCTCCTTTGTTTTCCCTTTCCATCCCTTCCCATCTCCCCCCCTCCTCACACCCCCCCCCCCCGCCTTTTGTTGTTATTGCTTGCTTTATTGGTTTGTTGTTTTTGCTGGCCTACGGTTCAGACCCAGAGCCTTGCACATGCTAGACAAGAACTCTGACACTGAGATACGTCCTTACCCATTTTCATTTTTAATTTGAATATCTGTCTGTCTGTCTATCTGTCTATATCTAATTGATTAAGATATATAATCTCTGCATAGCATTGATTGATTCCAGTACTAAGGCAGGGATTAGAAACACTGAGCCTGGGACAGAATCTTGTAGGGCCAGTGAGTGCTAAAAGTAAAGCCAAACCACAGAGGCATACACAAGGACAGGAGCTAGCTCTGAGAATTCTCAGTGACTCAGCTGGAACAATATAAACAAAATAATTGGTACAAAGTTATAACTCCGAGTATAAAATGATTGTTGTTGAGTTTACATTGACTTAAGTGATTGTATAAATAATTCGTTGAGAATAGAAATATGTTCTATATTGAAGAATTAAAAATAATTTGTGTAAGTACTGTCTCCTGTAAAAAGGTGGAATTTAACCTCCCAGCCATAAAGTGTTGCCTATGTGTGGCAGTTTTCTCCCAAAGGATATTACACGGAACAGGGAGGAAACAAAACTTCACAGTGGAAAATCCTGACAGATACTAAGTGATTAAAGTCAACATTAATATTGATATATTATGCTAATAATATGTACACTTGATGGGAGATGATAAAAACAATATTTTACCTCTGTTTTTTGTTTCCCACACACCCATAAACCTAGTTCAGTAATGGCAAAAACGCCAGACAAATCTCAGTGAGGGATCTTTTGAAAATAACTGATTAGCATTCTTGGGTACTACTGAAGTCTCAGGACCCAGGAGAGCTTGCAGAACTGTGACAGACACGATGACCTTGTGGGGAGGGCCTGATGATTAAGTGTATGTGTGTGGTATGCTGCATGGGATTCTGAAACAGGGAAGGATCATTAGGGCAAAAAGTAAGAAAATGTATACAAAATACGGATTTGTTAGTGTTTGATACTAGTTCATTGATTGTAACAAAGGTACTATTCTAATTTTTCACAATTTTTTGTAAATACTATTTATTTTAAAATTTAGCAATTCTTATATTCACATATGTACAGAATTTATTTATTTATGTATTTATTTATTTTTGTTGGTCATAGAGCTTGAACTCTGGGCCTGAGCGCCTGCCTCTCAGCTCTTCAGCTCAAGGCTAGCGCTCTACTGCTTGAACCACAGTGTCACTTCTGGTTTTCTGGTGCTTTATTGGAGATAAGAGTCTCATGGTTTTTCCTGCCTGGGCTGGCTTTGAACTCAGATCTCAGCCTCTGAGTAGCTAGGATGGCAGGCGTGAGCTACTGGTGCCCGGCCAGAATCAGTTTTAAGGCCACTTATCACTAAGAAGTGATAATAGTACTAATAAAAACAATAATTGCACATAATAGAGCAGCTTCTATAACCTAGAGAAGGCCCTCCCTATTTATATTGCCCTCTATTTATATTGCCTGCTACTGCAGCAGGTTGAAATAGAGGAATGTGACAGGGTCTGGATCCTAGTCGCAAAGCAGTGCAAATATGGGTGGATTTGTAGACAAGGAACGGTCAGTTATCATTGGAACAAGTCTATAATGACAATGAATTTAATTACTCCAAGAAGAGTCCAGTGATAGAGAAGAAAAAGGTATTTAAGAGAGGCCTCTGCGTAATACTAACACACAAGGAATATAGTACAGGTAGTGGAAAGATAACTGATCGGAAAAGAAGACTGCTGGGTGGCCTACTAAGAGTTTTCAGATGGGCTGGGAATGTGGCTTAGTGGTAGAGTGCTTGCCTAGTATGCATGAAACCCTGGGTTTGATTCCTCAGTACCACATACACAGAAAAAGCTGGAAGTTACACTGTAGCTCAAGGTAGAATACTAGCCTTGTGCGAAAGCAGCTCAGGGACAGTACCCAGGCCCTGAATTCAAGCCCCAGGATTGACAAAAATAAAGTTTTCAAAATTGTATTGTTTAGCAGTATTGATGTTATTGATGAATTTTGTAAAGCAGCAGCCATGCAATGGCTTTAAAGTTTGAATGAATGAAATTTATGGGTTTGGATAAAGTAAAAGCAGATAAATATCCTAAATTATCCTTGGTTCTAAAGAAAAGACACAGGTAAGGTGCTATTTAGTATTGACTTTTAACAAAGAACGGCTAGGGGTAGCAAAAATATTTGTTTTGCTTATTGTTATATTGCAGTGCCAAGAGTGATTCCAAGTATTTTCATTATGTTTGTTGCAGGACTTAGTCTTGAGCCCTTCGTAGAGGAAGAATACATAGCATTTCTCAGAACTGATTTATTGAATAAAGTTTTAAACAAGTAGAGTATTGAGAAAGGAAATGTAATGATTAGATATGGTTGAAACATTCAGCACTAACATTTTTGCAGAAATCTAATCAGTTTTTTAAACTTTATTTTCTCTATGCTGTTTGCACTGTTCATTATTTATTGGCACCGAATACAAACTGGGAAAATGTTTTTTTTTTTTTTTTTTTTTTTTGGGTGGGGGCCAGAAATTTATCTGTAGTAGTGCTAAATACCTCCGAAAGAATCAAGCATGATTTGAGGCAGTTTTGGTTAAAGCAAGGAGTAAGTGAATTTACTACAATTTTGCTTTATCTTTTCATTTCTGTTCAGTCTACAAATAAGAAACCTCGGAAATCTCCAGGAGAGAAAAGCCGCATTGAAGCTGGAGTTAGAGGAACAGGCCGTGGAAGAGCCAATGGCCACCCCCAACAGAATGGCGAAGGGGAGCCTGTTACGTTGTTTGAGGTGGTGAAGCTGGGGAAAAGTGCAATGCAGGTAAATCTTCAGAATGTTTTATCTCGCGTGTGTAGAGCAAGAAGTTCAAGGGTTCCTGTGCAGCCAATGGATTGGCGCTGCATTCAACTCACGCCCCTCCCCCGCCCCTCATCCTTCTCCTCCCGTCTCCCTGTGCCCACTTGCTAGAAAGCACATATCCTGCCACTGAGGCCCTAAACTTGTAACCCAAAGAATTTCATTCTTAAAGGTTTTGCTGCTGCTGCTGCTGCTGCTTCTTCTTCTTCTTTTAAATAAAGGACACAGGAAAGACATTTTTTGTTGTTGTTTTTCACTAGTCATATATACTTTAAATTGTGCCGAGTATATGGGCTCTGGATAATGGAAGTTGCAGACTTGAACTGTAGGTATCACCTTCTCACTTGGCTTTTATTTCGTTCACAACTGGGGCTCTACCACTTGAGCCACACACACCCCTGCACCACCCTCACCCCGCCCTGTCTTCCCTGCCTCCTGTGATAAATAGAAAAATATGAGTATCTCAGATTTGTCTGCCTACGTTGCTTGGAACCCAAATTCCCATCTCTCAGCCTCTTGGGTAGCTAGGATTATAGTTGTGAGCTACCAGAGCCCAGCTCCAAGGGAATTTTTATAGTCTCAGCACAACCTTTAGAACTGGATTTAAAATAAGTAACATGTGTTTCTGAGTAGTTGACAAAAGAAAGGATGATCTTGTATACCCTTACTGTCTTTTATCTCTGCTCATTTATTCAACAGAATGTCAGGTATTCTGTAAGGGCATGATTTAGCCTTTTTAGTAAATCATTATAAGGATGATTTGAGTGTTTCTTTAGCATATGGTTGAATTGTTTTTAACTATTTTAAAGACTATTACTCATGCTTGTATCTGTTCATATTTTTCACTTAAAAATCTTCGTGGTAGAATTTTTTTGGAGGAAGGAATTTTTTTCCTACCGTGTGACACTAAAAAAATTGAATGTGGCTGAAATGTGGTTTAGAGGTAGAGTGCTTGCCTAGCATGCATGAAGCCCTGGGTTCGATTTCTCAGTACCACACACAGAAAAAGCTGCCAGTGGTGCTGTGGCTCAAGCGGTAGAGTGCTAGCCTTGAGCAAAGCTCAGGGACAGTGCCCAGGCCCTGAGTTCAAACCCCAGGATTCGTGGGGGGGGGGGGGGGGGGAATGTATTTACTTTTTATCAGCATTGTGGCAGAATATGCTGAGTGTAGTGGTGCGTGTCTGTAGTCCCAGCACTGGGGAGGCTGAGGCAGGATGATTTTTGAGTTTAAGGCCAGTTTTGACTACATAAAGAGACTAAGTAAAAAGTAAACAAATACTTTAAAAACAACAACAAGAACTGTAGCAGAATGTCTACTTTGCTGTACTAGAGTTAGCAATTAGATATTTTATATTTAAAATTTATTTGATACAGGTGAAAAATGGCCACTTATTTTTTTCAGCATTTTTAAAAATTGTGATTAAGTGATTACATAAATTTCACGGTATTGTGAGATAATACTTAGTTAAAGTCACAAACACATCCTAACCATCATGGGGCAAATTGTCTATTATGGTCTATAAAGCTTATGAATTCTATGGGCTTTGGCTATACAGTTATTTCTTCCACATCGAGTGATATATACATTTCTTTCCTTTTGCTTAGTGTCAGCTGTTCCCTCTTTCCCACTCATCCCTCCCTCCCATTACTGCCACTGAGTTGCTTAGTTCATTTTGATCAATGTCCAGCGCAGCTGATGGGTCCCGCTGTGGTATGTTTTCCCATTTCCCTTTGTTTCTGTTTCCTCCTCCTATTTGCCCTACAATGTGCACATATATACCATATATGTGGTTAGCATGGTTGCTTACTTTAATTTGCATTTCTTTGATCAACAATGATCAATAGGTAAAATTGGAGCATATTTGCCCTATTTTTCAATTACATTCTTAGTTTAAATGGAAATTCTTTTTATAATTTATTTAATGTAATTACTTTTAGGACTGAAACAATTTGCTGTTTGTGTATCTTTTATTTTCCATCTATATTTCATTTTATACAAGTCCTGTAGGGAGTTGGTTGGCTATTGTTTTTTATGTATGTGCAGTCGTCTTAGAAGCAGTGTGTGTGGGGGTGCGATTTGGAGCAGAGTGGCATGATGGGTAAAGCATACTGAATTCCCAGTTAACCAAAGCAGTCATTGACAGTTTAAAAACTGACTTTCACCACCGTCTCACACCTACTCACTTTACTTTAATAGAAAATGGTTAATAAACTACAGAAATAATAGTTTTTGAGGTCTATTTTATTGATTCCCATATAAATAAGCAGAAAAATTAGAGAAGCAACTGTTTATGGAAATTTGTAATCATTTAGCTTTAACATTTTGCTTTCATTTTTTTTCATGTAAAACTTTGTCAGGTATGTATATAAAGAAAGACATTTTTGTTCTTGTTGTTGATTGTGTGGCTTGAACTCATGGCCTGTGCGCTGTCTCTGAGCTCTTTTGCTCAAGGCTAGAAATTTGTCATGAAACAATCTTGTATCTATGTGTTTGATACGTATATATAAACATTTCAGCTGGGAGTCAGTAGCTCATGCCTGAGATCTGAGCATCCCCGTTCAAAGCCAGCTCAGCCAAGAAAGTCTGTGACACTCTTACTTCCAATTAGCACCCCCCCTCCGTGTGTGTGTGTGTGTGTGGTGTGTGTGTGTGTGTGTGTGTGTGTGTGTGTGTGTGTGTGTGTGTGTGTGTAGTACAGGCATGAGCCACCTACTCCCAGCTGAAATATATACACAGTCTGAAACATAAACATGATATTGTTTCCTGACAAATTTCTGAAAGTTGTTCCATTGGTAATGCTTATAATTTCACTGTTATGTCCTCAGCTTAAAAATAAAGAAATCAAGCTGCACACCAGTGGCTCAGAACTGCAATCCTAGCTACTCAGGACGTTGAGATCTGAGGATTGTGGTTCCAAGCCAGCCTGGGCAAGAAAGTCCATGAGTCTCTTACCACCAAGAAACAATTCAGATAAAGCTGGAAGTGGCGCTGTGGCTCAAGTTGTAGAGCACTAGCCTTGAGCAAAAGACGCTAGGCAAGTTTTCATATACCTGTAATCCTAGCACTTGGAAGACAGATGAAGATGGATCATGACAAGGCCATCTTCCTGTCTATAAAAAAAGGAAACAAACTTTAAGATGGGCACTGATGGCTCACGCCTGTAATTCTAGCTACTCAGGAGGCTGAGATCTGAGGATTATGGTTCAAAGCCAGCCTGGGCAGGAAAGGCCGTGAAACTCTTATCTCCAGTAAACCACCAGAAAACTGGAAGTGGCGCTGTCGTTCAAAGTGGTAGTGGTAGAGCACTAGCCTTGAGCTGAAGAGCTCAGGGACAGTTCAGGCCCCAAGACTGGCCCCCCCCCCCTTTTTTTTTTTTTTTTTACCTTTTCCCCTATCCCTCATTTGCTTATCAGCTCTTCTGTTGAGATGATCACTTCCCATCTTTTCATGGTTGTATGTAGAATTATCTTTCTGTGTTCCCCACTGAACTTAGTCCCTGAACAGTCCCCACCTCACCAAATTCCTGCAGTGGGTTTAAGGCTTGCATGAGATGTGAGCTTGGTAGGCAGCTAGAGCTGCCAGTTTACTCACGAGAGCTTATAAATTGGTTAGGAGTCAAATCTATATATATCAAATGTGGAAGAATTCTCTTCATGGTTTAGGTCGGCATGGGTTTTATTCTGTGACTGTGCTAAAAGTGAAAAGCCCCCGTGGGCTTTATGCAAATCTTCTTTTAACTTGAATTTGAGCTGACAGTTATGTAGTAACTTGCAGGACAGTTTTGCTTTTCTGACGAAGTGGGGAAAGTTTCTAATAATTTTTAAGTTCAATTTAATTTGTTGATTGATTGTAATGGAATTTGGACTTAGTTATTTTGGAGTTATCTGGCATTATGCCTAGACTGGCCTAGTCTAGGGTTTTCCAACTTTTGCCTCCCTGTGTTATTGGAGATGACAGGAACGTGCGATGCTGCCATTGTGAATCCCCTGTAGCTGGAATAACAGGCAGTAGTCACTGTACTCGGCCATTGGCTCAGCTGAATCCCTCAAATTTCTTTTTGTCCGGGCCAGCCTTGAACTGGCATTTCTCTGATCTCTATTTCCTAAGTAGCTAGAATTACAAGTTGAGCCACTGTGCTTAGCTATACTAATTTTTTAACATGCACTGTCAGAAATGCTTAGTAGTTTCAAGAAGTATTTAAATGTCTAGGAACTGTAATTACAGGAGACATTAAAGAACAAATACACCATTGACTAAAATGACATCAGGCAAAGATGAGCAAATAGAAATATTGCAGTGTAGATGAGATATGGAAATAAGCAAATGCACATACTTGAAGAAAACTAACGTGAGTGTAATTAAAAATGTGTTAACTGACTACAGTATAAAATAAGTATATTTACAATATTCAGATTAAATTTGGGTGAGGGTAACAGCAAAATCAAGTAACAGATAGAAGTTTATTTCTTGTAAGTAAATACGCAATAGATACAAATGCTTAGGAAGTATTTATAGATGTCATATTGGGCTATGATATGAATACCTCAACTGTAAACAGGAAGGACCATACCCAACAAATTTTTTAAAAAAGCATCCATACATTAAAGCTTCAACCTTTATTACTCAACAATTCTACAGTGGATTGCCAAATAACTACATTGTTAATACCTTCATAGTCATTAAAGTGTGGATAGCATATCTTCAATGGCATTTTGATGCTTTTTTTTTTTTTAAAGTAAAACTTTTTTGGGGGGGGGTAGGGGTGGTCATGGGGCTTGAACTCTGGGCCTGGGTGCTGTCCCTCAGCTCTTCAGCTCAAGTTGAGCGCTCTACCACTTGAGCCACAGCGCCACTTCTGGTTTTCTGGTAGTTTGTTGGAGATAAGAGTCTCCCGGACTTTCCTTGCCCAGGATGGCTTTGAACCTCGGTCCTTAGATCTCAGCCTCCTGAATAGCTAGGATGACAGGCGTGAGCCACCAGCACCTGGCAAGTAAAACATTCTGATGCTTTTAAAACATGGACTTTATTTCTACAAAAGAAACAAGTGGATAACAACATAACTGAAGGCAGTAGACTTGATTCCTTATTCTAAGGCACCCTGTACAGTTCTCTTGGCTCTGGCCCGACTATGGTGAGCAGCCTTAGCTTTAACGTTTCTAGTAGTTTAGGCTAGCAGTATTGCATTCCTCCTGTGTCATGATGATAAAGTAGGATGTGGGGATCATGATGCTGGTTCTAGACACTGAGCCCTTGAGGTGAACTGCCTTGTTCTAGATCGTTTTTTTCCTATTGAAAGTCATGCATGTGAATCCTAGAGAGCATCCCTTTTGGATACTGGATGCTGGTGCAATCTCACCCATGGAGGAAATGGTACTTGGCAATTACCCCTCCCTTCAGTGCAGTCAGATTGCTTTGTAGGGTGAACCTAATGGGCATATACAGGATCAATATTAAAATTCCAAGAGAATATAAACATAGACAACGTTATAAAGATTTGCAATTGATTTTGAAGAGGTAGAGAAAGTTGGTGCTAGGATATCTAATAGGATTGTTAATATCATTGCCCACTTAATTGTAGCTCCATGAGTTCATATAGGTGCTTCACTTTCTTCTTGCTGCTCTGTGGTAGAGATTTTAAAAATGTGAACTTAATGTTCATGAGGAATGAGAATGTGTGTGGTGATTGGTGCCAGGAACTCCTTTTAGTAATTGTCATGTTCTTTGAGTATCTTTAATTATTGAGATAAGACAGTGTCAACACAGTTTGCTCTGGCATGCTTAGTCTTAGTATTTATAGATGTCATATTGGGCTATGATAGAGTGTCTCAACTGTAAACAGGAAGGACCATCTGAGAAAACACACCCAACAAATTTTAAGAAGCCTCCATATTTTAAAGCTTCAGCCTTTATCATTCCAGCGATTCTACCTAAAATAACAAATTATTTTTGAGGGATTTTTTTGTTAGGTTGTTTTTTGTTTTTTTTAGTTGTTTATTCCGCTGGGAGTGGGGGAAGGTTTCACTAGTCCTGGGGCTTGAACTCGGGGCCTGTGTATTGAGCTACAGTTCTGCTTCTGGCTTTTTGATGGTTAATTGGAGATAGAGTAGCTCACACCTGTAATCCTAGCTACTCAGAAGACTGGGGCTGGGAAGGTGGCTCAGTGGTAGAGCTCTTGCCTTGCATACATGAGGCCCAGGGTTCGATTCCCCAGCACCACATAAGCAAAAAGAAAAAAGCCGGAAGTGGCGCTGTGGCTCAAGTGGTAGAGCGCTAGCCTTGAGCTGAAGAGCCGAAGAACAGCGCCCAAGCCCAGAGTTCAGGCCCCACGACTGGATACCCCCCCCCCCCCCCCCAAAAAAAAAAAAAAAAAAAAAAGAAGACTGAGATCTGAAGATCACAGCTCAAAGCCAGCTAGGGCAGGAAAGTCTGATACACTCTTATCTCCAATAAACTACTCAGAAAACTGGAAGTGGCTTTGTGGCTTACTAGAGCACTAACCTTGAGCTGAAGAACTCAGGGACAGTGCCCAGGCCCAGAGTTCAAGTCCCACAACCAACAACAACAAAAAAGTCTTACAGAGTTTCCTGCCTGGACTGCCTTTAACTGCTATCCTCAGATCTCAGCTTCCTGCACAGATAGGGTTACATGTGTGAGCCACTGGCGCCCAGATAATTTTTAATTTTAAAATAGTCAGAATTAAATTTTTTATTAGTGTACTATTAGACACTTTTATGTCTATATAATGTGCTTAAATCATTTGCCCTCATATTCTTTAGTCCCTCTCAAATTGTTCCAGGTTGTTTTTCTGGTATTTTGTTCTTTTATTTTTATTTGGCTTATTGTTTCTGGTATTTAGACCATAAATTCCCAAAAAATGATTAACAAATCAGTGTTGAAGTAAAATGAAAAAAAAAAATTAAGTGGGATAATTTAAAACTTAAGCTTTTTGCTACTTAGGCAGAAATTTTATGTAACCTTCCTGTTGGTCATTAAGCTCAGACTCAGCACAAGACCGTTAAAAGTCCTGGAAAACATTGACATGATGTAGGATTTAAGGTAGTCATTCTCTGGCTTAATTATTAAAACATCCTCTTGCATTGTATTAAAAAGTGGCCTAGCTTATGTAACAAATCGTAGAAATGATATCAATGAAATTACAAAAAATCAAGATAGAAGACATGACAGGACTAAGTTCTTATTGTGTCTAGAAAGACATAGTGGAAGTATAGGCTAAATAGACAAGGGCTTGAAATCATACTCAATAGTCTGGAAAGTTACAGTTTCAAAACTAGAGTAGTTCCTTGAGGTCTAGGATGTAAACTTTAGTGTTTGAAAGAAAAACACTGATTTTTCAGGCCTGTGAAGTATAAATTGGGAATCTAACTGGCTGTACTTTCTAATAAGGATATCAAATGCATCAGGATGGTAGCTTTAATTAGGATAGAGAAGTCTGTGAGCCAAGAAACAAAGCTTCAGTGACTAGGAGATACGTAACAAGAATGAATCGATAAATAAGTCTTCTTTAATTCTTGAAGGAAACTAATAAGCAAAAATAAATTACTGATAAGGAAATGAATTGTAAAATAGTTTATGACTTATGTAAGGCTGGTTCCAGCCAGTTTTTTTAATACTGAACTGAGATAGATAACTAGAAGAAGTCAGTTACTGTAGAATTACTACCTCCCCCCACGCCAACCCTCTACCTTGGGCTCTGTCCCTGAGCCTCTCTGCTCAAGGATAGTGCTCCATCATTTGAGCCACAGCCCCACTTCTGGCTTTTTCTGGTGGTTTATTGGAGATAAGAGTCTCATGGGCTGGTTTTGAACTGCTATTCTTAGATCTCAGCCTTCTGAGTAGCTGGGATTGCAGGCTTGAGCCACAGGTGCCTGGCCTCCTGAGTACTTTTTTTTTTTTTGGGTCCGGTCGTGGGCCTGAACTCTGGGCCTGGGCCCTGTCCCTCAGCTCTTCAGCTCAAGGCGAGCGCTCTACCACTTGAGCTACAGCGTACTTCCGGTTTTCTGGTGGTTTATTGGAGATAGGAGTCTCACGGTCTCTCCTGCCCGGGCTGGCTTTGAACCGCGATCCTCAGATCTCAGCTTCCTGAGTAGGATTACAGGCGTGAGCCACCAGCGCCCGGCAGTCTTTTTTTTTTTTTTTTTTTAAGTACTTCGGTATTCTTAGGTCACTGGGAGAATAGTTGGAGTTCAGAGAGTGCCAAGGAGATTTTGAGAACTATAATACACTGAGGAATTTTTGAGTTCAGATGCTTTAAGTGAAAGTTGGGAAGCAACACCAGTAGAAGAATGATTAAGACAAACAAGCTGTGTGATGTATTGGAGTACATGAATAAAACAGGATAATTACTTTGAATGGTTGTAGATGAGATATTACATAATCATCTTGAGAAATGAATTGGGTTTGATGTGCAGAATAAATGTGACTTAAATTTGTTTGAACAATGGTGAAGACTTTTTTTTAGCATTGACCTATAATTTACCTATACTTGACTATATTCTAGGGAACATTCTTGAACTATTACAAAACAAAGATAAAAAGTAGCATTTAGCTTGGATAGTCTCGGGCAAGTCACTAAACACCTTACTTACAACCCTAGTTTCCTTATAAGTAATTAATTTTCTATCCCTTAGGTTTCTTGTGAGAATTACATGAGAATGATTTATGTATTCTACAAATTAGTTCAATCGTACTTGAGCTCGTTATAAAATTTAGGAAATTGACTCAATTTCAGTGGACTCAGTATGGTTCTGATGTTGTAGATGTTGTAGTTTTTGGACTTGGAGAAATTGTGTTGAGTGCTAGAATGTGTCATGTTAGAATTTGGTTGAAACTGAGAAGTAGTAAGGGTTAGGATTCAATTAGTCATGTATGTTTTGAATTACAAAAAACAAAAAAAAAGTTTCATACGTAGTGTTCCTTAACCCAAATTAATCAAATTCTAAAAATGTGTATTACAGAATTTTGCCAAGAAGCTGCTGATGACAGTAAAATGCTCAGATTAACTAAAATAACGAATATGAACATTAGTTTCTTTTAATACTGTTGTCAGACTCGTGGACATTGTTTAAAGTTTATTAGTGCCTAACAGTATCCCATTGGTGAATAGCAGAGGACTGCTTTCTCTCTTTTTCTCTTTCTCTTTCTCTTTCTCTTTCTCTTTCTCTCTCTCTCTCTCTCTCTCTCTCTCTCTCTCTTTTTCTTTCTTTCCATTACTGGTCCCTGCTGATGGCTCGCTATGAAACAGGTTGTTAAAATTAATTAACTATTCTTTGAAAAACATCTGTTCACTGTGAGGCAAACTCCCTCTGCTGTCTTTAAAGTATGGTGAGCCTGTTCCAGAAACTTCTCTCATTCCCAGGTATTAACTATGCACTTAAACTAGGTTTATATCCCATTTCTACCTCCCACTCCCCTTAAAATACAAAAAGGAAAACAATTAAATGTTTTCATGTATTAGGAAATATGGCAAGCACTTTTCGTACGTACCACCTTCTACAGTCAAACGCGATAGCCAGCACTTGTGACTAGTAACAAATTACTTAATTTTGAATAAATTATTAATTATTTAATTTTGTTGCTAAAACAGTATTGGCTATTTTTTTCTATAAATCTTGACAGAAATTTTTAAAAATATATATATTTTATTTTATTTTTTTGCCAGCCCTGGGGCTTGAACTCAGGGCCTGGGCACTGCCCCTGAGCTTCTTTTTTTCAAGGCTAGCACTCTACCCACTTGACCCGCAGCGCCACTTCCAGCCTTTTCTGTTTATGTGGTACTAAAGAATCGAACCCAGGGCTTCACACATGCTAAGCAAGTATTCTGCCACTAAGCCACATTCCCAGCCCTTAAAAAATTTTAAAAAGTTTAACTCAGAATAAAAATACTCAACATTTTGATGTCTCATGTGTCTAGTGTTTGATCTAGGCATATATTGAATTATCAGTTTTATGAAAGCATATTGATTTAAAATTTTCCATTGTATTACTTCAAAACGTGAACTTACAGCCATTTCATAATTTGGAAGTAGCTTTATTGTTTTTCTATTTCACTTTTTATAATTTTCATAGTCATAAAGAACATATATCTATAGGAAGAAACAATCTGTCTCCACTAACCCATTGAAGAGCTACATTTTTAACAGTATAAAACAGTAATAACAAGTAAAAATCCTGGCTTTTCTGAAAACCCAGACTGTTTGAAACTATTCTTGAAGATAAACTTTTATAATTGCCTAGTCTCAGGATGTAATTAGAAATTTATTACATAAATTAATATTACCTAGTAGTTACATTGTGTAAGTTGATTGAGAAAATGTGGTACCACTAAAAGCTATAGTGAACAAAAACCAGCTATATATTTAATGAACAGAGATGTATCATTTGAAAGACCACGAGTCTTTGATTTACAATTCCTGAAGAGGGTCTTTTTCTCTTTCCCACTCTCCCCATTTGTATCTCTGCCTCCCTAGTAACTGGGACATGCCATCATGACTTGGTCTCATTAGAGTCTTGAGTTTTCAAGCTACTGTATTATCTTTGCCATCTGCTTGTCTAACTCCAAAGCAAATGAATTTTTTCTTAAGCAGCAGTGTAGAATACTAATTTTCTATGCCCCAGTCCATTTAGCCAAAGTCCTATCGAGTTGCTTCCTGGAAAATGTAAACCTAGTGGAGTTTGAAGAATATGACCTCAGTGTACTATATAGATGTCCAGATTGAGCTGACCTTAGGCTCCCTGGGAAGCTTAGAAGCACGGGTACAGCTCAGGTTTACCTGCTGCCCTGCCCGTCTGCGTCTGCTCACGTGTACTTTATAGCTTTAACATTTGGTTTTCTCGCTCAGTTTTTAAGGTGCTTTTCTTTAACTGCCTCAAACTCCTTGTAGAGCAAAGTTCAATATAAATTATTAAGCTGTCCTCTACTACAAAAATCTAATATAAAATCACTGTAATAGTGGAAGTCATGATTTTTGTCATTCTTCATCTTTGATTCACATACTTCCTTCTGGCCTTCTTGCTACGGATCTAAGGCTGAGCTCTCAAAGATCGTCTTTTTTTGTGAAGTCTTGGAATTAAACTGTTGGGAATGGTTTGAAAATGTGCAAACCTATCAGTACCATGGTTTGAATTTTTTATACCTTTTCCTATGCTTCTGTGTGTGTGTGTGTGTGTGTGTGTGTGTGTAAATTTGTTTTTTAAATAAGAACACTATATATTTTCCTTTATACTTGTCAAAACAACCTTCTTTTCCATTAATGCTACTACAGATTCAGTACTTTTGTATTACCAGTTACATTTTGTTGTACTGTATGAATACATTAATTTATTGAAGCATTTCTTTGTAGACCAAGAGTAAAACTCTAATGTCCATGCAGGTAATCATTTTCTCTATGTGATGTATCAAATATTAATAACCACAGGCACAGATTTTGGCAGAGATAAGTTGAAAAAAGTTTCAAGAGAGTCTTTTAACAGAGACTTTTGGGAGGGTGGGTCATGGGGTTTGAACTCAGGGCTTGGGCACTGACCCTGAGCTTTTTCGCTCAAAACTGGCATTCAACCTGAGCCTAGGGCCACTACCAGTTTTCTGGTAGTTCATTAGAGATAAGAGTCTCGAGGACTTTCCTGCCTGGGCTGGCTTTGAACTGCTATCCTTAGAATCAGCC
Source organism: Dipodomys spectabilis (assembly GCF_019054845.1). Lineage (NCBI taxonomy): Eukaryota > Metazoa > Chordata > Mammalia > Rodentia > Heteromyidae > Dipodomys > Dipodomys spectabilis. Next base: position 277,265 of record NW_024871219.1, read on the forward strand.
TCCTGAAAAGCTACCAGTGCCCATTGAGAATATACTTTTTACTTCTATTCAGATGTGACTACTGTACAAGTTTTTGCTAATGAAATATTAACTGAAATGGCACATGTCAATTGTAGGCCTGACTTAACCAAAAATTATTGATGATCCAGTTTTTCACAGTTTTCTCCTCTGTTGATTGGGTACTGATATTTGGAGGCCAGTGGAGCTTCTGCCACTTTTAGGTTCCACAGTGATTTTGTGTCTGTAATTTGTGATATAGATATTCCAAAATTATTGACTTCTTTTTAACGGTCTGGCACCATGTTACCAGAAATTTTTATGAAATTAAATTATGTACCTTTTTTCTGATATCACTAATAAAGGCAGTTCACAGTGAAATATTGTTTCTTAAGACAGCAGCTTAAGTCATTGATTTAGAACTCTTGTCCATATAAATTCTAAATTAACTATAAATTTCAAATAATTATTTAAATATTTTTTTTCCTATAACAACTGCTTTTGCTGTTAGAAATTTTGGTACATTTTCATTATCTTCAGTTAAAATATTCCTTTCCTCCTCCTAGAATTGAATTCAGGAGTTTTGCTAGGCAAGGCCTCTCCCAGTTGAGCAGAACCCTTTTGTTTTTAAGACTGTTTCTCACCATCTTTCTTGGGTTAGCTGTCATCTCCGGCTGTTGCCTTCCAAGTCACTATGGCTGGGGTTACGGACATGTACCACCACACCCAGCTCAAATATTTTCTAACTATCACACGTTCATAGTTACTTTGGGTGCCTTTTTGTTGTTGCTTTCAAAGTCATCTATTACAGTCAGAGAACATTTTCTGTTATTATTTCATTCTTTAGACATTTGACTTATGGGTTATGTTGGTGCTATCTATGTATGTCTGAAAAAAGTATGCCTTCTGTCATTGTTGGTCTTGTATTTTCTATGTGTGACTTAGGTCACACTCATTAGTAATATTATTCATACCTTCAATAGACTTACTGAGTTCGTTTTTCCTATTTGTTTCTTCTACCAGTTTCTCCTCACCTCCTGCACAGAGCCCCAGTCGCTACCTAGAACATTACTTTTAAAAGGTGATTCAAGGGGCTGGGAAGGTGGCTCAGTGGTAGAGCACTTGCCTTGCATGCCTGAGGCCCTGGGTTCGATTCCTCAGCACCACATAAGCAAAAAGAAAAAAGCTGGAAGTGGTGCTGTGGCTCAAGTGGTAGAGTGCTAGCCTTGAGCTGAAGAGCTGAGGGACAGGGCCCAAGCCCAGAGTTCAGGCCCCACGACTGGACCCAAAAAAAATAAAATAAAAGGTGATTCAACTCGAAATGTTGGATAACATTTTCTGTAAGATTCGCTTATTACTAAATTACTCACCAGAAGAATGAGTCTTTTCTGTATTTATCCAGATAGTTTGCTGTTGATCTCAAAGTATTATTTATTCTTAAAAATGTAAATATGTGGACAGTTCAAATTTCTTTAGTTCAGTAACTCAAAATTGACCTCTTTAATATATTTTGCTTGGCCAGGTGCCGGTGGCTCAGGCCTATAATCCTAGCTGCTCAGGAGGCTGAGATCTGAGGGTCGTGATTTTGCGCTATTGCCCATGTCTTGAATTACTGATCTGCTGCTCTAGTCTCCAAGGTCTGGCATTACAGGCCGGCTGTACCATCATGTCTAGCAAGTCTGAAAAGTTGTGTTTTGCCTTTATTTGAAAGATTATTTCGGGAGTAGATAAGAATGACTGAATTACTGAATATACAGATTTTCCTTACTCAGGGCATTCCATTGTCCCTGAACTTAAATAGTTCTTTTTTTGGAGGGAGGGGGAGGGTCCGGTCGTGGGGCCTGAACTCTGGGCCTGGGCGCTGTCACTCAACTCTTCAGCTCAAGGCTAGCGCTCTACCACTTGAGCCACAGCGCCACTTCCGGCTTTTTTCTTTTTGCTTATGTGATGCTGAAGAATTGAACCCAGGGTCTCAGGCATGCAAGGCAAGCACTGTACCACTGAGCCACCTTCCCAGCCCCTTAAATAGCTCTTACTAGGAAGCTTACTGTGGTTCTTACTCTTTGCTTCCCTGCATCTAACCAGTGGCTGCTATAAAATTTTTCTTCTTTCCTAAGATTTCTACCAATTTGATTATGAGGTGGCTTTTATGTGTGTCTGCCTTCCTCCTTCCCTACCTGTTTAATTCTAATGTCTGCCAATGTCCTTTCCATTAAGGCAGACTACATCATTTACTTCTTGACTATGCCATACTTGGTAAATGTTTCTTCCAGCCCAAGAGTGTTCATCTCTCTCCCTCAAGTTCAGATCTTTACGTTCCTGTATCTCCACACTTCCCTGAGAGGTTTCACATGGCCCTTCTGTATTTATTTCTGGATGAATAGTCAGCTATTTCAGTACCATCTTTCAGTAATACTATTTTTCAAACATTGAAATATCCTCTTTATCGTAGTTTTAAGTTCTCTCTCAATGTGGCTGTATTGTATACCTGGTTGTCTTACACTAATAATTATTTCTCATCTATTTAGCATTCAGTATCTTTGTAGTAAATTGTAATGTTTCTGATGCAGTTTCTAGCATACGAGTCTTTTAAATAATGTCTATTTTTCTGTCTTTAGATTTCTGTGTTAGGGGTTGAGTTTTAACATACCCATTTATCCTGGTCAGTCTCCTCCTCCATCATTCTTCCACTACCATCTACCCTCTTCCCCACTGGTGACACAGAGTTCTCCATTTCTTTTTCACATGTGCACATCAAGTATCATGACTGTATTTGTCTACTATTGTATTTCTATTCACCTATCCTCTTCCCTACTACCTGTTCCCCACCCCCATTCTAAACGTGGTAATTTTATTAAACTGTCTGGCAGTTGTTGAAACGTTTACACTATGTAATTTCACTACTGTGCATGTGGTACTTTACTCAGATTGCTTGTTTGCACATGCATATGCTTTTGTGTTTGTTTGTATGAGAGGTTGTATTTTAGGCCTAAACGTGTGAGAGAAAACATAAAACCTTTGTCTTTCTGGGCCTGGCTCTTCACTCTGTATGATACTCTCTGAATCTCATAATGACTTCCCTATAAATGACATAATTTCACTCCTCTGACAGCATGCTAGTTCTTAATTTAAGATGTTTTGGGCACTTTACATATAACTGGTGAGAGCACAAATTGGAAAAATAATTTGGGAAAACAAAGAAAAATATTGTTGCCATATTAGAATGCCTGCTAATACTTGGTCAATCTAGACATTGGGGAATGTCTTCTCCCTCAGCTTTGTTCCACACATGGTTACCTAGGTCACAAAACTCTTCTTGTTAGGCTTTAGGTCTAAAAGTCAGTTGAGGGTAGGATACCAGTGGTTCATACCTGTAATCCTAGCTATTCAGGCAGCTGGGATCTGAGGATTGAGGTTTGAAGCAAGCCCAGCCAGGAAAGTCATGAGAAGCAGCTGTGGCTGTAACACTATCCTCGAGCACAAAATTTCAGGACAGTGCCCAGCCCATCTGGTTGTGTGTGTGTGCACATGCGCATGCACGTGCACATGGGTGAACATGTCACACAGTTGATGAGTTCTTTCCTCTCTGGTTCTCACCATCACTGCTAGCTGATGCATTTAGTACAGCTGAGCCTTCAGCATTCTTCTTCTCCTTTTCCTTCTCTTCCTTCTCCTTCTCCTTCTTCTTCTGCTCTTCAGCTCAAGGCTAGCGCTCTACCACTTGAGCCACAGCACCACTTCTGGCTTTTTTTTCTTTTTGCTTATGTGGTGCTGGGGAATCGAACCCAAGGCCTCATGCATGCAAGGCAAGTGCTCTACCACTGAGCCACCTTCCCAGCCCCTCTTCTTTTTACCTTGTCCTACCACCATCTTTTTGTAATTTTCAAAGAAACTTTCCAGATACTAATGTGATGAGAAAGGAATGGAAAGGAATAGGTTCTTCTCCAAAAAAGTTGCTAAAAGAAAGGGTGTGCTTACCCCACAATGGGTAAAATTGGAAAAAGCTAGTACTGGTAAGAGGGTGTAGCCCCTGAAAATCCGATACCGTATTAGATTTTACTATACTTGTTTAGAAAATTAACAGTCTGATCACCCCTGACATATAAATTATGTGTCATAACAAGTCTACTGTGGGTTGGCTATAAAATGGAAAAGAATAGATTCATCAAAAGCTATGTTTCTTAAGATTGATGCATATTTACTTGGTATAAATACAGAGAAAATGTTACAACTGTTTCAATTAAATACATTTCGTTTGATCCCACCCACAACTCCCACCCAAGAAAACTTCATAGAATCTTAACTGGAGTGCCCAGAAGTTGAACTTGCCTCACAAAGTTGGGAAAACAGTTTGTCTCTATAGTAGTATATCTTTGTTGTTGTTCTTGTAACTTTTTTTTTTTTTTTAAATTTTTTTGGCTGTGGGGCTTGAGTTTAGGGCACTGTCCCAAGCTTTCTGCTCAAGGCTAGCAGTCTACCACTTTGAGCCACAGTTTCACTTCCACTTTTTTTTTTTTTAAATTTAGAACATGAGTCTTACTAAAATTGTTTTCTTTTTTAAGCCATTTCTCTTAATATTTTCACCTCTCCTGAATCCTTTCCTTAGTTATTTTTAGTTGTGAAGGGGCTACATATGCTTTTATTTTTAAATTACAGCAACTACTATAGCTATTTATTTATTTATTTATTTATTTATTTATTTATTTATTTATTTATTTATTTATTTATTGTCAGTCATGGGGCTTGAACTCAGCCTGAACGCTGTCCTCCAGCTCAAGGCTAGCACACTACCACTTAACCTATAGCACCCCTTTCAACTATAGCTATTTTATATGTTTATCTTTTGTCAGCTATCTTATCAGATTTTTCTGTTATTAGTGTATTGAATTACTTGGTTACATCAATCTTAGGTATTTCAATAACTAATATATTTTAATCTTTGTCTTTATTTTTTACCTAGATTCCATCCCTATCGAGCCCTAATTTTCCTGGAAATTTATATTAGGATTGACTTCAGAATTTTATCACATACCATTTTGAGATCTAGAAGTATAACTATTTGATTTTTCTCCTTTATTTTATTGATAAGTTCAATTACTTGATTTCAGGTTATTGAATCATTCTTTACATTTCTAAAGAAACTGCATCTTGTTGCATGTGGTGTCCAGTGTGTCTACACTACTAATGGATTAGGTTTTCTGATACTCAGAAAGCTTTTATATCTATTGAAACTGGCTTAATTTTTGTGATGTTTTTATAATATGGGTTTAATATTATCCATATCTACTTAAAATTATTGAACTTTGTATTGTGCTCTTATTATGAACAAGTCATTGCGACCCACTAATATGTATTTTAATAACCTTAGTAAAAAGAAGGCAATCTGCTTTTTATTTGACTACTAAAAAATAGTTTAAGGTAAGTAATTTTCTTGTTCAAATAGACCCCCCCCCCACACACAAAAACTTTTTGGAAAATCTATTTGCTATAATACCAAAATTTTAGAGCTTTTCATTTTTATATTTTTTTTCCCACAGTCTGTGGTGGACGACTGGATTGAATCATATAAACAAGACAGGGACATCGCACTTCTGGATTTAATCAACTTTTTTATCCAGTGTTCAGGATGTCGAGGTACAGAACGTTAAATAAATGTGTACATTGAGCTGGTCAGTCTAGTCATGTGACTTTTCATCTCCCTCTAGTAATATATAATTAATCTTAGAAGTGTGTTCTGATCTTTTTCTGATAAAGAAAAATATTGGTAATTTAAGGATATTAATTTTACTCAGTTTTACCCCATATGTTACTACATTTCTATGTTTCTACAGATTGTGAGTGAAAATCTACATTCATAGTTTTATTGATTTTTATTCTTTTTAGATTATAAGATAAAATCTTATTTGTATGTCAGATTTATATTAGGAAGTGTGCTAGCTGTTACCATTTATTATTTTTACCACTACCAGTAGTTTAGTCATTATTTTTATACTTTTCTACTTTGGAAGCTCAGCTAAGTTTAGCTTAAAAACCATGAGTATCAGAATTGGATTTTAAATTTATAATGAGTTGGAAATTCCTAAGACAATTTGCAAAAATAAAAGTCTACAGTTATTTTAATAGCCCATTACTGTATATTTTTCTTTTCTGGGTATATCTTAACAGGTTAAATATTGCAGATAGGAAATCAGTTGGTATATCACTGTTTTATGCTTTCCAGTAGAAAAAAGAGTAGTGATCTTATTGTTTTGTTTTGTTCTTGGTCCGGTTGTGGGGCCTGAACTCTGGGCCTGGGTGCTGTCCTTCAGCTCTTCAGCTCAAGGCTAGCACTTGACCACTTGAGCCACAGTGCCACTTCCGGCTTTTTTCTGGTTATGTGGTGCTGAGGAATCGAACCCAGGGCCTCAGGCATGCAAGGCAAGCACTCTACCACTGAGCCAACTTCCCAGCCCAAGAGTAGTGATCTTTTGAGATCACTGGTCAGAATGGCGTCTCTCAAAACTAAATCTACTTTATTGTTTCAAGACTAGGTAGAACTTTTCTTAACCAGATATTCCAAGATTTATTTTTAAAAATCGACTAACAGGGTTTTATTATGCTAATGAATATGGTAAAATATAACAGATTAGGGAAAACTCTTGTTACACTTTACTCATTCGTGACTGCCTTCAGCATGCAAAAAATATACAAAAATATCTTGTTAAAGTATTATCTAGAGCTGGGTGCTGGTGGTGCATGCCTGTCATCCTAGCTACTCAGAAGGCTGAGATCTGAGGTCAAAGCCAGCCCGAGAAGGAAAGTCCATGAGACTCTGATCTCCAATAAGCTACTAGAAAACCGGAAGTGGCGCTGTGACTCAAGTAGTAGAGCGCTCACCTTGAGCTGAAGAGCTGAGGGACAGCGCCCAATGCCAGAGTTTAAGCCCCATGAAAAAAAGCATTATCTAACTTAAATGGCAAAACACTATGAATTTAGGACTCAGATATCATGGCCCATCTTCAGTTTTACTTAGGATATTACACAATTTCTGAGTATAATACAATAAGAAATAAAAATGAAAAAAATTATCAAATAACATAAATTTCATAATATCATGTGACATAAATTTGAAATGATAGTATTGAGCATTTATTAGATTACCAGTGATAGAAATTAAACTCATCATGCCCATTAATATTCAAACACATGAGCAGCTCTCAATGGTAAAATACAACTCAAAACAGAGGTCCAGGTAGTAGTAACAAATATGTAATGTTTTAAAAAAAATGTCATAATATCAAACCAAATTTTTGAGCCCAGGATTGCCAGAATTAACGTCACCTAGGAGCACTTATTCAGGGTTCTTTGAACTTTCCCACTTCCTTGCCCCATTAATGTCTTAGTAATTTTTTTTTTTTCATGCCACCACTAGGCTGAGAGAAATTAACTTCAGTTCCTTTTGTTAGGCAGTTATATCCAAACTGTCCTAACAGCTTGCTAGTCATTTACAAAAGCAATGTATGAAAAGTTGTATTCTGCTTCTGTATACTCATCAACTACTTAGTAACTTGTGCACGTACCTGTTGGGTATTATATAAGTCCTCAGTCCTTGGAGGCACCCACATTTTCCATTGGTTTTTCTGTCAGTGTTTGTGAAAACTGAGCTTCTCAAACATATACTGTCCAGTCTGTATATTTTGATGCTGAAAATGTGAATTACTGATGCTAACTAATAAGGTTTTTGTGTTGCATAAGAAATACCAAATAATGGTTATAAATAAAATACCCCCGGGGGCTTATATAAATCTGTGTGAGTCCCAAGGCATTCTCAGTACATAGTTTGGCACCCTGCCTCTAACTAATAAATGGGAGTTGTTATACACACACATCAAAACTTCTTTGTTCCTCTGTGGAATAATTTTGAAGTATGCATCTTGCTTTGACTTCCAGAATTTCTAAGGACTGGAGTTAGGCTCCAGAGGACTGTGGTAGAGTAGACTGTGATAATTGGTTATACAACATTGGTTTGGTTTGGTTTGGTTTTGGTTTTTGTGCTGGTCCTGGGACTTGAATTCAGGGCCTGAACACTGTCCTGGAACTTTTGTGCTGAAGGCTAGTGCTCTACCACTTGAGCCTCAGCTCCATTTGCGACTTTTTGGTGGTTGGTTGGAAATAAAAGTATCACATACTTTTCTGCCCCAGCTGTCTTTGAACTGTGAGCATCAGATCTCAGCCTCCTGAGTAGCTAAGATCACTGGTGCCGGCTTACAACATGTTTCTTATTGTCCAATTTTCTTTACTAGTTTTATATCCTTACTGTATTATCAGTTTTTTGTTTTGTTTTGTTTGTCAGTCGTGGGGCTTGAACTCTGTGCCTGGGCGCTGTCCCTCAGCTTTTCAGCAAGCACTCTACCATTGAGCCACAGTGCCACTTCTGCTTTTCTGGTGGTTATTTGGAGATTAGAGTCTCGCAGACTTTCCTGCCTGGGCTGGCTTTGAACCGCGATCCTCAGATCTTAGCCTCCTGAGTAGCTAGGATTACAGGTGTGAACCACCAGCGCCCAGCCTGTATTATCGGTTTTTAATGGAACTGATACCTTTGTCTAAATTTCTGCAATTGGGAGATAGAACTAATGTATTTCTCATTTACTAATAGGTGTTTTCAGAATTTAATGAATTCTAACCTACTTACATGTCTGGGATATATAGATAGTTAAGTATTACTAAATTTTATTTAGGGGCTGGGAAGGTGGCTCAGTGGTAGAGTGCTTGCCTTGCATGCATGAGATCCTGGGTTTGATTCCTCAGTACCACATAAGCAAAAAAAGAGACAAAATCTGGAAGTGATGCTGTGGCTCAAGTGGTAGAGCGCTAGCCTTGAGCTGACGAGCTGAGGGACAGCACCCAGGCCCAGAGTTCAGGCCCCACGACCGGACCCCCCACTCCCCCCCCAAAAACAAACCCACTAAATTTTATTTATTTATTTATTGGATGTGGGGTTTGAACTCTGGGCTTGGGCACTGTCCCTCAGCCCTTCAGCTCAAGGCTAGGGCTCAATCACTTGAGCCACAGTGCCACTTCTGGTTTTCTGGTGGTTAATTGGAGGTAAGAGTCTCATGGACTTTCCTGCCTGGACTGGCTTTGAATCATGATCTTCAGATCTCAACCTCATATGTAGCTAAGGTTATAGGCGTGATCCACTTGTGCCTTAGCTACTAAATTATTTTAAATTGTAACATTATATATATGTATTATATATATAATTATATATGTATATTATATATATTATATATATACATTATATATATAATAACATTTTATATATATATATATATATATATATAGTGAACTGCTCAAAATATATACATATAAGTTTGTATTAGGTATCCCCATGTGGGAAGAATTCACATTAAGAAAAAGAGCATTGCTAGGACATCACAGAGTTGTTGTCTTCCCCCCCCCCCTCCCCCCAGTCTCTCTGGTGTGACTGTCATCATTACAGCCATCTTTATTTCCCACTGAGATAAGTACTGCTTTGATTTTGTAATGGTTACTCTTCTTCATAGCTTTACCATTAGTGAATCTGTTCTTAAGCAAAATAGTTATGCCCGTGCTTCTTTAGATAATAACTGTACCTACTCTTATTTCTTCTGCTAAAGCATTGTTTATGAGATTCATCTCATGTTACCTATACAATACTTACTGATTCTTGTTGATGTCATGCAGACAGTTCTTAATTGTGGTGGGTTTTCCTGTGCATTATAGTACGTTTGCCAGCATCTTTGACCTCTGCCAAATTAATGACCAGTAGCACACTCCTTTCTGCCCTCCCTTAGCCTTGGTGGCAGAATTTGACAAGTGTCCCTTTAAAGGAAGATGATTTTGTATTAAGAGCTACTGTAAGAATCCATTATGTGAATACAAGTTTGTTTATCCTTCCAATGGGTTTTTTTGTTGGTTTTTTTGAGAACAAATAATTTTTAATGGGGCATTAGTTTTTTTTAACAAATGCACGGAGGGAGCATGCAGTGCTTCCTGCGTTAGAAACAGTCCCGGGCCACAAGTGGGCAGCAGCCCCTGGGCGGGCGGCTTTCAGCTCACCTTTGTTGTTTACTATACTTGCAATTCCTGAAAAAAGTTTTTTTTTTAAATTTCAAACTTTTGGAAAGTATGAACAATGCTACTGTGAACTGCCTTTTGTGCATGTTATTTTGTTGTCCCTGCACAAGATTGCTTAGTTTGTGGGAGGAATTGGTGTGCTATAAAAGAGGTAGCCTAGCCAGGCTCTGGTGGCTCATGCCTGCAGTCCTAGCTCCTCAGGAGGCTGAGATCTGAGGATCTCAAAGCCAGGCTGGGGCAGGAAACTCCCTCCTCCCCCTCCTCCTCCCCTCCTCCCCTCCTCCCCCTCCTCCTCCCCTCCTCCTCCTCCTCCCCCCCCTTCTCCCCCCCTCCCCCTCTTCCCCCTCCCCTCTTTTTTTAATTTGTGAAAATACCATTCAGAGGGGCCACAATTACATGGGTAAGTCCCTGAGACTCATATCCAGTGAACTACTAGAAAATCAAAGGGGTGCTGGGCCTCTTAAGTGGTAGAGCACTAGCCTTTAGCAAAAGAACTCAGGGATAGCGCCCAGGCCCCCCCAAAAAAAGATACAGTCCTTCTACATCATGTCAAATTTTCCTCAAGTGTGATATCACTTTAAATTTTCAGTCAGTGTCATGGAATTCAGTTGGGTTCATGTCTTTGCTCTCACATAATAAACACATCTTGTGTAGATTTCCAATTATCACACTGTTATCCTTGCTTGCTATTGAGATTGAGTACTTTTTCACATACCAGAGAGCCATTTAGTCTCTTTCATGAACAGTTTATAAGTTACTGCTCTTCTTTTATTGTTATATATAATTACCATTTTTTTCTTACTGCTTCCCCCCCCCTTTTTTGGGGGGGGCGGGGGGGTCCAGTCGTGGGGCCTGAACTCTGGGCCTGGGCGCTGTCCCTCAGCTCTTCAGCTCAAGGCTAGCGCTCTACCACTTGAGCCACAGCACCACTTCTGGCTTTTATTCTTTTTGCTTATGGGGTGCTGAGGAATTGAACCCAGGGCCTCATGCATGCAAGGCAAGCGCTCTACCACTGAGCCACCTTCCTAGCCCCTCCACTCCCAAACTTACAACTGTGCTTGATTTATTACAATTAGACATTTTTATCTATTTATTTAGCAAGACCATATTATCCATACATGCAGATACACTTTTCTGTTTTCCATTTCAAGTTTTTATTTATTTACTTTTAAGGACAACTGGGCCTGAATTTTTTTAATTAGACCAGTTTCACTTAAACCCATACTTACCCTGAACTTATGATCCTCCTAACTCAGTCTTCTATTGCTAGATGCAGGTCTATACCATCAGGCATGGTGAAAGACATATTTCTTAGTTTTCAAACATGAGAGTTTTCTAGTTATTGTATCGATTTCCTGTTTCTTTGAATTTGAGGCCAGGAAGAAAAATGAACCATGTAGTTTTTGTCTCTTTTAATTTATGAAATTGTTTTTTAAGGTTTGTATGGATGGGATTTGCAGGTGTTTTAAAATTATTTTTTAAATTTGTGTTTCTTGTGCCTTTGGCCACCTGTATTAATGTATTTTTGTTGGAATATGTGCATTGTTAAGATACTTTAAACATTTTACATCCTAATTTATTATGTGCTTCTTCTGACAGTTGCTGAGAGGGTGCATTAAAATCCCACATCATAATTATAGACTTACGTATTTCTCCATGAAATTACTATTCTTTCTCCTCCTCTTCCACCTCCTCTTCTTCTTCCACCTTCTTCTCTTCCTCTTCCTCCTCCTCCTCCTTTTGTGCTACACTTTCTCATTTGGCTTTTTCTGCTCAAGGCTGGCACTCTATCACTTGAGTCACCGCTTATTTCCAGCTTTTTGGTAGTTAATTGGAGATAAATGTCTCACAGGCTTTCCTGCCTAGGCTGGCTTGGAATCTTGATCCTCAGATCTCAGCTTCTTGAGTAGCTAGGATTATAGGCTTGACAGCACCTGACTCTTGCTTCTTTACTGCCCCTCCCATTCTTTACCCTTCTCTTCTGAGTTCTTTCCTCTTCAATAAGCACATAGGTTAAACTAATTACAACTCAAATTGTGAATATTTATTTAATGTATTACTTATCTCTGGCTTTGATTTTTAATGTTTTTATTTAAATAATAAAGTGTAGCATGTTCTTTGTTTCTCTGATCCAAAAATAGTCAAGTGCTATACCACTTGATATGATACACTGGTTTATTTTCTTTATAGCTAAGCATGTTAACCATTTTTTTCGTGTATTTGAACAATTCATTTGACCATTTATTTATTGGGATTCATACTTTTGTCTACTATTTGGCTCTTGTTTTTATTTTAGATATTCTCTATCATGTGTATTTCAGACAAAGATTTTTCTCTTCCATTCTGTAGCTGAACCAAAACACACGGTCTTGTATAATAAATAAGATGCTTGGAAATAGGAAGGTTATTCCAGTAATTTATGTGGCAAATTCCCTTGTGCCTTTTCTTCCCCACTTAGAAATTAAACTTGGCTGTTCTTTATTACACACTGTTTCACTCATGGCCCCATACTTTAGAGGTATTGACCTTTTGTTTCAGTCAGTGCTTTTCCATGCCATGCTGTGAATGGCCAAGAGTCATATGTAGAACTCATTGTCATTCTTCTATCTCTATTCAGTTCTGTATGGCTAAAATATTTTGGTTGCCATTTTTCTCTAATGTATAATGATTATCATCTTGAATTCTCCAATTCCTTTAAATTGCCTAAAATTTCAGGCTTTAGTCCACAAAAATACATACATGCAATTTTCCAAGATGGCTTTTTTTTTTAAAACCCCTATCCAATTCTCCCTCCCTTCTGCCACTTCCCATTCTAGAGATTAAATCCTCATCCTCATGTACGCTGTGCTCTATGGAAATCTCTATCACTGAGCTCCATCCCTAAAACATCATAAAATCTTTTTAAGTCATAGTGAGTAGTGCTATCAAAATAATAGAGCTATGTTACAAATACTTTCAAGAGTAAATTTGTTTCCTCAGAAAACTTGATGAATACACTTTGGAGGTCTTTTTGGTTTTCTTTTTTTCTTTATGCTAGTCCTGGGGCTTGGACTCTGGCTGTCCCTAAGCTTTTAGGATCAAGGCTAGCGCTCTAACACTTGAGCCACATCTCTACTTTCTGCTTTTGGTGGTTAGTTGGAGATAAGAATCTCATGGACTTTTCTGCCCAGGCTGGCTTCAAACTGTGATCCTCAGATCTCAGCCTGCCAAGTAGCTAGGATTATAAGTGTGAACCCCAAGTGCCAGCTTCCCTTAGAGGTAAGCATAGTTTTAGGTCTAGGCTCACATTTTGTTATGCTGATTAATGTTTAGTAAATTTCTGAATTAACATTTGGTAAATTTATTTGTTCTTGAAATAGAAGGAATTCCCCCATGTAGTTTTAAGAGAATAGTTAATTAACACTGACATATTTCCCCCCCTATATTTGGTTTTTCCTGTCTGAGCATTCACTTTCATGTGTTACCTATCTGTTTTCAAGAGAAGAAATTCCTGGGGGGGGGGTGTTTGCGTTTGTTTTTGTGATTTTTATTTTATTTTTGTGAAAAGTGTTAAAGGCTGCCATCTAGGGACAGACTTGTTTTTTGAGATAGAATCACTATCACTTTCATTTTTAAAGCATTCTAAAATAAGTTTTTAAAAATGTGTCTTGGTAACTTAAGGCTAAGTCTTACCGTTGAGCATGTGCTACCAGGCAGATCACGCACATCCCACAATACTCACAATTAAGCTTCTGACTTAGTTGTGACTTGGGGTCAGGGCGCTGTCCTCCAGCTTGTTTTCTGAAGGCTAGCACTCTATCACTTGAGCGACAGCACTACTTATGGGTTTTTTTGGTTGTTGGAGATAAAGTCTTAGGGTTTCCTGTCTAGGATGGCTTATCTCGACCTCCTAAGTAGCTAGAATTACGAGTGTGAGCTACTGGCATCTAACACTTGCATGAGGTTTTAATTAATACCTTTTAGTTTTAAGTTATTTACATTTCCTTGCAAAAAAGAAGCCAAAAATTGCTTATAGTACCATGACTTTACCTATAACCTTAGATCTACTTGTTAGAAATGTCATTTTGTTTCTGGAACAATCTCACTATGGATCCCAGCCTTGCTTTGATCATGGACAAGTCATTCTTTTCATCAGCATGTTTGCATAGCTCTTAAATGATTGCCTGAAAATTATCTCTCAAATTGTGCTGAGCCATTGTTTCTTTAACGACTTAAAAGAAAATTTGAAACTATGTTAAAATTTAGATTTCTCTGGCAATGATTACATGTATGAAGCAGGTCTGTAGTCATATTATGGTTCTGCTAGGGGAGGACTTTCCTCCTAGAATGGTTCATGTGTACATTGCTGGAGTTCTGAACTCCTCACCACAGGGGTCTCTACAGTCTGCCTGAGTGTCTGCCTGAGGTATGGCTTTCCTGAGAGCTTGGAGAGAGGGAAAAAGAGTAATCGCACACTGGTTCAGTCAGTAGTTTGGGGCACATAGCAACAACTAGATGCCCCCAGTAAATGTGAGGTCACCGAAAGTCTTAAGTAGTGAGAGGTTGAGGATATTGGGGAAAGGGGAGCATCTTGGAAACTGCTACCAAAGACTAAACTAGTAACTGCAAAAAACCTTTAAAACTCAGTGGAAAGCCGGGCGCTGGTGGCTCACACCTGTAATCCTAGCTACTCAGGAGGCTGAGATCTGAGGATCGCGGTTCAAAGCCAGCCCGGGCAGGAGAGACCATGAGACTCCTATCTCCAATAAACCACCAGAAAACCGGAAGTGGCGCTGTAGCTCAAGTGGTAGAGCGCTCGCCTTGAGCTGAAGAGCTGAGGGACAGCGCCCAGGCCCAGAGTTCAAGCCCCATGGCCGACCAAAAAAAAAAAAACAAAAACTCAGTGGAGGGGCTGGGAAGGTGGCTGTGGTAGAATGCTTGCCTGGCATGCATGAGGCCCTGGGTTCTGATTCCTCAGCACCACATAAGCCGTAAAAGCCAGAAGTGGTGCTGTGGCTCAAGTGGTAGAGCGCTCACCTTGAGCTGAAGAGCTGAGGGACAGTGCCCAGGCCCAGAGTTTAGGCCCCACGACTGACCAAAAAAAAAAAAAAAAAAAAAAAAAGCGAAACTCCCTGCCTCAGTCCTGAGGCTTACACTGGCCTTGAGGGTTTTGTGTATATGTGGGTTTTTTTTTTTTTTTCTCTCTCAAGGCTAGTACTCTACCATTTGAGCCAAGCTTCACTTCTAGATTTTTGGTGTTTAATTGGAGTTAAGTGTCTCATAGATGACTTTCCTGCCTAGCTTTGAACTTCAGTTCCCAGATCTCAGCCTCCTGCGTAGTTAGGATTATAGGACGGAAGCACCAACACCCAGCTGAAAAGTAAAACTCTTGAGAAAATGAAATCGTACATTTATACTGGTTTTTTTTTTTTTTAAATTTTATTTTATTTGAGAACATACTGTACAGAGGGGTTACAATTACATGGGCAGGATAATGCATACATTTCTTACCAAGCATTGCAGCCTCCTCCTTTGTTTACCCTTCACCTCCCTTCCCACCCTCCCCTCTCCCCCCCACCCAATCAAACCCCCCCTCTCCCCCCACTCCGACATTGTAAAGCTGGTTTTGACATGACATTTTGTACTTCTCATTGTTGCAACAGGTCCACCTGAATCCTTAAACGACTTGTTTGTCCCCGTCTCCTCCACATGTTATACTGACATCAAATATAGTGAAAGCGGGGGTTACACTGTGGGGGAGGGACATACAAAGCAACAAAGAAATAATCTTATAAATTCGTTAGAAACACATGCATGAAAGAAACAAAACTCTTAATGAATGGAGAAACAACAAAATCTTAAAACTGACAACTGCAATTTACATGCGCTAGTTTCTTCATGTCTCTGTGCGCTGAAATTATACTCAGATCTCTTAGGCTAAGACTGCTGACACTGCCATATGCATTTGGATTAGTGAGCCAACATTATTATTTCTTCCTAGAAATCCTATTTGATTATTTCTAGTAGGATCCTATTTGCTTTTCTCCCTTGAGATTCTTAAAGAAAACCTCTGTCTTTTCAGAAGTGACTTTTGTAAAACTTCTTATTTTGAAAAGTAGTAATGGAAATGCAGATTCTAAAATACTGGAAAAAGAGTGGATTCTTCTGCTTATCTATAACTTATATGACAAATCACACGTTATGTTGAAATTTCTATTACCATAAATTAATTGTAAAATAAGTTTTATTTCAATATTTACGTATATGCATGAAATATCCTTTGGTCAGATTCCCTACATCTGTATTCTTTCTTCTACCTCTGCCCCTTTTAACAGTTTTTGGTGGGTTTCATTTTGCTCTTTTTATCCATATATGCAGTGTACTTGCAACATATTCACTCATTATACTTCCCTTTCCCCCTCTCTTCTGCTTCTATCTGGCAGGCCCCACTTTACAATCTAGGTTCCATATATGAGCAAAAATATGTGCTGTTTGTCATTTTGAGATTGGCCGTTCTCCCTGAGCATGATGATCTTCAGTTACTTTTTTTTCTTTCTGAAAACAACATCATTTCATCTTGCTTTTGACAAATAATGCCCAATTTCATATATCTACTTATCAAACACTACATTTGAATAGGATATAACTGTCATAAAAAATTTAGTAAGCATTTGCTTTTCAGTGAGACAGGTTTCCCTTGTAACTGTAAACTGATGTCTCGTGTAGTTTGGGTCCAGGATTCTTTGTTGTGATTTTCTTGTGGTTCCAGATTGTTTTTGCTGTTACTTGGGCTGTATCTCAGAAGATTTGTAAGATATTTTGAAGTTGATGACTATATGTGTTCTTGTGTAATTAGAATCATACATTATGTTTGGCAAATAATATGTAATTTAATTGTGGTTAGTCATTTAAACCTTTAGGAATGAGGGTTTGAGAGAGCTTATGCTTTCCCAGGATTTTCCATTTCTTTATATAGTGTCTTAATTTAGAAAACATTAACTTATCTAAAATCGTTAAATTCCCCATCAAATCCATCTAGAATCTTTCAGGTCGTATAAATCTTGTTCTGCATTGTCAGTATAATTGCCTAGTTCTTTTCTTCACGTTGATAAAGTTTTCCTTCAGACTTGTAAGAATTTTCTTCCTCTTCACTCCTTTACCGTTTTTCCATAGATGAACTAATCCCCTTCATTTGTAGGTTGCAATGAAAAAGTAAGCTGGTGCTCTGTTCTTAGGCTCCAGGCTTGAGGACACACCCACAATACCTTTTATGTTTCTCACGTTTTACAGTATAATTCTTTTGTTGGAATAAAATAAATTTTTATGTATGTATTGTTGTTGTAAGAGGTGGAGAGGAGGTCACTCTGGGACCCCTAAAGGTAACATGCAGGGGCTGGAACCCTAAAAGGAATGTGCCTGGGTAGCAAGGAGCAAAATACCTGAAGCGTAGAAGCCACCTGGCAGCCTCTTAAGGACCCAGACCTGCCAGCAGACACACTGTCATTACTCAAGTGGCCTGTTAGCCCATTGGTGGAGGCCTGTGCCCACCACACTGCACATTCAGTCTCACAGGGGACCCAGTGCCTCCTGAAGGGAGAAATGGCCCGAGGCTTCTCTAAAACCTCCCTAGCCTCTGACAGACTCGCCTGGGCACGTCCCACCCAGACACCAGGACAGCCCTGTCCTTCAGAGGGACCCTTGATGGGGTGCAGAGCTTGCGTGTGTAGATTCATGGGGGAGAAGAATAGCCACTCTTGCTCTCCTGATTGGCACTCCTTGGCTAAGGGTTGGGTGGCAGCCACCTATCCACCTCCTCCACACCCAGCTGTGATGTGGAACAGACGTGGCCTGGGCACCGTGCCTGCGGAGAGAGGAGGAAGAAGCACAGCACCAGGGCAGGTTCCGCTGTCCTCCTCCAACCTGCTGCCAGGGCTGCGTAGAGAATGGCACAGGTCGGAAATGGGAGCCAGCCCGCTGTGCACTTTTTGTAAAGTATACCTTATGAATTAAAGTGTAATCTGAATATGTAGTTAAGGCGCATTTATTTTTTTCATTTGTTTGATGGTACTCTGGGTTGAATTCATTGCCTTTTGCTTGCTTTGCTGATGTTCTACCACTTAAGTCATATTCTTCAACTTGCCTTTTTGCTGTGTGGTTTTTTGTTGTTGTTGTTGTAGAATTGAAATCAGGGCTTGGGTGCTGTCCCTGAGCCTCCTTGTGCTCCAGGCTAGCGCTTTACCACTTGAGCCACGTACCACTTCTGGTTTTTGAATGGTTTATTGGAGATAAGAGCCTCACAGAATCTTTTCTGCCGGGGCTGGCTTTGAACCTCCATCCTCAGATCTTAGTCTTCTGAGTAGCTAGAATTACAGGCACTGGCACCCAACATTGCTAGTTATTTTTGGAGATGGAATCTTGAGGAATTTTCTTCCTGGGCTAATGTCACACAAAGATCCTTTGGATCTCGCTCCTAAGTAGCTAGCTATAAGCCTGAGCTTCCAGAGCTCAGCTAAGAGATATTTTTAATGTTTGTGACTTTTGCATTGTTAGTATCCATAGGATTTCTGTATTTCTGTTAGTATGCACCATGTCATGCTTAATCTTTTTTAAAAAATCTAATTTCTTTAGTGTTTAATGAATGCCATTTTATTATTAAAGGTGCACAAAAACTGCAGGAATCAATATATAACTATATAGTATGTTAGTATATAATATATAAATTACTATCTGTGGCATCAGCATAGGGTTAAACTACCAATTACTTAACACTGTAAAACTTTATAATTTGTTTAATTTGAGTAGTTTTATGAATGCCTGCCAGGAAATTAACTTTTACTGATGACAATTAGCAATTTAAGTTTACTGTTGATTATTTTTTTATCTTGACCACAAAAGGTTCTATTAGAGTCTATAAACAGAATGTTTCCCATATTGTTTTTATTAAAAAGGTAAAAGTCACAACAGCATTTCCCTAGTTTGCTTAAAAAATTCCACGTTGGGAAGAAAATTTTTAAACCTATTTTTCCTTTTCCTCCCACTGCCAGCCCAGACCAGATTATCTTTATACTTGAGTACAGGAGATACCTGTTGATAGAGACCTTCATAAATTCAGCTTCCTGAATATAAAGGATAGAACTATGCATCAACTAATCAATGTGCTCAAAAATGGTTCTGATTCAAAGATAGGGCAAATGTCACTTTTCCAATTTCACAGACTAGTAGTATTAGTTCAAATTAAATTAATATACAAGTGCAATTTTTGTTTTACCTGAATGAAGCCAACACCGATCGTTCCATACTCTTCTCTGTATACACCCTGTATATACTTCAGACTCTTTTCTGATACATTACAAAATCATTTGAGTTGGAGCTAGTTGTTACTGGCAAGGTTCTGCCAGGAGTTATAAATATTCACTGATTCATTCAGTTTCAATTTTGTGAATTATTTTTCCTTCTTTTGTGCCAGTCCTGTGAGTTAAACTCCGGGCCTGGGTACTGTCCTGAGCCTTTTGTGCCTGAGGCTGGCATTCTACCAATTGAGCCACAGCTCTATTTCCAGCATTTTTGGTGGTTACTTGGAGATGGGTCTCATAGGTTTTCCTGCCCAGCCTGCTTTGCACTGCAGTCCTTAGATCTCAGCCTCCTGAACAGCTAGGATTATAGGCATGAGCCACCAGCAACAGGCATTCTTGTGATTTTTTTTTTAGCTTTAATATGTTACATTTAAATACATTAAACTGATCTCATTTGAATATTACACCAGGATTCTCTGTATACAGATTTATTTTTAAATTCCAGTTTTTAAATTATATGGTTGGCTTTTGTTGTTGTCGTTGTTTTTGTTTTGGTTGGACATGGGGCTTGAACTCATGGCCTGGGCCTGGGCTCTCCCTCTGACCTTTTCTGCTCAAGGCTAGTGCTCTACCACTTGGAGCCATAGCACCACTTTCTTTTTTTTTAGGTTAACCAATTGGGGTGATAAGAGTCTCAGGGACTTTCCTGCTTGGGCTCGCTTTGAACCGTGATCCTCAGATCTCAGCCTCTTGAGTAGCTAGGATTACAAGCGTGATCCACCTGAGCCTGGCAAATTACATAGTTTTTTAAAACACAACTCGTAAATATAAACTGTTCTTTTATTTCTCTGTATTTGAGCACTGATTTTTATGACCTTATCTAAAATATTTTTTTAAAAAAAAAAAACAAGGTAAAGAATGAGATTTTTTAAAAAAAGTATAAGGTTTATATTTGATTTTTTTATAATTATGTAGAACTTAGCCACTTTTATTCTCAGAAAAAACATTTATATCAACGGATATTTTGTTTTAATTTATATCAGTGGCTCACAGCTATAATCCTAGCTACTCAGGAGGTTAAATTCTGGATGATTGCAATTCTCTAGGGCTAGAAGTGCCAGCTGGGAGCTTACATGCAGTCACGAGTATAAGCTCTGGTACCACAAAGAAAGGGAGGGGGCCGAGAGGGTGAAGAAAAAAGAGAAGGTCAGAAATAGCCATACAATAAATTTATTCTCTGTACTTAAATTTTCAAGACAATGGCAGCAAGCTATTTGTGTAGGTAACATTAGTATATGTTTAAAAATCAGTCTTTAAAACTCCCATTTATTATACAAATTCAGTGCTTATGATTTGTCTTTCAAAAACATCTCAAAAACACTGTGTTCCGAAATAAGAGGTCCTTTAGAATAAGAATCTGAGGGGTATCAAGGAGATCCCCAAAGTTTCCTATAACATTTCAAACAGTCTGCAGATTGATTTTAATGGTTATATATGTTTTTACAGGTACTGTGAGAATAGAGATGTTTCGAAATATGCAGAATGCAGAAATCATCAGGAAAATGACTGAAGAATTTGATGAGGTATATGGCCTTCCAATTCTTACACAAATTGCCTAATTACACTGTTTCAGTGGCGAATATGCTAATTGTATCTGAGGGGAGGGATGAGGAGAATAATGAAAGAGGTGGATAAGCATGGTACGTACCTGAATGGCAGCTCTTCTGTGCAACTACTTATAGATAATAAATATATAATTAAGTAATGAAAAGAATAGCAAGGGTTGATCTGCCATTGTGTCATGTTTAGTATGTTCTTTTTATACCTTTTAGGACAGTGGTGATTATCCACTTACCATGCCTGGACCTCAGTGGAAAAAATTTCGTTCCAACTTTTGTGAATTTATTGGAGTCTTGATTCGACAGTGTCAGTATAGCATAATTTATGATGAGTATATGATGGACACAGTCATTTCCCTTCTGACTGGTTTGTCTGACTCCCAGGTCAGAGCTTTTAGGCACACAAGTACACTTGCTGGTAAGTAAAATAACTACCATATTCATTCTTTTTCATGGAGTTTGCTATATGTGTTTTAGTCTACTTAAGCTCTCTTGAGATGAAATGTTGAAATATACTGTGTTCCTGACAAATTAATCTGAAGAATTTGTGTTATCAAGAGTAAAATGTTTGCATGTTTGCCAAGATGGCAATTAACAGCCTTAAAAATAAAAAGAAAATTTCTGGCTGTCAAATATTTTCTTACATGTGTACTTTTTCCTATATATATTATAACAGAGAAGTTTGAAAAGACCACTGTGAAATACACTTTGGTAAACCTAATTAATGATAGTTGAAATTCCACGTTTATACTATTTTTTTTCTTCTTTCTACTTTTTTTTTGATGCCAGTGTTAGGGCTTGAACTCAGGGCGTAGGTGCTGTCCCTGAGCTTTTTTGCTCAAGGTTAGTGGTCTACCTATCACTTGAGCCATAGCACCACTTCCAGCTTTTTGGTAGTTAATTAGAGATAAGAGTCTTACAGACTTTTCTGCCTGGGCTGGCTTTAACCATGATCCTCAGATCTCAGCCTCCTGAGTAGCTAGGATGATAGGTGTTGAGTCACCAGTACCTGCCTCTTTTATTCTTCTTTTTTTGGGGGGTAGGGGTGGGGTCAGTCATGGGGCTTGTACTCTGGGCCTGGGTGCTCTTCCTCAGCTCTTCAGCTCAAGGTGAGTGCTCTGCCACTTGAGCCACAACGCCACATCCAGTTTTCTGAGTGGTTTATTGGAGATAAGAGTCTCACGGCCTTTCCTTCCCGGGCTGGTTTTGAACCGTGATCCTCAGATCTCAGCCTCCTGAGCAACTAAAATTATAGGTGTGAGCCACTGGCGCCGGGCTTTACTGCTCTTTTAAAATATACAAAGTGTCCAGGCCCAGAGTTCAGGCCCCACGACCAGACTCCCCTCCCCCACCCCCCCAAAAAAGGTGTATAAAATTTGTTTGAAACAATCAATCCTATACAGTAAAGTAGCATGTATTCTTCCTATTACTTTTACTAATAAACATGTCTTAAAACACATATATCTAAACTTTAATTAACCTATAGTTAATATGGAAGAGCTGAGAGATTGCAGATTTGCTTCACACTTTATTTTAGAATTATCTTGACAACTTGTCACCTAACTATGTTCATTTTTTTTGTTTTTCCACAAGATGATTTTGTTAATTTAGGAATCATTATATTTTTTTCCTCTAGCTTATTAATTGAGCTTACCTAACATGACTACTTTTTTATTCATAAAATGGAATGTGTATTTATATGCACATATGCCTGTAGATAAATATTTAAATATTCCCAGTTTACATTTTCAGTAGGAATAATTTTGTTTCTATTCACCTTAATTATTACCATGAGGGAACCAGATTTAGATTCATTCTTTTTCTTGATACTTAAATTTAATATCATTTATTTACATTAGAAGTCTTGGTTCTTAAACTTTGGCATATATCAAAACCCTTTTAAAAGTCTGTGTCAGCAGAATTTAACAGATTTCTAGGTGATGTTGATTCTGGCTTGGGGAATATACATTACTACACTGCTACATATAAAATTTAATTATTCTCTGGTTCGACCTGTGTCATAAAGGTAGTAAGATGTTATTTGTAGTCAGATGCATTTCCTCTTTTTCTTAAACTATTTAGTGGATACAAGTGTCCCTTATTATCTTTCTTAGAGTAGTATGCCAAACATATTTGAAACATAGTTTTGGAGGGTAGTTTCTTTTTTGTCATTATTTTAGAGAAAAACAGAGGTGTTTTTACCTCTCTGTTAAATGTTTAGTCAAATAAAAATACAGCAACTTTCTGGAGAGAAAACTATTTGTGTTTGAAGAATATCTGTTCCCTCATTGTTAGAAAAATCTTACACTCAATTGTATATTTTAAAAGTTGTCTGTTATACATTTTTTTCTAATTTCTTGAATGTTAGTCTTTTCCACATTTGGTCTTTGTTTTGTTTACTTGTTTAATATGTTCTACTTCTTTTGCATCTTCTTTCTATGTACAGTAATGCCCATTTACCTGGTTGTCATAATCATTTAACATAAGGTAGAAATTGATTCTGAATGCTGCAGCTGCTGTCATAAAAATTAACACTATTACCTTGATATATAAATAAATCATTTGGTTTCCCATGGCCAGGACAAGAGGAAGCAAAAATTCATGGAAGATTTCCTTCAGATACTCTCTTGTTGATATTATTTTGAAATGATGATTTACAACATAAAGGAAAATAAAAATTATATATCTCAAAAGTACAGCACAAACTGGGTTCTTCTGTAGGAGTAAGCTACTTCTGTTCAATCCAGAAACCTATGAGTATATAAAAGAATATGACCTAAACATATGCCACATATAGAATTACTTAAGAAGAGAAAATATAGAAGTATGTACAGTATTTTGACTCTTAAAACATTTTCTTGGTAAGGCCAGTAGCTGATGCCTGTAATCCTAGCCACTTGGGAGGCTAAAATCTAAGGATCCTGGTTCAAAGCCCACTCAGGCAGGAACGTCTGTGAGAATCTTATCTCCAATTGACTACAAAAAGCCAGAAATGGAGCTCTGGCTCAAGTGGTGGAGTCTAGCCTTGAGCACACAAGCTCAGGGACAGCACCCAGGTCCAAAGCTCAAGCCCCAGGACCAGCATAAAAACAAAAACCAAAGCATTTTCTTGGAATTGGGCTAGCTCAGTGGTGGACTGACTCTACCATTCTGTCCGTGGCAGAAGTCCAGAGTTCAATCCCAGCATCCTCCCCTCACCCTGAAAAAAGATAAGCCAAAACAAGAACTTGTGCGTTTTTTTGAACAGTGCACTTTAATTCTTTCTTACTTGTTCTTCAGTGCCATGTAAATGATGTATTTCTGTATTTTAACTGCCTTTTTTATGATGGCCCATTTTCCTTCTCCTTCCCATTGGCTCATTTCCAGAAGCGTTTATTGTACTATTTTTTTTTGTCTGTATTCATCCCTTTGGTCGTCTCCATCTGCTATTTGGATGTATGCTTATATATATATATTTTTTTCATATGGCTTTTCTCATATCCATTTTGCATTGAACAGCTCTCTCTTCGCACTAGTAATAGCCTTTAAAATTGCTTAATAAATGCCATTTGCTTCACCTAACTTCTTTTCCTTATTTTGAAGATAAGTTACATTCTGAATTATTTTATGAAATCAGGTGTCAAAAAAATACACAGTATTTAACATTATGGTTATATTAATTTAGTCATTCTCTAAAGTTACTACAAAATACTACTGTAATTCCCATTTGTCTACCCAAATGACCATATCTTCCAAAGCTCATTTGTATAAAGTATGAGATTTATTGGTCACGAACCTTTCAACTAAGCACGGCAAGTTTGCTGAGAACTTAATTCTAGGCTGGATAATAATTATCCATCTTTTATGAGCTTTTTGTTCACATCTTTGCCCTCTTTTTTTTAATGGTATGTATACAAGACATAGATTAAAAGATAATCATTTTTATTCACTTTGCAGGACAAGTCTTGGGGACTAGATAAAATGGGCAGGAACATTTAATCCTCTGCTTCAAAGACTATGTGCATGGACAGTTGCAAGGCAGTTATGGCCAGATATGATTATCGGCTTTGGAATAAAATGCTCCCTGACATTGCTTATATCTTAGCTGAGAAGAGAGACCATCAGGTTAGTTATTTTGTAGGGTACAGATGTAATGAGTTCCGTAGCTTTATAAGTCACCAGAGTGGTCTTTATTAGTAGTACTTTCTATGCTTTTCAAATATCCCATTTTCTTGTTATGAATTAATTAATGTGTCCCTATTGTCAGTATTTATTCATTGCATATAATTGTATACTATACTTTTTCCTTAAAACTTTTCAGCATTCTGTAGCTCTTTTGATCTAATTACTCCACAATTAGAAGTATAAGTATTGTTTTTCCATTGGAGATAGCCTTTCTTTTGGGAATACTTTTTATCAGTAAGTTGTAACAGACTGTTAGAAAATACATACTATATTTTCCTTATTTCTGTTCTCTTCAGCAGAATGTCCATTTACTCATCCATTTTAATAAAGAAGCTTCACATTGCAGTACAGTTTTTTTTTACTGTAAAAACATCAGAATTAAGTACCCTCATTTCTTTTGTAGTCACTATCTTCATTGTACATATTAGAACATAGTTTATGGTTTTACCTTCATAAAAACATTTTTGTCATAATTCTAGTGGGTTTACAGTCTGAGGCTAGAGACGTTTTTCCCATTTCTGTGCAGTTTTTATATTTTATGAGAAAGTAATTTTTTCCAAGTAAAAAATTCTTTGATTTACCACTTTTTAGATTATGAAAACAATATTCTTCAAGAATTTTTATCATAATTGCAGTTTTATGTAGGTGTTTGCTTATAAAATAATGCCAATATTTCCTGAGTTGTTGATTTCAAGTATGTCATGTAAGAATATTAATTTAATTATTTTATTTTTAATTTTCTCACATACTTTTATATAGCTTAAGCTACCTGTCACTTCTAAGATGAAAGTGCTTATTTGAACTAAGAATTCAAAATTTCTATTAATAATGACATAATTTATTCTGCTGTCATTGGTTCCCAAAATGAATTTGAGAAGAATTAGAAATGTGGTCAAGAACATCTATGTGGGCATCTTGATCACTGGTTAACAGTAAGTCACCTAGATGCTTGAGGGATTAAACATTTGTTTATAGCTTATTACTTAACTTTGTAATGTTGACATATGTCTCTGAAAATTACAATCTCTTTTCTCTGATTTTAATTATATGAGTGAATGGTAGAATGAGTTCTGGAGCCAGACTTACTGCATGCATAGTCTTGTTTTCCTTTTACTAGTTGGATAACCTTGGACAACTCCTTATCTGGCTACACTCTTTTAATGCAAAATGAAGAAGTAATGACAGTGATTACTAGGTGCACTGCTGGCTCACACCTGTAGTCCTAGCTACTCAGGAGGCTTAGATCTTAGTATCAGGGTTCAAAGCCAGCCAGGGAAGTCCGTGAAAATCTTTTTTTTTTTCTTTTTGCTAGTCCTGGGGCTTGATCTCAAGGCCTGGGCACTGTCGCTGAGCTTCTTTTTGCTCAAGGCTAGAACTCTACCACTTGAGCCACAGCACCAGGGCTTCATGCATGCTAGGCAAGCACTCTACTACTAAGCCTCATTACCAGCCCTCCATGTTACCTCCAGTGAACTACCAGAAACTCGGAAGTGGGGCTGTGGTTCAAAAGTGGTAGAGTGCTAAGCTTGAGCAGAAGAGCTAAGAGCTTAGGGACAGTGCCCAGGCCCCAAGTTCAAGCCCACAACTGGCAAAAACAAACATAAAACACCCTTCTCCCCCCTCCCCCCCCCCCAAAAAAAAAGAACCACCACTACTACCTCTTACTAAAAATATTGAGAGAGCTTACAGTGGTGCCTGGCACTTAGTAGGTCTTTGAGTATTCTGTGTTAACCAGTAGAGCTATTATTTGCTAAATGTTCATGCTTTTTCTCAGAATGTACTGAGTTTCCAATTCCTTATAATAGACTGTATTGCAAATGAGGAAATCAGAAGTAAACGAGTACATAAACTTGGAAAAAATGAAATCAAAGTGGACTCCAGGGGCTGGGAATGTGGCTTAGTGGTAGAAAGCTAACCAGCACAGAGAGGCTCAGGCCCTGAGTTCAAGCCCCAGGATTGGCCAAAACAAAACAAAAAAACCAGACACCAAAGTGCATGCTAGTGTGTGTAATTCTCTGGCATATACTGGAGACTGATAACAGGTTTGAGGTCAGGCTGGTCAAAAAGTTTATGTGATTCCTTCTCCCCACCTCCATCCCAAATAGTAGCTGAATATGGTGTACATGCCTCTCAAACCAGCTACAGGGAAAACTGAGTTTGGGAAGATTATAATTCCAGGCCTGACCTGGCAAAAAGTTTCATGAGGACCCTCCCCAATCACTATAAAAGGTTGGGTATAGTGGTACACGTTTGTCATCTCAGCTATACCAGGAAGTTTAGTTAGGAGCATTATGGTCCAGCCTGGCCCCAAAGTGAAACTTCATCTCAAAAATAACCAGAGCAAAAGGGCTGCTGGGATTATACAAGCAACAGAGTGCCTGCCTGGTGAGTCTGAAGGCCTACTTCAGTTCAGAACTTACCCCCCTGCCCCCAAATTTGATGCTAATCAAACTAACAGCATACATTTTCATTTCCATTTGACTCCAGAACTCATATCCTGTTAATTAAATTCACTAGGTCACTAGATTTTCATAATTCTTAATGAGATAGATTATGAATAGGACTTGAAAATTTTAGAAACGTCTCTCCCAGAAAATAAACTATAGTTACAATCTTTTTTGCCCTGTTGCTCTTATATGTTCTGTGTATCGGTGTGTGTGTGTGTGTGTTACTGGGGATTGAAGTAGGACCTCACACACACTAAGAAAGTACTTAACTAGTAAGCTATAGCCCCTGCCCTGTATTTTATTTTTTCTATCATAAATTCTTTAGTTCTTCTAGATTTCTTTTCATTGTTTTGTACTTTTACCCTTTGTTCCTTAACATCATCATTTACGTCTTCTTCATCTATTGTCCAGGTTTTATTTGGTTTTCTAATGGACTTACTTTTTTGGGGGGTTGATCATGAGGCCTGAACTCGGCCTGGTCTCTGTCCCTGAGCACTTCAGCTCAAGGCTAACATTTTTCCACTTGAGCCACAGTACCACTTCTGGCTTTTTTCTGCTTATGTGGTACTGAGAAATCGAATCTAGGGCCTCATGCATGCAAGACAAGCGCTCTACCACCTTCCCCGGCTGCTTTTTTTTTTTTTTTTTTTTTTTTTTGGTGAAGAATTAATGTCCAACAATAGTTGTTTATGAACCTACAAATAACACCATCCCATGTAATTATACCCACAAAATAAAATGTAACTTCAGAACTGTAATTACAATTAGAGAAATTATCAAAGTTTTCTGGCTTTAGTTAGGTTACATTTTTCCCTTTTGCTGTTTTGCTTTCTGTCCATAGGTCTCAAAATGGGCTTGCTTTTGTAAGCCAGTTTTTTTTTTTAAGACATTATTTTGAAAAACACTTTATAAGCATTATATATCTCATATATTTATTTTATATATTTTAACCTTACCTCCTCATTTCTATAGTATTGCTAAAAACAAGAATAGTTTTACCTCATAGTACTATTATGAAGCTTAAGTAAAATAATTTTTTTTGTTTTTTGTTAGTCGTGGAACCTAAACTCTGGGCCTGGGCGCTGTCCCTCAGCTCTTCAGCTCAAGGCTAGGTGCTCTACCACTTGAGCTACAGTGCCATGTCTGGCTTATTTTGCTTATGTGGTGCTGAGGAATCAAACCCAGAGCCTCATGCATGTGAGGCAAGCACTCTACCACTGAGCCACCTTACCAGCCCAAGTAAAAGACTTTTTGCTAATGCATTGAACAGGAATTTTTATACTTTTAATTTTAAAAATATATTTGTTGTAGATTTTAGATGTCCTTCAATTTATTTGACTTTCTTGCCATTGTTTTTACGTCTTTTGTCTTTTTAATCTTGTGCCATCTTTTTTTTTTTTTTGCCAGTCCTGGGGCTTGAACTCAGGACCAGGGCACTGTCCCTGAGTCCCTGAACTTCTTTTGGTCAAGGCTAGCACTGTACCGCTTGAACCACCACATCACTTCCAGTTTTTTCTGTTTATATGGTACTGAGGAATTGAACCCATTCATGCTAGGCAAGCACTCTACCACTAAGCCACATTCCCAGCCCCTGTGCCATCTTAAAAAAAAAAATGTACACACACACACACACAGACATACATGTATATACACACATACATTCTCCTTTTAGTGTAAAATATTACCTGACAGCTTCTTGGGAATAAAATGGAATACTGAGGAAGTATATATATTTAGGTATATATTTAAGGTATTGGATGCCTAGAAAGAATGTTGTGTCCTTTTCCTTAATATTAATACTTGGTTATTTTGCTCAGAATTGGTTTTTAACTTCTAGTGTTTTTGCTGAAAAGTCTAATGCTTGTTGAGGCTTCAAATTCTGTTTTTTGCCTTAGTAAGTCCTTATATTTTTCTCTTTGTAGTATTCTGAAATTTCATAGTAAAATGAAATTTTGCTGTATGTGCTGTCTCTCCGCGCCCCCCTCCCCCCAGCACACCCCCTCCCCCATTGGTTTTGCTGGAGATACCTTCTTAAATTCTTGTTGGTTAGATGTTAATCTGTTTAATTCTAAATTTCTTCTTTTTGGTCTGTTTTCTTTCTTTTTAATTTCCTTACATTCTTTAAATTTTTATTGCACTGAATTTTGACTATTATTTTGTTTCTAAGAGTTCTTTATTAACTTTCCCAGGACATTTTTCCATATTCTATGTATTAAAAATATTCTACCTTATTTTTTTCCTTGTTTATTTGTGTGTTAACTGTTTCTTTGAAAGTTTTCCCTAATCCCATAGCTAACTGTTAGAAGTTCTTCTGATTCTCTGCTTTGATCCCTGTCTTTCATATTACAAACATTCTTCAATGATAGTTCTTGACTCTTGGCCTTGAGAGTAAGATACTGAAAAACCAGCAGCAAACTGCCAGGGTGGGAAAGGCAGGGCTGGTCCTCATCCTGTCTATTTATTGTCTGATCTTTCACATGACTGATGAAGGAAATGCCAGGATTGCCTGGATTTACTAAGGATTTGGAATTTACTTGGTTATCGAACAGACTAAGATTTCAGACTGTCTTTGCCCATGTTCTGTTGAACTTAGTTTTAGTTTGTTGTGTTCTCCTCCCACCCCTGTGTTTCTGTGTCCTATAGAAGAAAGTGGCCTTTTAGATAGTTTGTCCTGTTGGTCCTCCCCGTGGCTGGATTTAAATGCCCTGTGCTCATCCTCCTATTGGCCTTAATTCATGTATCATATATTTGGGGTTTGGCCTTGAAGGTATCTCATGAATTCATTACAGATGAAAATTGTTTTCTCCTTGTTGTTTTGTTTGGGATTTTAAGAGAGATTATTTAAATTTTTATCATTTGACATTGGAAGTTTACTATTTATGTAGACTTTGTGCAACCAAACTGAGAATCTTCCTTCTCTTAAAATCTCATTTGTCAAAAAGCTTTTTAAGAAAATCTAATTTGTCCCATTACAAAACCTGGATTTCTTGTGTCAGGCATGGGATCAGCGCCGGTAGCCACTGGTATTGAAGAGGTGAAGTTAGGAGAATTACTTGAGCCAAAGAGCTTGAGGCTGTTCTGAGCAACATAATCTTCCATTTCAGAAAAAGGTTTTTAGTATGCAATTAGCATTTCAAAAATAAAGCATCACTAAGTATAAATGCAGTTTCTCTTATGTCTCAGCTTATGTTTAGAGAAACATAAATAGAAATAGTCAGATATTGATTAAAAGGATCAATGTTTAGAATCCTATTTTCAGACATCCCATTGGCCGGTAACTTTTTTCAGTGATTTTTCTCCTATTCAGACACTAAATGAGTTTGTACTACGTATTTAATGTCCTTCACACACTGTATGTCCTTTCATTCTGTGGTCACTTACTTCCTAACCTTCCCTACCTTTTCTATTATAGTCCCGGAAAAACCTTGTTATCTCCACATACTCAACCTCCACCTGAGAGTACCTGCCTTACTAGTAGCTGGAGAATGCTTTGCATCTTCCTGAATATTTATCCCAAACATCTCCTATACTTTCTCCTTCATGTTTAGATCATTTGTCTTTTTCTAATGGCAATTGACAGAAGAGAGCCTTCAATGATTAAACCTTTGTATCTGCAACTATACCATATGCTCTGTTGTTTCTCTTACTATGGCTCCCCCTGTGGCTGGTCCTGGTACTCAGCTGTAAATTCACTCCCTCTACATACACCTACTTCACAACTGCTCTTCAGATATTCAGATACTGCTTCTCACCTTCGTTTTCCCCCTTTCATTATGTAATACTTACTATTATACTGATTTATTGTGAAAGCCCTCCTCTTTTATAAACCCTTTTGTCTGTGTAGGTTTCCAGAGAAACAGGACCATTAGAGAAACGCTTAAAAACAAACCTCCCTTTCCTCCTCTCTCTTTCCCACTCCTTCTTTGGCCTCTCCTCTTATTTTAGCAACTTGAATTAACACAACTGTAAAATGTGGCAAACTTAATCTGAAAGGCAAGCCAGCAAGCTAGAAACTCAGGCAGGAGTTTTTGCAGCTTTGACTCTAACGTCTGCATGACATTCCCAAATGAGAAAGTTCTAATATTTTATTCTGCAGTCTTCAGATTTTTTTCCTCTGAAAAATGTGCTTTCCCCTTAATCCTTCGTGGGTGAGTTCTACGCACGTTGCTGGAGGAACAGCCTTCCCTTTCTTCAAGTCAGCTGTCTTTTGTTTTGTTTTGTTTTTGGTTCAAGACTGGTGGTACCAGATACTTTTGCACCGTACCACTTGAGCCACGCCTCCAGCCCCAAGTCGTCTGATTTTATATGTTAATCATATGTTTAGAATACTTTGAAAAGTGCCTGGTGCCTGTGGCTCAGTCCTGCCATCCTAGCTACTCAGGAGACTGAGATCTGAGAATTGCAGTTTGAAGCCTGCCTGGCTAGAAAAGTCTGTGATACTCTTATCTCCAATAAATTACTCAGGAAAAGCACTCTGGCTCAAGTAGTAGAGTGCTAGCCTTTAGAAAAATAATCTCAAGGACAGTACCCAGGCCCCGAGTTCAAGCCCCAAGAATGGCATTATTAAAAAACAAAACAGGGGCTGGGAAGGTGGCTCAGTGGTAGAGCGCTTGCCTTGCATGCCTGAGGCCCTGGGTTCGATTCCTCAGCATCACATAAGCAAAAAGAAAAAAGCCGGAAGTGGCGCTATGGCTCAAGAGGTAGAGTGCTAGCCTTGAGCTGAAGAGCTGAGGGACAGCGCCCAGGTCCAGAGTTCAGGCCCCACGACCGGACCAAAAACAAAAAACAAA
Organism: Dipodomys spectabilis; assembly: GCF_019054845.1. NCBI lineage: Eukaryota > Metazoa > Chordata > Mammalia > Rodentia > Heteromyidae > Dipodomys > Dipodomys spectabilis. Next base: position 309,652 of record NW_024871219.1, read on the forward strand.
AAAACAAAAAAAAACAGACCTTGACTGTAATGCCTGGATTGCTGTTTGATTAAAATAACTGGTTATGATATCGTAGCTAACTCATCACTTCTGAGATGAAGTAGCAGCCTTCCTTTGATTCCTCATGCTCCACAAGCTGTGATCACACCACTGTCTTTCTCTTCAAACAGAAATCTCAAAAGGTTTGTTTATATTGTCTCCCCTCTCTTCCTTCTAACTCTCCTTGAAGCTCCTCAATTGTCTCTTACCTCCCTGCTTCTGATGTGCATGCAGCAGGCTTATGGCCTAAATTAGTTGGCAGCTTCCATTTTCATCGTTCTCTTTCTTGAAAGACATAGCTGCTTCTTCTTTCTTGGAACTTTATCTTTGCTTCTTTCTGGAAACAAGTCCTGGTGGATTATAGCCAAATTGTAAATATTGAATTATCTTGACAAATCTTCAGATCTTTCCTTTTTTTTTCTTTTCACATGGTCTTTACCAAGGAAGTAAAATCCAGGTCTGTGGTTTTATAATTTTATGAAAAGAAAATGAGAAAGTGGAACTGTGGCTCAAGTTGTAGAGCACTAGTCTTGAGCAAAAAGGCTCAGGAACAGCCCTCAGGCCCTGAGTTCAAGCCCTAAGACTGCCACAAAGAAAAGAAGAAAGGAGTTTGACATAGGTGACAATAGTAACATGACTTCATATTCATTATGTGAGTCATTACGTGGTGAAATACCTCTTTTCTATCCCTGGCTCTTAGCCACCAAATTCTCATCCCTGTGTACTACCCAACTTGTGACTTCCCTTGAAGACACTTTATATATGACCTGTCTTCAGCAAGGAGTTGCTTTCAACTTTTTATGGTAATGAACTTACAGAAAACTTCTTGTTATCAACACCTATTTGCAAACTGCATTCTGAGCGGCGTTGTACTCAGACATCATCGATGTCTGATGTCAAGATGTAGCTGACAGATGAAATGTAAACGTCCAAGTATTCACCTGGACAGAAGGAAAACACTTCAGAAGCCATGTCACATATAAAGGCTGAATTAGTCAAGTCAAATTTTATAAGTACTCTGTACAGAAGTCAGTCCCTTTCAGTGGACTCAAAACATAATTCCCATTTCTCACCTAAAATGAAAGTTGATCCATAATACCTAGAGAGCAAGGTTTTAGCTGAAAAATTCCTGGAAATTTATAGAGCATTTTACATTTGTATTAGTTTTAGTATATTGATCATGTATCCTGACTGGGAAAAGAGGCTTGTTCCATAAGGACAGTTGGCATTTGAGATACAACAGGACATGTGGCTGAAAGCAGCCTTCACTAGATTCAGAAAAAGCCATCTGGCTTATCTTCCAGTGGTGAATTCCAGCCACTACTGATGTTAATTATAATGTTTTCCAACGCTATCTTTCAAGTCATTTTGCTTTTGAGATTGAGTTTAGACTGAACTACACAGTACTAGGTATCACTCTGTGTATGCAAACAAGCTCTGATATACTGCTGCCCTCCCTAGGGCAGTTTGGGAGCTAGTCTCCTTTCTTCTACAAATTATTATGTAATCAAATATTCAAATACTGACAAAACATGTATTGTTATATTTTAAAACACTATTTCTGAATGTAACTTTTGGTTACTGTATTCCAAGGAAAACTTTTCTATTAAATGTATTTCTATATGTTTACTAATTTAAATACATTTTTTTCAGGATTATATATTGTCATATATTATTTTAAGGGTCACAGAAATCACTGTTAAAATGGAGCTGGCCAAAATGTAGGTGGGGCTTCAGAATACCAATGTGTATGTGTGTGGGGGTGGGTAGGTAGGTAAACAAATCACTGTGTGCCTTATATAGATAATTAAAGGGAAATAGTAAAGTGTATAATTAAAGGGAAATAGTGAAAAATGCATGTTTTTGTCTATATACATGCTTGCAGTTAGCTTAGTCAGTTTTTCAGAAGCACTGAACAGTATTTCGTGGGGTTTTGTTCTTTGTTGGGCATGTCCTTGGGGCCTGGGCACTGTCTCTGAGCGTTTTCATTCAAGGCTAGTGCTGTACCACTTTGAGCCACAGCGCCATTTCTGGTTTTCTGGTGGTTAATTGGCGATAAAAACCTCACACTTTTCTTTTTGGAACTGGCTTTGATCAGATCTCAGATTTCAGCCTCTTGAGTAGCTAGGATGACAGATGTGAGCCACCAGCACCTAGATCAGATGAACAGTATTTTGTCATAATTGAACATTGATATTTTTATATGAATAAGCCTGGAAAGGGGTAATTATTTACCAGCATAAAACCTTTTTATTTCTTTACCAATATTCCCCATACTCTATCTCAATAATGAAAATAAATATGAAAAAAAGTTTGAGGCTTGTACATTCTTTTTGTTTAAATGATGTAAACAGAAAAATAAGAGAAGGAAAAAGTGAGAGAAGGAGTGGCATTGTCCAAAAATAAATTTACCCATGAAAGTGGTGCTGTGGCTCAAAGTGGCAGAACATTAGCCCTGAGTGAAAGAGCTCAGGGACTATGTCCAGGCACTGAGTTCAAGCCCCACTACCAGAAAAAGAAAGAAAGAAAGAAATGTACTCCTTACCTGATTTACATAACTGTAATAGCTTTGTATATAATCTTTATAATAAAAATTTTTAAAGGGAAAATAGAATTTACGCATGAACATTTAAAATATGTGAATGCCTGCTAGAGAATATATAAATAAATAAGTCTTGGAAATTCACAGAATATATTTTGATGAACATAATGAATTTTAGGGCCAGTGTACTTTACAGGAATTAGAAATTTACAGTTCATTCAAGTGAGAGGACTGTCTTTTGAGGGCAAAGATAAAGAATTGACTGTAAATAGGGCACCTGTGATTCTTCTCAGTAAATGCATTTGGGAGCATTTGTGGACACAGATTTGGTGGCCAGGTAGATGAGGCTTGGCGAGTCTGCCCTCACTAAAGAGTGTTTTTGAGGAGTGAAGAAAGGCATTGTTGAAGATGCTACTTAAAAATCTTTCCTAATAGTACTTAAGATGAGGCTGTTTTTAAGTGGGAAAGTGGAGAGTAAGAGGATACATTTATATATTGTCATTTAAAACTTTAAAATTATCCCTGCATTATAAAAGAAATAGTCCCCCCCCTTCATCCATTTGCTTTGTGAATTTATGATCTCACAGACAATGATTTGTTTCAGAGATAAATGTTAAGGTATCCCTTTATTTTGTAGCCATGAAGCTCATGACTGCTCTGGTGAACGTTGCCTTAAACCTCAGTATTCATCAGGATAATACCCAGAGACAGTACGAGGCTGAGAGAAATAAAATGATTGGGAAGAGAGCCAATGAAAGGTTGGAATTACTACTTCAGAAACGCAAAGAGGTAAGTAACTGATGGACTTCCAATTTGTAAATGTGTAAGAAATACACTTTGTTTTCCCTGTTAAAAATGTTTTAAATTTTCTTAACATATTTTAAATTAGATTATTTCATCTATCTCAGCCCCTTTTTCCTTTTATGCTACAAATCCAACTGAAAGTCTCATACATTTACCACCAAGCTACACACTGAGGTCTTGTTTGCAGTTTTACAACAAAATTTTCATGTGTGTGTTCAAAGTGCATTTAAGCTGGGCGTCGGTGGCTCACACCTATAATCCTAGCTACTGAGGATCGTGGTTCCAAGCCAGCCTGGGCAGGAAAGTCCATGAGACTCTCTATCTCCAATGAACCACTAGAAAACTGGAAGTGGTGCTGTGGCTCAAATGGTAGAGCACTGGCCTTGAGCTGAAGAGCTGAGGGACAGCGCCCAGGCCCAGAGTTCAAGCCCTACGACCAACCCAAAAAAAAAAAAAAAAAGAGTGAATTTAAACTGAGTCCTTTCGTAGGAGACATTGTTAATTTTTGGCCAGGGATGAGCTGTACTAGTTTCTGAATTTAGAATTTGCATTTGCCTGGCAGGCATTCTGCTTGAGCCAAGCCTCTGATCCAATAGGAAACATTTTTATTGATCTAATTGTGGAAAAATATTTTACTTTGTCGTATTATTTTACCTTTTAGTTGAAAAAAGAGTATCTCATTGCAGAGCGACTGCATACATGTATCCAAAAAACTTACATTAAATCATTAGCTATATTATGTTAGTTCGATAAGACTATTGTATCCAAGGGCCACGTGGAGTTGGCTTCAAGGAAAGAAATGTATTGTCTCACTCTGTGGAGGTGTGCTAGTCAGAATTTTCATCTTTGTGACAAAAGCCTGAGACAGGCAACTAAAGGCACAGTTACTTTCTCTTAATACATTGGTTTCAGAGTTTTAGTCCAAGCTCTGCTGTATGCATTGCTTGGGCTCAGGGGTGATGCTGAAGAGCATGCTGGCAGGAACATATGGCCAGACTGCAAGCGTTTCACATCTTTCAGCTCTACTTTCCAGTCCTGACTCTCACTGCAAAAGCTAGGGAAAAGAAGCCAGCAATAATCAGGCAACAGTCTGAATTCTGGGCTGACTTGAAAATTCCTCCTATGGATTCATCAGCCACCTTTAAATTCCACTTCCCACCTTTGCCAGAATGTCACACAAGGTACCTCCAGTTCAGTTACCACCTGAAACCTACAAGGTGATAGTGAAAGAAAATGTATCACTGAATATTATTACACAGGAATCACAGGAAAAATTAGAAAAAGAAATCAAGCATTGAAGGTCATTTCGTCTCAGTGATTTTATGGCTATAAACTCAGTTCTAACTATCAGCAACATTGCCTGAATTTTCATCTCCATAATAGTATTTTATGTTTTTGCTGCGTTCTACCACTAGTGACCAGAGTCCACTCTGTTGTCTCTTACGCTTGCACTTTGGGAAGTTGACTACTTTTAATTATAGGTTACTTAAATGCAGCATAATGTTTACATCCTTTAGGTACAGGAGGAAGTTGCTTGTACAGTGACAAAACATCCAATCAAAGATATGTCCCTTAATCATCAAAGACAGAAATCATACCCTGAGCTCCTGGTTCAGAGAGCTGTCTAGAATTCAGACATATTCCCAAAAGTGGATGATACTTTGAAGATGAAAGCCTGACCAAACTCAGCTACAAAATTCTTCCTTCTTAATCACTGTGTAGTTCGTGTCTAGAAAGTAATTGGTAGCAGAGAATAAAAATTTCTCAAACCACTGGGGTATAGCTGTAGAAATAATGAAATATAATCTCAAACATCATTGCACAATGAGCAAAAGAAAGGATACTCACCAGAATGAGAAGGGTTGGGAGTTTAAAACTAACTGTTCATTACAAATAAAATAGTATTCCCATTAATATTTTTATTGGTTTCTTTCGTTTCAGCTACAAGAGAATCAGGATGAAATTGAAAATATGATGAACTCTATTTTTAAGGGTATATTTGTTCATAGATACCGGTAAGGATTTTTTTTTAATTATTTACAAGTTCTGTAACTTTAAAAAAAATACTTTTTTTTTTAGTCTAATCTATACACTTGAATTTCTAGTGATTCAGTATGAATTAATGAAGTCATTAAATTATTGTGACCTTAGATAAAACTTTCACACTTGAAAATATTAAATGTCTTTCTTTTTGTCCTGTGGCCCTGTCTTGTTCCATGATCAACTGATACCATTTAAATATTTTGATAGGGGCTGGGAAGGTGGCTCAATGGTAGAGCGTTTGCCTTGCATGCCTGAGGCCCTCGGTTTGATTCCTCAGCACCACATAAGCAAAAAAAAAAAAAAGCCGGAAGTGGTGCTGTGGCTCAAGTGGTAGAGTGCTAGCCTTGAGCTGAGGAGCTGAGGGACAGCACCCAGGCCCAGAGTTCAGGCCCCACGACCAGACCCCCCCCAAAAAAAAAAAAATTAAAATATTTTGATAATAAAGAAAGGGTAGTGAAGGTTGGCCCTGCAAGTAAGTCTGTAACGAAAGATGGCACACAGCAGTGTGGTCACTTGTTTGTTTTCACCTGGGATCCTGAGAGCACTAACTGTTGAACAATTTTTCCTCGTGTTCCATTGCAAATGGTTTAGTGTGTCTCTTGTCAGGAAATTTTTTTTAATGTGATAAATTTTAAAAGGAACATTTAGAAAGGCAATTGTGGCTCACAACTGTAATCTTAGCTACTTAGGAAACTAAGATCTGAGGATCGTCGTATGAATCCAGTCTAGACAGGAAAGTCCATGAGACTCTTTATTTCCAGTTCACTACCAAAAAAGCCAGAAGTGGAGCTGTGGCTCAAGTGATAGAGCACTAGTCTTGAACATAAGAAGCTCAGGGACAGTGCCCAGGCCCCTGCGTTCAAGTCCCAGGACCAGCACCAAAAATAAGTAAATAAATAAATAAATAATCATGTGTGTATATATGTATTTATATAAGTTGTGTAAATTATAAGTAAATACACTTAGCTAACACAAGCCTAGTTTTTAGTTACTTTTGAGAGTACAGTTAATAAGTTAAGGAGATTGTTAAAGCAGGGAAATAAATTTTGTCTATGGTAATGTATATACACAAATAATTTTGATATTTTAAAAGAACATTTTAATTCAGAGTATGAAAAGATGTTTTGAAACATGTCAAGAACATTGAATAGAGATTATTGGAGTTCTTTGTCTTCTTTCTTACACAAACTATTCTTCTAATCCATTAATGCATTATTGACGTATATTTGGCAGAAAGAACGTAAGTATACCTGCACTGCAGTATTTATGAGGGCCAGTCAGATAATTTGATTGTGAGTGTGTGTGTGTGTATTTAAACCACCATCATGAATATACTCATCATCTTTAAAAACTATTTTTCCAGTACTCAGTAATTCTTCCCTTTCTGTCACTCTCACCTCCTTTGGTCCCTTTTTACTAAGACAGAATTTTACTCCTTTTATCAGTTTCTCCGAGAGCACTGCTTTAACTACTCCCTACCCTCCGTCATTTTACATGCTGTGTTCCCTGAAATGCCCTCCTCAGTGCACGTTAATCATCTTTCTGTAAGCAATCTCTGAGCTCTCAGATTCTTATTTGTGGACTAATAAAGAACACAGTATGATGTTCAGTGATTCCTTGAGTTGTTCATTTTCTCCTTTGTCTGTTTTATTTCCCTCAAAAAAAAAATGTTCTCTGTAGATAGACTCTTGGAAAATCTATTTTGTTTCCAGCCAAATCTTGCCAACAGAATTGGTTGAAATGTGAATTCATCTTAAAGTGCTGCAGTTCAGATTTTTGGCATCTGTAATTACTTCTTACTCCAGAGCTCTAGTGAGATTCCTGGTGCATGAGCAATAACAGGGCCAGTACCTACCCACATATTATCAAGCGTGTTTCTCCGCATTTATGTTGGCAGTCATTTAATTTATATTGTATCCTTTGTTAGGAGCATCACATTCTTGCCTCCATCCAGGCAATAAAAAACATGGAATTAAAATTCACCAGAGTTAAATTTCCCTTTTCTATAAGCAAAAAAAAAAAAAAAAGTGATTGTTAAAGAATGTAATCCAAATTTCCCATTTCTGTTTTCAGTGTTCATTTCAAGGCCCTTGTACTAAAATGGTATGCAAAATTAATCTGTCTTATGAATGTCTTTAATACCTTTCTTCTTGACTTAATGGCTCCCCCCCCCCCCCCCACCTCATTGTTTATCTTTATTTGGGGAGTTTTAAAATGCTTTTTCTAGACATTACTCTCCTTCCTTCCTTCCTTCCTTCCTTCCTTCCTTCCATCTTCTCTTTTCTTTTCTTCTTTGTCAGTCGTGGGGCTTAAACTCTGGGCCTGAGCACTGTCCCTCAGCTCTTCAGCTCAAGGCTAGCACTCTACCACTTGAGCTTCAGCGCCACTTCCAGTTTTCTGATGGCTTATTGGAGATAAGAGTTTCATGGACTTTCTTGTCGGGGCTGGCTTTGAACCACGATCCTCAGATCTCAGCCTCCTGAGTAGCTAGGATGACAGGTGTGAGCCACCGGCGCCCGGCTCTTTTTTTTTTTTTTTTGTCAGTCCTGAGGTTTGAACTCTGGGCCTGGGCACTGTCCCTCAACTCCTTTTGCTCAAGGCTAGCACTGTACACTTAAGCCACAGCGCCACTTCCACTTTCTTCTGTGATTTAGAGATAAGAGTCTCACAGACTTTTCCTGCTCAGGCTGGCTTCAAACCATGATCCGAAGATCTCAGCCTCTTGAGTAACGATTACAAGTGTGAGCTGACAGCCCATTTTAAATGGGATGAGGCAGTTGGGAAATGTAAATGAATTAAAAAAACCAGTCACGTATCAGAAAATACCTTTGTATGAAAACATGCTGTTTATCAGAGAATATGTGGAAACACATCCATTTAAATCTGTTAGTTCCTTGAGAGCAAAAAAGCAATGTTTAGTAGTAGAAAAATCATGGAGAAGCTAAAACTTTACTGGAAGCCAGAAGAACAATCTGGTGTGGGTGACCGGAATACAATGGAGATGATTTTAAGCATGAGGATGACCATGTCCATGCTGCCACGGTGGAGCCGAATTTATGGAGCAGACGAGACAGTTTGTCATCAGATTGATAAGGATTCTTTTTTTTTTTTTTTTTTTTTTGTCGGTCGTGGGGCTTGAACTCTGGGCCTGGGCGCTGTCCTTCAGCTCTTCAGCTCAAGGCGAGCGCTCTACCACTTGAGCTACAGCGCCACTTCCGGTTTTCTGGTGGTTTATTGGAGATAGGAGTCTCATGGTCTCTCCTGCCCGGGCTGGCTTTGAACCGTGATCCTCAGATCTCAGCCTCCTGAGTAGCTAGGATTACAGGCGTGAGCCACCAGCGCCCGGCTGATAAGGATTCTTAATAGTACTAAAATTAGTATTAGGATGTTTTTGTCCCTCTCCTTTTGTCCCCCCCCTAAACTTGGTAGTGTTAAAGCATCAGTTACTATGTCATAATTTCTTTGGGCCAGGAACATTCTTCTGTCCATTCAGAAAGTTAGAAAAAAGTTTATAAAATGTTTCGTCATAAAGAAATGATAAATATTTGAGGAAATAAACATATTTAACCCAATTTAAATATTATGTATTGCATACGTATATTGAAACATCACATTTGACCTTATTAATACGATACATTTTATGCTTAAGTGTCAGTGAAACTGAAGATTGTAATCTGCACTATTGTTTGGGAAGAGCATTTCCTCCATTTTTATCCTTAGGCAATGACATGAGCCTAGAATGGAGATTTATTAAAACAAGGAATGAAATATGAGTTCTCACACTTACTTTGTCAAGAGAGAAAGACAAGGAAGAAATCCCTTAATAGTAAGAAGTGGCAGATTGCCTTGTATAATTTAGAGAATTTTGAAATATTTTAATATTTTAGATATACTTGTTAAATCAGAAGTCTTGAAGATTAATTTCAAAAATAATTTAAGATTCACCCTATCTTTCGTAATCCTTCTTTTCAAGCTAGGCATAACAGCCTGGGTTAGGTGAGATAAAAGTGTTAGCAGCTGCATTTGTTTACAATTCATAAATGAACTGAGGAGTAGGAAAACCATCCTAAGAGTATTACATTGGATACCTACAAGGAGATGAAGGGCCATCTAGACAGCAAGCTAGAATCCTGACATCGAGAATTGTTTTGCCCCTGCACTGCTACATAGGCACAAAGACAATTCCTCTTCTAAGTGACTGGATCATTATTCTCCATTCCTTGGCTTTAAAAAAATACTTAATTAAAGACGAAGGGCCTGTGGCTTGTATCAACTGCTAGGCGTTAATCTATACATGTACAGAGTAGCTATACATATATAGCTTAATTCTCAATAAATGAATTTAAAGTTTTAGATTTTGTAATTGATCGAATATTTTTATTTTTTGGTCAGTGGTGGGGCTTGAACTCAGGGCCTGGGCTCTGTCCCTGTTCTTTTTTGTTCAAAGCTAATGCTCTACCTCTTTGAGCTACAGCACTAATTCCCCTTGGTTTTCTGGTGGTTAATTGGAAATACGAGTCTCACACTTTCCTGCCTGGATTGGCTTCTAACCATGATCCTCAGATCCCGGCTCCTGAATAGCTGGAATTACAGATGTGAGCCACCAGCACCCTGAAACTATTGAATATTTTTAAATAATAGTATTTCTGTATAATTGTGCCCCATAGATGTATAACTAGTTTGTGTTAACATAAAATTTTCTCTTTAATTTATTAGATATGTAGTAGCTTACAGAACTTTTATAGAGACAAAATTCATGAGTTCTACATTATTCTATAGTTGGATGTGGTAATCTCTGGTTTTCTCCAAAGATTCAATATGTTTGTTGGCCCAATAATAACCTATGAGACTCTCAGAAAGCTCCAAATGCCATTGCCAGACCCAGTGAAACTAAAGCATCAGGCAAAAAGGCATTACATAGTGTGATCTTGGTAGTTCTTATTTTACAGAAACTATAGAAACAAAACAAACCAGAAACTTCAGAGTGGAAACCTTTGAAGGAAATATAAGAGTAGAAGCAATACTTAGAGGCCAAGCCTCATGGGTACTGCAGCTGAATGTTCACAGGTTCAAGCCCAGCCTAAGATACATAGCAAGACTCTTTCTCAGAAAAATGAAAAGGAAATATTTTTTAAATTTCTGTTTGAAAATGAAGATACGTACATTCCAGCTTTGAATATAAATCAGAGGGTTTTCCCCCTCTTTCCCTTTTTAGTGATGCAATTGCTGAGATCAGAGCCATTTGTATTGAAGAGATTGGAGTGTGGATGAAAATGTATAGTGACGCCTTCCTAAATGACAGCTACCTGAAGTATGTTGGCTGGACTCTGCACGACAGGGTAAGTTACTGCCTTCCAGGCTGTGATGAGAGACATGCTTACCAGAGTACTGCAAAGCAAAATTGCTGTAGTATTAACAGTCTGAAATTTAAGAGGATACAACTGAGTAGTTATTTGTTTGGTGATCATAATGAAACTAGAGATGTTGGCCTATGCATGGCTCTTGTTTTATTTAAATGCAATGTTCTTAAAACTACATGTAGTATCCCCAGAAGGTAATTGATTATCTATTTTTTTTCTTATTTTGAATATAAGGATATTTTTTTCGTTTTACTTAATATATACAAAGTAAATTTATTTTTTTAGTTGTTTTTGTTTGTGCTATTTTGTTTGAGACAAAGTCTTGTTATATAACCCAGACTGGCTTCAGATATTCATCCTTCTGCCTATGCCTTCTTCTTCTTTTTTTTTTAATCGGTTGTGGGGCCTGAATCTGGGCCTGGGCGCTCTCCCTCAGCTCTTCAGCTCAAGGTGAATGCTCTACCACTCGAGCCACAGCGCCACTTCTGTTTTTTTCTGCTATGTTCTGTTGAGGAATCAAACCCAGGTCCTCATGAATGCAAGGCAAGCCCTCTACCACTGAGCCACCTTTCCAGCCCCCTTGCCTCTGCCTTCTAAGTGCTGGGATTACCAGCGTTTAGCGTTTACCAGTGAGCCTAGCTTAAATAAGATTTCTTTTTTCATTCCTTAGAATTACATCACAGTACACTGTTTTATGAGAGTTAAATAGGTTTGTTGAAGCACAGAATATATGTCCTAAAACTCTGTTTCTTTTTCTTTTTTTTTTTTGGTCGGTTGTGGGGCGCTGTTCCTGAGCTCTTCAGCTCAAGGCGAGCACTCTACCGCTTGAGCCACAGCGCCACTTCCTAAAACTTTGTTTCTAATATCTTAGAAAAGGCTCTGATTTAAAAGAAATCTTACATTGAGTCCTGAAAAAGTAATTGTCAGAATAACCAAGCTTAAGAATGATATATTGATTGGTTTAGATTTTTAATGAAAAAAATAAAAATATATCAGTGGGAAGTTTATAAAAGTGACCTGACATTCTAAGATTTCTTTATTTATAGACTGATGACATGGCCTAAGTGGTAAGTGGTAGAGCCTCTATGTAGCAAGCAGAAAACCTTGAATTCAAATCCCAACGCGTGCTGCATGCGTGCGTGTCTGTCTGTCTGTCTGTCTCTCTTGTCTTTGTGTTAGAGGTAAGTGCTGAGGGATCAAAGCCAAGAGTTCATGAAGTAAGATTTGAATCATCAGCCTTAAACTGTTTCTCTAGAGATACAGCATCTAGATGAAGGGGAGGATATTTCCCTCATACAGTGTCAAAATCATATGAATGCTGTACTTAATGGAATAACTTTTACCCATCTTCCCCCTCCCCTTTTCCCCCTTTCACAACTGGAGTCATTTCCTACTCTAGCTTTATTCCTCTGTTCACTGCACCTACAGGTTATGGCTTGTGTCCAGATTCGTAACTAATCTGCCTTCCTATAAAAGACCAACTTTTTCAGGTAGCAAGTCAAAGTCTAACAAAGTAGACATCATAAGTTCTGTACCCACTGTTTGTAGATCTACCCCTGGGGGGTGACACGGGCTGTGCCTGCTTTAATATAACAGTAGTAGCCTCTGCTTTTCAGGCTACATAGCTTAATCCTTGTGGACTTATGCTCATGATGTCTTTCTGTATTTGGTGCAGTTTGCTTATACTTCCCTATTGCTTTAACTTTTACCTAGTATCTTAACTCGTTTTCTGCTGCTAAACAGAATACCTGAGGGTAGGGAGGTCATAAAGAGTTTACTTGGGTTTATATTTGGGGAAGTCCAACAGCATCTGCTCAGCTTCTGGCTAGGGCTTTCTGGTGGTTTAGCTGAGTGTATTCAGGAGATGTAAAGGAGGATGAACTTTTACAATAGTTACTGAATTCCTGTAAGATAAACATCCATCCACTCATGAGAGAAGACCTATCATGGCCTAAAAGCCTCTTCAAGGTCTATCCCCCATCTCTGAACAACCATCACAGTAGGAACCAATACTTAACTTGAGTTTCTAGCAGGGAAAACTATATCCAAACTATAGCACCTTGTATACAGATTTTTTTTTTTTTTTATTTTTATCTATTTTTTTCTATCAACTGTGAGGCTTGAACTTGGGGCCTCGCTACTATTCCTGAGTTCTTTTGCTCAAGGCTAACACTCTACCGCTTTGAGCCACAGGGCCACTTCTGGTTTTCTGGTATTTAATTGGAGATAGAGTCTTATGGACTTTCCTACCCAGCCTGGCTTTGAACTGTGATCCTCAGATATCAGCCTCCTGAGTAGTAGCAGCTTTGAGCCACCAGGGCATGGCACCGAATTCTTTTGTGTACTCTCTTGAATATGCTCAGTTTCCTACTTCAGACTTCTCATGGTAGCTAGAGAGAATCTACGTTCTGATAGCCCACTTTTTGTCTTAGTGTTCATTCATATCATGTATCTTTCGAGTTCATTACTGCTCTTTTTCTTTTTTTTTTTTTTTGGGTCCGGTCGTGGGGCCTGAACTCTGGGCCTGGGCACTGTCCCTCAGCTCTTCAGCTCAAGGCTAGCACTCTACCACTTGAGCCACAGCGCCACTTCCGGCTTTTTTCTTTTCGCTTATGTGGTGCTGAGGAATCGAACCCAGGGCCTCAGGCATGCAAGGCAAGCTCTCTACCACTGAGCCACCTTCCCAGCCCCCTACTGCTCTTTTTCAAGACTTTTCCTTTCCTATATTCCCTTTACCTCTTTCACATACTAATACACCTGCTGGACAGCCCATCTGAATTTGGTTTTCACTTTGTTACAGTACACTTGAGAATACGAATTATTGTCATATTGTTATATATTGTTATCCTAGAGATAAGCATTGTGATCTGTAACTGTCATTCTAACACTGCAGCTGAGGCAAGAGGGTTTTGAACTCAAGACTCCCCTGGTCTATTGAAGGATAAGGAACCTTTTTTCTGCCATGGAACCTTACAAAACATTCACTGGCCATACAAAATTGTTAATGCAGGGGCTGGGAAGGTGGATTAGCAGTGGAGTGCTCGCCTAGCATGCATGAAGCCCTCGGTTCAATTCCTCAGCACCACATACACAGAAAAGGCCAGAAGAGAGTGTTAGAGCAAAAGAAGCTGAGGGACAGTGCTCAGGCCCTGAGTTCAAACCCCAGGACTGAAACCCCCCCCCCCCAAAAAAAAGCACAAAATTATTAATGCAGATGGCTATGGACAGACAATATAAGAAGCATCCATTTCTGTCCCATGATTCTGTACCACATGATTGTGTGGGCCTTGTAAGGCCCACAGACAAGACTTTCCCCACCCCTAGAGAGAGTGTAGCTAGCCAGGCACTGGTGCTCGCCTTATTCCTAGCTACTCCAGGAGGCTGATGTCTTAGGATCGCGGTTTGAAGCCAGCCCAGGCAGGAAAGTCCTTGAGACTTTCTATCTATAATTAATTGTTTTAAGGCCCCCATGTTCTGAGTACTCTACTCCTCCAAAGGTGAGACAAGCCTCTAAAGTAAAATTGACAGCATCTTTGTGTCTCCAGCAGCTCCTGTGTGCATTCTAGCAGGACCGAAAGCCCCATACACCACCCACAGTAACACACCAAATATTTTCCTCACAATTTGGGAGATCTGACGAATGCTAACCACCTGGGAGGGGAGCTGTGCCTCAAGTGGTAGAGCGATATTCTTGACCAAAAAAGCAGCTCAGGGACAGCGCCCAGGCCCTGAGTTTGAGCCCCAGAACTGGCGAAATATTTTTTTTTAAGTATACCTAGCTCCAAAATTTTAAACACTAACAAACAGTCTAATTAATAATTGGGTAAATGATTTGATCAGACTTCTCAAAAGAAGCACAAATGGCCTGTAAGTACATGAAGAAATGCTTGCCCTCCTTAAACCATCAAGAAAGCAACAAATGCTGAGTGGAATAAGGGGAGCAGGAAACTTTGGTACACTGGTAGTGGCATGTAAATTAGCGCAGCCAGGATGGAAATCCATGTGGAGATTTCTCAAAAACACAAATACTTCTTAGCCTTGCTATACCGTTCCTGGGGGCATATACCTGAAGGATGTAAGTCAGCGTACAAGAGTGATGAACAGTCATGTGTATCCCTGCTTCATTGCTACTTCTGGGGCATAGAAACTTCATTCACTCTGAATTCTTTTTGGGAGAATTTTCTGAATTTATAGATGGTCCTAAATGAACTTTGATGACCAACAACCTGTACTCCAAGTTAATGATTATTTAGAAGGTTTTCTGAGGGCTGGGAAGGTGGCTCAGTGGTAGAGTGCTTGCCTTGCATGCATGAAGCCCTGAGTTCAATTCCTCAGCACCATATAAGCAGAAAAAGCTGGAAGTGGCGCTGTGGCTCAAGTGGTAGAGCGCTAGCCTTGAGCTGAAGAGCTGAGGGACAGCGCCCAGGCCCAGAGTTCAGGCCCCAGGACCAACCAAAAAAAAAAAAAAAAGATTTTCTGCTAGCAAATAGCATCCCCAGGTCTCTGTTTTAAATATTTTGCTTTTATTTTTTTGTTTTCCTAGCTGCTCTTCTAGAGATATGAAAAGCTCTAGTAAATATTAATAAATGATGATCCTTAAACACAAAATTTTGTTTCTATAGGATTATTCCAGTTATATATAGGTAAAAAGGAACATAACCTTCTTGGATTATAATTATAGACGAAAAATTCTAAGACCTTCAATACAATATGGGTAATCTGTCAAAGTTGATAAAAGTTTGAAAAAGTTCTGATTTAGTCATAAGTAAGCATTTGTAGTGCATTTTTTATTAAGTGTAATATCAACACAGGCTACATATTACTCAGTCTCATCTTGTAATGAATTTCAGTAGGAAGTAATATGAATGGTCAACCTGAAATTTATCTTAATCTTCATATACTTCTAAGGTTTTTTTTTTTTTTAATTCTTGTGTCATAGGATTAATTGTTTCTTTGTTTGTACTTTTGAAGCAAGGGGAAGTCAGGCTGAAGTGTTTGAAAGCTCTCCAGAGCCTATATACCAACAGAGAGTTATTCCCCAAATTGGAGCTATTTACTAATCGATTCAAGGTCAGTAACAAGAATGATGAACTTATTTTGCTTTCTACTTTGCAAATGCCAGGTATAGCTAATGTGGCAAATGACATTACGATAGCAAGTGTTCAGTTCCTCTTTTTAAAGTAAACTCATGAAATAGATACATGAATCTTTGCTTTACAACAGATGTACCCAACATACGTTCTTTTTCATTTGTCAGTCCTGGGGCTTGAACTCTGGGCCTGGACACTGTCCCTGAGTCTCTTTGTGCTCAAGGCTAATGCCCTACCACGTAAGCCACAGAGCCGCTTCTGGCTTTTCCTAAGTGATTTATTGGAGATAAGACTCTTACGGACTTTGCTGCCTGGGCTGGCTTTGAACCACTATCCTCAGATCTAGGATTACAGGAGTGAACTACTAGTGCTTGACATGTGTTATTAGTTAATGCCTTTGAAAGAAGGCTCTCTTGGTATTTATAGTATATTAATATTATGTTTATATTAAGCTGGGTGCTGGTAGCTCATGCCTGTTAATCCTAGCACTCAGGAAGCTGAAATTTGAGGATTGCAATTCAAAGTTTTCCTGGGCAGGGAAGTCTGTGACACTTATTTCTAATTAATTACCAAAAAACAGCCAGAAATGGAGCTGTGGCTCAAGTGAGAGAGCTCTATCCTCGAACTGAAAAAACTTAGGGATTGTGCCCAGGCCCTGAGTTCAACCTCAGGACCACAGCAACAACAAAAAGTTTCTATTATATAAGTGTTCGTGTATTCACATGACAACTAAAGGTACATTTTTCATATTATTTAAGGGATCCTAGTTAATGAGAAAGATTTTAAATTACAAATATACAACCCCCCCTTTATATAAGCACTATGATAATACAGCTTCAAAAGTGAAGTTTTCCATTTACTGTCCCCAGTGTTGCATATACACCTCAGAATACATTTCTCTGGCTTATTTATAGCCATGGTTCATTTATAACTTTTCCAGGATCGCATTGTATCAATGACACTTGATAAAGAATATGATGTTGCTGTGGAAGCTATTCGATTGGTTACTCTGATACTTCAGTAAGTATAGTATCTGTTACTATGTTAGTCTTCTGACATGAAATGCCTTTTCCCTAGCCTTCCTAATTTACTTCATATGAATTTCATCTGACTTATTAATATCATTGTCTATGGATATTAGCTTGTAGAAGAATTGTTTAGATGTTATTTTCTTGTTTGATCTGTATTTTTTTATTTGTGTCTAACATCATAAAGGGAAACACTTTCAAAGTAAGATAAAGAAGCTCATCAGCTTTGATGATGTGCTTTCAAAATTTAAGCAAAGGTAAAACTAAAAGTAAACATTTGTTTTGATTCTGACTTTTCCAGTGGCAGTGAAGAAGCCCTTTCCAACGAAGACTGTGAAAACGTTTACCATTTGGTGTATTCGGCACATCGCCCTGTCGCTGTGGCAGCTGGAGAGTTCCTTCACAAAAAGTAAGCTGTCTTTGAAACATGTTGTACTTTGGTGTACTGATGTTAGAACTCATAGAAAGAAGTCACAGAGTCTGAGCACAGTGCTGAAAGTGTCTGTTTCCCAGCGGGCTCATGAGCTTGTCACTGTCCTCTAGCCTATTCCTCACGAATCACATCCCTGAGATGCTTGTGACATACTCCTCATCCTGAAATCTGAAAGGATGGTTATAGATGGGAACATGCATGGATATCAAAGTTTCCTAAGAATTGTTCATGTCACCTGGTCGTTTTTTCCCTTTGAAATATCTGTCTTTCAACATTAGTAATTAAATTATGTGAAGTGGTGGCACCTTTAAAAGGTCTCTCAAACTGGGTACTATTGACTCAACGGCTGTATTCCTAGCCACTTGGGGGGGAGGGGGAGGAGGAGCAGGGGAAGTGCTGAGAGCTGAGGATCGTGGTTCAAAGCCAGCCCAGGCAGGAAAGTCCGTGCAACTCTTATCTCCAATAAACTACTCAGAAAACTGGAAGTGGCACAGTGGCTCAAGTGGTAGAGTGCTAGCCTTGAGCTGAAGAGCTGAGGGACAGCATTCAGGCCCATGACTGACAAAAAAAAAAAAAGTCTCAAATTTTCATGTTGTATTCTTTTCCCTATTCTCTCTTCATTGGGATGAAGAGGATTCTAATCAGCAGTCTCTACTAATTCTGATAATTTATGTATTTATGGTTTATTTAAATTACATGTCCTTTTTAGCAGAACATTGAACTAATGAGAGTTTATGAATATAAACACTTGTAAGAAATACATTTTTGATTATGGATGAGTGTATATGTCCTACAGTTTATTGATAGATTAGTTCATTCTTACAGTGTATACATTTTTTTCCCCCTAGTCCTGGGCTTGAACTCAGAGCCTGGGCACTGGCCCTGAACTTCTTCTTTTGCTAAAGGCTAGCACTCTACCACTTGAGCCACAGTGATATTCTGGCCTTTTCTGTTTATGTGGTACTGAGGAATCAAACCAGGGCCTCATGCATGCTAGACAAAGCACTCTACCTTTAAGCCATATTCCCAGCCAGTGAATACATTTCTAATTGCATCTTTACCTTCATTTTATTATTTTTATTATTACAGATTTAACATAGTAGCCTTGGTTATTGACAGGTGGACCTTCTAGCCCATTACGATACTCTGTGTGATTATGGGCTTCGACTTTTACGCAGAAGCACAGTTGTAAATCATGCACTGGGCAGCTATGATACATGGATGATTAACTTTGATAATGAGCAGTCTGGCATTCTCGCATCTGAGTTTTAGTGTTGCAGTAACAAATGATCTTATACTTAGTTGTAATACTTAAAGCGGGTGAAGTCTCTGGTAAGAATCTTTGTTAAATGGTAGCTAAGTCCTAGTTATTCTGGTAATGAAGTTCAAGAAGAAGAAAGTCAGAGTTTACAGGCATGAACATCAGGGCCATTCACACATGCTGAGCAAGCACTCTACCACTAGCTACATTTCTAGTCCCTGTTGCATAAGTTCCAAATAACATTGAACTTGTCAGTTACTCAATGTGAATAGAATGGAATAGAATAAGGCACTTCTCATATTTGTGTCTGTATTGTATCTGTACAATCCTAGTTACTCAGGAGGCTGAGATCAGGAGGATTATGATACGAGAACGTCCACAGGACTCCCATCTGCAAAATACCCAGCACAAAACAGGGGCAGCCATGACTGAAATGAATTTCATAAATATTTTATAGTTATCTGTACATTTTAGTTATCAAGGACATTCATGTCCGATTTGGCACATATCTGTAAACCTATGAAGTCATTGTGATAGATAGATCTAGATTCACAATAAACCTTAATGCCACACTCAGATGCCTCTTCCAGCCAAACACCTGGGTTTTTTTTTTTTGCCAGTCTTCGGGCTTAAACTCAGGGTCTGGGCGCTGTCTCTGAACTTTTGCTCAAGGCTCGTACTCTACCACTTAAGCCACAGCGCCACTTCCAGCTTTTTCTGTGTATGTGGTACTGAGGAATCAAACCCAGGGCTTCATGCATGCTAGGCAAACACCCTACCACTAAGCCACCTTCCCAGCCCCCAAATAACTCTTGTGTTGTCATTTCCTATTTGATATTTTTTTCTTATTTTATTCAACTTTTATTTATATAAGCCATAATATACTATTTGCCTTACCCCTGTTATACCACTAGAGAATATATATCTGTGTATTTCTATGGATTATTTCTGTCTGTCTGCTAGAGCAGGGGTGAGGAACCTTTATTGTGCCAGGAGCCGTTTGGGTATTTATAACTCCACTCACAGCTGTGCCTTACAACATTATTGACACGGGCGCAAGGTCCATGAGCAGCTGATGATGAGAAGCACACATGCCCTCTCATGCACCAAATGGTTTCCCAAGTCCTTTACAGCCTGATAAAGGGAGAGGACATAAAGGTTTCCCACGCCTGCTCCAGAGCAAGAGCTCCATGAGGAAACTGCTGTACAGAGGGGTTGGGAAAACGGATTTTATCTTGGTACCAGTGCTTACTTCACTTTTACCCAGAATAGTTCCTAAAAGTGAGGGACCTTTGGCAGTCTTTGTTGTATTAGAAGAAATCTATGCTGAAGATTGAAATTTTCAAATCCTTTCTTAGCCACATTTAGAAGTTTTGTCATTAGATGTATTTATAAATGTGAAATTCTTGTCACTACACTGAGAACAGTAACTTTCAGGATAATCAGCTTTAAATATAAAAGAATGTAAGATGAATGAAAATTAAAACTACGAAGTTTTATAATTACTGCTTTAACACTTGGTTAAGTGTCATAATTATGTTACTAAAATCAATATTTAAGAAAGCAGAATTCAGCTGAGTGTAGTGGTAGCTCACAGCTGAATCCTAGCTACTTGGAGGTAAGAGAAGAAGAGGATCACAGTTTGAGGCCATTTCCAGCAAAAATTTCATGAAAACTCATCTCAACCACAAAACAAGTAAACCTGGATGTGTTGTGGGCAACTCATGTAAATAGGAGAATAATGGTTCTGACTAACTTTGGTATAACACAAATATAATAAAAATACAAATATTGCTTATAATTTTCATAAAAATTTGAGCATTGACTTTTTCATCATTATTTTTCTTCTATATTTTCTTTTCTTTTCTTTTTCTTTTTTCTTTTTGGTTGGTCTTGGGGATTGAACTCAGCCTGGGTGCTGTCCCTGAGTTTTTCTGCTCAAGGCTAGCACTCTGCCACTTTGAGCCTCAACACCACTTCTGGTTTTCTGGTGGTTAATTGGAGATATGAGTCCCATGGACTTTCCTGCCCCTAGTTGGCTTTGAACCATGATCCTGAGATCTCAGCCTCTGAGTAGCTAGGATGACAGTTGTGAACCACCCTGGTTACATTTTCTATATGGTTATACTAGGAAAATTTTTTTAGATCTAGCCTTTGACTTACATAGGCATCAGTTCCAGATGCATTGAGCCAGATTGGTAATCTCATCTCTTGTATTGTCTTTTTTTATTTAACAACACTAAAGTAGTTTGGGTGGTGAAAGAAAACACTAAAATTCATCTCCATGTAAATTGTAATGCTCTTTATTTTTTCTTCCTTTGTCTCCAGGCTGTTTAGCAGGCATGATCCACAAGCAGAAGAAGCATTAGCAAAGAGGAGAGGAAGGAACAGTCCAAATGGGAACCTCATTCGGATGCTTGTTCTTTTTTTTCTTGAAAGTGAGGTAAATTTTTAAAAAATATTTTTCTTAATGTTATTTAATTCCTTGGGATCAATTAGGATTGTGTTGACCATTGGAAAACAAGTCAGTTTCCTATTAAATTGCCTTGATAAGTTTCTTTTTTCTTTTTTTTTTGGGGGGGGGGGGGGAGTTCCGGTCGTGGGGCTTGAACTCTGGGCCTGGGCGCTGTCCCTCAGCTCTAGGCTAGCACTGTACCACTTGAGCCACAGCGCCACTTCCAGCTTTTCTCTTTTTGCTTATGTGGTGCTGAGGAATCAAACCCAGGGCCTCAGGCATGCGAGGCAAGTGCTCTACCACTGAGTCACCTTCCCAGCCCAAGTTTCTTTTTTTCTAAAGTAGTTGTGCAAAGAGGTATTCAGTAAGTCAGATGATGGTACAGAGCATCTCAATCAATGTCACCCCTGTGAGTTCTTGATTATGGAATGAATATAGATAATTTATTTGGGAAAAAGTTCTGAATATATATGCAAGTGTGGGAAGTGATGCTGTGGCTCCAGTGGTAGAGTGCTCACCTTGAGCTGAAAAGCTCAGGCCCAGAGTTCAAGCCCCATGACCGACCAAAAAAAAAAAAAAAAAATTCTAAATATATATATGCAAGTGTAGTTCAACATTGAATATACACTGGTAATTATTAAACTTTTAACTGTTATAGAAACGCAACACTTAAGTACTTGAAAATATTTTCCTATTTTTCCCTATGTTGTTTTATATAACTTATTAAACAGTCTGAAGGCAAATATTAGTTCAGTGGTAAAGTGCTTGCCTAACATGTACAAAGCTCTTAGTTCACTTCCTAGCACCAAATAAAAAGCAAAGTCTGTGGAAGTTGTCAAGCTGTTGAGAACATTATTTTTTTTTCTTGTTTGGAAAGTCTTTAATAAGGAAGAGGGAAAGTCTGAATTTTAGATGTTTGAAATGATAGTACAGTTCCATTAGCAGTAAGTATTTCCATGCTCTGTAGCCAATTGTCACTTAATCATTTTATGATTAACACTAACATGTTAGCAGGACCAAAAGTAAAGCTTCGTTTGCTCAATGAAGTGCTTTATGGCACTTTTTTCTGTATTTCCTACTACTGGCATGACATTTAATAGACCACTGAGTTTTGCAACTGAGAATTGAGAAAGGAATAATTGCAGTGGCTTCTGTAGCTGACAAGAATGTCATACTGGAGAACTGGGAACTTGAGTTGAAAATCTAAGACTCATTGTTATTTTGGAAAAAGTTTTGATTTTGAGATGCTGAGGAGAAGGACAAATTCAAGTTCAGCCTGGACTACCTAGCAAGTTCGAAGCCAGCTTGAATGAACTACCTAGTAAGGCGTTGGCTAAAAAATAGAGAGTGGTCGGGCTGGGAAGGTGGCTCAGTGGTAGAGCGCTTGCCTTGCATGCCTGAGGCCCTGGGTTCGATTCCTCAGCGCCTCATAAGCAAAAAGAAAAAAGCCAGAAGTGGCGCTGTGGCTCAAGTGGTAGAGTGCTAGCCTTGAGCTGAAGAGCTGAGGGACAGCGCCCAGGCCCAGAGTTCAGGCCCCACGACCGGACCCCCCCAAAAAAAAATAGAGAGTGGTGGGGAGAAAGAAGATAAGGAACATGAAAGAGAAAAGAGGAAGAGAATAATTAATAAGAATAGTTTAACTAGGCATACAAAACTATCCAGGGGAGCTTGTTAAAAGGACCAGTTGTTTTGTTGTTGTTGTTTTGTCGGTCATGGGGCTTGAACTCTGGGCTTGAGCACTGTCCCTCAGCTCTTCAGTTCAAGGCAAGCACTCTGCCACTTGAGCCACAGCACCACTTCCAACTTTTTCTGCTTATGTGGTGCTCATGCATGCAAGGCAAGCACTCTACCACTGAGCCACCTTCCCAGCCTGAAAAGTTGTTTTTCACAGTGGGACCATGCACTACATTTCTAGTCAACTTGTAGCTCAGAGTAGCCATTCTCTATGTATGGTAAAGATTAAAATACTCTTACATCCTCATGTGTTCTGCTATTTGCTAGTGTTTAAAACGTGTTAAAACTTTAAGACAAGTATTCCATGTCATTCATTTGTCCCATCCCTTTAAGCATAGACAAAATAATGCTGAATAAAAGGAAGGAAGGAGAAAGGAAAGAAAAATAAAGGAAGCAGGAAGGAAGGATGGATGATGGTCACACAGACAGTATTGCAGCGTATTTCCCAGTTCTCCTTTATGACATTCTTGTCAATTGCAGAAGCTACTGCAGATTCTATTTAAGGGTTCTGGTTGGTTCATGGGCATTACATTGGCCTTTATAGTCTCCTATATTTTACAAGAAATATTGTTGGTGGAAATTGTTCTTACCCTGTTCCATTAATGTACACTTGCAGTTGAGTACTGAAGCAAGATTCTCTTAATATTATGGCATTCCAGCCATGTTGGAATGAGGATGAATTCCTTTGTTTTGCTGTAAAAACATTTAATTAATAAGATTTTAGTGCTGGGCACTGATCCCACCTGTAATCCTCACTACTCAGGAGGCTGAGATCTGAGGATCACAGTTCAAAGCCAGCCCGGGCAGGAAAGTCCATAAGACTCTTATCTCCAATAAAAAACCACTAGAAAAGCAGAAATGGCGCTGTGGCTCAAGCGGTAGAGTGCTCGCCTTGAGCTGAAGAGCGCAGGGATAGCACCCACACCCAGAGTTCAAGCCCCACGACTGACCAAAAAAATAATTGACAGATTGAGAAATCATAAAGAATAATAATAAAATCTATCTTACAAATGAGTTGCAGATCATTTAACTGGGTTTCAGTGATCTGGTTATTATTTTTCTTTGTTTTACTGGAATATGAGTTGGTAATATTTTAATACTAGAATTTTAGATGTTGGAAGAAGTTTACCTTTCAGGTAAAATTATGGATATTAAGAATTTTTTTCTAAACTACTTATTATTTTTCCTTTGTACCTAAAAGTGACATTTTTAGCTACCCCAACTTTTATGGCAATTATTAATTTCAAGCGACAAAGTACATTATATTCAGATGCATGCCAGTTGGTAAGATATATGATATTTGAGTGTAATGAGTTGATTCTTGTGGTTTACACCGGTTTATAGGCAGTTTATTGTGCAACTGTGATGATTTTTTTTTTTAAACAGGGACAAGGAAACTAATAATTAAAATTTTATGTTCTTCGAAATTCATTGGTGACTGCCTTTATTTCAGCATGCCTATAATGCTGAAGACCCATTATAGGAGTATTTTATTTTAGGCTTAATAGTATGGGATGCTTATATGACTTACAAATTATTTTCTATAATTATTGACCAGAACAGGGAGGCATTGGGGGAAGCTGTAAAGGAAATGAGAAAAGATGGATACAAAGTCCACCCATAACCTATCACTTTTTTTTTTTTTTTTTGGTCAGTCGTGGGGCTTGAACTCCGCCTGGGCTCTGTTCTTGAGCTCTTCAGCTCAAGGCTAGCGCTCTACCAATTGAGCAACAGTGCCACTTCTGGCTTTTTCTGCTTATGTGGTGCTGAGAATCGAACCCAGGGCCTCATGCATGCTAGGCAAGCACTCTACCACTGAGCCACCTTCCCAGCCTCCAGAAAATCACTTTTTAAAAACTTAAGTTTCCTGGAAGATCTCTAAAGATCAAAGCAACAGAGACCAATGGTCCAAAAACAGTGTTTTTAGGATGTAACTTTGGAGGGTTTGCAAGCCATGCCTGTGTTCTTTGCAAGCAAAAATGCCAGTCCTTATTCTTTGCTCTGGGTTTGACAGCATCTTTGGCAGACTATCTTAGTGTGTTTTTCTGAGGCATTTCTGGAATCAGGGCATTCAGTTTTTTTAAAATGCAGAATAAGGCCAAAAAAGAGAGGGCATTAAATAGGTCATCAAGATTCAGATCAAAGTTAAGAACGTGACAGTTAAGAATGGGAGAAGAAAACCCAACGCAGGTGCAAATGTGCCAGTGTAATAACAGTGGATAACAAGTAGGTCTAGAAAGGTGACTTTCATCCTTTATTGGCTTCTAATGAGAAAAACATTTTCTGTCAACAAGTATGAGTGTGTGACAACATTTGAGAGCAGAAGATGTTCATTGTGTTGTAGAGCCTTGGCCTATATGCACACGCGCCTGGTGTGATCACCATTGGAAAAACAAAATAATATTTACCTCTTTTATGTGCTATGTACTTTTTTCCTCCAGTGCAATTTTTTTTTGCCCTTCAGTCTTCTCAATACATAAATTAGTTTTGCTTTTGGGGGGGTGGGAGGCGTCAGTCGTGGGGCTTGAACTCTGGGCCTGGGCTCTTCAGCTCAAGGCAAATGCTCTACCACTTGAGCCACAGCGCCACTTCTGGTTTTCTGGTGGTTAACTGGAGATAAGAGTCTCTCAGACTTTGCTGCCTGGGCTGGCTTTGAACCATGATCCTCATGTCTCAGCCTCCTGAGTCTCTAGGATGACAGATGTGAGCCACCAGCGTCCAGCCACAAATTAGTTTTAACAACCCAATAATGGGTTGCAGTCTAGTTTGAAATATACTGATTTTAAGAGGTTGGTTTAGTTGGACTTTATAAGCCTGAAAGGTGGAAGGTCAAATACCTAGGTTGAAAAAAAATTTAGTATTAGGAACTGAAATAATGCCAATGCCTTTTTACTCACCTTCCCTGCAGTCTTCTTTGGTACTGTGCTTTTTGGTAAGATCCAAGATTTATTGAACTAGCAAGCGTAAGAGTTTGGTACAGAGCATTTAATGAGAAACTTAACGTATGTTCAATAGGGCAACATGGTTTCAAGAGAGTATGACTAACAAAATGAGGTTGATATGAGGAATGCACTGTATCAAATGGAAATAAGATTAGAAAAGAGGAGGACAAGAGAGTACCTTACATTTTGGACCAAGGCAAAAATGAAATAAAGCTGTTAGTAAAATTTCACATGGAATTCAGGGAAGAAGTGATTCATTTTCAAACCAAGTGCCAGTGGTTTTACCCTATCATCGTAGCTACGCAGGAAGCTGAGGTCTAAGGATGAAGATTCAGGCCAGTCCAGGCAGGATAGTTTGTGAGACTCTTATCTCCAATTAACCAGCAAAAGGTAGGTGTGGAGGGATGGCCTAAATAATAGAGCACCAGCTTTGAGCAATAAAGCCAAGCAGAGCATGAGGCCCTGAGTTCAAGCCCTAGTATCAGTGTGCGTGAACATACACACGCACACACGCGCACACACACACACACACACATACATGCGCGCGGAGAGACAACCAGAAATACTAAAAAGTAACAAAATAGTTTAAAATTGCAAGAGTTTGTCTGTCAAGCTATCTACTGTTTCCTCATCTATACATGATGTCATTGGACTAGGAGATCCTTTGTCTTACTACTGTAAATGCTGAAACAATAATCTACATGCTCTGTCCATATGTGGAATATGAAGATGTTATCCTCCATATGATTGTTAGAACCAATCAGACCAAGATGTTTTAATTATGAACAGTTTGTTAGTAACTTACAGTCCTGTTAACAGTTTATTAACTATTCATTAATTGCCCTTCATTTGTTCATTTTAGTTACATGAACATGCAGCCTACTTAGTGGACAGCTTGTGGGAGAGTTCTCAAGAACTGTTGAAAGACTGGGAATGTATGACAGAGTTGCTACTAGAAGAACCTGTCCAGGGAGAGGAAGGTACAGTATTTTAACAAGTTGATGTGCATGTAGTTACGTTTCCATTAACAACCCTGCCAACTTCTACCGATCACTTCTTGAAAAAGAGTGTACACAGGCCATGCCTTGTGGTTTTTGTCAAGAGAAGAACTTATATTGTATAGCAAAAAAGGGTGGGTTTTTTTTGGTTTTGGTTTTGTTTTTTTTTGTTGGTCATGGGGCTTGAACTCTGGGCTTGGGCTCTATCCCTGTGCTCTTTAGCTCAAGGCGAGCGCTCTACCGCTTGAGCCACAGCGCCACTTCCAGTTTTCTAGTGGTTTATTGGAAATAAGAATCTCACAGACTTTCCTGCCTGGGCTGGCTTTGAACCGTGATCCTCAGATCTCAGCCTCCTGAGTAGCGAGGATTACAGGCGTGAGCCACCGGTGGCTGGCTAAGAAGGGTGTTTTAAACATCCTCATAATATGCTTCCCTGCAGTTCAAATGTTTTAAAGATCTAAGTGTTCTGTAATTCACAACTTGCTTTCTTGATCCTGATTTAAAAAATTAGTTTGTCCTGAATCTTCTTGCTACATTTATATACTATAAATAATATAGGGAGCAATAGTAATAATATTGAAGAGGAAGTTATAACTGTACCTTTCTACACGCCTGTATAAAGAGTGTTCAGAAATCTACAGTTTATTAACAGCTTATTATACCATAGCAAATGGACAAAAATCTTAGAGGTCCACGACAAAACTTCATCCCAGTTACTCAGTCTCGTACTCAGAAGACCAAAGTGTAAGGATCACTTAAGTCCATTAATTCAAGTCTAGCCATAGCAACATACTGAGACTTTTATCTCGAGAGAAAAGCAAAACTTGAGAAAAAGAATATATATTCTACTTCATTGATTATTAGATAGGAACAAAATAATAACAAAATACCACTTTACAACCACTGAACTGGTATAAACAGACTTTATGACAGCAAGTGCTGGCAGGGATGAAAGGAAGGAACTGTTACCATTCTAGCAGTTCTGGGTATAAATTACAACAAATCCATGCGTACCCATGTATTAATGATGCTTTTTGCAGCATGTTTCATGATGCCAAAACCTGGCAATATTTGATCAAAAATAGGTACAGTTCCTAAGTTACGGTATATAAGTTAGGTAATAATGTATACTTTACAACTATAATTAATGTATTCGTATGTATATATTGATTTGGAAGACATTACAGTATCTTACTAGTTTAAAATATATAGCATGATCCTTTTGTTTATGTTATTTTGTTCTGTTTTAGCATTTGTTTCTCTCTTTTTTTTGCCTTTTGTTTCACCTTAGCAATGTCTGACCGCCAAGAGAGTGCTCTTATAGAGTTAATGGTGTGTACAATCCGCCAGGCTGCTGAGGCACATCCTCCTGTGGGAAGAGGTACCGGCAAGAGAGTAAGTCCGCACGCGTGAGAAGTCTGTGACACATCTTTTAGTGTAATGGTCTAAAATACGTGGCGTTGTGAAAGTGTGGTACTTTTGTAAAGAATCCGTGCTCTCATGACTTTATTATGTATATAGTCTACTAGACCCATCTTCCAAAGATAAATTCCTTTTTCTTCATGTTCCCATAGTTTTTGTACCCACTTCTATCATAGTACTTTGTACCTACTTCTATCATAGTACTTGTGCAAGACTTTAAGGCTTTTCATAATCATATCTTTTATAAGTGCATGAGAGGTCTGGGAAGTGTACTTTGTTTCATTTGTAAGTTCTTTTTTTTATTTTTTCTTTTTATTTAATAGCTGTGTCATTTGGGGATAGGTGGAATATTTGTGTGTGGATGCCTTATAATGTAGATAAAGGTTAGCTGAGATGATCACAGGTGGTGGGGAGTATTTCTGGTAGATAAAACTTTTCTGCAAAAATAACGACCCAGATCTTGAGTCACATTCCAGAAATCCCAGCTTTTCAAGGCCAGATGGGTCATAAACTTAGAGATCCCATCTCCAATAACAAGCATGGTTGCACACACAAGAAGCATGGGTAGGAAGATCACAATTCAAGATAATTCCTGGTAAAAATGAGAAAGCCCATCTAAAAACATAATTTATCTAATAAAAGACTGAAGCCTGTGACTGAGAAGGTGGCTCAGTGGTAGAGCGCTTGCCTTGCACGTATGAGGCCCTGGGTTTGATTCCTCAGCACCACTTATGCAGAAAAAGCTGGAAGTGGCACTGTGGCTCAAATAGTAGAGCACTAGCTGTGAGCTGAATTGCTGAGGGATAGCGCCCAGGCTCAGAGTTCAGGCCCCATGACCGACCAAAAAAAAAAGACTGAAGCCATAGTTCAAGTGGAAGAGCCACCTGTATTATAAATATGACCGCCAGAACAGAAAAGTCAAATAAAAATTCTAGAGTTGAAAGTACAATACAGAAATTTGAAAATTAAATAGCAGATTTGGGATGTGTGTTAGTTAGCTTTCTGTTATTGTAACAAAATGCCTGAAGGTAGAAACTTTTTTGTTTTGGTCGGCCGTGGGACTTGAACTCGGGCCTGGGTGCTGTCCCTCAGCTGTTCAGCTCAAGGCGAGCACTTGAGCCACAGCGCCACTTCCAGTTTTCTGGTGGCTCTTGGAGATAAGAGTCTCACGGACTTTTCTTGCCCAGGCTGGCTCTGAACCGTGATCTTCAGATCTCAGTCTCCTGAGTAGCTAGGATGACAGGCGTGAGCCACCGGTCCCCCGGCAAGGTAGAAACTTTTAAGGAGGAAAGGTTTATTTTGTAAGTTTAAAGGTTTTCTGTC
This sequence comes from Dipodomys spectabilis, assembly GCF_019054845.1. Classification (NCBI taxonomy): domain Eukaryota; kingdom Metazoa; phylum Chordata; class Mammalia; order Rodentia; family Heteromyidae; genus Dipodomys; species Dipodomys spectabilis. The sequence continues at coordinate 339,126 of NW_024871219.1, forward strand.
CACGATTATTTTGGGGCCTGTGGCAAGGCCAGAGAATCACGGCAGAGAATGTGACTGATAGCCAAGAACAAGAGAAGGAGAGGCCAAGAGCCTGATAGGCATGCTCAGTGGTAGGACACTACTTGGTGAGCAGATGCATGGTTTGATTGCAGTCCCCATTATGTCAAAAAGTATAACAACATCCTGTTGGCTCCTCATTCATTATGGGAAAAGACTGCATGAGGCGTATCAGAAGGGATGAATTTAAGGGGTCATCTTGAATATTAGGGGTTCCACATTACTTTAGCTCAAGAATCAGCTATGGTTCATTCAGATAGGGTCTCCAGGTTTTGCCCAGGACTGGGCTTTGGAGTTCAGTCCTCCCATCTACTGGGATTACAGGCATACACCACTAGTTCCCAGCAATGGCTTCCATTTCTGTGTTCATAATTGCTGCTTTTGGGAAATGTTTATATTTTTATTTAAGTTGTGGATTTAGCTAACCAAGCCACATAATAAAATAATAATGCATATTAAATTTGTATAAAATTACATGTATTTATTTCAGGAATTTGGTAGGACCTGACATTTTTTTTAACCATTTTGATATCTAGGTGCTAACTGCCAAAGAAAGAAAAACGCAAATAGATGACAGAAACAAACTAACTGAACATTTTATCATCACACTTCCTATGTTACTATCAAAGGTATAGTATCATTTTCAGTGTTCTGAGACATGTCACTGAATTTACTTTCAATGCCTGACGTGCGTTGTTTATTTTTGTTTTGCTGTTTCTCTTTCTAGTACTCTGCAGATGCAGAAAAGGTAGCAAACTTGCTACAAATTCCTCAATACTTTGACCTAGAAATCTACAGCACAGGCAGAATGGAAAAGGTACGGCACGGTGCAACCGACTTCCACCTGGAATTTTTACTAGCTGGATTATTTCATTTTCATGCACCCAGATAAGCTTACTTGAGAAGCTTTTTTTCTTTGAGTAGTAACCCCTATCATGGTTTTCCGTTTTCTTTCCTCCTCAGCATCTGGACGCGTTGTTGAAGCAGATTAAGTTTGTGGTAGAGAAGCACGTGGAGTCAGATGTCCTCGAGGCCTGCAGTAAGACCTACAGCATCCTGTGCAGTGAGGAGTACACCATCCAGAACAGAGTGGACATCGCTCGGAGCCAGTTGATTGATGAGTTTGTAGACCGATTCAACCATTCTGTGGAAGACTTGCTGCAAGAGGTTTGTTCCAAGGTTAAAATACACAGACAGTAATTTGGGGTAGTAATTCAGTGTAGCTGTAGCTATGTGTATATATTATTTCCATTTTGAAGTAAAATTTTTTACTCCTTTCAAAACTTAGCCAAGTTACTGCCGTGCTGTATCCTACTTAGCCTCAGATACACTTCATTTTTATGTTAGAGGTTTTTTTTTTTTCTTCCTCCCTTCTTTTAAGAAAACTTTTCAAGCTGGGTGCCAGTGGCTCACCCCTGTCATCCTAGCTACTCAGGAGTCTGAGATCCAAAGATCGAGGTTCACAGCCAGCCCAGGCAGGAAAGTCTACGAGACTCTTACCTCCAATAAACTACTCAGAAAACCTGAAGTGGCACAGTGGCTCAAGCTGTAGAGAGCTCGCCTTGAGCTGAAGAGCTGAGGGACAGCATTCAGGCCCAGAGTTCAAGCCCCATGACCAACAAAAAAGCAAAGAAAGCTTTCAATCTGAACCACATAGGAGGTGGAGGTGGGAGGATTGTGATTCAAGGCCAGTTTTAGCACGCACGCGCGCACGCACACACACACACACACACACACACACACACACACACACACACACACACACACACACACACACACACACACACACACACACACACACACACGAGTAAAGCCCTATCTCAAAAATCAAACTGGGAAAGTGGAGCTGTGGCTTAGTAGTAGAGCACCAACCTTGAGTGAAAAAGCTTCCAGGACCTGAGGTCAAGCCTGTGTGCACACACATGATGAGACTGCCTATAATCCCAGTTCTTGGGAGAGGCCTGCACCTAGCCAAAACACACAACACTATCTGAAAATTAAACTAAAACAAAAAGTACTAGAGGCATGGTAGCATAAGTGATTGAGTGACATGGTAGTCGGAGTAAGGCCCTGAGTTCAAACTCAACCACCACCCAAAATAAAGTCTTGAGGTTTGTTTTTTCCTGATTTTCTTTCCTATTCTGGGACGTGATTCGTATTTTCATATTAACTAAATTATTATAATGTATTGATGAAAAGAACAGGCATATTAAGGATGCTTATAGAGAATGCTGGCTAACCAATGGTATGCTCAAGATGTCAGCAGGCATCTCCACTTTCTTTTTAAATAATTTCTGTGACTCCTGCCTTACATCCCCTTCCCAAACTACGATGAGATTATCTAATAATCTGTTAGTTCATGATTGCTCGCTTTCCAAAGGATTTTTGTACTATTTGTACTCTTCTGTTTTTTTAAACATACAGTTTTCTACTGTGGTTATTTAAGCTGCAGAAGTAACTTATAATCAGTAAGTCTTGAGACTTAAAACTGTTTAAAACTCATTAAAACTCTTCCATCCTGGGGGTATAGCTCACTGGTAAAGTATTTGCCAGTTCAGTTCCTAGATCTTACTCCCCAAAGACCCTTTTTTTACTCAGCAATTTCAGTTTCAAGGAATTTGTCATATAACATTAATTGGAAAAATGTACAGTCATGTACCACATTATTTAAATGTAAGTCCTGGGTATCTTCACCAGGTGATGGGATTTCTGGGAATTTTTTTGTCCTTATTGATGTTTATCTATGGTGAATGTATGAACAGGGCTATGGCTGAAGTGGCAGAGCGCTTGCCTAGCAAGTAACCACATCTGGTTCGAGCTCCAGTTACCACCAAAGAAAAAGGCAGTGAATCTTTATTATTTACACAATGACTTTTACTTTGGACATTTAAGTATTCATAAACTTGAATGTGAATGTAAATAGTGATAACGAGATGATCTTCTTTTTAATTTGTAGGGTGAAGAAGCTGATGATGACGATATTTACAATGTTCTTTCCACTCTAAAGCGGTTAACTTCTTTCCACAAGTATGTCATTTACAGTACATACCAACATTCACGATGGATTATAGTGCTTGTTATTCCTATCTCCCAATGAGCAATTTTAGATAAATAGTGAGAGGTTGTAGTGTGATTTTATTTATTCAGATTCTCTAATATGAAAACTTACCATTTAATGTATATATTAATGAATATACTTAACATGTAAAAGGTTTAAATGAATTAATACTTAACAAATTAATGAGTTTGTTTTAAAATAGATTTCTTAGCTATAGATTTCAATTGGTAGCTTTTAGAAATGTTGCTAAATTTTGAACAAGGCAATTTCTCAGTTATATAAAAGAAATTTAAGAGGTCTATTAATACGCTATGACAATAACAATTTTTTATATTGAGAATTACTAAGACTAGATTTTAAGTGTTACTACAAAAAATGTGAGGTAATACATGTTAATTAGCTGACATTCGCCATCTTGTAATGTTTACATGTTTCAAAATATACATGATAGTATTAAAAGCACATTTTTATTAGCTAAATACTGAAAAGGAACCATGATTTTGGAGAAAGGCATGAAAGTAGTTTCTTTGGCTTTTTTTGTTTTACTCTGAGTTCTTGAAGGCTTGGTTGTTACTGTTCTTAGTGTGTGTGTGTAGTGTGTGTGTGTGTCTAGATTTAAGTTAGGAAACAAGGCTCAGATAAATGTATGTTTTTGAGTTTTATTTTATGTGTCACTTGTAAGAAGGCAAGTGTATTTTATGAAGAAAAACAAATAGAACTTTATTGTCGAAAGAAAGTTTGAAGCCGGGCACTGGTGGCTCATGCTTGTAATCCTAGCTATCCAGGAGACTGAAATCTGAGGATCGTGGTTCAAAACCAGCCCAAGCAGGAAAGTCCCTGAGATTTGTTCTTCAGTGAACCACCAGAAAACCTGAAGTGGCACTGTGGTTCAAAGTGGTGGAGCACTAGCACTAACATTGAGCAAAAAGGCTTAGGGACAGTGCCCAGGCCAGAGTTCAAGCCCTATGACCGACAAAAACAAAACAAAACAAAAAAGCAAAGTAAGTTTGATTTGCAACTCTTAAACCACTTTCTGAAACCTAAGCTTAGAGCTAGATGTTGTAGTACTTGTCTATAATCCATACTACTAGCAAGATTGAGTCAAAAGAAGGACTTGAGCCCAAGAACTAGAAGCCAGTCTGAGCATTGTAGTAAAATATTGTCTCAAACACTAAATGGAAGGAAGGAGGACACAAAGAAAAGAATGAAGGAAATCTAAGCCATTTCATATTTAATTTTTCTGGAATGCTATGGAAAAGTAAAGCCCCCTGTATTTTGTTAGGGAGAGTGGTGGGATTAAATTGATTGAAATACAGTGTAAACATGAGATATAACAGTGAAATCATCCATCTGAATGTAAGCTAATGTTTAAAATACTTAGTTGTTTGATAAAAATTGATCACCACTGTCAAATGAACTACTTTAGTAGTATAATTCAGGAGAACTTAAAAATGATCTCACTGTTAACCTAGTGCAGATAGATGTTATCAGGCTATATAAATACTTATTGCATAGTTTTTGATGTTTCCCGTATTCCCTTTCCCTACTTTTGTCTGATTTTTTGTTGGATTGGTTTGGTTTGGTTTTTTGGTCACTTGTGGGCCTTGAACTCAGGGCCTGGCCACTGTCCCTGAGCTTTTTCCCTCAAGGTTAATACTCTACCACTTTGAACCATAGCACCACTTCCAGCTTTTTCGGCAACTTACTGGAGATGAATCTCACAGACTTTCCCACCCAGGCTGGCTTTGAACAACGATCCTCAGATCTCAGCCTCCTGAGTAGCTAGGATGACAGGTGTGAGCCACCAGTGTCCAGCCTTGTTTTTGTCTTGAGTTTTATTTCATGACTGCAAATCTCTTTCACACTGTGCATATGGTTATATATCTTCACATTATGAGTAGACCTGTTTAAAATGTAAATTATTCTAAAAAGGCCAGGCACTCTATATGGAACATGAGCCTAGGCAAACTGTGGGATAGAAGCCTTCAGGTAAAGTTGTAAGATTTGTTGCTGGTTTCTCTCATAAATTCCTATTGTCAGCACTTATTTTTCTTGCTTGTTCCCTCTTTGACACTTGGACATTTCTTCTGGATCTTTCTGAGTTCTACACAAAATGGTTATTTTGCTCTTCTAGTCACTGAAACTATGCACAAGTTTAAACTTTCTTCCACTGTAAAATTAATGTGTCTTTTGTTTGTTTTAGTGCTCACGATCTCACAAAATGGGATCTGTTTGGTAATTGCTACAGATTATTGAAGACTGGAATTGAACATGGAGCTATGCCAGAACAGGTATGAACTTACTGATATTCCTTTACTGTTTTTGAAAGCTACGCTTCTCTAAAATCATAGAAATAGTGTTGTTTTTTTTTGTTTTTTTTTTTTTTTCTGGTTCTGGATCTTGATCTTGAGCCATACTTCCAGGCCAGCTTTTTGCTGATTATTTAGAGATGAAGTCTCAAATACTTTTCTGTCTGGACTGACTTGAAACTACAGCCCTTTGATCTCAGCCTCCTGAGTAGTTAGGGTTACAGATGTGAGCCAGAGGGGCTCAGAGTTGAGAAATCTTTAATGCAACCACTCCTTTGAGTGATCATTAGAACAGTTAGACAAAGGTTATGTTAATGTATTTAAAGTTTAATGTTAACATAAGCAAATATTTCTTCTAGGAGCAATATCATTGATTACTCTCAGCACTTTACAAGTTCTGATTAATTTATTATGTAATGGAACATCCCCCTTCGCGCCCCCCCCCCTCCCCCCCCCCCCCACACCTTCTTGATAGTAGCACTCTTAGGAGGTTTAAACTCAGGACTTCATGCTTGCTAGGCTGGCATGATTCTGCTGAGCCATGCCTCTGCCCTGCTTTTCACTGGTTGCTGTTAGGATAGGGTGTCTCCTCTTGCTTCTGTCCACCTATTTCTAGCCTCTCGTCATCTCGGGTATCACAGGTGTACACACCCTGAGTCGCTTTGACTTGTCTACCTAGCTGGCTTGGCCCTACCATCATCTTAGTCTCATTACGAACTGGAGCATTCTAAATGGAGATCATATCAGGTCATAGGTATGACCTGAGTTTTATTATAAAACCAAAATTAAATGGCTTTTGGGGTGCATGAGTAGATTTTAGATCTTTCTGTATTCACCTACAAGTTAGAGTGAGTGGAAGAGACAGGAATTGCTCACATTCTATATCAAAAAAGAAATGGTCATTTTGTGTAACGCCAGGTACTTAGGAGACCAGAATGCCAGCTTCATCAAGACGTCAGCTGTGCTTTGGTGATGGATGGAGACTCTCATTTACTAATATGGACTCTTAAATAAGGCTCTATTACTCTAAAGCAAGAAAAATTGCAACGGGCTTACCAGAATTCTGATTCAGATTCAAGTGAGTCCCTGAAAGGAGGCACAGTTGTAAAGCCTGGCTTCCCAGTTGTATGAGGCGAAGGCAGGCGGATCCTTACACCAGAAGTTTCAGGGTGACCTCGGCAATATTTGCTTTTTGTCCTCAAAAAAGGAAATATAGAAACAGTATTATTGCTAAAATTAATTCTTGTTTTGGTTTGGTTTTTTGAGACAGGGCTTTGCCACGCAGTTCAGGTTGGCCTCAAAGCTCACCTCCCTCCTAATCTCAGCCTCCCTAATGCTAGACAACAGGTGGATATCACCAAGTTTAGCTATTCTTGCTTACCTCAACACTGGGGGAAAAAGCAATCTGCCGAACATTATTTACTTAGCCACTACTGGATGTCACTGGCACTCTTACTACACCACACGTCCCTGTTAGGTTAGACATTTTCATTGTGACTTACGGAAAAGAGGCTGTTTGACCCTGCTGTTTCACTACTAGCACTTCAACTTCTCAGCCTTTCTTCATTTCACTTTCAGTAAATTAAACCTTCTTCTCAATTTACACTTCAGATTTGAAAGGGCCTGAAAGGGAAGATTGAATTCTTGTTTACTTCAAGAGAGAATAAGAAAAGTACCATTTAGACTAGGGATTTTAATCATGTCTACATTTATTTAATTCAGGAAGTGGTGCTGTGGCTCAAGTGGTAGAGCGCTCGCCTTGAGCTGAAGAGCGCAGGGACAGCGCCCAAACCCAGAGTTCAAGCCCCACGACCGACCAAAAAACAAAACAAAACATTTAATTCATTTCACCATGGCTATTACCTTAGCTCTGACTTGTCTCATGGTGTTATCTTCAACTATTATTTTGAGTTTTGTTACTTGTTTTCACTGTGTAGGTGTTATTTTCCCCCTTTATGTTAATTTGTCCAATAAGAATATATATCCATGTGACATTTAATTCTTTAAACGGCTCAGAAGACATATTTTTTAACCATGTGTGTGAACTTTCAATGTATGACAACTAGATTGTGTTCCCATTCATTTTAAGACACCCAGAATTGGAAACACAACCCCCCCCCCCCCCCCCCCCCCCCCGCCATCTCCTCAGGTCATTGGCAGCTTACATTCTAGCTACTTGGGATTGGGTATTGGGAGGATCACAGTTTGAGGCTAGCTTAGGCCAAAAAAGTTCAAAAGACCACATCTCAACAGGAAAAAAAAAGCTGGTGTGGCGGTACATGCATGTCATCCCAACCATCGCAGGAAGTTTAAAATAAGATTTTGGTCCAGGCTGACCTGGGCACAACGCAAACCCTATCAGAAATAACCCAAGGAAAAAAGGCTGCAGGCCTGGTTCAAGTGGTAGCATGTCTGAAGCACTGAGTTCACACCTCAGTATTTACGCACCCCCCCCCCCCCCAAAAAAAGACAAGTAAAACTATAATCAATTCCTTATATGACCAGACAATTCAGATGTTTTCTGTATCATCCCTTGATTGTGTTAAACATCTTCAAAGTACCTTAAAACTAATATCTAGCTAGTTTAGGGACTGAATCAGCCCTGTGAGGCTGTTTCACATGGTAACCAGTGCAATTAGAACGTTCTTAGTCCCACACTTTGGGATTATCAAGATTTGTATGCATGAATGTAATTTTTCTCATTACTGTTTTCATAGTTTTAAAATACGGTGAAGATCAAAATTTTAGGAGTGTACCTTTTTGAGTCAACATCTCAAAAAGTGCAATGACAGAAAATGTTTTGCCAGGTGCTGGTGGGTCACACCTGTAATTCTAGCTACTCAAGAGGCTGAGATCTGAGGATCGTGGTTCAGAGATAGCCTGGGCAGAAAAGTCCGTGAGACTCTTATCTCTAATTAAGCACCAGAATACTTGAAGTGGGCATTGTGGCTCAAAGTGGTAGAGTACTAGCCTTGAGCATAAAAGCTAAGGAACAGAGCCCAGGCCCTGAGTTCAAGCCTCACTACCAACAACAACAACAACAAAGGTGCTAGGGCTGGCTGGGAAGATGGCTCAGTGGTAGAGCGCCAGCCTTGAGCTGAAGAGCTAAGGGACAGCGCCCAGGCCCAGAGTTCAGGCCACACGACCAACCAAAAAAAAAAGTTGTAATAATAGAAAGCCAGTTCCTTTATAAGCTTTTCCAATTGTCAGTATTTTTTCACATTTGACTTGTATGTTCTACTCTTATATATTACATTTGTTAATGTGAAAAAAGTATTTAAAATGCTCATGTTAGCATTTGTACTACCCCAGAATAGCACACAGCATTTAATAGGTCTTTTATATCTCTTTTAATAGGGAATGCTTTCTTAGCCTTTGTGTTTGATGACATATTGTTAAAGAGGACAGATTAATGCTTAACTTCTTCTGACGTTTGTAATATTTAGCTTCTGATTATGGATTCTTGGCAGGAAACATAAATAATATCATATCCAGATGTACATGATAGGGTGAATATGATCAGAATACATTGTATACATGTATAATTAATCCAAAGAATCTCAGGGTTTTAATTCAATAGAAATCTGGTGCCAGCTGGGCACCGGTGGCTCATACCTGTCATCCTAGCTACTCAGGAGGCTGAGATCTGAGGATCATGGTTCAAAGCCAGCCAGGGCAGCAAAGTCTGTGAGACTCTTATCTCCAATGAACCACTTAGAAAACTGGAAGTGGCGCTGTGACTCAGGTGGTAGAGCGCTCACCTTGAGCTGAAAAGCTGAGGGACAGCACCCAGGCCTGGAGTTCCAAGTCCCATGAGAAAGGCAGAAAGAGAGAGAGAGAGAGAAATCTGGTGCCATTGTCCTCCCCAGTCCTTCAAGGAGTCAAGCAATCCTAGCACATCAGTGTTCCTGCTGGCAAAAGAGGAGAGGACAGAGAAGGTACTCAGCTTCTTCATTTCCTCAGAAATGTGCTCTACAGGTGAGATTTGCTCTCAGGCAGGACACTCCCTCATAGAAACCAGGAGGCAAACAGTAGGGTAGAAAGAACTTAAATCACACTTCCCTGCTGTTTGTTTGTAGATCCTCCTGTTATCCTAGCCACCTAGGAGGCTGAGATCTGAGGACCTATTTCCAGTTAAACTCAAAAAACCAGAAGTGGAGCTTTGGGTCAAGTGGTAGAGCTCTAGCCTTGAGCAAAAAAGTTCAGGGACAGTGCCCAGGCCCAGAGTTCAAACCCCAGGACTATTCCCTTCTCCCCCAGAAAGGCAATATGTGAAACATCAAAATGGGACTTTTGTATTTCAAATAGCAAGGTGAGGGTCATGGTGATCCTTTTATACCAAAAAGAACACAAAATGTATTGAAGTTAAAAAGTGCACATTTTCAGTTATCTGAGGTGGCGTGTCTTCAGTGGAAGGTGGGTGGGATAGTGTGGGAAAAATGAATCAAGCGTCATGGTCCAGTTCAAAAGCGTGAGCTAAGGTCTACTATTTTGGGTGGATCAATATTAATGTGTACAACAGTAATTTTTGTGACAGTAATGGTGCCTATTCTTGTGGTTTCAGGTTATCAGTGCTAGGCCTACTATGATATGGTATAGTATAGGTAAATTTGAGTAATTTCAGAGCACTGAAGTCTGCAGCATCATGAGCATTCGAGGCTTTTCCTCAATGATAGTCTCCTCTGAACATACACCCGCAGAGCCCAAGGCTCTACTGCTGTGTACCAGGCCGAGGTCTAGGTCCCTTCATGGTCATTGACAGCCGATAATGTTTCACTTGTCTTGGTTCTGCGTTTTGATACCATCTCATTAGTGTTTCATCAAAAGCAGTACCACCCATTCCTCTTCACTCTTAGGACTTATCTTCAGTGCCCAAGCAGGCACACTGGAGATACCTTTGTTTAAATGACTTGAAATACAGTAATTTTAAATCTAGCAAGGATTTTATTTGTTGATTTATCTTTTAATTTTATATATTTCCACTTCTTTGGTTTTTGTCATGAGGGGAATAATAGAAATAAATTTAACATCTGAAATAATGGAATATAACATCAGGTGTGTTTATTGTGCTAAAGGTATACTGTATATTCGATACTCTTTTATTTTGTGATTCTTGACATTTATCTTTTCATTAGTCTCCCTAGAAAATAACAACCATGGTTTGGGAATGTGGCTCAGTGGTAGAGTGCTTGCCTAGCGTGCATGAAGCCAATTCCATGCATGAAGTTCAATTCCTCAGCACCATATAAACAAAAAATGTTGGAAGTGGCGCTGTGGCTCAAGTGGTAGAGTGCTAGCCTTGTGCAAAAGCTCAGGGACAGTACCTAGGCCCTGAGTTTAAGCCCCAGGACTAGCAAAAATGAAAAAAAGAAAAAAGAAAGAAAATAACAACCAAAGTCTTGAACTAAATGTTTCACAAAACAGAAGGACTTTAGATACAAGTTTAAAAAATTAGAAAGACAAATAAAAAACAAAAGAAGCTGTGCACTAGTGGCTCATGCCTGTAGTCCTAGCTACTCAGAAGGCTGATGTCTTGATTCATGATTCAAAGCCAGCCTGAGCAGGCAAATCCATGAGACTCTTGAACCAGCAAAAAGCCAGAAGTGGAGGTATGGTTCAAGTAATAGTACCAGATGGAATGAGAAAGCTTATGAAGAGCACAAGTCTGAGAATTCAAGTTTCAGTATGGACACACACACACACACACACACACACACACACACAAGAAAGAGAAAAAAGAAAATTGTGTTAGGGTTCTGCTCATACAGAATCACCACATGTGACATGTGATAATAGGAATTTATTAATTAAAATGCTGAGCCACAGTAACTATCTGTAACTCCTAGATACAGTCACTTTGGATACAGTTTGGTGACCTGTAGTAAAAGTTAACACTACTGGGATCCTGGAGCAGTTGTTTGTCAGTGTAGTCAGGGGACTCAGGAGTTTTAGTGGAGGTACAGAGGTCAAATCTATTTTTATAAGAAGTTACTGTTGCATTCTGTCACAGCTGTACAGTACTTGTGTCCTAACAGAATGTCATACTTATCCACAAAGACTACTAAAGGTACTTTTTTCCCCAGTGATTTCTGTGAGATTGAAATTCTTTTCATATTCTTCATTCAAAACTGTGTTGTAGCAAGCCAGGCATCACTGGTTCAGGCGTGTCATCCTAGCTACTCAGGAGACTGAGATCTGATGATCGCAGTTCAGAGGCAGACAGTCCAGGCAGGGAAAGTCCATGAGATTCATCTCCAATTAAAGCACCACTCTTCCCCCACACCTAGCCCCCCAAAAAAGAAAGGTGGAAATGGTGCAGTGGCTCAAGTTGTAGAGTGCTAGTCTTGAGCAAAAAAAAAAGCTCAGGGACAGCACCCAGGCCCTGAGATCAAGACCCAGGTCCAGCACCACAAAAACTACATATAGCAGGATGAAGGCTCAGATAGGAAAATGCAGTTGGTCTTTACTAATATATATTAAAGAAATTTGCAAAAAATAAAACTATTACTTCACTTTTTGTTCTAATATTTCATTTTTCATAAAAATGGGTTAATATGTTGTCATCAATGTATTCATTCATATCTTATAAACATTTTGTAAACACTTCTTTATTTTTTGGGGGGGAAGGGGGGAGTCCGGTCGTGGGGCCTGAACTCTGGGCCTGGGCGCTGTCCCTCAGCTCTTCAGCTCAAGGCTAGCGCTCTACCACTTGAGTCACAGCGCTACTTCCGGCTTTTTTCTTTTTGCTTATGTGGTGCTGAGGAATCGAACCCAGGGCCTCAGGCATGCAAGGCAAGCACTCTACCACTGAGCCACCTTCCCAGCCCCTTGTTTTTTTTTTAACTTTGGTCAGTCGTGGGGCCTGAACTTTGGGCCTGGGTCTGAGCTCTTCAGCTCAAGGCAAGCACTCTACCACTTGCTGTGCTGGGATTATCAATCATTTGCTAGCGAGTGCTCTACCACTTGAGTCACACCCCAGCCCTTTTAATTCACTTGTTTTTCAGATAGTTTCTCTCATTTTTGTCCAGGGCTAGTCTCAGATTCCAGTCCTCCTATATATGCCTTCCCATATACCACCATACCTAGCCTTGTTTTTTTCTGTAATATTGTACTAATATGGTATGTTTAAGCCACATAAACAGAACTCTTTGGGGATGGCGAAGATGGAACTTACTGCTAAAGCACTCACCTAGCATACATAAGGACCTCTGTCCTTATGTCTTTGAGGTCCTTAATATTGTTTTGGTCTTGGGTTTGTTCATTTGTTTTCAACTAGGAATTGCACTCCAAGCATATTAAATAAGTGTTGTACTACTGAACTGCAGCCCCAGTCCGTACAGTGTCAAGAGGTCCTGAGAACTAAAGAGTGACCCTCTGCCCTAGATCAGTGCGCATGTGGCATACCAACAGATGATTCCAAGATTGCATAGCACTTACCCAGAGTCCCTGAAACTCAAAATAGTGTGCATCAGTAGGAGCATATTCTGCATATTTGACAGGATGATTTTAAAAACTACAGGTACAAGCTCCATGTATAACCTCTTAGAATCAAATGGGAAAAAAACAGACTTACCTACCTATGGCATGATTTCATTTATGTGATATTCTCAACTAGTGACAGTAAACTTCAGTGGTCCAGATTTAGGTAGTTAAATAGGTTGACTACTGGATAGGCATAGTAGCTCACACCTTGTAATTCTAACTTGCCAGACAAAAGTTAGTGAGGCCACCTCTCAAGAAAAAAAGCGTAGTGGTCACGGCTTTTAATCCCAGCTCCTCAGGTGCACATCAATAAGAGAATCACAGTCTAAGACTAGCCCTAGACAAAAATACAGGATCTGATCTGAAAACCAGCTGTAGCAAAAAAGAAAAGAAAAAGAGCACTTGCTCAGCAGGTGTAAAGCCTTCAGTTCAGACTCCTGCACTACCAAAAATACATCGATTAATGCATAAGTCAAAATAGCTGTGAGCCCTAGGAAAAGAAAGAGATACCAGGATAAGATGCTGTTAATATTCTCTTTCTTGACCTCGATGGTGGTTGTAGTGGTATTTCTGCTTTATGTTAATTCATTAAGCTTTATAAATACAATTTAAAATATATAGTGTAAATTGGTCACTTTATACTTTCCAATACATATTTATATATTAAAATACTTTACAACAAAATGACTAGAATATTTGTTTTAATGCAAATAATCTCACTGCTTTTCTTTAAAACAAACAAAACAACTTTATACAACGCTGGGAGTAATCCTAGCTACTGTGGAGGTTGAGATCATGAGGATCATAGCCTAGGCAAAAAGTTTCTGGAGATTACTCCTTCCCCAATCTTAACCCATACAAAGCTGTGCGTGTTAGTGCATAGCTATCACCCCAGCTATGAAGGAAGCATAAATAGGAGGAATTAGTCCAGACTGACTGAGACAAATATCAGTACTACTAAATAACGAAGTTAAAAAAGCCCAAAGGTGATAGAGTGCCTGCCTAGCAAGTAGAAGGCCCTAAGTTCAAACCCCAGTAATAATACCCAGTAGATAAATAGTACATTTTTGTTTGAAGGCATAGTATTATTTATTTGAGTCCATATTATCAAGATATGGTCTGTTTTTGGTCTCTAAATTCTATTGGTTGGTTTATTTTTTTTAGTCAAATATTTTATCCATTCTCATTAATAATATATAAACTGGATTTGGAACCTCATTATAAAAGAAAAGCCAGTAAAATAATTATTCTAGTACTGTGCAAACATAAACTGTCTCATTTGTTTCAATTTTTTATTAAATTTTTTTTTCCATTTGATACAGATAGTCGTACAGGCACTGCAATGTTCCCATTACTCGATTCTTTGGCAGTTGGTGAAAATTACTGATGGTTCTCCTTCCAAAGTAAGTAAGAGTTTCTGGAGGCAGAAGAGTTATTATTAAAATAACCTTTTCTTAACCATGTATTATCAGTTATATAAATTAATTATAATCTTTATAAAATATATGGTAGTTTATTGTTACCAGTTCTTGCTTTGCCTTATGAGTATGTTTATTTCTTTTGAAAGATAGGCAATCTTCACACACACACACACACACACACACACACACACACACACAATTAAAATACAAGAAATACAGATCTGTAGGTGAAATGCTGTAAGAAAGATAAACAGTGCAGCCTAATTTCCATTGAGAACCTTTACTAATTTAGAAAGCATCCCAGACCCTTTCAAAAGATGGAACAACTAATGGGTGATTACATGACAAAATTGAAGTCCTGAAGAATCTTAGCCCAACTGTACAGTAAATAGAAATAAACATACCCCTGGCTTCATTCATGAGATGGAGGTTAAAGGAAAGCCTGCCTTAAAATTCATCATTGAACTGGGTACCCATGGCTCACACCTGTAATCCTAACTACTCAAGAGATCTGAGGATTGCAGTTTGAAGCCAGCCCAGGCAGGAGAGGTCTGTGAGGCTCTCCGTTCCAGTTAACCACAAAAAGCTGGAAGTGGAGCTGTGGCTCAAGTGCTAGAGAGCTAGCTTGCTCTGGGGTTAGGCCTCAGGACTGATGCATGCACACATGAAAAATGTCATTGATTAAGGATGTGTGTGTGTGAATG
Organism: Dipodomys spectabilis; assembly: GCF_019054845.1. Taxonomy (NCBI): domain Eukaryota; kingdom Metazoa; phylum Chordata; class Mammalia; order Rodentia; family Heteromyidae; genus Dipodomys; species Dipodomys spectabilis. The sequence goes on from NW_024871219.1 coordinate 354,157, forward strand.
TATGTCTTTGGATTTTAATCCAAATTCCATTTCAGGCCAGGCACTGGTGGTTCACACCTGACATCCTACTACTCAGTAGGATGAGATCTGAGGATCATGCTTCAAAGCCAGCTAGGGGAGGAAAATTCATGAGACTCTTTATCTCCAATGAACTACCAGAAAACCGGAAGTGGTGCTGTGGCTCAAGTGGTAGAGCACTAGCCTTGAGCTGAAGAGCTGAGGGACAGCGCCCAGGCCCTGAGTTCAAGCCCCATGACCAAAAAAAAAAAAAAAAAAAAATTCAAGCTAAAATTTTTAAATGTTCTGTAATAATTGTGTCCCCAAGTACCTAACAGAATTAAGTCGAAATCTCTTCTGAAACATCATGCTTTAAAGAATTTTCAGGAAATACTATTTTAAGAAATGTGAGCTCCTAGTAAAAATTTTAGAAAACATTTAACTCACTGGGTGCCAGTGTCTCATGCCTGTCATCCTAGCTACTCAGGAGACTGAGATCTGAGGATCTAGGTTTAAAGTCAGCCCGGGCAGGCAAGTCCATGAGACTCTTTTGTCAATAAACCACCTAAAGACTGGAAGTGACGCTGTGGCTCAAGTGATAGAGCACTAGCCTTGAGCTGAGGGACAGCGCCCAGGCCCAGAGTTCAAGTCCCACCACCAACAAAACAAAAAATTCAACTCAAAAAAAGAAACCATGAAGAAAATGACAACACATTGGACTTATCTAACACAGATCTAAAACAGGTGCTGCTGTTGTTCCATGAATTAAAAAAAAGCAACCTTAAAAGATTGGGATGTTTTCATATACTTCATTTTATCACACTATGAGGGCACTAAAGATAAATTTAATGCTTCCATTTAAAACCAGTATTTTAATGCAGATCATTCTTTTCTCAGAGAAAGGTTTTTTCCTTTCTGATGAATAATTTGAGATCTCCTTGAATTTGGAATGTAGTTCAATTTGTTTGTTTACTTGCTTGTTTTTCATTTGAAAGTTGGCAATATATTGTAAAACCTTGGCTTTTTCTATTTTAATTGGCAATTTCAGTCCTTAAAAGAAAATTTTAAATTTAACCTTTTGTCAGGAACAAAAGCCAATTTAAAGAGGTCACATTTTAACATTTTTGAAAGGTGTTGGGAAATATTTGGCCTGATTTGTTTTTTTTTAATATGTGCCAGCCTATATACCAGTACTGGTGCTTGATATACTGCACCTTACCCTTTTGCTCAGCTTACTTGCTCACGGTTGGTACTCTGTCACTTTGGTCTGGCTTATTTTTGGTTAATTGGCGATAGAACCTTATGGACTTTTTTCAGTCCAGACTAGCTTCAAAACTCCATCCTCGAGATCTCAGCCTCTTGAGTAGCTAGGCATGAACCACTACCACAAGAATCTCTATTCTTAAACTGGGTACCAGTAGCTCATGCCTGCAATCCTAGCTACTCAGGAGGCTAGGAGCTGAGGTTCCTGGTTTAAAGCTGACCAGGCAGATAAATCCAGAAGACTTTTATCTCAAATTAACAACCAAAAAGCTGGACATGGCTCAAATGGTGGAGTGCTAGCCTTGAATGAACAAGCCAAGGAAGAGTACAAGGCCATGAGTTCAAGCCTTGACACAAAAAACACATAAAGAATCTCTGCTCTTAAATACATTTTAAGCATTTTCTATTTTAAGATTCCTGCCTTTCTGCTTTATTTTTGTCAGAAGCCAGAGTGCTTCATGCTGGTTTGGCAGTATGTGTTCCTGACCAGCACGCATTTCCTTTATGCCAGAGAGAACACTGATGCCACTTGTAGATGCTTTGTTATTCTGTTGATTTTCATTTGTAGTTTTGTGTGCATTTTAGTGCATATAAAACACTCTTTAATTAACTTCTCACCTTGAAGTTGTTAGTAGCGTTTTTTTAAGTCTAAAGAACCTTGAGTCATTATTGTGTATCAGTTATGTCCAGTAGTAAAAAGATGGTGCTGTGAGTCATAACCTTGAAAAGCTTGATTCCTCACAACATAAGAACTCTTAGATTTAATCTTTCATTTGCCAAGATTGGTCCTTTTTAAATGGTTATTGGCATATAATAACTTCTTGACCAGTAATTGCTAAATATTCTGCTACCTTGTGTAGGTATAGAATACCTCTGAGGAATTTAAGAGCCATGTACATTTTTTTATATGAATGTAGTCTATATTATTAGTCTCCTGCTTGATAAAGAGACTTTCTGTCTCTCCAAGCCATATCATTAACTTATATAACCTTAAGGCATGTCATTAAAATAATTTCAGAGCATATCATTTACGTGAAAGCATTTTATGAATTTAAAGTGCTTTCTAGGTATTAGTAACAACTAAAAAAAAGGCATTTATTAGTAGGTGCTAGTAGCACATAGCTCTTAGGGATCAAGGTTTGAAATCAGCCCAGGCAGACAAATCATGGAAATCCTCTAATGCTGCGCACAAGCCATCATTAGAGACAGTTAAAGTGACGGAGCGCCATTCATGATTGAGAGTGCCCCTAGTCAAGCCCCGGTTCTGGCTTTAAAAAACATGGATTTATTTGTGTCTTATTGGTTGATTTATTTGTCTCTTATTGATAGAATTAAAAGCTGTGTTAAGGCAAACTTTTCTAGCTGTTAAACTCTATGCTGACCAAAAACTGAGATACTAAACATATCTACACAGATACACGAGATCTGATATTTTCCTCTAGAAAATGGAATTGCATGAAAGATTATTGTTGATACTTAGCATAATTTTATCACAAAGAAATTACTTTTAAAACTGCTAGGAGAGGGGCTGGGAAGGTGGCTCAGTGGTAGAGTGCTTGCCTTGCATGCATGAGGCCCTGGGTTCAATTCCTCAGCAGCACATAAGCAAAAAGAAAAAAGCCGGAAGTGGCGCTGTGGCTCAAGTGGTAGAGCGCTAGCCTTGAGCTGAAGAGCTGAGGGATAGCGCCCAGGCCCAGAGTTCAGGCCCCATGACCGGACCCCAAAAAAAAAAAAAAAATACCTGCTAGGACAGTTCTCATAATAATGCCAGCACGGATGGTAGAGCAGTGCTTCAGTGGTTCAGTCTTGGGTTCGCTCTGGCAATGTTACGTTGTGCTATCCTATTAGAATTGTAGAGGAATTTGAAAATGAAGCCTAGGAGAGAGATTGTTACTGTTATCTTATTGATGTTTCTGTATCTTGTAAGCCATATGAACATAATTGTTCTCATGAAATGTTCTTAATGCATCCGTAAAGGGGACGTAATTGCAGTCCCATGTGACAGACGTGGAGCCTGAGCCTCATGTAGATTGGGAGTTAGCACATCCCATCCACTCTCAGTCTAGTCCTTTCTACTAGTGCTGTCTTTACTCTTGGTTAAAGCTTCTAATACACTTAGTTCTGGCCAGATTAGTTGTAGTTTTGTTTTTAATAAACTTTCATGCACTAGTTAACTCATTCAAGACCACAAATTGGTAAAGTCATCAGTCATTTTACAAAGCCGGGTTTCTGTACACCCCACTGCATGCAGATGGAAAGTGCTGGGATCTTAAACACCCCGCTGTCCTGCCCACTGAGAGCCTCAGTACTGATGAACATAGAACTAGGTCCCTTCTTTTCCCTCTTTATAATATTTCCCTAAAATTTAAATGCAGTGTAGTAGATACTGGAATATTGATAAACGTTAAATATACTTAACATTTTTAATGTTGGGCCACTTGGAGGGAAACTAAAAGTTAATGTATTAAGCAATTTTTTGTTGTTGTTGACAACATATTAAGATGGAATGGATACTCAGGAGGCTGAGATCTGAGGATTGCGGTTCAAAGCCAGCCCGGGCAGCAGAGACCGTGAGACTCCTATCTCCAATAAACCACCAGAAAACTGGAAATGGCGCTGTAGCTCAAGTGGTAGAGAGCTTGCCTTGAGCTGAAGAGCTGAGGGACAGCGCCCAGGCCCAGAGTTCAAGCCCCAAGACTGACCAAAAAAAAAAAAGATGGAATGGATCCTTTAGCAGCAAGTAAGCTAGCTGACTACCATCTGTTTGTTTCTCATTTACAAAACCCAGGTAAATCTCTGAAGAGGACATAGTATTTTTAGCTAATGAATTCAGCCTATTAATTGAGTGTAAATAGAAAGTAGGATTGTTTGCATACAACAAAGCCCCCAAGGTTTACTACCTGTGGATAACCCTTGTTAATGTTTTGCTGTGGTTTAGATTTATGATATTTTGAGATCATATATTTATGGTCTGTGCCTTCTTTTTAGTTAATACAATAGTTTATTAATATTATGTTAGTTTAATGTAGTATTTTGGCAATGAGTATGTTGGCAAATACTTGGACTCAGCACTTGGGATACAGACTGGGGAAGATCACAAGTTCAAGGCTAGCCTGGGCTATATAAGAGACTGTCTTGGGCCAGGCACCAGTGGCTCACACCTATAATCCTAGCTACTCAGGAAGCTGAGATCTGAGAAGCATGGTTTAAAGCCAGCCTGGGCAGGAAGGTCTGTGTGACTCATCTCCAAATAACCACTGAAAAGCCAAAAAATGACACTGTGACTCAAAGTGGCAGAATGCTAGCCTTGAGCACAAACTCAGGGACAGTATATAAGCCCCAAGTTCAAGCTCCAGGACTGACACCCACACATAAAAGGAATTAGTCATTTAAAACATAGAGAATATATATGTTTTGTGCTGGTCCTAGAGCTTGAATTCCAGGTCTGGACACAGTCCCTGAGCATTTTTTCCTCAAGCCTAATCACTGTGTATGTACTAGTTGCTTACATAGCTACATTGCAGTTTATGTTCTGTTTTCTTAAAAACTTAGCTTTAGAAGCCAGGTGTCTGCAGCTCATGTCTGTTATCCTAGCTACTCAGGAGACTGAGATCTGAGGATCGCAGTTTGAAGTCAGCCCTGGCAGAGTCCCTGTGAGACTCTTACCTGCAATGGACCACTCAAAAACCGGAGTGGAGTAGTGGCTCAAAGTGGTAGAGCGCTAGCCTCGAGCAGAAGAGCTCAGGGCCTTGAGTTCAAGCCTTAAAACCACCACCAACAACGAAAACTTAGCTTTAGACATTTTTACTAATAAGATTAATACTATGATAAGCACACTGGACTAATAGCTTATTCTGTTCTCCCTCGTTTTGTTTGTGTTGCATCCTTAAGAGATGAAATCGCTAGGTTGTCATTCACATGTACATATAAGGTTTTTATTTTAAGTAAGTTTAGAATCTTGATACATATTGCCAAATTGCTTTTTAGAGATTAGTTTATAAACTTTGTTTTTGTCTCTCCTCACGTGAGGCACTTTCATACAGGTAGATTAATTCTAGTTCTGTAATTATGCAGTTTAGCAGTCAACACTTTATAAAACGAAGTAACATGAGAAGTCACATCAAGACTAGGTCTTGATGAGTATTTGGGGTGGACGTTGCAGGCTTTGCCACTGTGTGTTTCTTCCCTTCCCCTCATTTCTCTTGGGCCGTGGCACGGGTCAGGCTCTGCGTGCTCCGCTCCGCTGCCCCCTAGCGCTGCTCCGGCCCAAGCAGCCCAGTCCAGTCAGGGAAACACATTTGGAGAGCCAGGCAAATGAGTGAGGGCTGCAATATTGCCATGTTGCCTGTTTGGGCCTGGAGATTTAGAATTCAAACTCGCCCCTCCTCTCCCCTCCCCTTCTGAAGGAGCTGTGCTGCCCTCTCTGTCTTAGCACTTAGGCTACTCTGCCCTGTGTGTTTGTACTCTGGACTGCCGAAGAGAGGCTGCACAAACATCCCCGCCTGGGACCTGCTGTTACTCCCGTTTTCGTCAACTGTCCCGACCAGCTGAAATGAAAGTTATGATTCAGGTGCTTAGATAACAAATTCTCTTTACAAATTTTTAAAATTATTATTATAAAGGTGATCTACAGTGGTTACAGTTATTTAAGTCAAGTAATGAGTACATTTCTTTTTGGATAGTGTCCCCCCTTCTCACATTCTCTAGCAGTTTTTCCCTCCCATCCCCACCCCCAAATGTATAGTTCATTTTCAACACAATGCCTAGTGAGTACCACTGCTACATTTGTTCACTCTCTCTCTCCACTTACGTCTCCCTTTACCCTCCCAAAGACAGGTAAATGAACAAACAAGATAGAAAAGAAAAACAGCAACAAAGAAAAAGCCTCGTTTCCTTTTCCTGGAGTTGATTTTGATAAACATTTTTTATAATCATGCACGTAGGCCTTGAGCCTTTGTGTTCCTCTCCTAAGAGTCTCCTCCTTTGATCTCACTGTGCGTATAAGTTTTGTTTCTTTGCACGCTTCTGACTTAGGGTTCTCCTTTGCATCTTTCACTGTAACCTCCAGAGTAGAGAAGGAAGAAGCGAGAGGGGAGCTGACGGTCAAGCCCCTTTAGCCTTGTTCTTCTCCCCACGAGAACACTCCTAGAAGTGTGCTAGAAACAGGCAGGAAAGAAGACCTATACAGGCTGCTTTCTGGATCTTTCTGTTCTCCTGCTGAGTAGCAGGGAACAAGAGTTACCTCTCTTGGGTTTTTGCCCAGAATTCCTGTGGCACACATCTCTATCTGCAGAGCTACTGGTTTAAAAAGGAAGGGAATGGGGCCCACATGGGAAATAATTGCTGTCCCTACAGGAGCACATCTTTACTAGTGATAGCCATTTAATTTCACTTCTTTCCTGCTCGAATCCTTTGCCTCTATCTTTTTTATTTCTTGAGAATTCTATCTTCAGGGGCTGGGAAGGTGGCTCAGTGGTAGAGCGCTTGCCTTGCATGCCTGAGGCCCTGGGTTCGGTTCCTCAGCACCACATAAGCAACAAAGAAAAAAAAGCCGGAAGTGGCGCTGTGGCTCAAGTGGTAGAGCGCTATCCTTGAGCTGAAGAGCTGAGGGACAGCGCCTAGGCCCAGAGTTCAGACCCCACGACTGGACCAAAAAAAAAAAAGAAAGAATTCTATCTTCATTAGCTGTCCAGTTAGTTGTAAGCCTTTGCTTGGTCAGTCCATGATTCCAGACTTGTTCCTTAGTAGGTTTTATTCTTGATGTTATCACATGCAGTCACAGGTTTCTGATTCTAGCTCTCAAAATAGGAGGGGAAAAAGAGCCATTTCTTGCTCAATTCTCAGAAGGGTCTTTCATTTAGAAAAAAAAAAAAAGCTGGAGTATAAAGTAGGTCTGTTTATCTAAAGTTCTGTGTTTGAAAGTTTTATCCAACTTAGCATTTAAAAACCCTCTGGAGCTTGGGCACTGCTGGCTCATTCCTGCAATGCTAGCTACTCAGGAGGCGGAGATCTGAGAAGCACGGTTCAAAGGCAGCCCAAGCAGGAAAGTCCCTGAGACTCTTACCTCCAGCAAACCACCAGAAAACTAGAAGTAGCACTGTGACTCAAAGTGGTAGAGTGCTAGCCTTGAGCAAAAATTGCTCAGGGATATGTCCTACTACTGACAAATAAAAAAAACCCAAAAACCTTCCAAAAACCAAAAGTAAATAGTAAATATATTCAACCTAGAAAAGTAAAAATTTGCCAAGCACCAGTGGCTCACACCTGTAATCCTAGCTACTCAGGAGACAGAGATCTGAGGATCACGGTTCAAAGCCAGCTCGGGCAGGAAAGTCCGTGAAACTCTTATCTCCAATAAACCACCAGAAAACCGGAAGTGGCGCTGTGGCTCAAGTGGTAGAGCACTAGCCTTGAGCTGAAGAGCTGAGGGACAGCGCTCAGGCCCAGAGTTCAAGCCCTACAACTGACCAAAAAAAAAAAAGAAAAGTAAAAATTTGGGCTGGGAATGTGGCTTAGGGGTAGAGTACTTGCACAGCATGCATGAAACCCTGGGTTCGATTCCTCAGTACCACATAAACAGAAAAAGCCAGAGGTGGTGCTGTGACTCAAGTGGTAGAGCGCTAGCCTTAAGCCAAAGCAGCTCAGGGACAGCGCCTAGGACTGCCCTGTTTCTCCCCCCCCCCCCCCCCAAAAAAAAATTATGAGTCATGGTTCTTCCAGTATTTCAGTAAGAGTTTTAAACCTGATGTCCTGGGCCTTCAGGAACCTAGTTTTCCTATAGAGTGCTCTGTGAAAGCTAAGCCAGAAACGAGAATTGTTACTTAGGTTTGTTATAACTCACAATTATTACAACACAAGAATGTGCTTTAGTTGTTGATCTTAGAGGCCTAAGGCAATATTAGGATTATTTAGACAAAACATAAGACTCTCCAGTAGTATAGAGATGGGAGGTTTTTCCACCAACATTAGCGATCAAATAGTCTACTTTCCTTGTCTTGCTGTTTATTTAAATAGAAATAAAATAGGTATCTTACCCTGCTTAATACCCCTTGAGTGACACGGTAATACAGTTTTATTCCCTTGCAGGGTATTTTTTTTTGGGGGGGGAATGTTTTTTCCTAGTAATTAACAACTATTAGGTGTTTGTTAAATGGTGACGCATTGCTGAGCCACTGTGTTTATGTAAGAAGTGCACAGTTCTTATATTTCCAGTATTTTCATGTTGCAGAATGGTCTTTGGGGTTAAATTTGAGTTTGCGGCTGGACGCCAGGTGGCTCACACCTATAATCTAGCTACTCAGGAGGCTAAGATTTAAGGATTGTAGTTCGAAGGCAGCCTGGGCAGGAAGGTGAGACTCTTACAATAAAGTACTCAAAGAAGTCAGAAGTGGTGCTGTGGTTCAAGTGCTAAGAGTCTTGTTTGAGCAAACGAGGCTCAGGGACAGTGCTCAGGCCCTGAATTCAAGCCCCAGGACTAGCAAAAACAAGAAGAAGGAGAAGAGGAAGGAAAAAGAGGAGGAGGATGGGGGGAGGAGAAGAAGAAGAAGGAGAAGGAGAAGTTGTTTTATTTTTTCTGTTTTCAGTTCCTGCAGCAAGATAGGCAAGAAACTTCACTTTGAGCTTCAGTATTAATACTCGTATTTTTTAATATGCTAACTGAAATATATTTACTGCTAGTTGTTTGTTCAGTTAACAATGCCTGCCGTTTTGTTATCATTAAGTCGCAGCCCCAAAGCTTCTTGAACTTCTCCTGCCCAAAGCATTGAAGTAAATGCTCCACTGTCTGCTGCTTTGGGGGTGAACACACCTCCCGGCTCCTTGGCGCTGGGGTGCGGATGGGGTGCGTGGGATGGGTCGGTAGTTTGTCTCTCCCTGTGCTCCCGTCGCTGCTCCCCAGTCCCTCCGGCTCCTTTAGTTTCCTTCATTGCCCAGGAAAGAGAACTCTGTGTTGTTTGGAACTATCATGGGCAGTGGCAGAGTTCCTGGAGCCTAAGTGGATCCTAAGGTAGGAGTGAGGGTTCCGATCCCAAGGGCAGCAGTGGCCCTGGGAGCTGGCTATGGTGTGTGGGGTTTAAACAGCAGTAGCCTGCCTCCACCCATCTAAATCAGTATCTGTGAGATCCATGTAGCTAAGCTGGCTTCCTGAACTGTTTTTCAGGTCTGCGGCGGCATAGGGAGGGCCTGTGGTGTTCGCTGTGGCCTGGGTGTCAGTCCTGTGCGGTGGTCATTGCAAAGCCGGTCTTGCGTGGCTTGTGTGTGAAGCAGACTGACTGCTTTGTCTGGAGTAGCGCGCGCAGTGTTTTACGGGGGGTGTTGCAGAGTGCACAGGCCTCAGGGTGCTGTTACACAGGGCACCCCCAGGCCGCCATTGCCTTGGGAATGAGGTCCAGCATCGTGGACAGAGTATAATCATCCATGCGTGAGGCTGAGGGAGCGTCAGTCCTGCCTGCCTCTCCACACGAGCGTCCATGGCGCGGCCTCTGCCGCCAGCTGCAGTGACGTCAGACGCAGGGCCATCCTCCCCTCTTAGCAGACCACGTGCATCCCCAGCCAGCCCCTCGCCCCCACCGCATGTGCCATTAAGGAGGAAACAAACTCGTTTCTGTACTCAGAACAGAAACCTCATGGGGCCTCCGGGGTGGCTGTTTCCACCAGCACCCACGCAGTTCCCCAGTGGATGGGAGCCAGACGACACTGCCTGCAGGTAGTGGTCTGGACCCCCAGTTTCAAGGCCAGCTGCACGTTCCTGCTGGACATGGGCTTCCCGTGGCCCTGGTGGGTTCCAACAACTTGCCAGTGACTCACCGAAGCTCTGTACTGAAATTTACTTACAGAAACACTCTTGCCAATTGGTTACAAGCGAGGCATGGTGCTGCACACCTGTAATGCACACACTTGGATCAGTAGTTCAAGGCCAGCCTGGACTACAACAAATAAAAAGCAGGGCCAGGTATACGGGCAAGGGTGGAGCACGGGTGTATGGCCTCCAGGAAGCTTCATTTTCATCTCTCTGGAAGCTTCTAAAGCTGGCCCCTTCGCATTTTTATCTGAGTACTTACCGCCTTGGCCATTAGGGCCCAGCTGTCAGCCGTTGCACTTACAGGAAGTGGGGGAGGGTTTGAGTCTCTCCAGCGAGCAGCCTGAAGCTACCCAGGGCAGGTACCCACCACCAGTCAACTCATCAGCATGCAAAAAAGACACCTAGCACCCTCGGAAGTGGAAGGATTTAGAAGTGCGCTAGGAAGTGGACAGCAACCAGATAGTCCTGAACACAACTTCGTGTTAGGTATGGTCATAGGAAATACCTAGACTAACTGGTTCCCAGTGATAAACTTTCGAAGTTCCTTCATGCTGAACCAGTCTGGCTGTTTTCTGTCTGTTATGTTTTTGGATCCGTTTTGTACAATACTGTAATTCATGCTTGCATATCTGCCTGTGTCTTCCAGGATGATTTGTTGGTATTGAGGAAAACAGTGAAATCCTTTCTGGCTGTGTGCCAACAGTGCCTATCTAATGTTAATACTCCAGTTAAAGAACAGGTAAGAAATTATTAATTTAGTACCAGATAAAAACAACACAGATGTATAGGTGAATAGTAAAAAGACATCATGTTATGACACTTTGTAATGTATTATGTATCTAACATCTAGGGCAAGAGTGTAGATGTCTGAATAATGTAGTTATAAAGCAAAGTTACTTGTTTCATAAATAAACTCTATTCCTGTACTTTGACAAGTACACTGTCATCACCTGCAAGACTTAAGTTTAGACTTTTTTTGGTCATGGAGCTTGACCTTGGGGCCTGGGTGCTATCGCTGAGCTCTTTTTCACTCAAGGCGAGCACTCTACCATTTTGTGCCACAGCGCCACTTCCAGTTTTCTGGTGGTAGATTGGAGAAAAGAATCTCACAGACTTTCCTGCCTGGGCTAGCTTTGAACCATGATCCTCAGCCACCTGAGTAGTTAGGATTACAGGCATAAACCACCAGTGCCCAGCTTAAATTTAGATCTGACACTCTAAACTCAGGGCTTTGTACTTGCGAGGTTGGCACTCATCACTTGAGCCACGCCTCCAGTCCTGCCTTTTGCTGGTTCAAAACTTTAAACTGGGAAGATGGTTTCGTGGTAGAGGGTTTGCCTTGCATGCATGAGGCCCTGGGATTCCTCAGCACCACATAAGCAGAAAAAGTCGGAAGTGGTGCTGTGGCTCAAGTGGTAGAGCACTAGCTTTGAGCTGAATTGTTCAGGGACAACGCCCAGGCCCAGAGTTTAAGCCCCATAATGTCCAAAACAAAAAACAAAAACTTTGAACCAATTTTTATTGACTGTTTACTAACTTAAGTGCTGGTCCTGGGACTTGAACTCAAGGCTTGGGTACTATCTCTGAACTTCTTTGCTCAGAGCTACTGCTCGGTTACCACTTGAGTCAGAACTCCATTTCTAGTTTTTTTGTTTTTGTTTTAATTGGAGATGAAGAGTCTCATGGAATTTCTTGCTCAGGCTGGGTTGATCCTTAGATCATGGCCTTCCAGTAACTAGGATGATAGGCATGAGCCACTGGCATTGAGCTTAGATTCCTTCCTTCCTTCCTTCCTTCCTTCCTTCCTTCCTTCCTTCCTTCCTTCCTTCCTTCCTTCCTTCCTTCCCTCCCTCCCTCCCTCCCTCCCTCCCTCCCTCCCTCCCTCTTGAAATCTGGGCCTGGGTGCTGTCCCTGAGCTCTTCAGCTCAACTACCACTTGAGCCACAGTGCTACTTTTGGTTTTATGGTGGTTCATAAGAGCCTCACAGACTCTCCTGCCTGGACTGGCTTTGAACTGTGATCCTCAGCTCTCAGCCTCCTAAGTAGCTAGGCTGACAGGCGTGAGCCACCGGCACCAGGCTGGGCTTAGAATTCTTGACTGCTGCCTGTACTAGGACAGTGGGAGCCCTGATGCTGACTTCTTGTCCTCTTTCTTCAGCTCCTTCCCACGCTGGGAAGAGCTTCATTTCTGCACTTGTAACTAGTCCATCCCAGACTCTTACCTGTACCACTCCGCAACCCAGCTGCCCTTAACCAACCTAAGACCTCGGAGTGGGCGTACTGGAGCTGTCCTGTGTGTCAGGAGGAGGCCTTGTGAAGGCTTGGACAAAGAGCCGCTCTGTTAAGGCAGGAAATTCCCAGACTTGTCTACCTGGACAGTGTGCAGAAGTCAGGGTGGCGATGGAAATATCCTTCCAGTCCACCAACTCCGCAGGCCTCTCCACCCAAGGAACCACTGTGGAAACTTTCTTCACTTACACTTGTATGCAAGGCGGAGTCTACCTTTTCCATACTATACTTTTTACTGGCTTTCAGTACTGGGCTTTGTGCTTGACCACCTGAACCAAGCCTCCTCTCTTTGCTTTTGAGATCTCACTTTGTGCTGGGGCTGGCCTGGGTGCGGATCCTCCCGCTTCCACTGGCCACCAGAGTACCACGCCCCACAAACTTCCCGCCCACCCTCCATCCTTGCCACCGCATAGGCTGGATTTGAAGCATGGGGCCCCACAGCCTGGCCTGTGCTTTTTCTGCTGGGCCGGGATGTGGTCACCTTCGAGGACAGATGTAGCACTGTTCATCCTGCGATGCCCTGTCTCTTTTACTGCACCATCAGCATTTAACGGGAAGTAGAAACAGAGATGGTCTTCCCTAACCCCTCAGAACCCCAGCAGTGTGGACTGGAAATGCCCGGCTCCATCCAGTGTCTGCATCAAGGCTGGCTCGGATTCCCACCATGCCCCCTGCCCGCCCTGTGAGCGTGGCTCCTGCAGCGCGCTCCTGTGGTCAGGGTTTACATGAGCTGTGCGGTGGCTCAGGTGGCGGCTGGGATGTTCCTAGCCGTAAATAGCCGTAAATAAACGCCCAGCTGATGGTGCTCCTTAGAGATAAATGTTTAGAGTTTGAATATAAGTTGATTGTTTGGACATTTCAGAACCTCAAAATTCTTACGACAGAGTTACTACATAAACTCATGACATGTATTCACGTCTCCCCCTCCATTAAATATTTACAACTCGGTAGCATAAGCCAGGGATCAGTGGCTCATGCCTGTCATCCTAGCTACACAGGAGCGGTTTGAAGCCAGCCCAGGCAGAAAAGTCCCTGTGAGACCCTTTATCTCCAGTTACCCACTCAAAAAGCAATAGAGCTGTGGCTCAAAGTGGTAGAGCACTAGCCTTGAGCGAAAGAGCTCAAGGCCCTGAGTTCAAACCTTGCACTAATTTTTTAAAAAAGAAAAAACAAAAACAAAATAAAAACTTGGCAGCATAGACCTGTATTGTAATATTTCGTCTTTGGTGAAGTGGTAACTAAACTTATTAAGAGGCCTTACAGTACTTATGGTTTTAGATTCAATTTTTTTTTTTTTTTTTAGATTTTTACTTAAGAATTCCAAATTGTAGTGTACAGGCTTAGGATTCTACATTATAATGTGCTGAACTACAGAGATTATCTTAAAACTTAGGCTGATTGTTTGACTATTTAATAGGTAATAAATTTCTGGTGTCGGTCAGAATCATTTGTATTATCAGTTGAATTTAACTGATTTTTCAAATTCAAGCCAAAAATACTTTATCTGTTTCTACGTTACTACCCTCAAATAATGGATAGTATTGGGATGTGGGTTATAATGAGATAAAGTCATGCTATTAGGTTGGGACATTTGGAGGCTGGAACTTCAGTATTTAACATTGACGTTGCAGTCCTGCTGTTGAGCCATACTATCATGGTTTGACTGCTGCTGGCTCGTAGTCATGTGCCTATAAACACACTTCTGCTAATGCACTCCCTCTCTCCATTTCAGGCTTTCATGTTACTCTGTGATCTTCTGATGATTTTTAGCCACCAGTTAATGACGGGTGGCAGAGAGGGCCTCCAGCCCTTGGTGTTTAATCCAGATTCGGGCCTCCAGTCTGAGCTCCTCAGTTTTGTGATGGATCATGTTTTCATTGACCAGGATGAAGAGAATCAAAGCATGGGTAATTATAGTGATTGTTTTGTCGATATCTATCTTGTTTCATAAATCTCACAAGACAAAGAAAAAAAACCAAATTAGATCTTCAAAATTCTGGTATTTCACCAGGCACTGGTGGCTCAGTGGTTACTCACTCCTGAGTAATCCTCAGGAGGCTGAGGGTGGGGAATTGCAGTTCAAAGCCAGCCTAGAAAAGTCCATAAGACTCTGGGTTTTGTTTTGTTTTGCCAGACCTGGGGCTTGAACTCAAAGCCTGGGCACTGTCCCTGAGCTTCTTTTGCTCAAGGCTAACACTACCACTGGAGCCACAGCGCCGCTTCCAGCTTTTTCTGTTTATGTGGGACTGAGGAATCGAACCCAGGGCTTCATGCAGGCAAGGTGAGCGCTCTACCACTAAGCCACCTTCCCAGCCCAAGACTCTTTATCTCCAATATACTACTAAAAAAGCCTTCAGTGGGGCTGTGGCTCAAGTGGTAGAACACTAGCCTTGAGCAGAAAATCTCAGGGACAGCACCCAGGTCCTGAGTTCAAGCCCCTCAGGATGGGGGTATTTCTTTCCTGCAGAGAAGTAAACTATTGGGCTGAGGTGTAGCTTGGTACAGTGTTTGCAGGGTAGTGTCTGTCTGTGCACGGTGCCTACCACCAAGTAAGTGTACACTCATACCTGTGTATGTACATAAATACATATTTGTGCATTTCAGAACCAACAAGAACAAAATGTAGATAACACCTCCCTTCTTTAAGAGTAACTTAGAAGCCAGTCATGGTGGGTCATGCCTGAAATTCCAGCTACTCATGGGACAAAGATTGAAATTTGAGCCCATTACAGACAAAGTTAGAGAGACTTATATTTCAACAAATAAACCAGGCATAGTGGTTCACAGCTGTAATCCCAGCTACCTGGGAGGCATAGGTAGGAAGAAGGCAATCCAAAGTTGGCCCTGGGTAAAATGTAAGCGAGACCCTATCCTTATGTAAAGTACAACACTTGGTGTATGACCTGCTCAAAACATCCATGTTTCACAACAGGTTAATTAGAAAAAAGCACAGAAAGGTGTCAAGAGTAAATTCCACGGGTACATATATGTGCAGAAGAAAATAACTAAGCCGAAGTCAAATAAAGCAGGCCTGGATGTGAGAGGTCATAGCAGAGCCCAGAACAGATGTTAGCATCTGGTCCCTTAGAAGGAAACTGGGTAGGGTTGGAAATAGGTAAGCCAGTGAGGTTTGACATTAAGATTTTGAGGGCGATACCCTTAAGTGTTTTGAAAGTTTTTGTAAAGCTTATCATTTATGTGTGCGAAATGTGAGCTGCAAAAATAGATCATTTGCCAGCGGAGAGAAGGGAGCTGGGTAGCAGCCTTGAAGAGAAGCGAAGCTAGCTTTCAGCTGCAGACTCTTCGGGAAGGGCGGGGCTCGTGACTCGTTCCTTTCCTGTGCTTAGAGGGCGATGAAGAAGACGAAGCTAACAAAATTGAAGCCTTACATAAAAGGAGGAACCTCCTGGCTGCCTTCAGCAAGCTCATCATTTACGACATCGTGGACATGCACGCGGCCGCGGACATCTTCAAGCACTACATGAAGGTAGAGCTTCAAACTTGGATTCCTCCCTGTTGTGCCGTTAAAGCAAATGGGTGATGGCGTTGTCCATCTGGGCCCCTCAGGAGTTCCTGACACCGACAGCAGAAACACCGTTTCTGGCTGCTTTTTCTCCAAGTGTGGTGCTCAGCACTCTGGCATAGCCAGACAGGAGAGATGTTCTGCCCGGCCTGTGTTTGAGGCTGGCCGGGTTCCACTTGGGACTTGTATAGGTTGAGCAAAATCTAAAAATGTTTAAGCATCAAGCACTTAACTAAGTTCAGATTTTTGATTGAGGAATGTCCTACCAGAAAAAAGTCTGTTCAGATGTCCCAAAAAGTCTGAAAATGTTGAAGTATTTCCAGTCTCCATCTTGCAGGTAAGGATGCTCCTCCTGCCGTCCCAGCCGCAGCCCAGAGCCGCACAGAGGCGCGCTCGGGACCTTAGCTGACTAGGAGAACAGACCAACCATGAGACTCTGAGAAGCTCACACGTGACAGGACTACTCCGGGCCAGACCAGCACTTACCTTACAAATAAGGAAATCGGCACTAGATTAGCATTCCCAAAGTGACCAAAATGGATTTTATCTTCTGTCTTTAAAGCATTGCTCTGTATACTGGACAGCAAAGACTCCTCATGATTATAGATTAGATAGACACACACAGATAGATCCACAAACAGACACACACACACACACACAACTACAGAGCTTATACCAAATACAGAGAGACCAGAGTTAAAACTAATAACCAAACATTTAACTTGCACTATGTTTAAGATGTAAAGAATGGCATTCATACTGTACTTGCCCTTTCACCAGTCCACTCTTTGATCATAAGATTTCAGTTGTTGTAAAGCTCCCTTTTCTTTCTTTTCCTCATAGTACTACAATGACTATGGTGATATCATTAAGGAAACCCTTAGTAAAACCAGGCAGATTGATAAGATCCAGTGTGCCAAGACCCTCATCCTCAGTTTACAGCAGGTAAGAACTGGAAGGGGAGGAGACGAACACTCTGTGTGCTTACAAGGTGCGAAGTATCTTCATTAAACTGTCTCATCTGTCAGTATATTACTATGGTTCCTCTGCAAGGAAATGTCTTTTATTTTGGTAAGTAAACCTGTAGTGTAGTTCATGTTTCAAACAGATGCTCTAGCTTTGGGCCAAATGAAATATCAAGTTCAAAATTTAACATGTAAATTTCTAGAAAAAGTATTTGAGGAAGGTGTACCAGAAATATTCCCAAAGGAAAATGCACTACTAGTGGGCACCAGTGCCCACGCCTGTCATCCTAGCTACTCAGGAGGCTGAGAGCTAAGGATTGAAGTTCAATGCCAGCCCAGGCAGGAAAGTCCATGAGACTCTTATCTCCCGATTAACCAGCAAGAAGCCAGAAGTGGAGCTGTAGCTCAAGCAGTAGAGCACTAGCCTTGAGCAAAAAAAGCTCAGGGACAGTGCCTGCCCTGAGTTCAAACCCAGGACTGGCACCAAAAAAATATACTCCATATATTGCATAAAATTTCTAGAGTGCTTGCCTTGCATGCATGAGGCCCTGGATTCGATTCCTCAGCACCACATAAGCAAAAAGAAAAAAAGCCGGAAGTGGCGCTGTGGCTCAAGTGGTACAGTGCTAGCCTTGAGCTGAAGAGCTGAGGGACAGCGCCCAGGCCCAGAGTTCAGGCCCCACGACCGGACCCAAAAAAAAACCAAATTTCTAAAACACAAAATGTTTATAAATTGGAGGTTTCTGGGAGCCTAGAGATTTATGCAGATACACATGAGTATGTGTGTTTATGATAAAGGTCTTACTTCAGCTCATTGTGGGGAAAAGGATTAGGAATTTTCAGTGCTGATGGGTCAGTTGACAATGTATTATATAAATTTGTAAAAACAAGTTTAAGTCTATAAGAAGATAAAGATAAAGGTCGATTTTCTAAATCCACTTCAGGATTTTTTAAGTCCTAAGAAGTCCATAAAGCAAAAATCTCACGTTGGTGTCTGTATGAACTTAAATAGATTTCCCGTCAGTAAGCACTTTTAGCGAAGTTTAAAAAAATACCTGAGCTGGGTGCCTGTGGCTCTCGCCTGTCATCCTAGCTACTCAGCAGGCTGAGATCTGAAGATCACAGTTCAAAGCCAGCCTGGACAAGAAAGTATGTGAGACTCTTATCTCCAATAAACGACCCGAAAACCAGAAGTGGCGCTGTGGCTCGAGTGGTAGAGCGCTCACCTTGAGCTGAAGAGCTGAGGGACAGCGCCCAGGCCCAGAGTTCAAGCCCCACGGACAACAACAACAACAACAACAAAAAGAATCCAAAGCTGATAGAGCAGGCTCAGATGGGGGGCGCTTACCCCTCCCCCCAGTACTACCCCAAGAAAAGTAAACACAGCTGAGAAACTGGGAGAAAATGTTTGCAGATATTCATAGCTTGCTTCACATGGATTAAAAAAAAGTCAAGTGAACAGAGAGGTATGACAGAGGCAGTTTTCAGAGAGCGAAGCTAGCCGGTGAACACGGAAGGGACGTGACTGCATCAGTGATGAGAGAGGAATGAAGAGGAGGAGATGCGCGCTGGTGCTGCTGTAACTGAAGTGGCAGGCGGGGCTGGGAGCAGGCCGTGCGTTCTTCCTCGAAGGCTGCGAGCACCGGCTCCGGTCATGCCGCTGCCTCTGCTTCTGCACGGATGCACCTGCCACGCTGTGCCCGAACGTCCTCTCAGCCGGTGCTCCGCCGCAGCAGTCTCTGAAACAGCGTCCACAGAGAAAGCCGCGCACTCCTCACGAGAGGAATGACTCCATACACTGACCCTCAGACGCGCTCCTCACCCCCACCCCCCACCGGCTCTCCACCACCGCCCAGGCCAGCTGGAGCGCCTGGGCTCCTGGGCTCACGGATCCTGCTTCAGCCTCCCATGTATCTAGGCCTGCAAGTGCACACCAGCACATCCGTTTAAAACACTTGTAACAGAACAGGAAGTGGAAAGAGTTCCAGAACAAAATAGCTCATTCTAAAAGTCCGTGTCCACGGTATTCCGCGTTGCTGTGGGGACGCAGCTTCAGTCTTCCACTTGGGTTACCTGTTGTAAATGGAAGCCAAGTGTTATCTGCTCAGTGTAGTTTAATTTTTCCTGTTTTGGTTTCTCAGCTGTTTAACGAGCTGGTTCAGGAGCAAGGCCCTAACCTAGACCGGACATCTGCGCATGTCAGTGGCATTAAGGAGCTGGCTCGACGCTTCGCGCTTACATTTGGGCTGGACCAGATCAAAACGCGAGAGGCCGTGGCCACCCTCCACAAGTGAGTGACAGGCGCCGACCGCTGTCCCCCGGGGCCGCGTGCCCCGCCCTGGCTGAAGCAACCCTGGACAGGATGTTCTGTGAGATAATGTAGTTTAGACAGTCTCAACATGGTGGCATTTATTTAAAAAAAAAAAAGTCCTTTACCATCCATTTCCCCCTTTTTATAAAGTATGTCTTATCTGTTTGAAAAATCATGAGGAAAACATGGGATTAAAAGAGTATATAGGGTGGGGGGCGGTGGCTCACACCTGTCATTGTAGCTACTCAGGAGGCTGAGGTCTAAGGATGGCAGTTCAAAGCCAGCCTGGACAAGAAAGTCCGTGAGACTCTTATCTGCAGTGAACCACCAGAAAACTGGAAGTGGTGCTGTGGTAGAGCACTCTCCTTCAGCACAGAGAGGTTCAGGGACAGCGCCCAGGCCCTGGGTTCAAGCCCTACAACCGACAAACAAAAAAGAGTATGTAGGGCTGGGATGTAGCTCCGTGGTAAAGCATTTGCTTAGCAAGTGCAACACACTGGGTTCACTCTCCATCACCAAAAACCAGAGTATAGAACCGTAATTTGGTTGGTGTCATTTCATAACTGAGAACCAAGGCACAGGAACTGCGCGGCTGCTGAGCCCCGGGAGCCCTGGCCTACCCTCACAACAGCGCGGACGCGAGCCCGCGGCCTACTCGCCATGGCCGCACACCTGTACCACAGATAGAATCATCACATTTCACTAACTTCACCGACAACAGCACTTTGCCAAACATTGCTGTAACGTTAGCCTGTGTCTACCTGGAAAAAATAAAATACTGTCGTCTTTTAATTCAGGGATGGCATCGAGTTTGCCTTTAAATACCAAAATCAGAAAGGACAAGAGCATCCGCCTCCCAATCTGGCTTTCCTGGAAGTACTGAGCGAATTCTCTTCTAAACTTCTTCGACAGGACAAAAAGACTGTGTAAGTTTCACACCAACGTGGAAGTGGACCTGGTGGCACGCGCTTGAGATGCAAACACAGAAAGCTGAGGGGCGGGGACAGTGCGGGCTGGTAGCGACAGCAGGCTCTCCCCCACTGACACAGGGAGGGAGGAGGTGAGGAAAGACTGACTTAAAGAAAAGTGAAACGTCACACAATTAGTTTTCGGGACACAGATATGTGCATGCCGACGGCGAGACTTTCAGGCAGTAAGTGACGTGAGGATTGGTGGGAGTGACGTGGTTTGAAAGCATTATAAAATTTTAACTGCAGCCGGGCACTGGTGGCTCATGCCTGTCATCCTAGCTACTCAGGAGGCTGAGATCTGAGGATCGAGGTTCAAAGCCAGCCCCCGGCGGGAAAAGCCGTGAGACTCTTACCTCCAATTAACTACCAGAAAACCAGAATTGGTACTGTGCTAGGGTGGTAGAGAGCTTGCTTTGAGCTGAAGAGCTGAGGGACAGCGCCCAGGCCCAGAGTTCAAGCCCCACGACCGACCAAAAAACACATAATTTTAACTGCTACATAAAAGGAAAAACATAAGAATTTATAAAATAGCATGATGATATTGTGGTATATATGTGTGTACATATATTCTGATACACACATGCGCACATGCACACACACACACACACACAGTGTAATACTTAGGTTAAACAGATCTCCCACAGCTGATGGACTTTTCCTTGGAGCTAGTGGCTGGAGCTGTTTTCCCTGGCGTGTGCCGCGTGAGTCCTCGGGGGTTCTCTTTCTGTGTCCATCCGCACTGTGAGCAGTGTGCATTCTGTCCTTGCCAGTTGTGTTCTGCGCACGTCTGTTGCGTTGGTGTAGTTGTTTGCAGTGGTTTGCAGCTCTTTCTGTGTCAGGCGAGGTTAGAGGCGAGGGCTTGATTCTGCTGGGAGGTTTCAGTTGAGGGCTGGCACGCTTGCTGCAGGCTGTGGTGGGAAGAGCACGCACCGTGGCAGGAGGCAGAGACAGGAAGGGGTCCGCTCGCGGGGCAGTCCCGCACCTCCTTCCCGGCCCCAGCTCTGGAGAGTGACGGAGCTGTGACTGACCAGTGCAGCAGCTACCTCTCAGCGGCCCCAAGCCTGGGAGCTGGCAGGAGCCCCCCGTGGCGCTTCTAGCCGGAGTGGGGACAGGGGACGTGGAGGACAAGTCAGTCCCAGTACTTAGCATCTACATTTTTCTCCGTCGGCCCGATGCGCTTAGGTTGTTGAATTTATAAAGACAAGACCACTGGGTCTTCATCTTTACCAGCGGGGGGTGCTTGAGCCAAAGAGCAGAAGGCCGCCGCGCCGCTGCGCGCTCCCAAGGCCTGGGGTGACACTGAAAGAACAATTCCAGAATCTTTTTGACCACACTTGGAGGTTTTTTGAAACTGGTGTTTAAAGGCAAAGGAAGAAGTAGGAGTGGGTCTGAGACTATCCCAGGAATACGTGACACGAAACCAAGCGAGCGGAGCTGGAAGTGCTTGGGTGACGCAGCGCTCTCCCTCTTCGCAGACACTCGTACCTGGAGAAGTTCCTGACGGAGCAGATGATGGAGCGGCGGGAAGACGTGTGGCTGCCGCTCATCTCCTACAGAAACTCGCTCGTCACTGGAGGCGAGGACGACAGGATGTCTGTCAACAGCGGAAGCAGCAGCAGCAAGACGTCCTCGGTGAGGAGCAAGAAGGGCCGGCCCCCGCTGCACAAGAAGCGGGTGGAAGGTGAGCGCCCCTCCCTCAGGCCGGATGCCCCGGCCTTGCAGTGAGAGAGAAATGCATGTCCTGTGTGTGAGGCGCCCCGAGATGTCCAGGGCGAAAGCTGGAACAGACAGGGTGGGGAGAGGGTGAAGAGCATGGAGATAGAGGCCAGCTAATACGTCCGGGGAACTGACCCCAAGTGCATTAGCCCTTGCTGCTGCTCTGAGCCCATGTTAGTGAACAGGAGGCCACCTGCCGCCCCGCCCCCGGCTGCCAGCTTACCCTCCACCACGCCAGTTCTAGCTTCATAACCTCCCCAGCTCACGAGCAAGAGAGCACGGAACTGTCAGGAAAATGGGACGGGGTAAGTAGTGGATTGAGTCGGTGTCACTGCTCTTCAGCTGTACGTCAGTGCACGCGCTTCTCAAGACAGTGGCAAGATGGATCACAATTTAAATGTGTCATTATTGCCTAGTGATGGAAAGCCCAGAGCTAAGATCAGAATTAGAATTCAAACGAGGCTTTCTCCTTGTGAGCTGGGTGTGTGTCTTTAGATCGGCACGCTAGTTATAATCACTGGTGTAAAGAAAGGCGCTCGGCGCCGCCTCCCCTCGGTGCTGAGCATGCGCAGTGGCCTTCTCCAGTTCTTCCATGCACACGGCGCTCAGAGCTGCAGCCCTGTTTGGTCCTGTAGTTGTAGTGATGGCTCACCGCCTGGAATCCACAGGCCCTGCTCATCTTCAGCTCTGGGCTGTCATCCTTTTCACCCAAACAGGGAACACCTCCGCTTGATCATTCATGACACTGGACTTGTTTGTTTTTTTTCTTTTCTTTTTTTTGTTGGTCGTGGGGCTTGAACTCTGGACACTGTCCCTCAGCTCTTTAGCTCTAGGTGAGCGCTCTACCACATCAGCCACAGAGCCACTTCCGGTTTTCTGAGTGGTTTATTGGAGATAAGAGTTTCCTGCCCAGGCTGGCTTTGAACCATAATCCTCAGGTCTCAGCCTCCCAAGTAGCTCCCAGGCGTGAGCCACTGGCGCTGGGCTTTGGACTTTCTGAACAGTGAATGCAGTCGTTTTTCTTTGAAAGTATCCTCCACCACGGTTCTCCACGCTTGTCTGTTGTTTCCCACTCAGTCTTAGAAACAGTCACCCGATCTTCAGTGAGCGGCAGTCCTTTAGCCGACGTCTGATGAAGTGGTCTAGCTCACCGCTGTTGCTCAGACTTTATAAAGCAGCTAGCTTCGAAAAAATGTCAATACCCATAATGGCACTTACTGATAGAGCAGCCATAATTCAGGACGAGGAAGCGTGTGTGGCCCGGATGACCTCGGGACTTGGGGTGACCTGTGGACATCATAAAGCACCGGTGGGCGGAGGGGGGGTCGGGGATGGGAACTGGAGCCGAGCTGTGGTGACACGCTGACCATGCCGCTGGAACCTTCCAGATGAAAGCCTGGACAACACGTGGCTCAACAGGACGGACACCATGATTCAGACCCCCGGACCCCTGCCCACGCCGCAGCTCACGTCCACGGTGCTGCGGGAGAGCAGTCGGCCGGCCGGTGAGCAGATCCAGGAGCCCGAGTCGGAGCACGGCGCAGAGCCAGACTTCCTGCACAAGTGAGTACGCACGCACGCACGCACGCACGCACGCACGCGGAGAGAGCAGAGCCGCCATCGGACACGACACGCGGGCCACGCATGACCCCCGCGGCACTGGCACCCGGGCCGCGCGCGGCCACCGTGCCACACGGCCACGCCGCCAGCGGCCGCTCCCGTGTCACGCGGGCGAGGGAGAGGCTGGGAGGCAGGGGCAGGGCCGGCGCGGGCTGTGCAGCCTGGTTCCTGCAGGTCGCTGGCTGCAGAGGCTCCGACTTCCTTTACCGCGCAGCATTGGCGCTCGCCGCGCCCTCTGCCCTCAGCCGCCCTTCCCGCGCCATCGCGGTGGCGGTCCTGTGGACGACGGCCGCTCGGTCCCACCACTGGAGCACGTGCTCGTGGCCAGTGAAGAGCGCGTGCGGGGCGGGTGTGGCCCCGTCCTGAGCGCGCGAGGGCCGCTGGGCGGGCGGCGGGCAGTCACGGCGCCTCTCAGCCCGCAGATGCAGATCTCCTGGCTAGGCCAGCCGAAGCTAGAAGACTTGAATCGGAAGGACAGAACGGGAATGAACTACATGAAAGTGAGGGCCGGAGTGCGGCACGCCGTGTGAGTGTCCCGGGCTGCTCATGCGGGGCGGGGCGGGGCGGGGCGGGGCGGGGCTGCTCGGGCGGGGCGGGGCGGGGCGGGGCTGCTGGGGCTGCTCGGGCGGGGCGGGGCGGGGCGGGGCTGCTGGGGCGGGGCGGGGCGGGGCGGGGCAGTTTGGTGTAACCGTTGTGTCCTGCCACCCAGGATGGCGGTGGGAGGCCTGGGCTCTGCGGCCTGTGGCATCTGAATTCCAGTGCAGCCTAGGCCAGCCTTGCCACCCTAGCTGTAGTCTGCCTGTGCCTCAGTTTCCCCCTCTATGAGAGGCAGTCATTAATAGCAGCAAGCCAGATTTGGGGGGTTTGATACATAGCTAGGTCTGTGCCTTATTATTTAATTATTGCATTTAGTGATCTTCCCTCTAAATCTTTAGTGTGTCAGTTCTGGGGTTTGAACTCACGGCCTTGGCACTGTCACTTGAGCCATAGCACCACTTCTGGTTTTCTGGTGGTTCATTGGAGATACGAGTCTCACAGCCTTTCTTGCCCGGGCTGGCTTTGAACCGTGATCCTCAGATCTGAGCCTCCTGAGTAGCAGGATTATAGGCGTGAGCCATCCGTGCCTGGCTCTCCTTTGCCAGTGCTAGGGCTCGAACGGATGGCCTGGGTGCTGTCCGCAGCTGCCTTTTGCTCCGGGTTAGTGCTGTACCACAGCGCACTCCACTTTTGAGTTCCTTTGGGTAGTCTAGTGGAGGCGAGAGTCTCAGGCTGGTTTTGAACTGGTGTGCCGTGAAATCTTGAGTAAACCAAAGAAACGGTGGTTCACGTGCGGGCGCTCATGGTCAGCGTGGAGTCTGTAGGGCACAGTACAAAGTGAGCTCCTCAAGGGAGAGCCAGGACTTGGCGTGGCTGGATCGGCACGTTGACTGCAGCTCTGCTTCCCAGCCGCGGGCTGATGGAGGAGGACGCAGAGCCCATCTTCGAGGACGTCATGATGTCGTCGCGGAGCCAGCTGGAAGACATGAACGAGGAGTTTGAGGACACCATGGTTATCGATCTGGTAAGGGATGGCAGCGTTGGGGGGGCGGGGGGCGTCATCACTCCTCCGTTTGGATGACCTTCCATGTTCGCAAGCTTTTTCTGTTTTGCCAACAACAGAATGGTGTGTGCGCGCACGTGTGTGTGCACGCCGCTGCCCTGGGGCTTGAACTCGTTTGCTTAAGGCTGGCACGCTATCACTTGAAAACAGCCCCGCTTTGGGCTTAATGGGTAGTTGGAGATCCGAGTCTCGCAGGCTTCCCCTCCTGGGCTGGCCTCGAACCTTGAGCTCTTGCCCGAGTAGCTTGGATTACTGTGTGAGCGAGCGTCTTTTTTGCCTTCCTTGTAAAACGTTTCTCACCGCCCATCTTTTGGCGCACTGCCAAAAAAGCAAAACAAAAAGACAAAAACCCAGGACTGGGGAGTCTGCTGTGCCGCCGGGGACACGGAGGCAGGAGGGCTGGGAGTTCAAGGCCACAGACCAAGACCCCAGCCCGGAAAGCCGGCCTGCCCGCTGCGCGACTCCTGGCCGCAGCGTGGTCTCAACCATTTCTTTTCAGCCCCCGTCGAGAAACCGGCGCGAGCGGGCTGAGCTGAGGCCAGACTTCTTCGACTCGGCAGCTATCATAGAGGACGACTCAGTGAGTGCGGCCCCCCCCCCCCCCCCCCCCCCCCGCAGCGCGGGCCGTGCGCTGTGCCCACGCTGACCTCCCGTTTCTCCTCGCCCCCCTAGGGATTTGGAATGCCTATGTTCTGAACTCCGAAGAGAAACTTACAAACCCGGAACTCTATTCTCTAGAGCTAGAGGCCTATATACTGTGATAGCTTGTGTGGGGAGAGAACACTTCTGCTGGGACCTGGTTGGTTGCTTAACGCCGTGATTGAAGGTCAGTCGGTTTTTGCAGTGGCGGCAGGGGAGAGGATGCGGACGCGGCCCAAGGAGACGCGGCGACCTCACCTCAGAAAGGCCGGCGGGGCCGCCCCGGCCCCCCTCCCCGCCCACCCCCCCGCCAGACTGCTCCGTTGCAGATGCGTGTTTTTCTGGAGGAAGGAAGAAATTTTAAATTTTTAAAAAACAGCTGTCAAGATAAACACTGTTATACACCTGTTTTATGGAAACTCCACCTTGAGTAAAAAAAAATATTTTTAACTTTATTTTCCTGTTGTACAATTTAAAAACCGTTTAACATTTTGCCTTTTTATGTTTTAAGAGCTAACCATTTTTATTAAACCTATGAGTACGCAGCTCCGCTATGGCTGAAGAGTGTTTTTGGAGCTCACTGGGTTGGTTGCCCGTGTAGACACACACAACGTGAGCACGCCAAGGTGTAAAGGTGGACGTCGTGCGTCGCTGCCAAAACCACGCCCTCTGCCGCTACGGATAGCACTTCCCCGATTTTATATACTCTTGAAGAAAAAGGTTTATTTTTATTTATAAATGGGCACAAAGGAAGAAATGCCCGTTGCAGCCATTTTTTCCAGCAGATGCTGAACACCGTCCACTTTATATACACTAGGAAGAAGTTTCCAGAACAGTGCATTTTCTATTGGCATTTGTCCTGGGCATTTTTAGCAACTTCTACCAGCAAATAAAGGATTCTCAGTAAAAAACAAAAATGATTCACCACTTGAGGCCCTGCCAAATTCAACTTACAGACGTCTGTTTTCTCACCAAGATAATCATGAAGAATCCTTTGCCATTTTAAGTGTTACCCAACTGTCTACTTCCGTGCACTCAACACCCTTCCGCGTACGTGTGTGAGTTCCGTTTCCTGATGCTAGAAGTCTGTGCTTAGAGGGTGGCGTGCTTCGGCTGCCTTGACCCACAGCTGCCTCCGTGTTACGTGTGCGTGTGACCCAAGTTCTCTGGGGGAAGAGACGCGACCAATCTTGAGGACGGGCTGCCGTGGCTTAGAGTTCATAGTCTGCTTGGACTTTGACGACTTGCTGCTATGTTTTTAAAAGCCCACTTGCTTCCTTTCTGGCTTTTCCCGAAAGCCTCGAATCCAAACCAATCCGTGCACAGCAGTTTCTGGGCTGGTTTTAAAGCCGGTGCAACAGAATCCTGAGGCTTTTTTTTTTTCTTTTTCCCCCCTTTCTACCAAATATTCAAAAGCATTTTTAAAAAAATTCTGTGCATCCAATGATACCTTTTTTTGCGTGGGGGAGAGCAAAATGGATTTTACTCATCCTTTTTAGTAGCCAGACATGAAACAGATTTTTCTCGACATTTGTATAGTTATAAAAAAAAAAAAAAAAAATCAAAAAAAAAAAATCTTGGCCACCAAAAATGTTTCTGTGAGAATTCAGCAGTTCTGGGCTGCAGGAAGGCAGCAGGGCCGGACGCTTGCCGGCCGGCGCTCACCTACCAAGGAGCCGTGCGGAGCCCGCACGCACACAGCCCGGCCCATGGCCTGGCCGCCGCCTGTCTCGCTCACCTGGAGCCGCACCACCGGGCAACAGCAACTCCAATGGGTTTCCAGTTCAGTTTGAAGTCAATCAAACTTTTGTATTATCAGTGTCTCCTTGATTGGTTTTGCTAGTAATTCTGTAAATTGTACATTTGCAATATGAGGTTTTTTTCCTTTTGTACAATTTGAAACTGATGCTTCACCTTTCCTTTAATAAACTATTGAAAATCAGGCTGTGGCAGTTTTCCCCATTCTTGCTCAAGGGTACAAAAGCATCTCAGGAGCCAGCCGCCAGTGGCTCCCACCTGTCATCCTCAAGAGGCCGAGATCAGAGGGTAGTGGTTCGAAGCCAGCCCGGCCGGATTATGTGTACCAAAAAAAGCTGAAGGTGGAGCTGCATCCCTTGAGCAAACACAGCTCGGGGACAGTGCCCAGGCCTGAGTGCAAGCATCAAACAGCAAAGGCCTGCAACTCTTCAGAGTTTGCTCGGGTTATCAGGTTATTTGTTTAAATGACAGCATTAGTGTTTTGAGAAGAGAACAAATCAGATCAGCTCACCAATTTTCATCAGTCCTAGAATTTCTCGGAGCGGGGCGCTGAGCATGGTTTGGGGGGGCGTCTTTTCAGTGGTTTGGGGGGAAACCCTCCAGGTATATCCATGTGGAGCCCACGCCCAGCTGCTCCCGAGTGCTCTGAAGACCAGCTACACAAGGTAAGAGTTTCTGGGCTGGGAAGGTGGCTCAGTGGTAGAGTGCTCGCCTAGCATGCATGAGGCCCTGGGTTTGATTCCTCGGTACCACATAAGCAGAAAAGGCCAGAAATGACGCTGTGGCTTAAGTGGTAGAGCGCTAGCCTTGAGCAAAAGCCGCTCAGGGACAGCGCCCTGGCCCTGAGTTCAAGCCCCAGAACTGGCAAAAAAATAAAGAAAGTTCTCTTGCTGGGGTGCCAGACCCCACGGCCTACAAGCTTCATGGCCTGGCCCTGGGGTCTGGGCTGAGTTGGTGACGGGAGGAGAGGAGCGTGTCTGCTTGCATTTGGGCCCACAGGCATCCAGATCGGAGCTGTGGCCACACCATCTCCCCGCTCCTCGGGAGTGCTGAGCTCAGTCCCTGGCTTCATGGCAAAGGCTCGGGGCTTGCTCAGGCTTTCCAGTCAGCCACCCTTGCTTCTGTTTCCATCCACTCTTGGTGGCCAAGCAGACAGCAGGAATGTGCCGAGACCTACCTGGCAGCTGGCTTCCGGCTGGGGGTGCTGCCTACCACATGGGCCTGGGGGACCCCTGGCTGATGTCAGCAGTTGACATGAATAAAGCCACAGCTCTCCAGAAATCCTTGGGGACCAGGAAGACATGGCATCACCAGAGATCATCCTCCACCATCCAGAGGCTGAGACGCACTGATGGCAAGTGGCCTCAGGCAGCGTTCGGGTAAGTTCTCTGTGGGTTGATCAGCTCGGGAGGGTGCAGGTCTCTGAAGTCCGGGTCGCATCCTGGGAACTGCAGACAGATGTGGTGAGGACCCCAAAGCCCCTTCACGAGCAGCCCCCCGACACCCACCTGCCTGTGACTCACTCTCCTGCTAGGCCACATGGCTTGTGGGTGCTACAGCCTGCAAAGAGCACCCCAGGCTGACGCCAGGCCCCCCCGACTCTCAGGCTCTGACCCAGCACTGTGAGCTCCCAGCAGAGCCTCAGTGCCTTGTGTCAGCATGCAGTGGAGAGCCACGCTCACCTCCTGACAGCAAAACTGAGGGGCAAGGACCCCAAGATTCTCTTCAGCTTAAAGACAAAGAACTAGGGGGGAATATGAAATTGTGCCGGGCTTCAGAAGTTCCCAGCTGGACGTGGCCGGCAGAGGCAGTGCTGCTGTTAGCATCACAAGCATGGCGTGGGGCCTCCCTGGACCAGATGGGAACTTAAGGCCACGCTGCAACTCGACCGCATGCCGCAGGTTCCATGTGGAGCATCCCGTGACCCTAGCCCTGGGGCTCGGTGGCCAGCGGATGCATTCTGGGACAGATCCGAGGGTTCCGACCTAACTGATCCGTCGATCCCTCAATGGTGTCATTGGGAGGAGGTGGTGCACCCCCGCACACCCCTCCATGACGTTCTGCTTCGTGATGCTGACGCCAGCTGACTTGGTTACATCTCTTGAGACACCAGGCCACATTTAATTTCTCCTTAAACTGCTCCTGGCTGTTTCAGATGTGTAGCGACGCCTGCGTCCTCTGAGTGTCCCGCAGCACCTTGATGACATAGCTACTGGTTTTAGAAACTTGGCCATCGCTGGGTCCACGGCTGGGCCCAGAAAACACAAGATAAACAAAGCAAACTGAGGAAATGCTCAATGGCCAGGACGAGGCTCACGGCGGGAGCTGCGAGAAACTCATGAGGACATGAGGAACGCCAGCAACCTAGGAAGAATCCAGGAGTCTAAACACGTGGATATGGAATGCTCGCCTGAATTTGAACGTGAGGAAAATTCCAATTTCTACAACCCGACTAGCAAAGCAAGCAGCAATATCACCAAGTATACAGTAGCTCAAGACCGTAATTCTAGCTACTTGGGGTGAAGATCAGGGGATCACAGTTCAATACCAGCATGGGCAGTCTGAAGGGGCTGGAAGTGTGGCTTGTGTGGTCAGAAGCCGGGCTGCAGCCAAGGCCGTCTCCTGTCACAGACCAGCCACACCAGACAGTCCCTCGAAGGGAATGCAGAAGCCCGGCGTGACGTCAGTGACGTCACAGCGTGCACGGCCCACTCAGATGACAAGAGGAAGCATCAAGTGGAGACGCGAGGTCGGGAGCACAGTTCTTGGAAGCACAAGGTGAGCCACGGGAGGACAGAGGTGAACTGTCCACACACATGACAGGCAAAGGAGACACTATGCCTGGGGGGGTGGCGTATGGGGAGGGACAGAGCGGTCCCCATCGAGACGCGGTGGCGGACACATTCACCTGTAAACCCTCAGCAACCATCCGATGCTCAGAAATAAGAAGATGGAACAAGGACACGCATTAAGGATGCTTTTTGGGGGAACAGAGGGGGGAAAAGAAAGAGAGCTGGAGGGTGAGAAGGATCAGAACACAGTGAGCGTGTGGGGAACTAGCAGAGAAATCCTTCTGCGTCACGAACAGGAGAGAATATAGGAGAAAAAAAAAGCAGCCAGGTGGCGGTGGCTACCCCTGCAACACTGAGGCTGAGATGCGCGGATCACAGTTCAAAGCCAGCCCTGGCAGGAAAGTCCCCGAAGACTCCTCTCCAACGAACCACTAGAAAGCCAGAAGAGGAGTGAGGCTCAAGCCGTAGAGCCCTAGCGCTCGCCTGGAGCAAAAGAACTCGGGCCCCGCGCCCGGGCCCCCTCCCCGAGCTCACAGCCCAGGACCAGCACAAACTAATCCACGACAGAAGTGAACCCGATTGTGGGGTCTGGACAGCCCGTGGGGGTCGGCAGCTTCCCCAGCCGCCTCCCAGCGCTGCAAGACGGGACCGAAGCGGAGAGCAGACCATGAGACCCTCTTGGCTTACCTGCTCTCCCAGAGCACCGCGGCCCTGCACTCGCCGTCTCTCACCTCGTAGAGAGGAGCAGAGAGGCCGTGGGAGAGGAGAGGCCGTGGGGGAGAGGAGAGGCCGTGGAGAGGAGAGGCCGTGGGGGAGGAGAGGCCGTGGGGGAGGAGAGGCCGTGGGGGAGAGGAGAGGCCGTGGAGAGGAGAGGCCGTGGGGGAGGAGAGGCCGTGGGGGAGGAGAGGCCGTGGGGGAGGAGAGGCCGTGGGGGAG
Source organism: Dipodomys spectabilis (assembly GCF_019054845.1). Taxonomy (NCBI): domain Eukaryota; kingdom Metazoa; phylum Chordata; class Mammalia; order Rodentia; family Heteromyidae; genus Dipodomys; species Dipodomys spectabilis. The sequence continues at coordinate 385,337 of NW_024871219.1, forward strand.
GAGAGGCCGTGGGGGAGAGGCTTTAGACTGTGGCCATGGCGCACCCGGGCGTGTGTGGGGAGGGGAGAGGAGCCCCCTAGGGCCTGCCCCTCCCCCTCACCACGCCCAGCCCCAAGGCATCGACCTGAGCACACATGACTTGTGGGGCTTCTTTCCTCTATCCTAAAAATGCCATCTGGCTGGGCAGGTGCTCAGTGGTGGAGCGCCTGCCTCGCATGCATGGGGCCCTGCCTGAGTTCGATTTCTCAGCACCACATAAGCAGAAAAGGCTGGAAGTGGCGCTGTGGCTCAAGTGGTAGAGCGCTGGCCTTGAGCTCAAGAGCTGAGGGACAGCGCCCAGGCCCAGAGTTCAAGCCCCACAACCAACCAAAACAAATGAAAAAAGCCACACTCCACTGACAGTCGCTTCAGAGGTCATTTACTGGAGCAGGGAGTGCTGTGGGAATGAAGACAGGGCTGGGGCTGGGTGGGCGTGGCTAGAGGGGGATGTTGGCGTGCTTCCTCCACGGCCGGTGCACCTTCTTGCTCACCAGGATGTCCAGGTCGTGGCAGATCCGGGCTCGCGTGGAGGACGGCTGGATGATGTCGTCCACGAACCCTGGGAAAAGGAGGCGGCGGCCAGGTGAGCCAGCGCTCAGCCTGCGGGGCAGCCGCGGGGAGCAGGAGGGGGGGATGGGGGAGGGCGAGGATGGGGGAGGATGGGGGAGGGTGAGGAGGATGGGGGAAGGCGAGGAGGATGGGGGAGGAGGATGGGGGAGGGCGAGGAGGATGGGGGAGGGTGAGGAGGATGGGGGAGGGTGAGGAGGATGGGGGAGGAGGATGGGGGAAGGCGAGGAGGATGGGGGAGGGCGAGGAGGATGGGGGAGGGCGAGGAGGATGGGGGAGGGCGAGGAGGATGGGGGAGGGTGAGGAGGATGGGGGAGGGTGAGGAGGATGGAAGAGGATGGGGGAGGGTGAGGAGGATGGAGGATGGGGGAGGGCGAGGAGGATGGGGGAGGGCGAGGATGGGGGAGGATGGGGGAGGGTGAAGAGGATGGGGGAGGGTGAAGAGGATGGGGGAGGGTGAGGAGGATGGAGGATGGGGGAGGGTGAGGATGGGGGAGGAGGATGGGGGAGGGCGAGGAGGATGGGGGAGGATGGGGGAGGGTGAAGAGGATGGGGGAGGGTGAGGAGGATGGGGGAGGGTGAGGAGGATGGGGGAGGAGGATGGGGGAAGGCGAGGAGGATGGGGGAGGGCGAGGAGGATGGGGGAGGGCGAGGAGGATGGGGGAGGGCGAGGAGGATGGGGGAGGGCGAGGAGGATGGGGGAGGGCGAGGAGGATGGGGGAGGGTGAGGAGGATGGAAGAGGATGGGGGAGGGTGAGGAGGATGGAGGATGGGGGAGGGCGAGGAGGATGGGGGAGGGCGAGGATGGGGGAGGATGGGGGAGGGTGAAGAGGATGGGGGAGGGTGAAGAGGATGGGGGAGGGTGAGGAGGATGGAGGATGGGGGAGGGTGAGGATGGGGGAGGAGGATGGGGGAGGGTGAGGAGGGTGAGGAGGATGGGGGAGGATGGAAGAGGATGGGGGAGGACGGGGAGGCGGGGGGGGGGGGGGGGGCGCCGGGGGCCGGGCAGGCGCGGCCGGCTCACCTCGCACGGCGGCGGGGAAGGGGTTGGCGAACTTCTCGATGTACTCGGCCTGCGCGGCCTCCACGTCCTGCCGCCCTTTGAAGATGATCTCCACCGCGCCCTGCGAGCCCCGCGCCGGTGAGCCCCGAGGGGAGCACGGGGGGGGGGGGAGGCCGGGGCTGGGGGGGGAGGCCGGGGCTGGGGGGGGAGGCCGGGGCTGGGGGGGGAGGCCGGGGCTGGGGGGGGAGCGCGGGAGCCCGGGGCGGGGATGACCCGTGCGGGCCGGTGCTGGCCGCGCGCACCTTGGCGCCCATGACGGCGATCTCGGCCGTGGGCCAGGCGTAGTTGGTGTCGCCCAGCAGGTGCTTGGAGCTCATGACGTCGTAGGCGCCGCCATAGGCCTGGGGGGAGGGGGGCACCGGTGAGGGGGGGGGCACCGGGGTGCGGGGGGGCACCGGTGAGGGGGGACACCGGGGTGCAGGCCTCACCTTCCGCGTGATGACGGTGACCTTGGGCACGGTGGCCTCGGCGAAGGCGTACAGCAGCTTGGCGCCGTGGCGGATGATGCCGCCGTACTCCTGCGCCGTGCCTGCGGGCGGCCCCGGTCAGCCGGCGGCCCGGCACGGAGGGGGGGCCCGGGGGGGGTCAGGAGCCGGGGGGGGGGTCCGGGGCACGGGGGGGGGGGGTCCGGGGCACGGGGAGGGGGGCCCGCGGCACTTGCCGGGCAGGAAGCCGGGGACGTCCACGAAGGTGACGAGCGGGATGTTGAAGGCGTCGCAGAAGCGGACGAAGCGGGCGCCCTTCACCGAAGAGTTGATGTCCAGGCAGCCTGCGCGGCCGACGCGGACGCGGACACGCCACCGGAGTGAGGGCCTGCGCCCCCGCCCCGCGGCCCCGCCCCCCGTGCCCGCGGCCCCGCCCCTGTGCCCGCCCCCGCCGTGCCCGCGGCCCCGCCCCCGCCGTGCCCGCGGCCCCGCCCCTGTGCCCGCCCCCGCCGTGCCCGCGGCCCCGCCCCTGTGCCCGCCCCCGCCGTGCCCGAGGCCCCGCCCCGTGCCCGAGGCCCCGCCCCCGGTGCCCGCGGCCCCGCCCCTGTGCCCGCCCCCGGTGCCCGAGGCCCCGCCCCCGGTGCCCGCGGCCCCGCCCCGTACCCGAGGCCACCTTGGGCTGGTTGCCCACCACGCCCACCGTGCGCCCGTTCATGCGCGCGAAGCCCACGATGATGTTCTTGGCGTAGCTCGGCATCACCTCGAAGAACTCGCGCTCATCGATGATCTGCGGGCGCAGACGCGGGGCTGGGGCGCGGGGCTGGGGGTGGGGGAGGAGGGGGGAGGGGCAGGAGCAGGAGCCCCCCCGCCCCGCCCCGCGGCCCCGCCCGCGCTCACGGCGTGGATGATGTCCAGCATGTCGTAGGCCTTGGTGGACTCCAGCGGGACGATGGTGTCGAGCTCGGGCACCAGCCGCTCACTGGAGGCGGGGGACCGCGGGGTGGCGCGGCTGCGTGCGGCCCCCCGCCCCGCCCCCCCCCCCCGGAGTGGTGGCACTGGGGGCGCCCCCACCCCGCCCCTGGAGTGGTGGCACTGGGGGCCCCCCCACCCCGCCCCTGGAGTGGTGGCACTGGGGGCCCCCCCACCCCGCCCCCGGAGTGGTGGCACTGGGGGCCCCCCCACCCCGCCCCTGGAGTCGTGGCACTGGGGGCGCCCACCCCCCCCGCCCCGCGAGTGGTGGCACTGGGGGCGCCCCCCCCCCCCCCCCCCCCCCGCGCCCCGCACCTGGAGTCGTGGCACTGGCGCACGGGCGCCGCGTCGCGGTTGCTGAGCGGCAGGTAGTTGAAGAAGTCCCGCAGGTGGAGCAGGGCGTCGATGTCGTTCTCGAACGCTCTGTGCGCCACCCCTGCGGGCGGGGGGACTCGAACCCGCGCCCGACGCCACCACGGGGCCGCCCGCGCCCACCACCCCGCCCGCGGCCCCCGCGCCCCGCACCTGACATGGTGGTGTGCGTCTTGGCCCCGCCCAGCTCCTCCTGCGTCACGTCCTCGTTGGTGACGGACTTGACCACGTCCGGCCCCGTGATGAACAGGTAGGAGGTGTCCTGCAAGCGCATCCCCACGCTACGGCCCGGGCCAGGCAGGCGCAAGGCGGCACCCACAGTCCAGTCCACAGCCCAGTGCAGCACCCCGTGCAGCGCCCTGTCCAGAGTCCCGTGCAGCACCCTGAGCAGTGTCCAGTCTAGCGTCCCGTCCAGCATCCTGTGCAGCTTCCTGTCCAGCACCCTGTCCAGTGTCCCATGCAGTGCCCTGTCCAACGTCCCGTGTGACACCTTGTCCAGTGTCCTGTCCAGCACCCTGTCCAGAGCCCTGTCCAACGCCCCATGCAGCGCCCTGTCCAGCACACTGTCCAGAGTCCTGTCCAGTGTCCTGTGCAGCGTCCTGTCCAGCATCCCGTGCAGTGTCCCGTCCAGTGTCCCGTGCAGCGCACTGTCCAGCATCCTCTCCATCACCCTGTCCAGAGTCCTGTCCAGTGTCCTGTGCAGCGTCCTGTCCAGCATCCCGTGCAGTGTCCCGTCCAGTGTCCCGTGCAGCGCACTGTCCAGCATCCTCTCCATCACCCTGTCCAGAGTCCTGTCCAGTGTCCTGTGCAGCGTCCTGTCCAGCACCCTGTGCAGCACCCTGTGCAGCGTCCCGTGCAGCGCCCTGCCCTGCACCCTGTGCAGCGTCCTGTCCAGTGTCCAGTCCAGCGTCCTGTGCGGTGTCCAGTCCAGCGTCCTGTCCAGCGTCCAGTCCAGCATCCTGTCCAGCGTCTGGTCCAGCATCTGCATCACACTGTTTCCAAAAGACACCTGGGATTCACTGGCCGAAGGGCGTGTGCACACAGGAGCGATGCATCTACTCGCCTTCTTACTTTCTAACAAACCAACTTTCTGAAACACTCCTTGGATGCATTTTCTTCATAGCATGGCTACCTACAGACACGAGTCTCAATTTTTCTCTCTTTGACTGGCTGTGGGCTTACACTTGGGGCCCGGGTGCTGTCCTTTGCCTCTTGGTGCTCAAGGCGAGCGCTCTACCTGTGAGCCACAGAGCCACTGCTGGTTTGTGAGTGGTTCACTGGAGATGAGAGTCTCACAGGGACTTTTCTGCCCAGGCTGGCTTGGGACCATGATCCTCAGATCTCAGCCTCCTGTGTAGCTAGGATGACAGGCGTGAGCCTCTGGCACCTGGCTTATTGTAACTTGAAGGACAATTCATAGCAGTAGGACATGTATCATAACGATCGGTATAGATGACTGCTTGCTTGTAGTATTTCACTATAACTCACGTTCTATGCTCATTTTCTACTGGCTAGTTAGCTTTTTTTATGGACTACAGAAACTAGTCCTTAGCCTACTGTGAAGGTCTTTTATTGCTGTGGCCCCTTTGCTTGGAATCCAGCTGGGAAGATCATACTCATTCCATGAAGATACTTCCAAGCTAACATTACAGGAATATCAGAACAAAAATACATAGATGTTCACACCTGCGATCCTAGACACTCAGGAGGCTGAGATCTGAGGATTGCAATTTACAGCCAGCCCAGGAGAAAAGTCCATGAGACTCATGTCCAATTAACACCCGAAAACTAGAAGTGGAGCTGAGGCTCAAGCAGGTAGAGTGCATGCCTCGTGCACAAAAGCTCAGGGGCAGCGCCCAGGCCGCGAGTTCAAGCCCTTGGGTTTGAGGCCAGAGCCCGAACCTTTGGTCGAGGACTATCTACAGTCAGATCCAAGTCTAGCCAGCTGTGTGGGAAGCAGCCCGGGGCTGGGAGAGGCCCTGGATCTGGGGATCGGGGCTGTGCAGCAGCCAGGGCCACAGACAAGCCACAGGCTAGACTGCCACCTACTGGAGGGTTGCGCAAACGCAACAGAAAAGAATGGCTTTTATGTAATTTTTTTTTTTTTTTGGGGGGGGGGGTCTGCTTTTCCTTCCTTTCCTGAGTTAATCATATGTGAATAACAACACCTCTCAGTATTTTGTGTGTGCACATGTGCTGGTCCTGGAACTTCAAGCCAGGGCCTGGCTGATGTCCCTGAGCAAACGTTTATGCTCAAGCTTAACGCTCAACCACGAGTCACAGCGCTACTTCGGGCTTTCAAGGTAAGTCTCACAGGCTTCCTTGCCCGGGCTGGCTTTGAACCTGGGTCCTCAGAACTCAGCCTTGGGAGTAGCTCGGGTGACAGGTATGAGCCTAGCTCAAGATTCCATCTTAACTGATGACTCTCCCATCTACAGTCCTCCTTGGTTGCTCGTACTTTTAGCAGGTAACTAAAGATGGTGAGATAAATCTTGTCTGGCCATCTCACTCTCCTTCCTGTACAGATGATTTATAACAATTTGCAGAACAAAGTATTGAAAACTGCGCAAGAGAAGCACCAAGTCACGCAAGAAGGACAAACCATCGTAACAGAACTCCCAGAGCAAGGAGGGCACCGAACGACCTCTTCCCAGCCCTGAGATTACTGCACCCAGCAATGCCACCATTCACAGCGGGAGGAGAATCCTGTACACACGAGAGGAAGATAAACATGCCAGGAAAATATGGGAGGGGGGAGGGGGGAGGAGTAAGCGAACCCAGTGAGGATTCAGAAAGAATCAAATCAAATGAGAAGAACGTTACCTATGTTCGCTACTAACACTAGAGGGGAATGGCCTCAATTCTCCTACGCCCAGAACCCTAGTTTCTCAAGAGGCTGAGAACTGGGACTGCAGCTCATGGCCAAGTTTCCTGGGCAGGAAACTGAGAGATTCTTGTTCTAATTAACTACCCAAAAGCCAAAAGTATAGCTGTGGCTCAAGTGGTAGAGCACCAATCGAGCAAAACAGCTAAGAGGAACTGCCTAGGCTCTGAGCACAAGCCCCCCAATACTGGCACTGGCGCTGGCACGCGCGCGCGCACACTCGCACACGCGCGCGCACAAACACACACACACACACAGAGTTCTTAGATCTGTAAAAGTGAAAACTTATCGAGACCTTAGTAATTGCCAGATGCTGGAGGCTCACGTCTGTCATCCTAGCTACTTAGGAGGCTGAGGACTGAGATTCAAAGCCAGCCAGGGCAAGAAAATTTGTGAAACATCTCTACCAAAAAAACAGAATTGGAACTGTAGCTCAGAGTGGCAGAGCACCAGCCTTGAGCAAGAGTTCAGGGACAGAACCCAAGCCCTGAGTTCAAGCTCCGCAACTGACCACAGACAGACACACACACACACACACACACACACACACACACACACACACACACACACACACACACACACACACACACACACACACACACACACACACACACACACACACACACACACACACACACACACACACACACACCCCACCCCACCCCCACCCCCCCTCTGGAATATAGCAAAAGCAGTACTACTAAGAGGAAGGTTTAGGAAAGCAGAAGTTTAGGAAATCAGGAGTTTATTAAGAATAATCAACCTCTCAGCTGGGTGCTGGTGGCTCAGGCCTGTCATTCTAGCTACTCAGGAAGCTGAGATCTGAGGATCACAGTTCAAAGCCAACCCGGGCTTTATCTCTAATAAACCACTCAGAAAACCAGAAGTGGCGCTGTGGCTCAAGTGGTAGAGGGCTAGCCTTGAGCTGAAGAGCTGAGGGACAGCGCCCAGGCCCAGAGTTCAAGACCCACAACTGACATACTAAAGAAATCAACCTCTCAAATATCACAATGATGCAACTCAAATGATTACAAAAACAGAAACAGGCCAAGCCCCAAAGTAGGAGGCAGAAACACATAAAGATGAGGGCAGAGGGGCTGGGAAGGTGGCTCAGTGGTAGAGCGCTCGCCTTGCATGCATGAGGCCCTGGGTTCGATTCCTCAGCACCACATAAGCAGAAAAAGCCAGAAGTGGCGCTGTGGCTCAAGTAGTAGAGCGCTAAACTTGAGCAGATGAAGCTCAGGGACAGCGCGCAGGCCCTGAGTTCAAGCCCCAGGACTGGCCAAAAAAAATATAGAAAAAGAAAACCAAATGAATTGATCTCAAGAAGTACAAAATAACTGTATTCCAACAAGACCAGCCGTGTGTACCCCCTTAGAAGCCTGGCCCTGGAGAGCCACCCCCCTGGCCTGGCAAGTCTGATCGACAACTGGGGCGGGGGGGCTGCAACCGGCGGCTGTGTGAGGCAGCCGGCACAGGCAGCGTGGCAAGGCTGCTGGGAGTGTGGGAGGAAAGTAACAGATACAGAAACCAGCACAGAAAACAAACGAGCTCTGTGTCGTTTGTTTTATAACAAAGAACATAAATTAGAAAGCCCAGCGCTGGTGGCTCACGCCTGTCATCCTAGCTACTTAGGAGGCTGAGACCTGAGGATCACAGTTTAAAGCCAGCCCAGGCAGGAAAGTCTGTGAGACTCTTATCTCCAATTAAGTACACCAAAAGAGTTGGCAACTGGTGCTGTGGCTCAAGTGGTGGAGCGCTCGCCTTGAGCTGAGGAGCTGAGGGACAGCGCCCAGGCCCAGAGTTCAAGCCCCATGACTGACCAAAAGAAAAAGTAAAAAACAAAACAGGGATAGCACCCAGGAACAGCACAAAAACAACAAACAGAGAAAGAAAGAGAGGAGGAGAAAGGAAGATGAGGAAAAGTGAGTGTTAAATACAAATTAGAAATAAAAATTACAACAGAAGTCAATCACCTTGAAAACATGCCAATAAAACTAAAAGTTGGCTCTTGAAAAACATTAATGAACACTTACAAGCCTCCAGCTAGAATAAATAACAGAAGAGGATACAAATTACCAATAGCGGGAGAAAAAAATCACTACAGAACCAATGGAAGAGAGTAAAAAAACCCAACAAAGCTGCCAAGAACAACTCTATAGTCACAGATTTGATAACATAAATGCAGTAATCCGATTCCCGAAAGACAATGTGCCAAATCCATTCCAAATATATATATATATATGGAATGAACACACACACACACACAGTCTAAGGTAGAAGTCCACTAGTTTACACCTGTCATCCTAGCTACTCAGGAGGCTGAGATCTGAGGATCACATTTCAAAGCCAGCCCAGACAGGAGAGCCCTTAAGACTCTTACCTCCAATGAACCACCAAAAAGCCAGAAGTAGAGCTGTGGCTCAAATGGTAGAATTCTAGCCTTGAGCAAAAAAGCTCAAGGAGAGCTGGGAAGGTGGCTCAGTGGTAGAGTGTTTGCCTAGCATGCATGAAGCCCTAGGTTCAATTCCTCAGTACCACATACACAGAAAACGCTGCAAGTGGCGCTGTGGCTAAAGTTGGCAGAGTGCTAGCCTTGAGCAAAAGAGCTCAGAGACAGTTCCTAGGCCCTGAGTTCAAGCTCCAGGACTGGCAAAAAAAATCAAATATATATATATATAATTATTAATATATGTATGTATATATAAAGATATAAATCTAGTTTTATATAGCTATAATCTGAATAGGCCTATATAAAAGAAATTGAATAATTAATAACCTTTCCATATAGAAAGTACGATATCCAAATGAATTTTTTGGTTAATCTTACAAAAATTCAAGGGGGAAATTATAATAATTCTCTATAACCTCTTTCAAAAAATGGAAGCAGAGGATAGCATTTTCGTAACTAAAGACATTGCAAATGGAAGACAGACCGATTTCATGAGCATACATGCAGAAATCACCAACAAAACCTTAGCAAGCTGATCCCGAAAGATTAAAGTTACACACCGAAATCAAGTAAGAGTTACTGATTTGCAAGGCGAAGTCAACTGCTAAAAAGCCCCAAACAAATTCCAATATTCATTCATGATAAAAACAAAACAAAAACTGTCTGCAAACTGGCGAGGGCAACTCTTTCAACTTGAAAAAGAACATCTTCAGAAAACTCACAGCTGACGTCTGTCAGCGACAACCTTGGACACTGAGATGCGAGGACATTCTGCCCCTGGCCTCTAATCTATGGTATCCTATGGGGAATCAAGGTTCAAAGCCAGCCTGGGAAGAAAACTCCAATTAATCAGTGAAGGGCTGGACACGGCTCAAATGGCACAGTTCCAGCCATGAGTAAAAAGCTGAGCGAGCAAACCCCAGCATTTTGGTACAAAATATGAAAGTCATTGCTTGTGTAATTCGACAAGGAAATAAAAGGTGCAGAAAGACTGCAAATCAAATTGTCCTTATTCTCAGATGACATAATCACCTATGTAGAAAATCTGGAAGAACTGACAAAAATATTCCTGGAACTAGTAATTCATTATGGCAGGCTAGCACAGTACAACGCTAACACACAAAATCCTACTCCTTGCCTATTTGTTGAAGTAAGTTAAATACAAACCACGGTCTTATTTAAGTAATATATGTAACAGGTATATAAAAAGTTAAAAAGTCTGTTGAGAATTAGAAGACTAAGCATTAGAAGACGTTTTATGTTCACGGACAGAAACATGATATGAAGACTTCTCTTCAAACCATCTACAGACTTGACACGGTCGCAACTGAAGTACTGAAACCCCACAAATTATTTAATGAATATTAAAAACAAAACAACAGTAACAGAAAAAAAAAAACCTGAGTTCAAGCCAGGCGCCAGTGGCTCACGCCTGTAATCCTACTACTCAGGAGGTTCAGATCTGAGGATCAAAGTTCAAAGCCAGCCCAGGCAGTAAAGGCCATGAAACTCTGATCTCCAATTAACTACCAGAAAACCAGAAGTGGCGCTGTGGCTCAAGTGGTAGAGTGCTCGCCTTGAGCTGAAGAGCTGAGAGACAGCGCCCAGGCCCAAGTTCAAGCTCTATGGCCAACAAAAAGAAAGAAAAACACTGGAGAGAATGAAAAGATAAGCCACAGATCAGGTGAAACTATTTACACTGCACAAAGGACTATTATCCAAACCACACAAGCAACTCTTAAAATGCAACAAGAAGAGCACAATCCACTTACCAGAAAAAAAAAGGGTGGGGGGGGACTGGGGGCTGGGAAGGTGGCTCAGTGGTAGAGTGCTCGCCTAGCATGCATGAAGTCCTGGGTTCAATTCCTCAGTACCACAGACACAGAAAAAGTAGGAAGTGGCGCCGTGGCTCAAGTGGCAGAGCACTTGCATTGAGCAGAGAGGGGTTCAGGGACAGTGCCCAGGCTATGAGTTCAAGCCCCAGGACCAGCAAAAAAAAAAAAAAGGCCAAGGACCTTCACTGGACGGCTTATAGCTGGCAAACCGCATAGGAGAATACGCCGCGCATACGTCACTGGGATCGTGAGCCGCAATGAGATGCTGCTGCACCCGAGACAGCGGCCAAAGTCTAGTGACGAGACCAGATGCTGGCAGGAACGCGGCTCGAGGGGAGCGGCAGCCGCTGCTGGTGGAAATGCAGACGGCCTGGCAGCTCCTAACTAAACTAAGCGCATTTTTAAGATGGGGTTCTTCAAGCCTGGTTCTGTGATCTGTACCCACTTAGGTCCAAACCAAAATGTACCCTTGGACATGGACTGCAGCTTTACTGACAATGCCAAAAGCCTGGAAGGAACCAAGAAATCCTCTGGTGGATGAACAGATGGGCAGTGCCTGACCCAGCCACACAATGCAACATTAGTTGGTGCTAAAAATACATGAACGCGGACTGGCTAGAGGTAGGCACAAGTGACAAGAGTACCTGCCTGCCAAGCAATCGTGAGCCCCGAGTTCAAACCCCGGTACCACCACAAAAACTCAGCCATGAAAGGAACCTAAATGTACCAAAAAAGAGAGAGAGAGAGAGGGAAAAGGCAGTCTGAAGAGACTACATAATGGAAAGTTCCAAATATTCTGGAAAAGGGAAAACAGATGCAATAAAAAGAACAGTGGCTGTGGTCCAGCATGGTAGTGTGTACCTGTAATCCCAGCTACGGTACAAAGGGCTGGGGCATGCTCAGAGCTTGTCAAGCACACAGGAGCCCCTGGGTTCAATAACTAGTACTGGGGGGGGGGGGGGTGAGTCAGTGGTTTACTGTGGTTAAGAAAGGGCAGCCAGCTGGGTGTCGGTGGCTCACGCCTGTCATCCTAATCAGGAGGCTGAGATCTGAGGATCACGGTTCAAAGCCAGCCCATGCAGGAAAAGCTGTGAAACTCTTATCTCCAATAAACCACCAGAAAACCAGAAGTGGCGCTGTGGCTCAAGTGGTAGAGCGCTTGCCTTGAGCTGAAGAGCTGAGGGACAACGCCCAGGCCCAGAGTTCAAGCCCCACAACTGACAGAAAAAAAAAAAAAGACAAACTGGGCTTTTAGATCAGATCCACCATTGCCATGACAAAACACAGATGAACCAGCAGACAGTCCAGGAGGACCGCACACGGCGGGGGGGGCACAGCCATCCTCCGTTGCTGACCACAGGCACAGCACCTGCGCTGGGATGGCCTAGCGCGGCTCACGCACGCACCGCACCGCAGCCAGCAGCTCCGCACCGTGCCCACGCCTTCTCTCCGCAGAGACCTTCCGGGGCGCCCAAGGCCAGGCTGGGCCCCGGTCGGGAGGCGCGGGCTCTGCTTTCTTACCTTCACCATGAACGTGAAGTCCGTGAGGGCTGGGGAGTAGACGGCGCCGCCCGCGCAGGGGCCCATGATCAGAGAGATCTGCGGGATGACCCCCGACGCCGTGACGTTCCTCTGTCAGCAAAGGCAGGCAGGGGCAGCGGTCAGCAGAGGGGCGAGCCGCGGGCAGCGCAGCACTCCCGCAGCAAGGCTCCTGGTGAGGCTGCCCTCGCTTCTTGGGGACCCGCCCCCCACCCGCTCCTCCCACCCCAGGGCACAAAAACCCTCTCCAGCTCGGTGACCTCCCCATCCTCCCCTCCAGAGGCCATCAGCTACACCCCTCCACCTCTGCCCATCCCTGGGAGGGAGGGAGGGAGGGAGGGAGGGACAAAGGGAGGGGAGGAAGGAGGGAGGCCCAGATTCCACAAGGCCAAGCTGGCTGCCAGAGCAAAGCCGTAATGTACTCCCTGGGAAGAGCAGCCCAGACTCGAGGATGCTTGGGCTGCCGGCCCAAGGCCTGGTGGCCAGCCTCACCCCGTTCTTCTGAGCCCCAACACAGACGGCTGCGCGGAGCCCAGTCCAGGGCGCACGGTGCAAAAATCCGTGCATGCACACAGGGCTGGGAAGGTGGCTCAGTGGTAGAATGCCAGCCTTGAACACATGGGGACCAGGGTTCGATTCCTCAGCACCACATACGCAGAAAAAGCCAGAAGTGGCGCTGTGGCTCAAGTGGTAGAGCACTCGCCTTGAGCAAAAGCAGCTCAGGGACAGTGCCCAGGCCCAGAGTTCAAAAGCCCCAGGACCGACCAAAAAAATAAAATAGTAGTTCAAATACACCACTTAGTTTTAAGCTTGATTCTCCTGCTTTTGAAGAGCTAATATTTTCCAGAGCTTTCCCTTAGGCATGACCTTGAGCTAACTGCGTGCTGTCCCCCCTTGACTGGCCTCCCCTATCAGAGGAGATAAAAACCCGCAGTGGTCCAGGCTGTCTTCCACCCACCCCCCCTTCCCAGACACAGGGAGCTGCAGGAGGCCGGAGGGCTGGGACCAGCGGGGGCATGCGGGGAAGCCCTGCCTGCGGTGCTTGGAGGACTGAGCACAGTACCTTTGCACAGTCTCTGTGGCTAGGTTTCTCACCAGGAAGATGTCTGCGTAGCCAGCCAGGGACATCACGCCCTCTTGGATCCGAGCGCCCCCCGAGTCATTCAGCCCAATCACAGGGGCCCCCACGATCATCGCCTGGTCCATGATCTGAGGTGGCGGAGAAAGTGCTGTCAGACTCCGACAGGCAGCGTGGTGCGCAAAGTGCCCGCAACATGCTCCCCAAACAGGCGGCGGGGCCCGGCCTGCAGTCCCTAGCACTCCTGGGCCCATTCAAGCCTTCAAAACACTGGAGACGGCTGGGAAGGTGGCTCAGTGGTAGAGCGCTAGCATTGAGCAAAAGCAGCTCAGGACAGCGCCCAGGCCCAGAGTTCCTAGGACTGGCAAAAAAACAAAACCCGGCCCTGCTAGCTCACACCTGTCACCCCAGCTACTCAGGAGGCTGAGATCCGAGGGTTGCAGTTCAAAGCCAGCCAGGGCAGAAAAATCTGTGAGACTCTCATTTCTAATTAACCTCCAGAAAACCGGAAGTGGTGCTGTGGCTCCAAGCTGGCCTTGAGCAATAGAGCTCAGGGACCGTCCTGAGGCCCTGAGTTCAGGTCCTCCATCCAGGAGGGGGGGAAATAAAGTTACAGCTGGGCACTATTGGCTCACAACTGTAATCCTAGCTACTCGGGAGGCTGAAATTGGAGGATCATGGTCAGAGGCCATCCTTGGCAGAAAAGTTCACAAAACCCTTTCTCAACCAAGAGCTGGGGAGGGGGGGACCCTAACATTGATGGGTGTTGCTCAGGCATATGCCAGGAAGTGAGACCCTATTTAGAAAATAGCCAGCAAAAGCCAGGCCTGGAGGTGTGGCTCAGAAGTAAGAGCACCTGCCCAACAAGCATGAGGATCTGCATCCAAACTCTGAAGAAAAACTAAGCAACAGGCGAGAGTCGCCCGGCCGGTGCATCCCGTGCAGCGCTGCTCTTCAGCAAGGCCCCACCCAGGGCGACCCCACGCGCTCAGCACGCACCGCGCCGGTGAGCGCGGCACCGGCTCACGCTTCCTCAACACTTACTTTGCAGATCTTCTGCGCGTGCGCTCCCGACAGACTGCCACCAAACACTGTAAAGTCCTGGGAGGAAGACAATGGCATCAGCAAGGACAGCCTCCACTAGCCTGAGAGGAAGACCCAACCGGGAGAGCTCAAGCATTGCAAAGGCGTTTCAAAGGCTGAAAAAAGCCGGGCGCCGGTGGCTCACGCCTGTCATCCTAGCTACTCAGGAGGCTGAGAGCTGAGGATCAGGGTTTGAAGCCAGCCCGGGCAGGAAAGTCCCTGTGAGACTCTGATCTCCAACGAACCACCAGAAAACCGGAAGTGGCGCTGTGGCTCGAGTGGTAGAGCGTTTGCCTTGAGCTGAAGAGCTGAGGGACAGCTCCCAGGCCCAGAGCTCAAGCCCCACGACCGACCAAAAAACAACAAAAAAAAAAAGTTGAAAAAATTAGGGAAATGTCTGATTTATAGACAGTTCTGCAGAACAGAGTGAAGTATTGCTGAAAGACAGCTCAAGGGCCAGAACAAAAGAGGCGGTCTTGACTCTTTAGTCCTCATTATCAATCCATCTTTCTGTCTCTGAGCAAACAAAGCGTCGGATTGCACTAGGAGAGTCTGTGGAGATCAAAAAGGAAGGGGGATGTGGAGCTTTCATTCCCCTCCACCAACCTGTTTGAGACCTACAGCCCCAAACGCCATCAGAAACACAGCTGTTGGGAGCTGGGCCTGGTGGCTCACGCCTGTAATCCGAGCTATTCAGGAGGCTGAGATCTGAAAAGGCCAGGAGATTCTTCATCTCCAATTAACCACCAAAAAGCTAAAAGGGTAGCTGTGGTTTAAGTGGTAGAATTCCAGCCTTGAGCACAAAAGCTCAAGGACAGTACCCAAGCCTAGAGTTCAAGCCCTAGTACCAACGACAACAACAAGCTGGTGGAGATTTAAGACTGCAGCAGGGGACACACACAAGAAGGGGTGGGATGAAAGCACCTCTCCCCCAGGGAAGCTCCGCCTCAGACCAGTAACCCCCAGAAGGGCAGACGCAGAACCAAAGAAACACACCGCCCCAGGCTGCACCCCCGAAAGCAAGCTGAACCAGCTCATGCTGTGCTCCTAGCTACTCAGGAGGCTGAGATCTGAGGATCGTGGTTCAAAGCCAGCCTGGGCAGGAGAGACTGTGAGACTCTTCTCTCCAATAAACCACTCAGAAAACTGGAAGGGGCGCTGTGGCTCTAGTGGTAGAGCTGAAGGGCTCAGGGAGAGCACCCAAGCCCAGAGTTCAAGCCCCATGACTGACACCTCCCCCTTCTCCCCCAAAAAAAGAACATAAACACATTTCCAGAAAACACTGAAACTCTGAAATATTTTCTATCCTCTTTCTTAATGGTTCCATCTATCAGTTTTGGCCCAAGTCCAGTGTAGCCACACACATCTGTAATCCCAATACTAAACTCAAGTCGGGCGCTGGGGCTCATGCCTATTAGCCTAGCCATTTAGGAGGCAGAGAGCTGAGGATCACGGTTCGAGGCCAGCAGGGGCAGGAAAGTCTGTGAGATTCTTAGCTCTGATGGCCACAAGAGAACCGGAAATGGTGCTGTGGCTCAAAGAGAGAAACCCAAGTTGGAAGCCAGCTTGAACCATGTACCTAGTGAGATCCTGTTGCAAAAATAATTATTGGGGCTGGGCAGGTGGCTCAGTGGTAGAGCGCTTGCCTTGCATGCCTGAGGCCCTGGGTTCGATTCCTCAGCACCACATAAACAGCAAAAAAAAAAAAAAAATTATTATCTACATTTATATAACTTCCACTTATGGAGTGGGGGCGGGGCATGAAGTCTAAAACACCATCCAACATACTGTGTTAGCATCTCGCCCTGCGAGAGCGCATCAACGCAAATGCGGGGGCTCAGGACAAGCGAGAGCTCGTGCTGCTGAGGGCTGGCGTCCACGCAGGCCTCCTCGGCGCAAGCTGAGACCGACAGGCGCGCCGGCTCCAGGGCTGCACCTTCCTAACCTCTGGGCACTGCGTTCCTTCCCAGCCCACACTCCTTTAAAACCGGCGACCAGGGCTGGGAAGGTGGCTCAGTGGTACAGTGCTCACCTCACATGCATGAAGACCTGGGTTCAAGTCCTCAGTACCACAGACACAGAAAAAGTCAGAAGTGGCGCTGTGGATCAAGTGGCAGAGCGCTAGCCTTGAGCAAGAGAAGCTCAGGGCCAGCGCCCAGGCCGAGTTCGAGCCCCAGGACTGGCAAAAAAAACGCTGAGGAGCACAGGTGGAGTCCTCCCCACACCAAATGTCTCTGACCTCTTCTTCCGCCTTTCCACTTCTAAGGACCCCTGGGATTCGGCCACCTGGAGTCCCCCGTGGGACTGACCGGAGACCTGAGTTTTTCCTCTCCGTGATGGGTAGCGCTCCCAGGTAACAGAGGTCGGGGCGCTGGAGGTGCTGGCGAAGGCTCATGGGCCTAGAGCCCGCTCCCTCCGCGCGCACGCGCTGCGTTTGCTGCTCTGCTTTGGACCTTTGCTGCCCGGGATTGCGAGGGTCTCCTAGGCCTATGGCCAAAGGTATCTCATTCCCGCTTTCCTGGGGCCCCTTCCGGGAGCCTCCAGCACTGAGACTCGCCCCAAAACAGATGGACTCTCCCTTGTAGGGAGAAAGCACGTGGTTTGATCCTCTGTGCACACACTGCTGGCTTTCTGTCACCTTGGCACACAGCAAATCCTTCCTGCGACACAAACCATGCCTGAAATGGCACTCCCCTGTATCTTGCTCCTGCTTCTTTTTGTCAGCCATGGGGCTTGAACTCTGGGCCTGGGCGCTGTACCTGAGCTCTAGCCACAGCGCCACTTCCAGATTTTTCTGTGTATGTGGTACTGAGGAATCGAACCTGGGGCCTCATGCATGCTAGGCAAGCGCTCTACCACTGAGCCACCTTCCCAGCCCCTTGCTCCTGCTTCTTTCCACCTCCCAGGAAAGCCCAGACGAGCAGAGCCATGACATACCTGACTGAAGATATAAACCAGTCTTCCATTGATCCGGCCCCGTCCGGTCACCACACTGTCTCCAGGAAACTACGGAGGAATGGAGAAATAAAAGCAGGACATTCCAAATACCCTTTGTGGTTTTTGTTTTCTGGTGGGTCGTGGGGCTTGAACTCAGGGCCTGGATGCTGTCCCTGAGCTTTTGTGCTCAAGGCTAGGACTGTACGCACTTTGAGCCACAGCACCACTTCCAGTTTTTGGGTAGTTAATTAGAGATAAGAGTTCAAAGGAAAAAAAAAAAAAGCCAGGCACCCGTGGCTCACTGACATCCTAGCTACTCAGGAGGCTGAGATCTGAGGATGGCAGTTCAAAGCCAGCCGAGGCAAACAAGTCCCAGTGAGACTCTTATCTCCAGTGAACCACTCAAAACCCAAGGTGGCGCTGTGGCTCAAGTGGTAGAACGTTAGCCTTGAACACAAGGCTCAGGGGCAGCACCCAGTTAGTATTATGCTCACCTTTGGTCCTCAGCTCCACCCACGCCTGGGCCCCCTTGCATTCCCAGAGCTCCCTCCGTACAGCTGGCCCCTCCCTCTCTCCACCCAGACCCACCTGAATTACCTCACTGCCTTCCCTCACACCTCTGCTACCTGCGTGGGGAAGGAGGCCAGGTGCTCTCTCTTGGGGGAACTATGGCTTCTTAACAGACCTTCTAATAATCTTTCTCCTGTGCCTGCCTGCCTCTGCGTGGTCCCCTGGAATGGATGTGTGGGCTCCTCTTCGACCCCAGCCCTGAGTTCAAGCCCTACAACTGGGGAAAAAAAAAGTTTCATGAACTTGCCTGGGCTGGCTTTGAACCACAATCCCCAGATCTCAGCCTCCTGAGTAGCTAGGTTTACACGTGTGAGCCACCAGCGCCAGGCCAAATACTCGGAATGAATCTGTCCACTATGCCTTCACAAAAGCCACATACAAACACACAACTAATTCCTTCATTTGCATAAGGATGAAAAGAAATTTCACCCCTTATTCTGTAGCTGTGTGGTAGCTAACACTGATTCTCACTCCAGCAAAAGGAGGGGCCATCTTCCTTCCAAAAGTGCAGTAATTGGGCTGATGGTGTGGCTCAGTGATAAAGTACTGGCAGGGCAGGCATTAGGCCTTGGGTTTGATTCAGAGCAATGGGAAGGAAAAAAGGCAAAACAAAAACTACAAGACTCTCTGAGGGCCACAAATGCTATCTGCTCATAGCAAGTGGACATATAAAGAGACACGAAAGGAGCCTGGCACCAGTGGCTCACGCCTGTCATCCTCGCTACTCAGGAGGCTGTGATCTGAGGATCCAGTTTCAAAACCAGTTGGAACAGGAAAGTCCAGGAGACTCTTATCTCCAATGAACCACCAAAAAGCCAGAAGTAGAGCTGTGGCTCAGGTGGTAAAGTATTAACTAGCCTTGAGCAAAAAAATAATCAGGGATAGCACCCAGGCCCTGAGTTCAAGGTCCAGGACTGCACAAAAAAAGACATGAAGGAAGAATAATGAAAGGGGTGATGCTGATCAAGATGCGCGGTACTCACAAACTGACTTGCAACTACATTGTACAACTATTTAGACATAATAAAGTAAAAAGAAAAAGAAGGAGAAGCTCAAAACCAGGCATGGTGACTCATGCTGCAATCCTTGTTTCTTGGGAGGTTAAGAATGAGGTCGGCTGGGAGACTTTCATCTCCAACAGTAAAAAGGAGGGCATGGCGGCGTACAACTGTCACTATAGTTACAGGGAAAGTGCGGATAGGAAAGAAGTCAAGGCCAGGGCTGGGAAGGTGGCTCAGTGGTAGAGCGCTTGCCTCACATGCATGAGGCCCTGGGTTCAATTCCTCAGCACCACAGACTCAGAAAAATCTAATCTGGAAATGGCGCTGTGGCTCAGGTGGTAGAGCGCTCGCCTTGAGCTGAAGAGCTGAGGGACAGTGCCCAGGCCCAGAGTTCAAGCCCCACAACTGACCAAAAAAAAAAAGCCAAGGCCAGACATGTACATAAACTTGAGAGCCTATTTGAAAAATAACTAGAAAGGGCTGGGGGTCTGGCTCAAGTGGTAGAGTGCCTGCCTGGAAAGCAGAAAGTCCTGAGTTCAAAATCCCAGTACTGCCAAAAGATATAAAAACAAAAACAACAACCAAGAATCATGGCATCAGGGCATGCTGGCACACACCTGGAATACCAGCACTCCGGAGGCTGGAGGAGGAGAATGGAAGGCGAGGGGAAGGAAGACCATGAAATCCCCAGTGGTTCCTTCTCCCGAGGACTACAGACTCATTCCCCAGGCAGGCGGCCGGCAGCGCCGCAGCGGGGCAGCACGTCCACGGGAACAGGTACCTTATTCTTTTCGGCATCCATTCCAAAATCTGCACATCTGTGTTCCACAAACATGTCAGTCTCCACAAAGCTGCCAGGGTCCAGCAGGAGGTGGATCCGCTCCCTGGCAGTCAGCTTTCCCTAGAACACAGCAGAAACCACTCAGTGATGTCATCATCCCCTGAGTGAGCAAAGGAAGGGGGGTTGGTGGGGGCTGCAGAAGTCCCTTCTCCCTCTGCCCTGCCCAAGGCAGGCAGGGCGAGGAAAGCGGGGGGACAGGACACTCCAGGAGCTATGAACTGTGGCGATCGCAGGACAAGTAGTTTCACAAACACTGGAGACCTAAGGAGCCTAAAAAATAAAATAAAAAGGATGAAGGGCTGGCTGGGAAGGTGGCTCAGTGGTAGAGTGCTCGCCTAGCAGGCATAAAGCCCTAGGTTTGAATCCTCAGTATCACATACACAGAAAAAGCCGTAAGTAGCACTGTGGCTCAACTGGTAGATTGTTAGCCTTGAGCAAAAGCAGCTCAGGGACAGTGCCCAGACCCTGAGTTCAAGCCCCAGGACTGGCAAAAAAAAAAAAAAAAAAAAATGGCGACATAAGAAGGAAAAAACTAAAATAGGCCCATTAAAAGGTATGAAGAAGCTAGGTGTTGGTGGTTCACGCCGATAATCTTAGCTGCTCAGGAGGCTGAGATCCGAGGAGCTTGACTTGAAGCCAGCCCAAGCAGAAAAGTCTGTGAGATTCTTATCTCCAATTAACCATCAAAAAAGCTGGAAGTGGAGTTATGGCCCAGGTAGTAGAGCAATAACCTTGAGCAAAAGAAGCCCAGGACCTGAGTTCAAGCCCAAGACTGGTAAAAAGAGAGAGAGAAAAAGAGACAGAGAGAAAAATTAAATCTGACTTGAAAATGCTTCTTAGAGGTAACCCTGGGGCCCACAACCTATTAACAGCCTCTAGTGTTCAGTGTACCAAACCCCAGCCAGAGCCAAGACCTTAGTTCACTTTACCTCCCCCACCAAAACAAAGAAACTAAGTTGGTGGTTTTTCTCCCATAGGAAAGTAAGCAAACAGGCTTAACTGTGTCAAGCAGAGTAAGTCTTGGGAAAAGCAACTTTCCAAAAGCAATATATGTATGTATATAATATATATATGTAACTTACATACACACACACACACACACACATAGGGAGAGGGAGAGAACCTTTTGCCTCACTTAAATCCACCTCTAGGAAAACTATTGTATAAATGATCCATTAAAAAGCAGTGGAAGTGGGGCTGGGAAGGTGGCTCAGTGGTAGAGTGCTTGTCTTCCATGCATGAGGCCCTGGGTTCGATTCCTCAGCACCACATAAGCAGAAAAAGCCAGAAGTGGCACTGTGTCTCAAGTGGTAGAGCGCTAGCCTTGAGCGGAAGAGCTGAGGGACAGCACCCAGGCCTCATGACCGACAAGAAAAAAAAAAAAACACAACGGAGTGGACGTTTGTCCTTGACTAAATCAGCTTTAACAAACAAACAAAAAACAGGCAGCAGTAAACCCACAAGAGTCTGTCTTGAGGGGCTGGGAAGGTGGCTCAGTGGTAGAGTGCTTGCCTTGCATGCCTGAGGCCCTGGGTTCAATTCCTCAGCACCACATAAAGCAAAAAGAAAAAAGCTGGAAGTGGTGCTGTGGCTCTAGTGGTAGAGCGCTAGCCTTGAGCTGAAGAGCTGAGGGACAGCGCCCAGGCCCAGAGTTCAGGCCCCACGACCGGACCCCCCCCAAAAAAAGTGTCTTGGAAAGGGTGCAGGAGCTGAGCTACAGCCATCCCCTCCCCACCCCTCCCCCTCCCAGCCCCAACACTGCCCCAACGAAAAGTGTCTAAAGCGGTGGCAGTCGCTTCTAACAGTCCTTCCTGCCACAGAGCAGCTGCAGGGGAGGGAGGAAAAGCATTCCTCACACCACAAACCACCAACCAAATTTACAGTTCACTCCCAAGAGGAAAAGAGGAACAGTCACCCTCCGGCCTTACCTCTGAGGTGAATTTAATGACATCTGAGTCAACGCTTTATGATAAAGGATGGGGCGGTCCAAACCCCAAAGGCACGCAGCCCTCTCTGGGCTCAGTCACTTCACCCACACTTACGTAGCAAAGAATGCCTTTCACCTGTAGCTTTGCTCGTACCTACTTGGAGATGGCTTAGTGTCCAGCACGTGGGTGGAGGTTCACCTGCCAGTCAGGACTGGGCTGGGGAAGCAGCTTCATGACCTCTTACAGCCTGGGTTTCTTAAGCTGCTTCAGAGCCCACCTAACTTGTTACCTAAGGCCGACAGTCAATCTCAAAAGCCTAGAGTTGGGGGCAGTGTCTCAAGCTGTCTGTACAACAGTGTAGGCGCAGCCATACCAGAATGGCCACCAGTTTTGGTGTTTCTGTTGCCAGTCCTGGGGCTTGAACTCAGGGCCTGGGCAGTGTCCCCCCTGAACCTCTCTGTGCTGAAGGCTAGCACTTTTATCACTTGAGCCACAGAGCCACTTCCAGCTTTTTCTGTGAATGTGGTACTGAGGAATTGAACCCAGGGCTTTGTGCATGCTAGGCAAGCACTCTACCACTAAGCCACCTTCCCAGCCCTAGCCACCAGGTTTATACCCTGCAGGCCCAACATGGTAAGACCTTCAAGAGGCTGACATCTGGCCTTCTGCAGACGAGAGGTGTTTGTTTAGAGGTCCCTGGGCATCCCTTTGTAGCCTAAAAACAATGTGACCACACAATTTCCCCTACCAGGCTTCCAAGTTCCTTCTTCCATCATGGGATTTTTTTTTTTTTTTCCTGGGGCCAGGAGAACGATAAACAGGTGTCTAGTTTTTGTTTTGTAGATACTAACTTGCACAAAAGTTTACAGGTGCGAAGCTGGCTAGCTATTCCTGGTGGGTCAAAGCAGTCAAGTCCGATTAACCAGCAGAAGGACAAAAAACACAGGCCAGAGGTGGAAGCTGTGTGGCTCAAGTGGTAGAGCGCCAGCCCTGCGCCAAGAGCAGCTCGGGGGACAGGGCCCAGGGGACAGGGCCCAGGCGCTGAGCTCAAGCCCGAGGACCAGCACCCACACGCACACACTCAAAAAGTTTATTGGAAGAGGGGGTGAGGGGCTGGGAGAGTGGCTCAGTGGTAGAGCGCTCGCCTAGCCCGCGTGAAGCCCTGGGTTCGATTCCTCAGCACCACAGACACAGAGAAGGCCGGAAGTGGCGCCGTGGCTCAAGGGGTAGAGAGCTGGCCTTGAGCAAAAGCAGCTCGGTGCCCAGGTCCTGAGTTCAAATCCCAAGCATGGTGGGGGGTGGGAGCTTAGGTTATTCGGGTGGTGAAAGGAGCTCATGCAGACCCGCCTGGACTCGGGCTGCGGCCGGGGCCGCGGGTGACACGCACCCCCGAGGCCGGGCCTGGCTCCAGCCCGCCAGGCCCCAGGTTCTCCCGGAGAGCGCGCCCCGCGCGCCCCCACCACGCGAGACGCCCATTGGCTGGGAGGCGCGGCGCGCCGCGGGCCCGGAGCTTCGTGATAGGCCGCCAGCGCTGGAGGGGCGGGACCCCGGCCGCCGGGCGCTCACCCGCTTGTGCTGCGCGTCGATGCGGCGCTGGCCGCCTCCCCGCAGCGCCGCCCGGCGCTTGCTCTCGATGCGCTCCGTCACCGTGGCCGGCTGCTGGCTGCAGAGGCCGCGGAGAGCGGTGCGGAGGCCGCCCGCGAGCCAGCCCAGCCGGCCCCTCACCGCCGCCACCCGCATCGCCGCCGCCATCTTTTGCTCTGCCGGTGAGCCAACCGACCGGTGCGCTGAAGTACGCACGCGCGTCCGCGTGGGCGCCGCGGAGTCTGCGCCTGCGCGGGGCGGGGGGGGGGGGGGGGACTACGGAACGCCCCTGGGGGCAAAAGGCCCAACCTGCGGCCTTCGTGGCGCAGGACCTGGCTGCGTCCTGTGCGTGGCGGGCTGCACCAAAGAGAGACTTAATCTGGTCTTCTTCAGACACTTAGAACAGGTACACCCCTTTGCCCTACTTCTTCCAGAAAAATCAGTAGACACTGGTTTTTGCCTGCCATTTACCTGAATCACTGTGCCTCAGAGAAAGAACCCTAGCTACTCCAGAGAGTCTGAGGTCTGGAGGATTGGGGTTCGAGGCCCACCCGGGGCAGAAAGCTTCTCTAGGCTCCCAGATAACCAGTAAAAGCTGGACACTTGGCTCACACGTGTAGTCAGCCCCAGCTACTGAGGAAGCTGAGCTCTGGCCATCCTCGGGAGCCCTTGAGAGTCTGATCTCCAATTAAGCACCAAACGCTGAAGGCGGAGGTGGCTCACGTGGGGAGAGGAGGATTTACTGAGAAAGAGTGTGTGTGTATGGGGGGGGGAGCCTAAGTTGAAGCTTCAGTAACTGCACTATAATAAAATAAAATTGAAAAAGCAATCAGCACCGGTGGCCCATCACGCCTGTCATCCTAGCTCCTCAGGAGGCTGAGATCTGAAGATGACGGTTCAAAGCCAGCCCAGGCAGGAAAAGTTCACGAGGCTCATCTCCAATGTTCCACTAAAAAGCTGCAAGTGGAGCTGTGGCTCTTCTAGTGAAGAGTACTAGCTTTGACCAAAAAAAAAAAAAAAGTCTGGGACAGTGCCCAGGCCCTGACTTCAAGCCCTAAGATCAGCACACACACACACACACACACACACACACACAGAGCAAGAAACATGGCTGGGGTACACACACAGAGCAAAAAGCAGGGGGTATGGCTCAAACAGCACAACACTTGCCAAGCAAACACAAGGTCCTGAATGGAAACCCCCAAAATTTTTAAAGTTGGATACCCAGTCCTCCACTTCACAGCCTTAGATCACAGCCATTCTTTCAAACAGGCACTTCACAGTCACCTCCGGCTCCAGGTGAGGCATCCTGGCACACACACACTGTCCCTCAGAAAGGCAAAGAATGCCTTTTTTCTTATCTTGTAACAGGAAGCCAAACCTGCCCCAAAGGAAAAGAATAGCTAGAAGTTAGGACAGAGAGGGGAAGGCCCTCCCCCGCAAGCTACAGTGGCTGACTGGTTCCAGCTCACCCTCAATTGGTAAAGCTATAACCCTCGGGAGACCAACACTGAGAATAGTCAGCCTAGACTGGGAATGTGGGATCACTATGCATGCATACTTCTTGCTCCCAATCTCCAGTTCTGTCTACAGAGGCCAAAGTCAAATGTCTTACCTCTTACAAAGCCGACTGAGGGGCCAGGCACTGGTGGCTTACGCCTGTCATCCTAGCTAGCTACTCAGGAGGCTGAGATCTGAGGATCACAGTTCAAAGCCAGCCCAGGCAGGAAACTGTAACTCTTATCCCAATGAACCACCGGAAAACCAGAAGTGGCACTGTGGCTCAAGTGGTAGATCGCTCGCCTTGAGCTGAAGAGCTGAGGGACAGCGCCCAGGCCCAGAGTTCAAGCCCACCCCCCCCTCTGGACAAAAAAAAAATGAGGATGTACTAAAGTGCTGCCCTCCCAAAGCAGGAAGATCATACGTCTAACTCTGCCACCCTTCACTACATCTCTAACTGGCATATAGGGGGGGCAGAGGATGCTTAAGTTGGGTGAACAAGTCTCTTTAAAAGGACCCTTTTAAAAAGATGTGTGTGTGTGTGTGTGTGTGCGTGCGTGCGTACGTGTGTGTGTGCGTGCGTACGTGTGTGTGCGTGCGTGTGTGTGTGTGCGTGCGTACGTGTGTGTGTGCGTGCGTGCGTATGCGTGCGTGTGTGCGTGTGCGTGCGCACGTGTGCGTGCGTGCATGTGTGTGTGTGGTGGCTCACGCCTGTCATCCAAGCTACTCAGGAGGCTGAGATCTGAAGCAAGCCGGGGCAGGAATATGACTCATAGCCAATAAACTACCAAAAAAGCCTGAAGTGAAGCTGTGACTCAAGTGGTAGAGTACTAGCCTTGAGCAAAAAAACTCGAACAAAGCCCAGGCCCTGATTTCAAGCCCTAGGGGACACACACACACACACTCTGAAGATCACTGTTCTAGAGCTTAAAATTGAATTGTTGAGAGCTTGTCCATCTGTTTGTCCAGCTAACAAGTCTTCAAGGCAAAGTACAAGGTGCATATTTCTTATTCTTAGCCCCAAAAAATGACTAAAAGTTGATCATTAACCCTTTCCAAGATTTAGCTCATAGCCAGGAGTCTCAGAGTCCAGATTCTGGATTGAGATTTTAAGGTTAGTGATTCAAGTTAAACATTTTGGAGCCAGGTGCTGGTGGCTCATGCCTGTAATCCAAGCTACTCAGGAGGCTGAGATCTGAGGATCTCGGTTTGAAGCTAGCTGGGCCAGGAAAGTCTATGAGACTCTGATCTACAATGAACCACTCCAGGGGAAAAAAAGGAAAGTAGAGTGGTGGTTCCAGTGGTACAGTGCTAGCCTGGAGCAGAAAAGCTCAGGGACAGCACCTAGGCCCTGAGTTCAAGCCTAACAACCAACAACAAAAAACAACATGGGCTGGGAATGTGGCCTAGTGCAAAAGTGCTTGCCCAGCATGCATGAAGCCCTGGGTTCAATTCCTCAGTACCACATACAGAAAAAGGCCTAAAGTGGCACTGTGGTTCAAGTGGTAGAGTGATAGCCTTGAGCAAAGATGCTCAGGGACAGCGCGCAGGCCCTGAGTTCAAGCCCCAGGACTGGGGGGGGGGGGGGGGAGATTATTTCCTGAAACATTATCTCCTCGCCCTGGCACTCTCCATTGTTTCGCTCACTTGAGCCATGCCTCCAGTCGGGCATTTTGCTGGTCAGTAAGAGAGAATCTCGCAGAACAGCCTGCCAAAGCTGCCTTTGAACCTCCATCCTCAGATCTCCACTTCCTCGAGTAGCTTGAACCGTGGGTATGAGCCATTGGAGCCCAAACTCCTATGTGTTCTTTTTCTCCTGTTGCAACCAGGACTCCAACTCAGGGTTTGCCATTTTCAAGCACAGGCTGGTGTTGTTCTACCTAAATCATGCTTCCATCTGCTGTGTTTTCTTTTTCCTTTTTTTTTTTTTTTTTGGGTCCAGTCGTGGGGCCTGAACTGTGGGCCTGGGCGCTGTCCCTCAGCGCTTCAGCTCAAGGCTAGCACTCTACCACTTGAGCCACAGCGCCACCTCAGGCTTTTTTCTTTTTGCTTATGCGGTGCAGAGGAATCAAACCCAGAGCCTCGGGCATGCAAGGCAAGCGCTCTACCACTGAGCCACCTTCCCAGCCCTGTTCTGCGTTTTCTTGGTTATTGAGGCTAGGCCTCAAGAGTTCTGGTAAAATCGTGAGTTAAAGTCTATTAGTGAGATCTGGAGCCTGGCCATCTCCAGACCACACACATTTTCCAAACTATTCTTGAAAAATAGTCTTTCCTAACCAACTCCTTGGCCTCTGAGGGAAATGAACACAGATGGTCTGTCTCTTTCTCCAGAGTCACTTCTAGAACATTCAGAGCTGCTATCTTAAAAGTTCCCCCCACATATTGGTACCACCCTTTTAGCACTGCCTTGACCTCCACTGTTGTACAGTGAGAAAACAGGGAAGCCACATTTTGAGTGATCGTTTTCTGGAGGCTTTATTGGCGTGCCGGGGGTCTACAGGCCGTAGACTCCAGTCACTAAGGCCAGACCAGCAGCCTGCAAATACACTTAACACGGTTAGAAAACAGCCATGGGGATGGGAAGGTGGCTCAGTGGTAGACTATCTGCCTCGCGTGCATGAGGCCCTGGGTTTGATTCCTCAGCACCCTGTAAGCAGAAAAAGCCAAAAGTGGCGTCGTGGCTCCAATGGTAGAGCGCTCGCCTTGAGCTGAAGAGCTGAGGGACAGCGCCCAGACCCAGAGTTCAGGCCCCATGACTGACCCAAAAAAAAAAGAAAAAAAGAAAACTGAGCCATGAGAGCCAGAGAGAAAAGAAGCAGCAGAAATACAATAGCAACAAACCAGATCCACTCCAGTGGGGAGCTGAAGTAGAACCATGTTGACCAGAAGAGAGCCAGGGGACACACATGGCAACACAGAGCCACAGGCATAGTGTGACTGAGCCTGAGCTCATCTAGGCCTAGATAAGGTGGGGAGGCAGGGCCACAGGCAAGTCCCGCCCCCGCCTCCAGGAACTCAGGCCCTTCCAACACCTGGGAGGTGGGACTTCCCTGACTCCACCGTGAAGACAGGGTGGCACCACTGAAACCCAATACCCTCTCATCCACCACATGGCCAAGGTGGCGCTGGTTCAACCCAGCATCTCTACTTCACCTCAACACCCAATTCTCCACCCACAAGGACATCAGGTTTGCTTCCCCCTCCCTCCCCCCTGCCATTCCTCTTACACCATCTTCAGACACTTCATCCACCTGTGTGGATCCTCGGACTCCCAAGCCTCGGGATTCCCAGCCTCCCAACAGGAAGAAGGGCCTTCAACTCTGCTCCACTTAAAGCCACCCACACAGGGCCTTGGAATGCCTGAGCTCTTCTGCTCAAGGCCAGAGTTCTACTTCTTCTGAGTCACAGCTCCACTCCCGGTTTTCTGGTGGTTCACTGGAGATAAAAAGAGTCTCGCCAACTTTCCTGCCCAGGCTGGCTTTGAAGTATGATCTTCAGATCTCAGCCTCCTGAAGACCTAGGATTACAGGCTTGAGCCACTGGCACCCAGCTTCACTTTTCCTCTTGATTTTGCACATGGTTAGTTGTTTAGCTAGCTTGGTGAGGTAAGGCAAAGTGGAAGGAGAGGACACATTCTGCTTGAAGGCTTTAAAGCCAGCTATAAGCTATGGCGCCGGTGGCTCACGCCTCTGATCCTAGCTACTCAGTAGGTTGAGATCTGAGGATCCTGGTTTGAAGCCAGCCCGGGGAAGGAAAGTCTGTGAGACTCTTATCTCCAATAAACTACCAATAAGCCAGAAGTAGAGCCTGTGCTTCAAGTGGTAGAGCACTAGCATTGAGCAGAAGCAGCTCAGGGGCAGTACCCAGGCCCTGAGTTCAAGCCCCAGGACCTAGGATTACAGGCTTGAGCTACTGGTACCCAGCCCTTTCTAATTTCCCACCCAGCAGTAATTCCAAAACTTTCAGCCTTCACCTGATCCACTCTGGTTATCTTCTCCGAAACTAGAAGATGAAACAGTCAAACTTAGGCCTGAAGCTACTTTATTACGATCTGCTTGAGTCAAGGACCCTATAAGTAATTGTAGTACCCACTTTCTGGTATGTGGGTGATTGCGAAACTCCCTTGACCCTCAGGTTGAACCCCTGGCCATAGGAACCCAGGTGGGAGATGTAAAGAGGTTAAATGGTCCTGAAAAAGATAGGCATTTTTTTAGATACATCCCCAGGAGCAAACTGGCTGTATTCCAAAATTTCAATTTTAAGTTGAGTGTTAGGAATGCAGAACACACTTTCCCTTAGAAACAATGCTATGAATAATTGCAGGGATTTTTTTCCCCCCTCAGGAAAACCCACCATGGAAACTAGTTTAGCCCCTTCTGGAACGTGACATGATCTCATCTGCTAAGATATTTGAGATTTGCATGGAGAACACCCCCCAAATTCTTAGGACTCTGAATTATAAACGAGCTTGCTGTGCACATAGCTAACCACCCCAACGACACTATGCACTCTTTGAGAGCTAGGAGCTGTTGAATTATTCATTTTGTATCCTGAATGCTTGGCCTATAACTGGCAATAAATGTTGGTTGCATAAATGAATGGATAAATTTAATAGGCAGTTGAATAGTGTGGCAAGAATCTTAGGGAATGAAAACAGTAACATTTCCTGACTACTTTTTAAGAGGTGTCGGCTACTGTGCTAAGGCAACAATGCAAGGTGCTTTGTTCAGGCTAGAATTAGGGATGAAGAAGCTGCAAAGGGTGTTTATATTGGAGGTTAAAAAAATAGGTACCACCAGCATGATGCTAAGCTATGAGGATACTGGTTCGAACCCAGCCCAGGCAGGAAAGTCTGTACTTTTTTTTCTTTTTGGTCAGTTGTGGGGCTTGAACTCAGGGCTTGGGCACTGCCCCTGAGCTTCCTTTGCTCAAGGCAAGCACTCTGCCACTTGAGGCACAGTACCACATCCAGCCTTTTCTGTTTATGTGGTGCTGAGGAATTGAACCCAGGGCTTCATGCATGTGAGGCAAGCACTCTACCTCTAAGCCACCTTCCCAGCTCTCCAGTGCATTACAAAAAGGAAAATATTATGATCATCTTTCCTTCTCAAATATATTTCTGTAACATTTTTGTTTTGAGATGTAACATTTTCTGTAACATTTTTGTTTTGAACTCCTGACCACCATGATTCTCCTGCCCTGGTTTTCCAAGTGCTGGGGTTGCAACAGCACATCTTTTTTGTTTGCTTTGTGTGTGTGTGTGTGTGTGTGTGTGAGTGTGTGTGAGTGAGTGATGGGGCCTGAACTCTGGGTCTGGGCACTGTCCTCAGCTCCTCAGCTCAAGGCTAGTGCTCTACCACTTGAGCCACAGCACCACTTCCGGTTTTTTCTGCTTATGTGGTGCTGAGGAATTGAACCCAGGGCCCCCATGCATGCAAACCAAGCACTCTACCACTGAGCCACTGTCCCAGCCCCTTGTTCACTTTTTTGACACTAGCTCAGGTTAGTCTGGCATTTTCCATAAGCCTGGGTTAACATGTGTTTATCTATCTGTCTTGTATGTTGATTTACAACCCTTCAGATGTATGCCTAAATGTGGTATGAGCAGGGTCATAGGTTAGCTCTATTTTTGGCTTTTTTGTGAAGCCCAATATTGATTTCCACAGAGGATCTTTTTTTTTTTTTTCTTCTTCCTTTCTTTTTTCAGTGCTGTGGTTGAACTCTGGGCCTTATATTTGCTAGACTGCCATTCTACCATTTGAGCCATGGTCTAGGCCTTTCTGCTTTTGTTATTTGTTATTTACTTATATTTACTTTTTGTTTAAAGATTGCTTTTTAATAAAATAAAACTCAAACTAAATGTTAAAAGTTTAAATACCTGAAAGGATTACATACTAAATCAAATCACTCTAGGCAGTAATTGATTGGTGGTCCTGCTGGACATCTCCCAAAAGGACTAAGTCCAGTTACTGTTGATCTTAATCAATGTGTGTGTGTGCAGACACTGAGGCCTGAACTCAGGGCCTGGGATGACTTCCCTTAGTTTTGTTTTTCTCTCTCTCAAGAGTGTCTTTCTACCAATTGAGCCACAGCTCCATTCCGGTTTTCTGGTGGTGATGATTCTCCTGGACTTCCCTGCCTGGGGGAGTTTTGAACCTGGATCCTCAGATCTCAGCCTCCTGAATAGTGAGGATTATGAGTGACGAGGATTAGGAGTGTCAGGTGCCTGGCTGAGTCTTGTCTATCCTTATCTATTACCAGTTTCAACTAGTTTCATAAACTAGAATATAACCGGTTTCTCTCGCTCTCTGACAGAGACTCACAGGATCAACACAATTTATCTTCATTTGGGAAGTGCACAGCTCCAGGCTTACTTTTTTTCTTTTTAACAAACTTAGCTATGAGAAAGTCAGCTGGTTAATGCCTAACAAGTAATCACTTGCCTATAGTGTCTGCTAATCTGTACTATTTTGTGGTTGTTTTCCATCCTCCATGTGTCTGGGAAGACCTTCCAGGGTGCAGTAAAAATAGAACCATATCACCGTTTTACTTGAAGGTGAGCTTAGAAAAAGATCTCAAGAAAAACTGGCAGATGGAGCCCTTAAAAACGAGTTAATTTTAGAATGCATGTCACTTTCCATCTACGAGACCTACCAAATAACCCCCCCCACCAACATCTCCACTTACCCAGCTTCAATGCGCCACAAAACCAGGAGTTGGGATTCTTACTGCTTCTCAGCAGTACTAGACAAACCAGACCCCACCACCCAGACCTCCTGCCTCCCTCCCTCCAAGGGGTCAGGGACAGCCGGCCTCGGAGGGACCCCACCGGGCTGCCCAGCCTGGCTTCTCTCGGCGGGGAGCCCTGGGGATGGGTGGAGGCTCATCTGCTGAAGCTTTTATTTATAGCTCAGTGTCTCTGGCTTTTTGTTGTTGTTCTTGGTCTTCAAAGACCCACATGGCTGTGTGGGGGGGGGGGAAAGAGAGGGTGAGGGGGGGAAAGGTGAGGGGGGGGAAGGAGAGGGTGGGGGGGAAGGAGAGGGTGAGGAGGGGGGAAGGAGGGTGAGGAGGGGGGGAAGGAGGGTGAGGGGGGAAGGAGAGGGTGAGGAGGGGGGAAGGAGAGGGTGAGGAGGGGGGAAGGAGGGTGAGGAGGGGAAGGAGAGGGTGAGGAGGGGGGAAGGAGAGGGTGAGGAGGGGAAGGAGAGGGTGAGGAGGGGGGAAGGAGAGGGTGAGGGGGGAAGGAGAGGGTGAGGAGGGGGGAAGGAGGGTGAGGAGGGGGGGAAGGAGGGTGAGGGGGGGAAGGAGAGGGTGAGGAGGGGGGAAGGAGAGGGTGAGGAGGGGGGAAGGAGAGGGTGAGGAGGGGGGAAGGAGAGGGTGAGGAGGGGAGGAGAGGGGGGGAAGGAACCAGGCCTTTAAAAACAGATGGGGGTCCCCGAGGCCCTGGGGCCTGGCGGGGTGCGGGGCCCGAGGCCCTGGGGCCTGGCGGGGTGCGGGGCCCCGAGGCCGGGGGATGCGGGGTGCGGGGCCCGAGGCCCTGGGGCCTGGCGGGGTGCGGGGCCCGAGGCCCTGGGGCCTGGCGGGGTGCGGGTCCCCGAGGCCCTGGGGCCTGGCGGGGTGCGGGGCCCCGAGGCCCTGGGGCCTGGCGGGGTGCGGGGCCCGAGGCCCTGGGGCCTGGCGGGGTGCGGGTCCCCGAGGCCCTGGGGCCTGGCGGGGTGCGGGCCCCGAGGCCCTGGGGCCTGGCGGGGTGCGGGCCCCGAGGCCCTGGGGCCTGGCGGGGTGCGGGCCCCGAGGCCGGGGGATGCGGGGAGCGGGGAGAAGGAAGGAAGGGTAAGAAAAAAAAAAGCAGCGTGCAGCCTCCACGGAGAGGGAGGGCGGAAGAGGAGCCGGAGGAGCGGCGGCTTCACGCCCCGGGCAGAGGGAATCTGAGAGCGCGCGGGGGTGGTGGGGGTGGGAGGGGAAGGGCCCGAGCTGGTGGCAGAGCGCCTGCGCCGTCGGTCGCTGGCGCGCCACGCATGCGCGGTGGGGGCCCCGGGTGGGCGGGCCGTGGGGACGGGAGGGGGGTGAGGAGAGAGGAGGAAAGCGAGGCGGGGGGCGGGGCCGGCGCGAGCGGGCTAATGTGTTTATCCGGTTTGCTGGGTGGGCGGTCAAGGCGCACGCGTCGGGGCGAAAGGCGGTAGCGTGGAGGGAGGGGGGGTCCGCGCATGCGCAGAGCCCACCGGCCGCTCGGGGAAGGGCGTGTGTGCGTGTGTGTGTTGAGGAGGGGGGGAGGAGGAAGAGGAGGAGAAGGTGGAGGAGGAGGGGGGTGTGGGGGAGTTCTCGGAGGAGAAGCAGAGGAAAAGGGAAGCGAAGGGAAAAGGAAAAGCGAGGAGGAGGGGGGGGGCGCAGGGAGGGGTGAGCGCGCGGCGCGCATGCGTGCGAGCGCCAGCGACGGCGGCGGCGGCAGCGTCTCGGGGATGACAGTGGCTGTGCCCGTTGGGGTAACGGTCGTCGTCGTCGACCGGGCCTCCGGGCGCCCGTAACGACCCGCGGGGATCCGTTCCGATCGTGACCAGGCCGGGTCCTCACCGGGAAGTGGGGTGGGGGGGAGCCCTAGACCGGCGCGTGGAGCCCAGCGCGTGGCGGGGGAGGGGGGTGAGGGCGGCGCGGGGGAGGGGCGCGGCGGGGCCGGGCGGCGGGGCCGGGAGCGCCGAGCGCCCGCCTAGGCCGCGGGGCGGCCCGCCGTGGTGTGATCGTCGCTCGGCGGGAGGAGCCGTCCGTGCCAGTGCCGGGAAAGATGGCCGGGCGCTGAGGGGGCGGCGCTTGGCGCGGAGTGCGACCCCCTCCCCCTCCCGAGTGTGTGCGTGTGCGTGTGCGCACGCCCGCCCGCACGCCCGCGGACCGAGGGCCGCCGCCGCCAGCGCCACCGCCGCGGCCCCGCGGGGCCTGCTCGCCGGGCCCGGCCGCCGCCGCCGCCCCGCCGCCGCCCCGCCGCCGCGGGGGCCCGCGCACTTCCGCCCGCCCACTTTGAACCTCGCCAACTCCAGGAACCGCCGGGGCGGAGAACCGGGGCGCCGCCGTCCGGGCTTCCCCCCCCCCGTCCCTCCCCCTCCCCCCCCGCGTCCGAGCATGGCGAGGGCGGCGGCGTTGGCGGGCCGCACGAGCGGCAGCACCGGCAGCAGCAGCGGCGGCGGCGGCGTCCGCCGAGGCCGCGATCGCTCGCAGTAGATTCCCCGGGAAAGGAGGAGAGCCGACGACGGGAGCCGCCGCCCGCCCGCCCCGGAGTCCGCGTCGCCGTCGCCTCCGATGATGGAGTAGACGCGATCTGATCCCTCCGCCCCGCACCCCGATTTTTTTCCGTTAACCCCGCGAGGACTGCGCCGCCCCCCCCCCGCTCGGATTATTCATTTTGGTTTTGTTTTGGGGGGGGACTGGGCCTCTCGGCTCCTCCCGAGGCGCCCCACGTCGGGGGGGGGGGGGAGAGGGAGGCGCCTCCGCGGCGGGACATGCGGCTGGAGCGCAGGCCGCCGCCGCCGCCGCCGCCGCCCGCCCGCCGAGCCGCGCGGCGAGACTGAGCCGCCGCCGCCGCCGCCGCGCGCGCCCCGGGCCGCGCACCCCCGCCGGGCCGCCCCGCGCGGACGCGGCCGCCGCGCGCTGCCCCCACCCCCGCCCCACCTCCCTTCCTCGCGCGCTGCGCTCTCGGAGCCGCCAGCCTCAGGGACGGAGGAAGGGCGCCGGGGGGCCCATGTGCGGGAGGGCCGTCCGCGCTCCACTCCCTCGCGCGGGCTCCGGTGGCGGTGGGTCGCCGGCGTCCCCGGGCCGCGCCGCGCCCCGTCGGCCATTGTCCCGAAGCTGGACCCGGGATTTCTTCTCCGCCGGGAGCGCTCGGAGCCGCAGCGTCTGCAATGAACCCGGTGAATGCCACTGCTCTCTACATTTCCGCGAGCCGCCTCGTGCTCAACTACGACCCCGGGGACCCCAACGCCTTCACCGAGATTAACCGGCTCCTGCCTTACTTCCGACAGTCCCTCTCGTGCTGCGTCTGCGGTGAGCACCCCCCCCTCCGTTCCTGGGCGAGCGGCGGGCTCGGGCCGTCCGGGCTCCGGCCCCCCCCCCCCCGGCCCCGCACCGCCCGGAGCCCCGGCGCCCCGCGGCTCCAGGCGGCGGCGCGTTTTGGCTGGATGCGTGTGGTGACTTTGGGGCCCGGCCCGGCTTTGAACTCGGGGCCCGGGCGCTGACACCCGGCGGCTTTGGCTCCGGGCGGGCGCTCCGCCGCGGCGTCACTTCCGGCCCCCCTTGCGAGTGGTTGGCTGGCGAGCGGAGCCTCCGGGACGCCGGGCTGGCTTCGAACCGCCGCCCCCCGACCTCGGGCGCCCGGCCAGGAGCACGTGGCGGGCGGAGCGGTGAGGGGTCCCGCCGGGCCGGGGCCGCGGCACAGACCGGCGGCGAGCGCGGCGCGGCCCGCCCGGTGCGGAGAGCGCGCGGCGCCGGGAGGAGGCCCGGGGTCGGGGCCCCGCCTCGCCAGGTCCCGTCCGGGTGCGGGCCGGCGGGGGGAAGCCGGGGTGCGGGCCGGCGGGGGTGGGAGGGTGGGTTCCGGGCCGGCGGGGGGAAGCCGGGGTGCGGGCCGGCGGGGGGAAGCCGGGGTGCGGGCCGGGGGGGGGCGGCGGGGGAGGCTGGGGGGGAGGCCGGGGTGCGGGCCGGCGGGGGAGGCCGGGGTGCGGGCCGGGGCGGGGGGCACGCGCCCGGCTGTGATTGGCCGCGCACAGGTCCAGGCTCCCGTGTGAGCGAGCAGCGCTGGGGCCGGCGCCTTTCCGGGGCGGCGCGGGGCCGCCCGGGGCCTTGGATCCCCGATGTGGGAAGATGAAGCCGGGGCGCGCTCCGCGGGCGCTGCCTCGGCCCGAGCCCGGCCTCGCGGGCGCCTCCCCAGCTGCCCGGAGCGGCCCGCACCCGGCCCCGCCCAGCCGTGCGCGTGGGGAGCTGGCGCCGGCTTCCCCGGCTGTTTCGTGTGTCCCCCCCCCCCCCCCCCCCCCGCCGTGTTAGGGGCCCGGCAGCCTGTCTGTCTGTCTTGCTCGCAGGTGACACCTGGGGGTCGATTCCCTGCTCACCGAGTCGGCGGGTTTAGCGTCGTGTTTTGGACGGTGTGCGCATGTCCGGGGTTTAATTTTCGTGTTTTTTAATTGTGGGAGTTACTGTGCAGCCTGAGACTAGCTTTGAACTCACGGTCCTGACCTGGTCGCCACGCCACGTAGGGTTGGAAGTTAAGGACAGGCTCAGTTGTGATGGTCTGTTTGAACTCTTTCCAAAATTCCGGCCTGGATTAAAAAAAAACGGGGAGCTAACGTCAGCACTTGGGAAGGTCCGAAGCTGGGCTACGTGATGATGAGGCCCAGGTTAGAAGGAAAGCTAATAAGCGTAACGACAGCCACCTTTAAAAATCAGTCTTGGCCACAGAAAGGGCATTTCCCTGATTTATCCCCTCGTGGTCAAGTCTCCTAGGCGTTGTGGCTCTGCTTGTAATCCTAGCTACCAGGAGGCAGAGATGTGAGGATCTTGGCTGGAATCCAGTCCAGGCAGGAAACTCCACCAGACTCTTATCTCCAATTACCCGCCAAAAATACCGGAAGTGGAACTGTCAGGTGGTGGAGCACTAGCATTGAGCAAAAGCAGCTCAGGGACAGAGCCTAGATCTCGAGTTAAAGCCCCTGGAGGAGCGCACGCCCGTGTGTGTGTGCGCACACACACACACACACAGATGGGGTCTACTTGTCTTAAGATTCCCCACCAAGTGTGGGGAAGCATATTATGAAAGAATATCATTTGTTTGAATTCGGGAAGCATATTATGAAAGAATATCATTTGTTTGAATTCA
This sequence comes from Dipodomys spectabilis, assembly GCF_019054845.1. Classification (NCBI taxonomy): domain Eukaryota; kingdom Metazoa; phylum Chordata; class Mammalia; order Rodentia; family Heteromyidae; genus Dipodomys; species Dipodomys spectabilis. Next base: position 421,849 of record NW_024871219.1, read on the forward strand.
GCTCAGTCATTTAATTGTCTATGTACCAGGGACAATTCTAGCTGAACAGCATATAAATTTATATTAATGCATGTGTGGGCAGTCTTATTTCACGAAAATGACAATCGTAAAAATTAGCTTCATTCTATTGTGGTGTAAATAGTGTATTTCAACAGGTCCTCTAATGTTTGACCCCAGCCATTCAGTTTTGTTATCATGGTACTCATACATATTATTTTCTTCCACAGCCAAATTGCTTGTTTTCATCTTTTCACATGTTTTATACCTTCCTCTTCTTTTTCTTTTATTCCTTGAAGTTTCTTCTACCTTACATATATGTATGCCTAAATTCATCAACTCTTTGGTGCACTTTTTTTTTTTTTTTTGGCTGAGTTGAGCAAAAAAGTTCACTGGTTCTCTGAACCTCTAGAACTTGTTGTTCATTCATAAGGAATTTCTGCCAATGCACTTTTTAAAACTAGGATTCTTCTAGTGTATCCAGATTTTAAATAAACTTTTAGGGGAAATTCTATAACTCATTTTGTTTCTTGTGCTCCTCCTGCATGGCCCTCCCTGTTTCTGACACATGGGGGAGGGGGGTGGTGGGAACATGAGGGAAGGAGGCAGCCTTACATGCTTTGCTTCAAGTTAGGCTTAAGGCTTAGCTGTTCTTTCCACTGGCACAAAAGTTGCTTTTAACTTTTGCCACAGTTTTCTTTTTCTGCTGTAAGCACCCCCCCACCCCCATTTGTGTTTTAAGTAACTTGGAAAACAAACAACAAGAGCAGATCTACAGACTCCGCTGGCTAGCACACACTGGGTACTTCCGTCCCTCCTTCCCATAAGAGTAGAGTAGGAGGAGGTGAGGGAGAGTCTGCATTGTCAGGTCAATTATTGTCAGCCTAGATTATTCACTAGAATTACAAGTTTTGTTGTCATTGTTCTGTGTGTTTTCAGTTGCTTTGTATATTTAAACCTTTTGAAGCTTCCAGTGAATTGGATAGCAGTGCTCCAGAGAATTACTGTTCTTTCTAGGCCACAGAGACACTGCTGGAACAGTGAATTATGTCTACTGTTTTAAGTGTCAGGTGTTTGGTCCTGTTCTATCAGAAAGAAGAATGGCTTTTCTTTCGATGGCATAAGAGTTGATAAATTATACTCTAGGGGTTTTAGGTTTTCATTGAGATTCTCAATCATCAAATGATACAGGCTCAAAACCTGTTGGAACTAGAAATTACTCTTGAAGATAGGGTTAGAGATTTGTAAATATTTATGGTCAGATCACTGCTTAGATATACATAAATGTTTTTTTTGTTTTTTTTTTTGCTGTTAATGGAGGTTTGAACATCAGGCCTTTTAGGCTTTTGTTCTTGTTCAAGGTTGCTCCTCGCCCACTTGAGCCACATCTCCCTGGCTTTTTGCTGGTTGTTAGGAAATGGAGTCTTGTGGACTTTTCTGAGATGTTACAGATCTAAGGCTCCTGAGTAGCTGTGCAGGCCTTGTCGTGAGCCACCATCACCCTCCCACCTGGTGGAGGTGGGGGGCAGTGGCATGTGTGCATGTGGGGCTTGAACTGGGGTTTAAGCACTGTTCCTGAGCTTTGCTCAAGTCTACCATTCTACCACTTACCACAGCTTCACTTAGGTTTTAGTGCTTAGTTGGTGAAAATCTGAGTATCACAGAAGCCAGCCCAGGCAGGAAAGACCGTGAGTCTTATCTCCAATGAGCCACCAGAAAACCGGAAATGACACTCAGGCTCAAAGTGCTACCCTTGGGCAAAATGGTTGAGGAACAGTGCTCAGGCCTTGAGTTCAAGCCTCATGACTGACAAATTTTTTTTTTTCTTAATAAAATGGGGGCTGGGAAGGTGGCTCAGTGTTTGCCTTGCATGCATGAGGCCCTGGGTTCGATTCCTCAGCACCACATAAGCAGAAAAAGCCAGAAGTGGTGCTGTGGCTCAAGTGGTTAAGAGTGCTAGCCTTGAGCTGAAGAGCTGAGGACAGCGCCCAGGCCCAGAGTTCAAGCTCCACCAGGACTGACAAAAAAATAAATAAAAAATAAAATAGTAGTGGGCTGTAAATTTCATATTTTCCAAGGACATAAGATGACATATGGTGGCCAACTTTATTTTTTGGTTGGTTGTGGGCTTGAACTCTGGGCCTGGGCGCTGTCCCTCAGCTCCTCAGCTCCAGGCGAGCACTCTATCACTTGAGCCAGTGTCACTACTGGTTTTCTGGTGGCTTTCTCAGGGGCTTTCCTGTTCTGGGCTGGCTTTGAACTGTGATCCTCAGATCTCAGCCTCCTGAGTAGCTAGGATGACAGGCGGGAGCCACCAGCACCTGGCTTTTTCACATTTAAGTACTCAGAAACCTTATCATTTCATATTGTGGCTAGCGGGTAAATCCCACTGTGAGGAGGGTTGGGAGCCTTGCTATGCTTGCTCACTTTTGTTCTCTAGACCTATTTGTTGATGGGTAGTACTTAATGCCACTGAAAAGAGAACATTTTAGTATAATCAAAGTATTTAGGACATGCTCTGGGAATAAGAAATAGTCTTTATAAAATTAAATAGATTGAGCTTTATGAAAGACTTTCTGTTTCAATTTCCTTATTTTTCTCATTTGGCCATTTGTAAAACAAAACATTCAGCACCCACACTGAATGCAGAAGTACTAAGGATCTAGAATCTGACACTCTTTAGCAAAAATACTGTGCTCATGTCTGAGAAAACAATAGCAAGGAACTTTTTATATGATTTGAATACTAATCATGAACTAGTTTTATTCTGTGTCATTTGTTTGACCATTTCACTCATTACTCTTAACTTTTCTGCCCAAGCCTGGGACTCTGATACCTGAACCACACCACAGCTCTCCTTCCAGCTTTTTGCTAGTACTTTGGTCAGTCTGCTCTGAATTGCCAGGCGTGCAAGCAGGAGTCATCAGCCCCAACCAAAACTCAGATTCTTTCCCCACCTGGTCCTGAGCCTTGAACTCTGGGCCTGGACACTGTTTCTAAACTCCTTTTGCTCAAGACTAGCACTTTACCACTCAACACCATTTTATTTCTGTTATTAATTGTAGATAAGTCTCCAATCCTCAGATCTCAGCCTCCTGACTAGCTAGGATTACAGGTGTGAGCTACCAGGGCCCAGCTTTCAAAGTCAGATTCTTAATTGTAGCAGAGTTGAATTGGAATTTGAGGCTTTGTAATCTGTATTTTGATTGTTGGGCTTGGTGGGAGAGATTTGGAGGTCATCTTAAACATGTGAAAAACTAGTATAAAAGAGTGAGTGCCAGTAACTGCAAATGATGTTTCTTGATAAGTGTAATCAGTTTTAAAGATGCTGTTGTATGTTGGGATGAGTATTAAGAAGGTAAAAAGTAAACCTGGTTCTGTGGTACACTTTGAAAAAAAATTTTTTTTTTTGGTTGGCTGTGGGACTTGAACTCAGGGCCTGGGCTCTGTCCTTGAGGTCTTTTGCCCAAGGCTAGTGCTCTATCACTTTGAACCACAGCTCCATTTCTGATTTTCTGATGGTTAACTGGAAATAACAAGTCTCATGGGAACTCCTCTGCTCCAGCTGGCTTTGAACCTGGATCCTCAGATCTCAGCCTCCATAGTAGCTAGGCTTACAGCCACTGGTGACTGGCCCAATTTTGGTATATTTTTTAATCTAGATTTATTGGTCAGCTTTGGATGTATGTAATTGTGCATAATTTGACCAGCCTGTATTGTTTTATTGGTAATTTCATGAGAGATTATCACCGCTTTGTTAAAATAAGAAAAAGGAATATCTCAAAGGTGCTCTTAACTGCAAATACCTTATAAATGTCTCCCCTATGCAGTTATTAGCACTCTCCTTTTCTTCTTACTAGAATATGAAATGACCTGACAAGGGTTCATGAATAGGTTGAGAACCTGAGTAGTTTATACATCATCCATTTAATAATCTGTGGTGAGTGTTTGCTTGCTTTTCTCTCTAATGATGATTGATTGTTGAGGCCTACCTTAAATTACTGATTCATCACTTGAGTGCTAGATCATAGTTCTAGATTAACCTAAGAAACAAGTTAAACTCAGGGGCTTTAACGTAACTTGGTTAACTTTTTTTTTTTTTTGTCTGTTGTGGGGCCTGAACTCTGGGCCTGGGCGCTGTCCCTCAGCTCTTCAGCTAAAGGCTAGCGCTCTACCACTTGAGCCACAGCGCCACTTCTGGCCATTTCTGCTTATGTGGTGTTGAGGAATTGAACCCAGGGCCTGATGCATGCAAGGCAAGCATTCTACCACTAAGCCACATTCCCAGCCCTCTTGTTTTTTAAAATAAGTGTTCAGCTGGGTGTCAGTGGTTCATACCTGTAATCCTAGCTATTGAGGAGGCCAAGATCAGAAGATCACTGTTGGAATCCAGCCTTGGGTAGGAAATCCTGTGAGCTTCTTCTCTCCAATTAACTACCAAAGGCCAAAAGTGAAGCTGGGAACACACATAACAGGCCTTGTTAAAACAGGAGTATCAAATCATTTAGTTAGAAGGTGACTTGTAAAGCAAAATAATATTTGGTGAAATACAGGATTTTTTTTCTTCCATCCTTTTCTGTCTTACAGCTTTTTCCTCCTACTTAAAAAAATGTTTAGCTATATCAAGAATATCAATCCTATAATACACACCAACACTTACACTACCACCAACAGTGATGACTGAAAACAAGAAAAATAAGGATCCAAGGATGGGAGTCACTTTTGTATATTATTATAAAGTCATCTGAAGCAGTTACTCTGATTGTACTGTCATATTTGATGTAAAATTAGTTATCTTCATTTTGCTCTTGTTTGTAGATGTTCTTTAAAAGTTTAAATACTTATAAAGTATTACCAATTTGAATGGAAAACTTAGTAAAACTTGAATTGTTTGTTCCTATTTTGCTTCTGTCTCTCCCAGTAGGCAATCAAAAATTTTAAAATCCTGGGCTGGGAAGGTGGCTCAGTGGTAGAGTGCTTGCCTTGCATACCTGAAGCCCTGGGTTCGATTCCTCATCACCACATAAGCAAAAAGAAAAAAAGCCAGAAGTGGCGCTATGGCTCAAACTGAAGAGCTGAGGGATAGCGCCCAGGCCCAGAGTTCAGGCCCCAGGACCGGACCCCCACCCCCAAAAAAATTAAAATCTTATTATTTTGTTTTATTGATGTTGGTACTGGGGCTTAAACTCTGGGCAAAGCTGCCTTGCCTTAAATTCCCCCCCCCCCCCCCCCGCCTTTTTTTTTTTTTCTGGTCGGTCATGGGGCTTGAACTCTGGGCCCAGGTGCTGTCCCTCAGCTCTTCAGCTCAAGGCGAGCACTCTACCACTTGAGCTGAGCCACAGCACTACTTCCGTTTTTCTGAGTGGTTTATTGAGTAAGACTCTCTGCTTTTCCTGCCTGGGCTGGCTTTGAACTTGATCCTTAGATCTCAGCTTCCTGAGTAGCTAGGATGACAGGCGTGGGCCACCCACCCGGCTTTCCTTAAATTCTTTATTTGCACTTTTTCAAAATACAGTGTCTGTGGGTTAAAGTTCTAGTTAAGAAAAGAAACTTTCAAATACTGAGCAGGAGCCAACACATGCTTGGCCGCTCTGGCCTGTAATCGCAGCTACTTGGTTTGAAGTCAGCCTGGGAAGGAGACTGTGAGACTATTTATTCTGAATTAACTACAAAAAGCTGGAAGTGGTTTTGTAGCTCAAGTGCTACAGCACTAGCCTGGAGCACTAAACTCCAGGATAGTGTCCAGTTGCTGAGTTCAAGCCCCAGGACTGTCACCAAAAACACAAAAAAGAATTTGTGAGTAGGTATTAGATTATTTGTGGCTGTATTGTTTACAGTGTTCTTTTTGTGTCATCTTTTTTTTTTTCTTTGTCAGTCATTGGGACTGAACTAACTCTGAGCCTGGGCGCTGTCCCTCAGCTCTTCAGCTCAAGGCTAGCGCTCTACCACTTGAGCCACAGTGCCACTTGCGGCTTTTTCTGCTTTCATGGTGCTGAGGAATCAAACCCAGGGCCTCGTGCATGCAAGACAAGCACTCTACCACTGAGCCACCTTCTCAGCCCATCTAACTTTTCTTTTAATGGAGTTTTATTGGGTACTGGTCGCTCACACTTGTAATCCTAGCTACCCAGGAGACTAAGATCTGAGGATCATGGTTCTAAGCCAGCCCAGGCATTAAGTCCCCATGAGACTCTTATCTCCAATTAGCTACTAGAAAACAGGAAGTGGTGCTGTGGCTTAAAGCGGTAGAGCACTGGCCTTACAAAAGAGCTTTGGGAATTCAAGCTCTAAAATGGTCCAAAAAAAAAAAAAGTTATTTTTTCCTAATCAAGCTGGCCACCAGTGCCTGTCATCATAGCTACTCAGGAGCTGAGAGCTGAGGGTTGTGTTTCAGAGCCAGTTCAGGCAGGAGAGTCCAGTAGACTAGCAAAAAAAAAAAAAAAAATCACCAAAAAACCAGGATTGGGACTGTGTCTCAAGTGGTATAAAGTACCAGCCTTGAGCAAAGGAGGTCATAGACTGTGTCCTGGCCTTGGTACACCAAAAACTAACCAGATTTTTGGTTTTTGTTTTTGGTCCATCATGGGGCTTGAACTTCAGGTTTAAGAGCTGTCCCTGAGCTCTTTTGCTTAAGGCTAGTGCTCTACCACTTTGAGCCACAGCTCTACTTCTGGTTTTCTGGAGATATAGGAGTCTGATTTTCCTACTCCGAATGAACTATGACCCTCAGATCTCAGCCTCATGAGTAGCTACGATTACAGGTGTGAGCCACCAGTGGGTGGCTGAATCAAGTTAAAAGAAATAGATAACCATGTATCTAAAATGGCATGTTAACATATAATTACAAATAGAAGTTAAGTCATGAGTTAAAGAGGAAAGACTTTTGCTTTAAATTTTTTTTTTGTCTTTTCTTTTTCAGTGCTGGGGCTTGATCCCTTGGAGTCAAGCTTGCTACACAAGTACTTTACCACTGAACTATATCTCAGCACTAAAGAGGAAAGACTTGTAAGGGCAAAGACCAAGTCTCATTGGCTCTCTTTTCCCACTGGTGAACACAAAACTGATGTGTTGTAGCAGTGTGACATTGCACTAGATCTCAAGAGTTGTGAACCTAGTTTAAGCTTTCCATAACAGGTCTTCTTTAACTTAGCCTTTGAAGATTCTAGTTTGAGATAAAAGGAGGGAGAATATGGCACAGAGTACTATTGAATATTCCTCCAGTTTGTCTAAGGTGGATTGTTACTTGGTCTGGTGAGTTTTAACTCATCTCAGTCTGGATAGATTCATGTCATCTTCACCCCAGTATATATGATAGGAAACGAAATAATTTTACTAAAATCTTTGCTTCCCTTTATCCCTTTAGGACACCTGCTACAAGACCCTATTGCACCTACCAACTCTACCTGCCAACACTATGTCTGCAAAACCTGTAAAGGAAAGAAAATGATGATGAAACCTTCGTGCAGCTGGTGCAAAGACTATGAGCAATTTGAGGAAAACAAGCAGTTAAGCATCCTTGTGAACTGCTACAAAAAACTGTGTGAATACATAACACAGACCACACTGGCACGCGATATAATTGAAGCAGTTGACTGCTCTTCTGATGTTTTGGCTTTGCTCAATGATGGATCATTGTTCTGTGAGGAGACAGAAAAACCCTCAGATTCATCTTTTACTTTGTGTTTGACACATTCCCCTTTACCTTCAACCTCAGAAGTCACGACTAATCCTCAAGCTAGTTTATCTCCAATGTCTGAAAGTACCCTCAGCATTGCTATCGGCAGTTCTGTTATCAATGGTTTGCCTACTTACAATGGGCTCTCGATAGACCGGTTTGGTATAAATATCCCCTCACCTGAACACTCAAATACTATTGATGTGTGTAATACCGTTGACATAAAAACGGAGGACCTGTCTGACAGCCTGCCACCTGTGTGTGACACAGTAGCCACGGATCTATGCTCCACCGGCATTGATATCTGCAGTTTCAGTGAAGACATCAAACCCGGTGACTCCCTCTTACTGAGTGTGGAGGAAGTACTCCGCAGCTTAGAAACTGTTTCAAATACAGAGGTTTGTTGTCCTAATTTGCAGCCAAACTTGGAAGCCACTGTATCCAATGGACCTTTTTTGCAGCTTTCTTCCCAGTCTCTTAGCCATAATGTTTTTATGTCCACCAGTCCGGCACTTCATGGGTTATCATGTACAGCAGCAACTCCCAAGGTAGCAAAATTAAATAGGAAACGGTCCAGGTCGGAAAGCGACAGTGAAAAAGTTCAGCCACTTCCAATTTCTACCATTATCCGAGGCCCAACGCTGGGGGCATCTGCTCCTGTGACAGTGAAGAGAGAGAGCAAAATCTCTCTCCAACCCATAGCAACTGTTCCCAATGGAGGCACCACACCCAAAATCAGCAAAACTGTCCTTTTATCTACTAAAAGCATGAAGAAGAGTCATGAACATGGATCCAAGAAGTCTCACTCTAAAACCAAGCCGGGTATTCTAAAGAAAGACAAAGCTGTCAAGGAAAAGCTTCCTAGTCATCACTTTATGCCAGGAAGTCCCACCAAGACTGTGTACAAAAAGCCCCAGGAGAAGAAAGGGTGTAAATGTGGACGTGCTACTCAGAACCCAAGTGTTCTTACATGCCGTGGCCAGCGCTGCCCTTGCTACTCTAACCGGAAAGCCTGCTTAGATTGTATATGTCGAGGCTGCCAAAACTCCTATATGGCCAATGGGGAGAAGAAGCTGGAGGCATTTGCTGTGCCAGAAAAGGCCTTGGAGCAGACCAGGCTCACTTTGGGCATTAATGTGACTAGCATTGCTGTGCGTAACGCTAGTACCAGCACCAGTGTAATTAATGTCACAGGGTCCCCAGTAACGACGTTTTTAGCTGCCAGTACGCATGATGATAAAAGTTTGGATGAAGCTATAGACATGAGATTCGACTGTTAAATCAGTGGGTCTTCAAACCTACCTCTGGTAGGGAAATAGCTACAGTTATACGGCAGCTATGGTTCTGTTGGTTTAACTTGCCAGAGCTCCTGCATATAGATCACTTGTATCAAGTGTTTTCATTGATAAGTTATATGTGTTAGTGTCGGGGAGATCGTTTTCAGATAATGGAGGAGTAACCCTACAACTGGTATGTTCTTAGTTCTTACAGAACCTCATAGTTCAAGAACAAATGCTGATGCAACTGATTTACACAGAATGAACTTTGGCAAGGAGAGTAACATTAACCTCATTGTTTCTGGCCATGCTTTGTGCATAATCAAAGTTGATGATTAAATGTAAGGAAGTGGTATCGAGTCAGTCCATATAGATTGTGAGACTCTTTTTGTGAAAAAGTAGCCACTAGTTTATCCCGAAGACTCAAGTGTAGCTCTCACGCCACACTGACGTTTCTTCTGTTGAAACGCTGATGTGCCCAGTTCAACTTTTGTGCTGACTATTTAATACCATTTCTAAGATCATGAAAATTAGCTACTGGTATGTAGCAGTTCTTAAATCAGCAGTATTATGGAAGAAAATTTCCCCCTCATTAGAATGTTTAAGAAATCTGTCTTTTGAAAAAAGTGTGAACAGACTGTCAGACTACAGATCCTTAGCCATTTTTCCTACAAAACTTTGAGCCGCCTGCCTTGCGAGGTCTGACTCATTTCTAGGGAAAAATTCTGAGATCCTTCCTTCACTTTGAGCAACGTTCTAATTGGATAAATGATGTGAAGAGCATTTATTCTGAAGGTATTTGAATTCAGACAGTAGTACATGACAATATTTTTTTTTTAAGTTTAAAGGTTTTATTTAGAAATTGGGATTTATTTGAAAATTTTTTGGAATAATGCCCCAAACATACCTATATTTATGCATTCTATTAATTGCCACTGGCCACTCTTCTCTTCTGTTTCTTTGCCACAGACTTTATTTTGAATATGCTCCTTTTTTTTTTTTTTTTTTTAGGGTGCTATTCATTATGCTGGCTTCTTTATCGGGGCCTACTAAAATGCCTTTTTATGAAGCCTGTGCAGTTAGGTAGGTCTAAAGCTAGGAGGATTTTCTTTAGAATGCTTTTTTGCATGTAAAGCACAAATTGTTTCAGTTTAAATGTAGTAATTCCCTTTAATTTTTAAGGGGAAAACAAACATTCTGTTGAAGGGAAATCTGGTCAGTTGTTTGAAGAGCACAGCCCAAGTAGACGAGGACTGACTAGGTGTAGAGACAACCTTGATTCTAAAGAGTTGCTACTTTGACAGTGCTTACTGTAAGAACATACTGCTGGGAAGATCCCAGTTCCTATTATGTCTCCAGATCTGACAAGTGTTGGAGTTATGTTTTGATTTGGCACACAGCATGTTCAATGATGGTTACTCACCTCGTACAAGACATGGAGAAGAATCCTTTGGACACAGAGCAGATGACACCTTCTTCTGTTTTGTAGTGTATCCTGGTGTCATTTTCTGTGAATGTGGTCAGGTAGAGTTGTTTTGTTGTCTTTTTGTGTGTGTGTGGGTGTGCGCGTGCGTGTGCGTTTTTTTTTTTTTTTTCCTTTTGGTCTCTTTGGTGGGGTGGGGGTGGGCTAAAGCCATAGGAAGAAAAATGTGATGTATGTGTCCCGTATGTACTATTTTGTTTTTGTTTTGCAAGAAGAGTTGAACTATTTTTGATAACAAGAGTAAATGGTGGAAAATGCTTCTTAGTTGTCTTGTCTTTATTTGCTTTCCAAGTTTTGGAATTTTATTTAATTCCTCTAAGTGTTAGCTGTGTCTTAATGAAAAATGTATTTACCTAAAGTTTGTAACAGTTTTGTGTTGAACCCAGATGCCCTGCTATATAAACTTGTAAATCTGTTCTTTATTCACTAATGATCACTGCAAAAATGACTAGAAATGAAATTGTACACATGGATGATTAGAATATATTTTGCAAATCTCCCAAACTTTCCTAATACTATGATTTTAAAATTATGGAGTACTTTATTGCTTCCCAGGTTTGATAATCTTAGTTTTGTGTTTTTTTGATGCATGGGAGGTTGGCAATATAGGCAAAGTGGAAATCATTAGTATGTGAGGACCTTGATTGTTATGTAATATTGCCAATGATGAATTCAGGTTGTTTTTAGCACAAGTTTCTCTTTTTTATGCTGGTATTCTCACTGCCACACTTTTGAAAACCTGTATTACACCTTAAATCTATCAATAAATGATAGTTTTCTAATTGTATGTTGTAGAATACTGAGGAGTTTGGGACAGCATGCTGTAAACGGTCTGTACTAATTTGGGGAAGAAGAACTATATTGCTTTGGTTTTCACGTTTGTCTTTACGCCATGAGTTGTTTAGGAATTCTGACCGATGACTGACAAGGGGATTACTACTTACTGGGTGTCCTGGACTTCCCCTCATCAGGCCACAGAACAACCAAACCAGAACAGCACTTAGAACAGCCCATCCTGAGTGTCGTCCTCAGTCCTCATTGCCATCATGTTACTACTATTATTATTTCAGTCCTTATGATCAGAAATAACCAAGTTGTCTTTTACCTTAGGCAATAGTTTTGCAGCTGACAGTTCTATCATTTTGGTTAACTTAAGCTCAGCTCTTCTGTACTGTAGAGATGCAGTATGGTTCTTGGGGAGGAATTCCATTTACTTCCTTTTGTTGTTTTCTTGAAATGACTCCACGGTTACCTTACTGAAGAAAAGTAGAAATTTTATAACATGAGAAATAAAATTGTCTTTGAAACATTTTATAGGTAACTAAGTGCTTTAGGAAACATTCAAATTCTGGTAGCGTCTTTATGTACTTTGGACAGTAATTTCTTTTTCTACTACTTTACAAATTTTAGGTACCAAATAACATGCAAGTATACACATTCTTTGAACATAACACATGACGGATAAGCTAGTGCCCCCTCTAACGCCTGTGAACCCTCACCTCTGTACCTTGGCCAACCCTATCCCAAGTGGAAAGCACTTCTCAGGTTGAAATATCCTTCCAGATTTTTTATTTTTTAGCTGGTTGTGGGGCTCGAACTCGCCCTGGGCACTATTCCTTGAACTCTTCCCAAAGTGCTAGTGCTCTACCACTTTGAGCCATAGTGTCACTTCAGGTGAAATTTCTGGTGGTTATTTGGAGATAAGAGTGTCATGGACTTTCCTGCCTGGGCTCGTTTTGAACTGTGATCCTCAGACTTCAGCCTCTTAAGCAGCTAGCATTGCATTACAGGCTAGATTGTGTGTGTGTGTGTGGGGGGGCAGTTGTGGGTCTTGAACTCAGGGTCTGAGCGCTGTCCCTCAGCTCTTCAGCTCAAGGCCAGAGTACCACCTGAGCCACAGCGCCACTTCCAGTTTTCTGGTGGTTCACTGGAAATAAGTCTCCCAGACTTTCCTGCCCGGGCTGGCTCTGAACTGTGATCCTCGGAAGTCCGTCTCCTGAGTAGGGTTACAGGCATGAACCACCAGGGCCCAGCCATGCTAGATTTAAAACCAAAACAAAACTTTTCTTCATAGTGTTCCCACCACAAAGAGTTACTCTATTTGAAACTTGTTTGTCTACAGCATTACGCAGACGTGAAATTTTGTGACTGAACAAAAATTATGTGATTAGTGAATAAGATTCATCTATTTGTCAACCTTTATTGTTTTGCAAAAAGAACAAGTCATGCAGCCTTCTCCACCCAAACACACATTTTCAAAAGCTGAGAAAATGACATTTTGTTGGACAGATCTATTAAAAAAAAAATACCTCGAAACAGTACATAGTAACATAAAATGGAGGGGAAACAGTTTTATTTGATTACCTGGGCAACTAATGTTATGCAAGGTCATGATAACTCAGTTTCTCTTGTATCAAGGCTCCTGGGGTATTGTAATGCTTGCAATTTACAGTTTGGTAGAAAGGAGTATAACCTTCGTCCTCAGAATTTATACTCATTGCATTCAGCTTAAGAAAGGAGTATACTGAAATACATGCTTGTAATTCTTGAGCTAACCAAAATGAAAATGTCTCTTCTAAATGGGATCAGATTTTTAGAATTCAATTATTGACCAAACTGTGGACAAGAGAATTTCAGTTAGGAGAAACAAGGTAAGACGAGGGCTGGGGCTGCAGCAGTTGCCTGGCTGTGCAATGCCCTGGCTTTCACTGCTGGCATGGCAAGCAAGGAAAACAAAGGTTACATGTGGCTGCAGAGTGGCTAGGTGAGGCCTAAGCAGCCCAGCCCTACATTCATTTAAATAGTATAAAACTTGAGTTTTGTTTTTTTACTTTTTGGTGAATCAAATAATTTGAATCACTATGGATAGCGAAATATTCATACCATATTTGATTTCTCAAAAAGTTTTAACCTTGTGTGTTTTCATCTGGCACTAAAGAGTGTTGCTTTTCTTCCCTGGTAGAAGCTGGGATGGAACTGGTGGAAATTTCATGTGTCACGATCCATTTGGAGACAGGATCAGAGTGCCCTCACGCCTGCTGAGTGCTGAGAGTACAGGCTTGTGCCCAAGTCCAGAAAAATACTTAAAAATCCATCTTTTGAACTGTTAAATGGAAGATTAGTTCTAATGAAGATAAAAATCCCACCAGGAATCTGGCTTGGATATTGATAGGCAGAATTCCTGGGGTTGCTCATATGTTTTAGTTGATATATATTTCTTAAATTATCCTGTTCTTCATTTCCTGTCTGTCATAGCCCAAGGTCTGATTATTGGTCAAAGGAACCAAGGTGGAGGGCAGAGAGAGGCTGTCAGGATACTTTCAAGCCTGGCCACAAGTAACTAGGAGAAAAGTTGATGGCTCTTGACAGAGATGACTATTGAAGTCATTCAGTGAGGGCTTCTTGTATTAGAAATGTCCATCCTTTTTTAGTCTTTTTCTTTGCATCCCTCTTCCCACCCTGGCTATTATGGGATTTGGTGGCACTGTGACCTGTTGGGAAGCATAAATTTTGAAGTGAACATAATTGCCATCACAATAAGAGCTTCACCCCTCCCCCCCAACCTCATGCTATCACTTTTCTTCCATTTCTGTGGTGTCTGGAATAGTAGATTTGAGTTTACTTCCAGTTTAATCTTGGTGACATGAAGAAAGCAGTATATCTAGAAGAATTTTTTCTTTTCATAGAGTATCTCACCATTCCTTTTAAGGCTTTAGGTGGGCCAGCTAGAAAATAAAAGATAATGAACTTATAGATTAAGAAATCATTCAGTAATTCTATGCAAATGTGTAAGTTAGAAGGCTTGCTGTTTTCAAGTATGAGCCAAATTCTATACTAGTCTTCATTTTCAAGGATTTTTTGTTGTTGTTGAGATTTTTATCCAGTCACGATGGGGAGGCTGCCACTGCTTGTCAGCCAGATTGGAAGGCCCAGTGGTTTACAATACCTGAGGATGTAAAGTGACTAGTAGATCGGTAGGTCATCGTGAAATTACATTAAACCAGGTTAAGTTCAAGATCTTTGAACTCCAGTACACATAATTAACAGAAGTCTCTGAGATGTTTTGGCAGTGCTTTTATTACTAGGGCTACGTCAATTCTAGAGGCCCATTTAATACTTTTCAAGTTCCAGAATCTTTTTTTTTTTTTTTTTTTTTTTTTGACTCAAGTTTTCTGCAAATGAAGGTTTCTTTTAGGCTCCATAGGAGCCCTGAGAGGTCTTAGGGAAGCTGGCCAACATTAAGGCAGTTTCTGCTGGGCTCAGCACTGTCCCCAAGAGAGCGGTGGTGCATTCAGGGGTGCAGACGTTGGAAGGTAATGATCACCGTTAGGTTGGTTCACCTCTGAGGAAAGCCTCTGCAAGAAGTCTGAGCAAGCTCAAGGAGTCTCCTGAGGTGAAAGGTTATCAGCCTGGAAGTCTGCAGTGCAGATAACACATTTGGAGGGATCAAAGCCTTTTTAAAAAAGCAGTATGCAAACTATGGAGCATCTCTTGACAAGGACAGGTATTTGAAATGCATTTACGTCTTCCTTTCGTGTGACAGTGGCAGCTACTCTTCATCCACTGACTGAAGCTTGCCACATTTCTCTGAAAGATTTGAGGTTCCTGTTTTATTGCCTTTGTTTCCAAATTCAGAGGGGGAGGCAGGTTCATCTGTTTCATATTCCTCAAAGGAGCTGAAAGAGCAAAGCAAAAGTAAGTTGCTGATTTTTTTCTTTTGTATTGGAGTTTGAACTCAGGGCCTCTCGATGGATTGGCTGACTTACTTGGCGGGTACTCTACCATTTGAGCCATACCTCCGGTCTCATGAATTTTTCTGTTCGGCTATCAGCCTCCAGAGTATCTAGGATTATAGGCCTGAGTTACCAGTGCCTGGTTGGTTGCTGATTTTGTGTGTGTGTGCAGGTCCTGTCTGATTGCTGTCCCTGACCTTTGTCCAAGGCTAGCACTCTACCACTTGAGCCACAGAGCCATTTCCAGCTTTTTGGTGGTTAGTCTTACTGATTTTACTGCTTTGAACCGCGATCCTCAGATCTCAGCCTCCTAAGAAGCTGGGATTACAGGTGTGAACCACAGATTTTTTTTTTTTAAGTTAATGGCTGTGCAGGGGTTATTTTGGCAAACCAGCCTGAGGCCCTGCTTAAGTACCATTAGTTGCTTTATAAATGGCAGCTAGAAACACGTGAGTTGCCCAGGAGGGCAGAGCTAGCACGCTAGAGCAGAAAGCACATTTCCTCCTGTTTTTTGTGGGTCTTTTTGGTGTGGTTTTTTTTTTTTTTTTTAATTGACCATAGGGCCTGAACTCTGGGCCTGGGCACTGTCCCTCAGCTCTTCAGCTCAAGGCCCAGCACTCTACCACTTGAGCCACAGCACCACTTCTGGCTTTTTCTGCTTCTATGGTGCTGAGGAATTGAACCCAGGGCCTCATGCATGCAAGGCAAGCACTGTACCACTGAGCCACCTTCCCAGCCCTCCTCGTTTCTTTCTTTTTTTTTAAATTGGTCATGGGGCTTGAACCCTGGGCTTGGGTGCTGTCCCTGCGCTCTTTGGCTCAAGGTGAGAGCTTGAGCCATAGCGCCATTTCCGGTTTCCTGGTGGTTTATTGGAGGTGAGAGTTTCACGGACTTTCCTTACCTGGGCTGGCTTTGAACTGGGATCCTCAGATCTCAGCCTCCTGAGTAGCTAGGATGATAGGCGTGAGCCACCGATGCCCGGCCCCTCCCTGTTTCTTAAAACTCCAGTCCACAATAGAATTTGTTGCAAATATGCTGCAGCAAGCTTTCACTAAGGGAAAGGTCATGCACACCCCCCTGTGTAAGTTACCAGCCTCCCTTACACATGGCTTTAGGCACAGATGTGAGTGGATGGTGCATATTCTGAGGCTGCATGAAGCCCAGAAAGGTACCCATGAACATTTACTAAGTAATGTTTAGTCATTTACTCGATACCATTGGCTTATCTTGTTTACCAGTGTTTTGCAGGTGGTGCTGAGGACTGAATCCCAGGCCTCTTACACGCAAGGCCACCACTCCCTGTCTGCCTTGCTCCCCTTTGCAGGAACCTACATTTGAACATAGATTTCTGGACAGGAGCCCACCAAAAAGTCACCAAGGTCAACTGATGCCAACCATTCCAAGGTAGGTACAACTAATAGGTGGCATCTCTTCCAAGTTTGGAACTTTTTTTTCATGGGGTGAGAGGAAGGAGTGAGGGAAGACCAGTGATAGGAGCTGAACCCAAGGCCTTACATGTACCAACGGACGGTAAACTTATCCCTTTCTTTATCTATTTATTTTTTGGTTGGTCGTGGGGCTTTGAACTTTGGGTCTGGGCGCTGTCCCTCAGCTCTTCAGCTCAAGGTGAGTGCTCTAACACTTGAGCCACAGGGTCACTTCGAATGACCTTATCAAAAATTATTTATAGCTTGATCATTTCACAAAAACAGCCCATCCCAGCAGGGTGCCGGTGGCTCACACGTGTCATCCTAGCTACTTAGGACGCTGAGATCTGAGGAATGTGGTTCAAAGCCAGCCCGGGGAGAAAAGTCTCCGTGATCCTCTTTATCTCCAATGAACTGGAAGTGGTGCTGTGTCTTAAGTGGTAGAGCACTAGCCTCGAACACAAAGAGGCTCAGGGACAGCATCTAGGCCCTGAGTTCAAGTTTCACGCGCACACACGCCCATTCCATTCTTTTTTTTTTTTTTTTGGGGGGGGGGGTCCAGTCTTGGGGCCTGACCTCTGGGCCTGGGTGCTGTCCCTCAGCTCTTCAGCTCAAGGCTAGCGCTCTACCACTCGAGCCACAGCACCACCTCTGGCTTTTTTTTCTCCTTTTTGTTTATGTGGTGCTGAGGAATCGAACCCAGGGCCTCAGGCATGCAAGGCAAGCACTCTACCACTGAGCCATCTTCCCAGCCCCGCCCATTCCATTCTTTTTTGTTTGTTTGTTTTTTTTTGGGGTCAGGTTGTGGGGCCTGACCTCTGGGCCTGGGCGCTGTCCCTCAGCTCTTCAGCTCAAGGCTAGTGCTCTACCACTTGAGCCACAGCGCCACTTCCAGCTCTTTTCTTTTTGCTTATGTGGTGCTGAGGAATCGAACCCGGGGCCTCAGGCATGCAAGGCAAGCGCTCTACCACTGAGCCACCTTCCCAGCCCCTCCATTCTTATTTCTACTACTTCTCCACATTCCTGAGGCCTAATGGAAGTGTATTTGCAAAAAGAGGCACTAGAACAGCAACTTAGTTCTAATAGTTGGGAAGGGCAGGTTACAGAGCCTCCTTTTGGGGAATATTCTCAGAAGTTTACTCTAGCAATCATTTGCCAGAACTGTGGTTATTTTTTTGTCAGAATGGAAGACATAGTAGGGCACTACTCAGGAGGCTGAGATCCGAGGTTGAAGCCAGCCCAGGCAAAAAAGTCCCAGTGGCTCATCTCTATTACCAAAAAGAAAGCCAGAAGTGGAGCTTTGGCTCAAGTGGTAGAGTACGCTAGCCTTGAGCAAAAAAAGTGCAGGGACAGTGCAGGTCCCGGGCTTCTGCTCCAGGACCAGAACACAAAAAAGTTCACTGTCATCCTTTGCACTTTAG
This sequence comes from Dipodomys spectabilis, assembly GCF_019054845.1. NCBI lineage: Eukaryota > Metazoa > Chordata > Mammalia > Rodentia > Heteromyidae > Dipodomys > Dipodomys spectabilis. The sequence continues at coordinate 439,862 of NW_024871219.1, forward strand.
GAAGGACTTATTTCTCAGTGTAACAGGACAAATGTAGGGAGAAACAGCAGACACACTTGCTACTCCCAGTAGGAAACAGGATCCTCCACACCTGTCTACTCAGGTGGAGGAAGCAGCTGTTCCTCTGTGGCTGGGAGTTAGTTCTTGGTCTAACAGTTCACTTCCTGGCCTTGCTTACCACAGTCAGGCTGTTTTGCCACACCAGGATGGATGGTGGTCTGGGGATCTGATTGCTCCAAATACCCCATCTCATGTAGTATGTCGCCCAAGTTTCCCAATTCCTTGCTACTCACCTACCCCTGGTGCTTTTTTTTCTTTTAATCTTATTATCCTTAAGCACCACCATCTTTTATTGAGAGGTCAGTAAAGGCTTCCTGGTCTTCCTACTTATCCATCTCTCCAATTGAGCAGAATAATGTTCAAAAACCCTAAGTGAGATGATGTCACTTTCCTGCTGAATCAGCATCCCCAGACCCTACCTGGCTTCTTTGCAGTATTTCCTGCAATTGCTCACCACATTCAGGCCACATTCCCCTTTCTATGGCTTCCCTAGCATGCGTGTGCTGCTCAGAACCAATGCGCCTGCTTTTCCTTCTGGAGCATTTGTTCACTGAGGTTGGTATCATGAAATTCCCTTTGGCATCTGCCTAAGCCTACCTACCCTCTATTAGTGGCTCATTACCTATTGCCTTCAGACTTAATGTTTTTCTGGCTGTGGTCTCCATACTGGCTGGTCTGCTTTGTAGGGTTTGCAGCCTTGTACCTATGAAGACCTCGGGCCTCCTTCACCTGAGCCCAGGAGCTACTGGATGATGAAGAGGCCTTATAGACTGGGTCTCTTTCCAGTCGGGCAGTGGTAACAGGTGCTGTTACCGGAAGCCAGGTGTTTCTATATATTATTTCAGGTTCTCACAACCGCCTGTATCTTCTGAACCCGAGCCCCAGGAGTCAGATAACCTGCCCAGCTGGCGAGTGGGCCAGATCTGTCTGGCTCCTGAGCCTCTGCACTTTCCATGATACCAACGTTCTTCCTTCCTCTCTACTATGGGTGTGGCGATGTCGGGCTTGTCCTGAAGTCCCAGGTGGGGCACCCTTGGGATCTAGGGCCTAGCCTTGCTGCTATCCTAGCACTGGCTGTGCAAGCTGGGGCTGGGTTAAGCTTTCGCTCCCGTGTTCTGGGGAGGCGTAGCTGCCTCCCAGCACAGCATAGGAGAGGAGAGGAGACGAGCGTCTCAGGTGCACCGGTTGAGTTTCACTCTAGCTGGTGTCTGCATCTCCTCTCCTGACCCTTCACCCCTACCTACTCTGCCTGTGTCCTCTCTTCCATGTATTGGCGCCTTCTGCTGTAGCCACAACTTGAGAAAGATGTTCACTTGAGCCAGTTAATTCTTTCTCTTCACCAGCTACCACTTGCTCTCGTTTTTTATTCAAACATATTTCTGTTTAGACATGCTAATTTCTCCTTTCTTTGAAGCAGGTTATAGTAGGTGCACTTTTGTAAAACAGATTATTTTGGAGAAAGGGTGTAAAGCCCGATTATGTATTTGCATCAAAATGTCTAGGATATTATTCCTAAATAATAAAGCAAAACTGTTTCTGGGTGGTGGGTTTTTAGGTGAAGGTTTTTATTTCTAACTTCTCTGTATTATGTAAGCAGATAATAGGAAAAAATAATTTTCCTATTAATATATGCTCATTATACAAACCTTATAAATTACAGGAAAGAATACAAACCCACAGCAGTCCCCCAGCTCTTGAGTGAAGTCACTGCCAGTTTTTGGGGTTGTTTTCATCTATACTTGTTAGAGTCAGGTCGAGGAATTTATCTTACACATAAAAATAATGATGTAAAAAGGAGTAATAACTACAACACTATGATTTCCAATAGGGAACTGTTAGAGGTATGTCAATCCATATAATGGCTCAACTCTACAGCAGAATAAGGAAGAATCACTAGGTAACATTATGGAAGAGTCTCCTACTAGTATATTACTAAGTTTGGCAGAAACAAGGTACTGAGCAATGAATAATATCTATTTGGGAAATAAATATGCACAAGTCTACATTTTACAAATGTCCACAGAGATGCTTCCGGGGAAGGAAAACTACTTTTTGGCGCTGTCCCTGTGCTCTTCAGCTCAAGGTGAGAGTGCTCTATCGCCTGAGTCACAGCGATAATTGGAGATAGTCTCATGGAGGGGCTGGGAAGTTACCTCAGTGGTAGAGCGCTTGCCTTGCATGCCTGAGGCCCTGGGTTCGATTCCTCAGCACCACATAAGCAAAAAGAAAAAAAGCCGGAAGTGGCGCTGTGGCTCAAGTGGTAGAACACTAGCCTTGAGCTGAAGAGCTGAGGGACAGCGCTCAGGCCCAGAGTTCAGGCCCCACAACCGGACCCAAAAAAAAAAAAAAAAAGTCTCATGGAGTTTTCTGCCTGGGCTGGCTTTGAACCGTGATCCTCAGATCTCAGCCTCCTGAGTAGCTAGGATTACAGGCGTGAGCCATTGTTGCCTGGCTTAATATTTATATGTTCTTTGGTTAGTTGTGGGTCTTGAACTATGGGCCTCGGCACTGTCCCTCAGCTCTTCAGCTCAAGTCCAGCACTCTACCACTTGAGCCAAAATGCCACTTGGGTTTTCTGGTGGTTAATTGGAGATAAGTCTCAGGGACTTTCCTGCCTGGGCTGGCTTTGAACCATGATCCTCAGATCTCAGCCTGCTGAGTAGCTAGGATGACAGGCGTGAGCCAAAGGCACCCGGCAAGTTTATGTGAATATTCTGTCACATTATATTCAGTATATGAGGGCAAAGCCTCAGAGACACAGGGTAAAGGGAGATAAGAGGACTTGCTAAAAGTCACTAGAAAATGGTGGGAAAAAAACAAGTTATAAAATTGCTAATTATGTTCCAAGCAGTGAAATTCTTACTCTACTCCCTTTCTTCTCTCCTTCCTAGGGCCTCGAGTGCTTGCTAGGTAGACAGACACTCTACAACTTGAGCTATACTCCCAGACCTTTTTTGCTTTATTTTTAGTTGGTTGTGGGCTTGAACTCAGAGCCTGGATGCTTTTCTTGAGCCTCTTTGTGCTCCAGGCCAGTGCTTTACCACTTGAGCCACAGCACCACTTCCAGCTTTCGAGTGGAGCTAAGAGTCTAATGGGGACTTTTCTGCTGGGGTTGGCTTTGAACTGTGATCCTAAGATCTCAGCCTCCTGAGTAGCTAGGATGACAGGCTTGAGCTCTTTTGTGCAAAGCTAGCACTCCATCACTTGGAGCCACAAGGCCACTAAGGTTTTCTGAGGGTTAACTGGAGGTAAAGTCTCATGGGACTTTTTTTTTTTTTGGGTCCGGTCGTGGAGCCTGAACTGTGGGCCTGGGCGCTGTCCCTCAGCTCTTCAGCTCAAGGCTAGCACTCTACCACTTGAGCCACAGCGCCAGTTCCGGCTTTTTTCTTCTTGCTTATGTGGTGCTGAGGAATTGAACCCAGGGCCTCAGGCATGCAAGGCAAGCACTCTACCACTAAGCCACCTTCCCAGCCCTCTCATGGGACTTTTGTGCCTGAGATTCTCAGCCTCCTGAGTAGCTAGGATGACAAGTGTGAACCACCAGCGCCGGGCCTATCATCTTCATTACTTAAAGGAACAGACAGTTGGAACAGGAGGCAGGAAGATAAAGCCAGCTCCTTAAACTATGGGGCTCACAAATATCAATACAGGAGGGTGTGGCTGCCCCTTCACCTTAGATTCTGTGAAAGAAAGGCACAGCTTTTTGAAGGAAATTGCACATGAGAAAGTAAGCAGGAACTCAGGAAAGGAAGACAGCTAGAAGTAATCAGTGACCTAGCTCCATCGCTCATATTCTTTTGCTCTTCCAGTCTGATACATACACAGGGGCTTTGAGGCAGTATGAATTCCTACCGTGGACAGAGCTGTGCAAGGTTCCGCTGGACCAGGGCGGCCTACTCACCCTTCCTGGAGTTGTGCCTGGGCGGCCTCTTCAGCCACCAGAGCCTCGTATTCCTCCGCAGCAAACCTGTCCCAGTCGGAGGGCTCTGGCCCATCGTTGTCAACATCCTGAAAGAAGAAAAAACCCGGCATGAGACAGGCTCAGGGACAGTGCCCAGGCCCAGAGTTCAGGCCCAATGACCAACAAAAAGAAAAAAAAGGGAATAAAAGGCAAACTTTCTTTTCTACATATAGCAGTGTCTTGGATTCTGTGTTCCAGGGAAAAATTTAAAAATGTGGTTCCAAACTGAAAAGGAGTTAGTAATGCCCCAGGCCTGGAAGAATTTAAAACCTAAATACTGACCATAGAATGTATTACTTTTCAAGCCCCACGACTGACCAAAAAAAAAAAAAGAATATTACTTTTTACATTCAATCCATTAGTTTGTCTTCTTCTTTTTTTTTTTTTTGGTCGGTCATGGGGCTTGAACTTGGGGCCTCGGCGCTGTCCCTGAGCTCTTCAGCTCAAGGCGAGTGCTCTACCACTCGAACCACAGCGCCAATTCTTGTTGTCTGGTGGTTCATTGTAGATAAAAGTCTCCCAGACTCTCCTGCTGGGGCTGGCTTTGAGCAGTGATGCTCAGATCTCAGCCTCCTGAGTAGCTAGAATGACAGGCATGAGCCACCGGCACCCGGCTTCCATTAATATTTCTAAAATGCATCTTAAGCTTGAGATTGGGAATTCCTTTTTCTTTCTGGTATAACAGAGCCCTTGGGAGCCTTCGGGTCACAGCTGTTCTCTGAGGGTTACTATCAGTGACCGAGGCCCAGCAGATGTGCAGCAGGTGTTAAGAGGAAAAGTGCTGAAAGCTCCCTGTGGTTGAGTGATGGGCACAGCCCTCCTTAGCTGTGCAGTGTTTGTATCTTACACAGGAAAGCTGCAGCAAGTGGTGATATTCTGTGTTTGGTATGCCCAGAGTTAATGGCAGGTGCAGCAGGGTCTTGTACATGGGAAGATGCCATGAGATGGGGCAGCATTTAGGACAGAGTCACACACAGGAGCCCCAGCATGGGTAGATGCGTGTAGTTCTCTGAAGTGTGTCTGCATCTCCCCCCTGAAGGGGAGTTACTCACTATGACATCTCCAAGACACGTGGTCCCATTACGCCAAGCCCAACAGGGTTCCAACAAAGACATGCCACTGATGTCTTTTTAAAAGTTAGGATAAAGTTTTCAACACTAACTTTCTGCAGCTAGTTTCTCACTGGCGTTTGAGAGTTGGCTCAGTGGAAAGTACTCAGGCACATGCAGATCACTTACACTGGAAGACAGGCTGTGGGCACAGAGGTGTTCTTGGTGTTCTCTCTCCTTCCCCATTCTTCCCCACTTTTCTCTGATGCTGGAGACTGAATCTGGGCCTCAAGCTTTCTAATCTTCTCATTAAGTGAGGAACTATTGGAAACGTCAGTTCTTTAAATGTGGAGACTCTTCCATACAGATGCGAGTCTCATCTGTAGCCTTGGCCCTGCTCCTGAAGCACCCCAAAAGCTCATCTTATACTGGTACCTTCTGCACTGCGAAGGGATCTCTCTGCTCATGGTCCAGGTACTTCTCCAGGTTAAAGAAAGTATCATAGAAGATGTGAGCCATCCTGCACCTCTTCAGATCCCGCAGAGTAATTCTGCCTATGCAAACACAAACGCACCTGGTAAGTTTCACCAACTGATGCACCACCTATGCTGAAAAGGGCATGTGTATCTTTATTACAAAACTCACATGTAAAAATCATAAGTCGGGGGGCTGGGAAGGTGGCTCAGTAGTACAGTGCTTGCCTAGAATGCATGAAGCCCTGGGTTCGATTCCTCGATACCATTTACACAGAAAAGGCCAGAAGTGGTGCTGTGGCTCAAGTGGCAGATCTCTAGCCTTGAGCACAGAGGCTCAGGGACAGCGCCCGGGCTCCGAGTTCAAGCCCCACAAGCTACGGGGGCGGGGGGAGAGGGGGAAGGAGGGAAGCTCCTATTTCCTTAACAGTGGATCTGCCATCTCTGCTGTCTAGGAGACATGTTCTCATTTCTACAGTTGGGGAAGCCTGTACCGAAGACACGGAAGGTTAAGTTAGGACAACGTAGGGTGTGTGGGCCCCACCTCTGCCAAGTGCGGTTCACTGAGTCTCACCATCTCTGGCTGGCTTCACCAGGTCAAGCATCTGGCACAGCAGGTCATGGAACGGCAAGGGTTCAATGCCCATGGCTTCCATGCGCTCGCACTGCTCCTCGTAGAAGTACTCCAGCTCATACATGGAGAGGACGCCGTCCCCGTCCAGGTCCATGCACCGGAACCAGTACTCGATGCTAGGAGACAAGGGTGGTGCTTGTGAGTTGTGGGCCTGTGCTGCTTGCATCCCACAGCTGCCTCTGTCCACATCTGTCCTCTCTAGACAGATGCTTGAGAAAAGAACTGGCCGACCGACCCTCTTTCCCATTTTCCCATTCCCAGAACCTGCAGCTTTCCACGCCTGGTGGCTGCTTTGTACCCTGTTCAGCACACAGCTCTGCTTTATCTGGTGCTCTTTGAAAGAGGAGGTTTCAGCTTTCCCACTTCCAACCACTTCATCTGTATACCCTTTCCAACTTCCTAACAGAAACTGCTCAAGGAGAGTTTTCAGCTTTTTGTTTTGTTTTAAAGACAATTTTATGGTTACTATTAAGGTGGTATAGGGAGGACTTACCATTTCCTAAGTCAGGTAATGAGTACAATTCTTAATCCACTCTCACGCTGCCAGCCCATCTTGTCTACACTGAACCCATCAGGTCTTCTAGCAACTGTGCTTGCTTGCTTGCTTTTCTTTTTTCTTTTTGGTGTTGCCCTGGGTTTTGATCTCAGCCTGGGTGCTGTCCCTGAGCTCTTTTGCTCAAGGCTAGTGCTTTACCACTTGAGCCACATCTCTACTTCAACTTGTTTATTGGAGATAGTTTCACAGAATTTCCTGTCCTGGCTGGCTTCCAACCACAACCCTCAGATTGCAGCCTGTTTAGTGGTTAGGACTAAAGGCGTGAGCCACCAGCACCCGGCTTTTTTTTTTGCAGATAGTCTCACAGACTCTTCTGCCTTTGCTGACCTTAAATGAGAATATGCATCTCAGACTCAGTAGCCATGACAAAGGCACGAGCCTGTTAGCTAGCTCTTTTCCAAGAACCAACTCTGTTTCTTTGATTCTTTTTTTGGGTCTGTTGTGGGCTTGAACTCTGGGCCTCAGCTCTTGAACTCAAGGCTAGTGCTCTACCACTTGAGCCACAGTGCCACTTCTGGCTTTTTCTGCTTCTGTGGTGCTGAGGAATTGAACCCGGGGCCTCATGGATGCAAGGCAAGCGCTCTACCACTGAGCCACCTTCCCAGCCCATCTTTTTATTATTTTTTTGTTGTTGCTGGTCCTGAGACTTGAACTCAGGGCCTGGGCACTGTCCCTGAGCCTCTCTGTGCTCAAGGCTAGCACTCTACCACTTGAGCCACAGTTTTTTCTGTGTTATGGGGTACTGAGGAATCGAACCCAGGGTTCATGCACACTAGGCAAGCACTCTACCACTAAGCCACACTCCCAGCCCGTTTTTTTTTTATTCTTACAGTCTCTATTTCATTAATTTTGGCTCTAATCTTTATTATTCCTGTACATCTACTAATTTTGGGCATGTTTTATAGTCCAGGAGCCTGAGATACATTATGTTATTTGAGATTTCTTTGATAGTTTAAAATTAGCACCCATAGCTATGAGCTTCCATCTAATAAATGCTTTTGCTGAATCCTATAATTTCTGATATATTTTCATTTTCATCTGCTTCTAAGATTTTTTACAAGTTCCTTCCTTAAATCTGTCATGTCCCCCTGATCATTTCCAAGTGTATTGCTCTATCTCCATATGTTTGTATAGTTTCTACAGTTCTTTTGGTAATGGTGTCTAATTTTATCTCATTAAGATCTGTTGAGACAGAAGAAACTATTTTCAGTTTTCTTATCTTTGTTAAGAATTGCTTTATGGCTTAAAATGTGATCTATTTTGGAGAAGGTTCCATGAACTGCTGAGAAGTGGATTCTGCCGACCACATTTGGAATGGCAAAGTTATTTAAAAATGTTAACAGGCTGTCTTAAAAATGGCTCATCTGGGGCTGGGAAGGTGGCTCAGTGGTAGAGTGCTTGCCTCGCATGCATGAGGCCCTGGGTTCAATTCCTCAGCACCACATAAGCAGAAAAAGCCGGAAGTGGGGCTGAGGCTCAGGTGGTAGAGCTGGTTTACAGATGAAGAGCTGAGGGACAGCACCCAGGCCCAGAATTCAGGCCCCACAACTGAAGGAAAAAAAAAAAAAGGCTCATTTTATTTCTATCGCAATGGTTTACAAACAGTATACAGAACACTAAGATAACTTTTGGAACCACGATAAAGAACTGAGTGAATATGCCAGATGGCATCGAGGACTGCCTCTGCTGCTTCCTTTGTTTTTTTGTTTTGTTTTTGCCAGTCCTGGGGCTTGAACTCAGCGCTGTCCCTGAGCTGCCTTTTGCTCAAGCCTAGCACTCTACCACTTGAGCCACAGAACCACTTCCAGCTTTTCCTGTGTATGTGGTGCTGAGGAAATCGAACCCAGGACTTTGTGCATGCTAGGCAAGCATTCTTTCACTAAGCCACCTTCCCAGCCTCCCTTGCTTCCTTTGGTGCTACACACAGTGGTGAGTGTGTGCAGGACACTCTTACACAAGCAAAGGCGAAAAGAAGGGTAACCTAGTTTATTGGGTGTACACAAATAATACCATAGTGTGGAGGAAGAGCTACGTCAAAATCTTCAAACAACTGATGTTTCCTCACACCAAAGAGGAGAATAAGGACAGGGTCTTATGTTATTGTCATCCACAATTTGCTTGGCTTTCCTTCACCAATTTTCTACTGAACCCTCAATAAAAGAAGTAAAACTCAGGAGTATCTCTTGCCACACAATGTATAAATGATTGCTAGTCCCACTTATACTCTGTAGGCCAGCTCACACTGGGTAAGCTTTGGTTCTGTGGTGAACAGCCTTTCTTGGCATGTGATGACCTTGGATTCTGTGGGAATGTTCTAGACTGAGCTTTAAGTGACTGAAACGAGGTCTCACCCATCTCAGTATCCTGAGCATGCATCCGTTTCACTAGGTATGCATCACGTGCTTTGTGCATGTGTATCGGAAAGCTTCGAAGTCCTACCTGGTGGGGTTCCGTTTGTCTTCCTCAGAGATCAAAAACCAGACAAAATCTGCGTAGCTCATTCTTCCCTCTTTCTGTACTGTTTTTCCTCTGAAGAAAACACATGATTATAAATTTGCCTGAGTGGCTAAGAAATGAAATAACACCACTGTTAGCTGGATATTTCAACAAGTGCAATCCTATTTTTGTTTTTTTTTGGTCAGTCGTGGGGCTTGAACTCTGGGCCTGGGTGCTGTCTCTCAGCTCTTAAGCTCAAGGCCAGCGCTCTACTACTTAAGGCACAGCGCCACTTCCGGCTTTTTCTGCTTATGTGGTACTGAGGAATCGAACGAAGGTCTCATGCATGCAAGGCAAGCACTCTACCACTGAGCCACCTTCCCAGCCCCCTATTTTGTTCTTAAAGGCTTACAATGTTAAAACATGAAAGCTCAGGTTTCTGAATTGAATGCAAATGATCAGTAGTAGGATCGAGTTCTATTATGTGTATTTAGCTACAAAACTAATACTAATATTAAAGAATTTCTAGCTGGGCACCATTGACTCACACCTGTAATCCCAGCTACTAGGGAGGCTGAGAGCTGAGGATTGAGGTTTGAAGTGATCAGAAAAGTCCCCATGAAACTCTTATCTCCAATAAACTATTCAAAAAAGCCAGAAGTTATGTTGTGTCTCAGGTCCTAGAGTGTTAGCCTGAGCACAAAGGCTCAGGAACAGCTCCCAGGCCCTGAGTTAAAGCCTCAGGATTGGCCAAAAAACAACAACAAAAAAATACGTAAAACATCAAGCCATGGATATACTTTATTCATTAATGCCACCAAATTATGCAGGAAGCCTTGTTAAAATGAGAATGCTATGACATTATACTTTACTTTTCTTACCTTGTTACTGCCCCAGAGAATATCCTTTCAATAATTCTGTTTGATGAAGCTAAATGTAAATAAGAAATTGCAAAGTTAGTTAGACATAGACTCTGTAAGTCAGTACTTCTGGAAAATGTGTTTTCATTTCCTCAAGCCAAGCCATAATAATCTTTCATGATGAGGGTATCACTAGTTGAATTCTGTTTTTGTTTTTTTGTTTTTGCCAGTTCTGTGGCTGGAATTCTGGGCCTGGGTACTGTCCCTAAGCTGCTTTTTTTTTTGTTTTGTGTCCGGTTGTGGGGCCTGAACTCTGGGCCTGGGCACTGTCCCTCAGCTCTTCCGCTCAAGGCTAGCGCTCTACCACTTGAGCTACAGCACCACTTCCGGCTTTTTTTTTTTTTTGCTTATGTGGTGCTGAGGAATCAAACCCAGGGCCTCATGTATGCAAGGCAAGCAATCTACCACTGAGCCACCTTCCCAGCCCGTCCCTAAGCTTCTTTTGCTCAAGGTGAATGCTCTACTACTTGAGCCACAGCACCACTTCTGGCTTTTTTGAGTAGTGTATTAGAGATAAGCGTCTCATAGAGTTTCCTGCCCAGGCTGGCTTCGAACCACAATCCTTAGATCTCAGACTTCTGAGTAGCTAGGGTTACTGCTGTGAGCTACCAGTACATGGCAGTTGAATTCTTCCTTATGTATAGTTTGTGTTTTAGAAGAATGAAGTAGCTCTATATCAGTAATTTTAAAAAAGAACATGCAAATTACTGTGCCTAACAACTGAGATGAATTACATAGTTAAGCTCTAAGTTAATCCTAACAACAAAGACAAAAATATATACTGAGTTTGCATTAAATACATTAATCTTTATTAATCTTTATGCAATCCTAATGACAAGAATATGATTAATTGAAGAAGGGAGGCAACAGTACTACTATGTTTATCACTGTACATTAGTACCATAACTCCTCCTCCTTCTTTCCTTCTGCGGCACTGGGGATTTGAGCTCAAGAGTTTTACATTGGTTAGGCAAGTGCTCTAGTACTTGAGCCATGCCCCCTGTCCGTTTATATATTCATTCATTCATTAACTTTTCTTGTTTTTTTTTTTTTTTTTTTTGTGCTATCCTGAGACTTAAACTCAGGTTCTGGGTGCTGTCCCTAAGCTTTTCTGCTCAAGGTTAGTACTGAACTTTGGTCACTGTTCCACTTGTGGCTTCTGTGGTTATTCAGAGATAGGAGTCTCATGGACTTTTCCTGCCCAGGCTGCCTTTGAACCATGATCCTCAGGTCTCAGCCTCCTGAGTAGCTAGGATGACAGGCGTGAGCCACCAGCACCTGGCTTGGCTCTTTTTTCTTGCGTTGAGTTGACCAGGCTTGGCCTCAAACTATTTGGTTCCACCAATCGTCCTGCTCAGCCTCCCCTAGATGGGATTATAGGCACGGCACACACCATCATACTCAGCCAAAGAACTCTGGTTCTTAAATATGTAATATTCTAAAAAACGTCATTTGCATGAGCTTTCATGTCACAGACATACCAAATAATTCAGTGCATTTATTTCACATTTGTACTCTGCTACATTTAAAAAAAAAGAAGTTTGAATTTAAAAATACTGAGAAGAGGCTGAGAAGGTGGCTCAGTGGTAGAATGCTTGCTTTGCAGCATGAGGCTCTGGGTTTGATTCCTCAGCACACATAAGTAGAAAAAGCTGGAAGTGGTGCTGTTGTGGCTTGAGCTGAGGGACAACACCCAGGCCCAGAGTTTAGGCCCCATGACCAACAAAAAAAACAAAACACAAAACTCGGATCCTAGCTACTTAGGAAGCTTAGATCTGAAGATGATGGTTCAAAGCCAGCCCTGGCAAAAAAATTCTGTGAGACTCTTACACCCAATTAACCAGCAAAAAGCCAGAAGTGGAGCTGTGGCTTAAGAGGTAGAGTGCTATCCTTGAGCAAAAATAGGTCAAAGACAGCATCTAGGTCCTGAGTTCAAGCCCCAGGACTAACACACACATACATAAAACACCTAAAATCTGGCAAGGTATAAAGGTAATTTTCATTCTTGGCTTTTTATACAAACATTAAGTGATAGGTTAAAAGAATATACATATTCTTTTTTTTGTTTTTGGTAGGTCATGGAGCCTGAACTCTGGGCCTGGGCTCTGTCCCTCCTTCAGCTCAAGACTAGCATTCTACCACTTGAGCTATAGCGCAACTTCCAGTCTTTTCTGCTTCTGTGGTACTGAGGAATCGAACCCAGGACCTCATGCATGCAAGGCTAGCACTCTACCACTGAGCCACCTTCCTAGCCTACATATTCTATTTCAAACAGATTTGCACATGTGGGTTTTATTTATCATCAGGAAAACATCACAAAGACTTCTGCCTTACCGAAACTGTGACTCCTTACTTACCTCTTCTTTGGTTCTCTATATTAAAAAAAGCATCTTTTGCTCATTCCCATTTAAAAATTCTTAGTCCTCTACCAATCTTAGATTCAGAATTTAATAAATGGGATTATTCTGAGTGGATAAATTACATAACTCCTTAAATGATGAAGCATCACTCACCCTGGTCATTGTATCGAGATAGGTCAGTCTGGCTGATATACAGGTCGTGATCGCTGTCTAGTTCCCAGAACTTACAATAAATAACATAGAAATGCTCATAGGAGAAGTAGTCTGTGATTTGGTTTATGTCTTCCTCTTCCTCCAAAAGGGCTAGAGTCTGAAATTATATGAATGAAAGGATTAATTCTTTGGTCAGTTGTGGGGCTTGAACTCTGGGGCTAGACGCTGTCCCGTAGCTCTTCAGCTCAAGTACCACTTGCACCACAGTGCCAATTCTGGTTTTCTAGTGATTCATTGGAGTCTCATAGACTTTCCTGCCTGGGCTGGCTTTGAACTTCGATCCCCAGATCTCAGCCTGCTGATAGATAGGATTATAGGTATGAGCCACTGGTGCCCAGCAAGGATTAATTCTTAAAAAGTTATGAAAACCCATAGGGCTGGAATGTAGCTCAGTGGCAAAGCGCTTGCCTAGCAAGTACAACGTCCTGGGTTCGATCCCCAGTACCAAAAAAGAAAAGACAAAAAAAAAAAAAAAGTTATGAAAACTCAGCTTTAGCCATTGTGGAGTCCAGCAGATGTTCATTGAAAATTGAGTTTGGAATGCTCAGTAATGCTTGTTAAGGATAGCATTACTGAAATCTATGCCATGCTTGAGGAAAGCTGCTATGGAGGACATAAAAGCAAGAGAAGGGAAGGACTCTGTCTGTCAGAGGTCCCCAGACTGCATGCACATCATGAGATGACAGGCTGAGGGACACAGTCATAACCTAACCCTCCTTCTTCACTTTTCAGGTACAAGAGCAGTATTAAGAAGGGGGTGGTGGTGGCTGGGAACGTGGCTTAGTGGTAGAGTGCTTGCCTAGCATGCATGAAGCCCTGGGTTCGATTTCTCAGTACCACATAAGCAGAAAAAGCCAGAAGCGGCCCTGTGGCTCAAGTGGTAGAGTGCTAGCCTTGAGGAAAAGAAGCTCAGGGACAGTACCCAGGCCCTGAGTTCAAGCTACAGGACTGGCAAAATAAAATAAAGAAGGCTGGTTGCTTACACCTATGATCCTGGGTACTAAGGAAGCTGAGATCTGAGGATTGCAGTTTGAGGCCAACCAGGACAGGAAAGTTCGTTAGACTCTTATCTACAATTAACCATCAGAAAACACGAACTAGAGCTGTGGCTCAAAGTGGTAGAGCACTTCTCTTAAGCACAGAAGCTGAGGGACAGTGCTCACAACTGACAAAAAAAGTGGGTATCCACATAGATACTGCTTAAGTTTTATAATGAAAACAAATTTACCATAAGGACTATACAAGTGTGGTACTACAAGGTAGCGGGGCGGAGAAGGCAATGTTACGACAGCGCCCTGGGAAGAATGTAAATCTGGGAACCCCTGACTCATTTTCCCTAGAGAAATACCAGAACCAATGAATTTTTTTTTTTTTTTTTTTTGTCGGTCGTGGGGCTTGAACTCTGGGCCTGGGCGCTGTCCCTCAGCTCTTCAGCTCAAAGCGAGCACTCTACCACTTGAGCTACAGCGCCACTTCCGGTTTTCTGGTGGTTTATTGGAGATAGGAGTCTCACGGTATCTCCTGCCCGGGCTGGCTTTGAACTGCGATCCTCAGATCTCAGCCTCCTGGGTAGCTAGGATTATAGGCGTGAGCCACCAGCGCCCAGCACCAATGAATTTTTTAGTCGACGGTTGCTTAGTTATCTAAATTATCATCCAAGTGGATAAACAGATGACATTTTTTCAGAAGTGAAAGGCTGAGAAGGACCAAAGAAATATTAAGAAAATTTAAGAAGTAGAATTCAAAAAGAGCGGGAAGAAATAAGATCAGATGTATCAATAAATACAATGAAGGAAAACTGAAGTTTCCCTTCTAAAAAAATTTTTTTTCTATGTGTATTGGTCCTGGAGCTTGAATTCAGGTCCTAAGGGCTGTTCCTGAGGTTTTGTTTGTTTGCTCAAGGCTAATGCTCTACCAGTCAACCCACAGTTCCACTTCTGGCTTTTTTGGTGTTAAATGAACATAAAAGTCTCACACACTTTTCTGCCTGGGCTGGCTTTGAACCACCACAATCTCAGGTCTCAGCTTCCTGAGTAGCTGGGATTACAAGAGGCTCCACCAGGGCCTGGCATTATCTCCTGTTACTGTGAATGCATTAGGCTTTTGAAAGGGTAACTTGGCAGGATCTACTGAATTAAAATTGCGACATTATCATCAGATCCAAGGTTTGCCCTCTATTCTAGAGAAATGCTTACTCAAATGCCCACAGGAGAGGAAGTTACCACACAAGAGGATGTTTACTGGATCATGGTAAAACAGAAAATATGACAATGACCGGAACATCACTAGATGCATGTGTAATTAATTACAGTTCAACCCACACAATCAATCATGCAGTATTTAGAAGGAAATAGATACGAATGGAAAGGAACCCTAAGACACCATTAAGTGAAAGAAACAAGTAAATACAATAGTCAGTAGGACACTAGGTATTTTTTTTTTTTTTTTTTTTTGTCGGTCGTGGGTCTTAAACTCTGGGCTTGGATGCTGTCCCTCAGCTCTTCAGCTCAAGGCCAGCACTCTACCGCTTGAGCCACAGTACCACTTCCGGTTTTCTAGTGGTTTATTGAACCACCACAATCCTCAGATCTCAGCCTCCTGAGTAGCTATGATTACAGGCATGAGCCACAAACACCCGGCGACACTGTGTATTTTGAAAACTCTCAAAAATAGTAGTCATAGCCGGGCGCTGGTGGCTCACGCCTGTAATCCTAGCTACTCAGGAGGCTGAGATCTGAGGATCGCGGTTCAAAGCCAGCCCGGGCAGGAGAGACCGTGAGACTCCTATCTCCAATAAGCCACCAGAAAACCGGAAGTGGCGCTGTAGCTCAAGTGGTAGAACGCTCACCTTGAGCTGAAGAGCTGAGGGACAGCGCCCAGGCTCAGAGTTCAAGCCCCACGATCGACAAAAAAAAAAAAAAATAGTAGTCATACAAATCAAAAGCATATACACCATGCAAACACTTATAAGGGGACAAAACTACAGATAATATGGGTCCCTCTGGAAAAGGGAGTGAAACACATCAGAGTAAAGAGGTAAGTGGTGACTTCTGCTTATTACTGGAATGTTTTATTGCTTCCCGAGTGTTTGTTGATGACTAAGAGGATGAATAAGGAGAGGGAGAAATTAATCATGCTCTAGGACCAGAACACTTGAGCTTTGCTTTCATTTAGCCATCTTCTAGCTGAGTGTTCTTATATGCTATTCAGTTATATTTGAGTCTCTTAATTTATCAGCAGTCAGAAATGTTGTAATATAATAATGGTTCAAAAACTTCAAGTGATGGGGCTGGGAAGGTGGCTCAGTGGTAGAGCGCTTGCCTTGCATGCATGAGGCCCTGGGTTCAATTCCTCAGCACCACATAAGCAAAAAGAAAAAAGCCGGAAGTGGTGTTGTGGCTCAAGTGGTAGAGCGCTAGCCTTGAGCTGAAGAGCTGAGAGACAGCGCCCAGGCCCAGAGTTCAGGCCCCATGACTGGACCTCCCCCCCCCCCCCCAAAAAAAAAACTTCAAGTGATGTGTTCCAGAAATGTGAGGAATTATAAAATGTAATAATCATTCTTGTGATGCTTTGGAATTATGACCATCTTAACCTATTCCATAAAACCTACTGGGAACCCAGGCAGGCACCTGGTGTTCCACAATTCAACAAAAGTTGTAACAATGACTGTTCATTTTACAGCATAAGATGTATATCCATTATGGACTACTAAATTTTCCAAGTCTTCATTACTTTGTCTGTTTCAGATGAAGACAGGAAAAATAAAGAGTAATAAGGTTATATCACTAGCCTAAGCTTCATTTAGTTTGATTCATCTGAAATAAATTGTGAAAAAAATGCATTTTGTGTAGGTTTATAGAAGCTTAAACAACCAGGAATCAAGACTACTATGATAAAAGGCTCCCACTAGTGGTCACTACTTTCTCATTTGAGAAAATAAATAACATAACTGAATAAAACATTTCCTTCTTTCTTCCCTCCTTTTTTTTTTGTCAGTCGTGGGGCTTGAACTCTGGGTCTGGGCGCTGTCCCTCAGCTCTTTAGCTCAGGGCTAGCAAGTGCTCAACCACTTGAGCCACAGTGCCACTTCTGGTTTTCTAGTGGTTGATTGGAGATAGTCTCACAGATGTTCCTCTCACAGATGTTCCTGCCCGGGCTGGCTTTGAACCACGATCCTCAGATCTCAGCCTCCTGCGTAGCCAGGATGACAGGGGTGAGCCACCAGTGCCTGGCCTTTTTTTTTTAGGACTGAGACCCAGACTCAAATTCTGTACCTGACACTCCCTCATGGGCTAGTGCTCTACCAACTGAGCCATACCTCCAATCCCTTACTTCTTTCCTCCATCCCTCCTTTCCTTTGTCATTTTCTTTCTCCTTCCTTCTTTTCTCTCTCTTTTTTGTTTTTACTCCCTTTATCCAGGAGCACCTGGTTAGCCACTGCTGAAAGAACAAATGTCCCTATTCTCCCATTTTTCTTTTCTTTTTTTTTTGTCAGTGGGGGCTTGAACTCTGGGCCTGGGTGCTGTCCCTCAACTCTTCAGTTCAAGGCCAGCGCTCTACCATTTGAGTCACAGCCCCACTTCCGGCCTTTTCTGCCTATGTGGTGCTGAGGAATCGAACCCAGGGCCTCATGCATGCAAGGCAAGCGCTCTACCACTGAGCCACCTTCCCAGCCCTATTCTCCCATTTCTTTGGCAAGGCCCAGCCCACCCTTTCGTTTTCACCCTCTCCCAGGAGCCCCCCGTCTCTTGACACTGCCTGGCAGCTCTCCTGAGAAGGACACTTCCAGGATCCTGGCTTTTGCCTATGCTGCTGCTTCAGTCTGGGATCCCTTTTCTACTAATGTTTTATATCTTGGCTGAATTCCGGGTGTGCCCCAAGAACAGGAGCCGCAGTCCTTGGGTGAGCCTTTGCGCCTGGTCCTGCATGTCTGTGGGATTCACTGAGGAAGGTGTGGCTGGCTGAAGGCTTGTGCTTGGCTCCCAGTGCGTGCCTCAAGGTGGAAATCCTGTTCTTCTGTTTGCTTGGCCCTGCCTTCACTCTGGTGTTTCACTGCTGAAAGTAATGACAGTACTTTGCACACAGTGAGCCCCTGACTATGGGTTGCATGAAGCTTATTGACGTTGATCAGTGTACCTTTATGCAAGTGGCCTACCTGCAAAAAGTTGCTTTTTCTTAGCTCTGTTGAAGTGATTCTTCCACTCCAAGATCTGTTGACGGTATAGAATATTCTTTGAATAACCTGGTTCCAAAGGGAAAAAAAACTAATTAAAATCATGAAGGATCTCTGTTGTTTTATTTTATTTATTTGTTTGTTTGTCAGTCGTGGGACCTGAACTCTGGGCCTAGGTGCTGTCCCTCAGCTCTTCAGATCAAGGCTAGCCCTCTACCACTTGAGCCACAGCACCACTTCCAGGTTTTACTGCTTGTGTGGTGCTGAGGAATTGAACTCAGGCCCTCATGCATGCAAGCAAGCACTCTACCATTGAGTCACCTCCCCAGCCCCTGGTATTATTATTTTTAATTTTTTGTTGGTTGTGGGGCTCAAACTCTGGGCCTGGACGCTGTCCCTCAACTCTTCAGCTCAAGGCTAGCGCTCTACCACTTGGGCCTCAGTGCCACTTCTGCCTTTTTCTGCTTATGTGGTGCTGAGGAATTAAACCCAGGGCCTCAGGCATACAAGGCAAGCACTCTACCACTGAGCCACCTTACCAGCCCAGATCTCTGTTATTTCATCTGAGGCTATACGACAAATAACATTTGGAGCCAGTTTAAGTATTGGCTTTTTCATGTCAAGTGTACTTCTTACAGAAAATAAAACAAAAACTGTTCTTTTTTGGGGGGGAGGGGAGAGGGGGCGGTGCTGGTCTTGGGGCTTGAACTCAGGGCCTAAGCACTGTCTCTGAGCTTTTTTTGCTAAAGGCTAGCATTTGACCACTTGAACCACAGCACCACTTCTGTTTTTTGAGTATTTAATTGGAGAGATAATCTCGACTTCCCAAATAGCTAGTCTCAGAGGCTTGAATCACTGAGCCCAGTTCATTTTTATGTGATTCTAGGCTCTCCATTGCCAGAGTGGGGTTTGAACCTAGGGCCCCATGCTTGCTACACAAGCACTTTTAGTACTGGTTCTAAAGAAAAGAAATAATGTCTTTTACTCAACGTGATATTCTTGGCAGTTCATTAAAAAAAGTTTTAAGCTGGGCACTGGTGGCTCACACCTATCACCCTGGCTACTCAGGAGGCTGAGATAGGAGGATCACAGTTCAAAACCAGCCTGGGCAGGAAAGTCCATGAGACTCTTTTTTTTTGGGGGGGGGGGGGGGGGTCTGGTCGTGGGGCCTGAACTCTGGGCCTGGGCGCTGTCCCTCAGCTCTTCAGCTCAAGGCGAGCGCTCTACCACTTGAGCCACAGCGCCACTGAACCGGAAGTGGCGCTGTGGCTCAAGTGGTAGAGCGCTCGCCTTGAGCTGAAGAACTGAGGGACAAGTTCGAGCCCCATGACTAACAAAAATAAAAAAAAGAAAAGAAAGAAAAAAAGAAAAAAAGTTAGCCTAGAAATCATATATGAAAATAAACATTAAGATCTCATTTGTCATAATTACATGTTACCTCTCAGACAATTTCAATCCATATACCAAAATTTTCTTGTTAAACAACGTTAGTTTTTGCCCTTATTTCTTGATTTTTGAGTATTTAAACTGTTTCCTATGTAAGATTTGTATTTATATATCAAATATTTTATATTGTTTTTAGAAGTGTTCTGTTGCCCTTACAACTACTAAACTTTATATTCACTTTGGCTCATTTATATTTCTTTTTCCTTTTAAAACCTTTTTCTTTTCTTTTTTGTTGGTTGTAGGGCTTGAACTCTGGGCCTGGGTGCTGTTCCCTCAGCTCTTCAGCTCTTTGACTCATAGCACCACTTCTGGTTTTCTGGTGGTTTACTGGAGATAAAAGTCTCATGGCCCTTCCTGCCCGGGCTGGCTTTGAACCGTGATTCTCAGATCTCAGCCTCCTGAGTAGCTAGGATGACAGGCGTGAGCCACCGGCACCGGCCTTTATTTTATTTTCATAGCCAGTAAGTATATAAATGTTGTGAATTGCTCTGAGGGAAAGGCATTATAATATAAAAAGTAAACATATGACTCTCCACATACCATCCTTTTTCATTCTTTTGGACAGAATTTGAAAATTTGTAAGAGATTTGTTAGGAATCACTTTAACTTCTCCTAACTTGATTTTGTTTGTTTTGTTGGTGTAGGGCTTGAACTCAGGGCTTGGGTGCTGTCCCTGAGCTTTTTGCTCAAGGCTAGCATTCTACCTCTTTGACCCACAGTGCCACTTCTGGTTCTGTGGTGGTTAATTGCAGATAAAAGTCGCCAGTCCCCATTGGCAAAAAAAAAAAAAAAAGTAACAGCCATATTCAGATCTCAGCCTCCTGAGTAGCTAGGATTACAGGCATGAGCTACCAGCCCCTGTCCCTTCTAACCTGCTTCTTAAATACCACACAAGGCATTCCATTTTTCTTTAGCCTAACCATCTTCCTCAGTAAACCCACTTCATCAGCACCATTGGGCTTCCTTAATACTGAGTCAGCGTTTACAAGACCAAGGCAGGGCTGCCACCTGGTGGTCAAAGCATGCACTGCTAGCTCTACATTGTTCTGCTGCATTTCCAATTTCAGGTCAACTTTTTTTTTTTTTGGTAGGTTGTGGGCCTTGAACTGAGGGCCTAGGCACTGTCCCTGAGATATGCTCAAGGCTAGTGCTCTACCACTTAGAACCACAAAGCCAGTTATAGTTTTCTGATGGTTAATTGGAGATAAAAGCCTCATAGACTCCTATTTGGGGTGGCTTTGAACCACGATCCTGACTTTTAGCATCCTTAGTAGCTAGGATTACAGATGTGAGCCACTGGCACCCAACTACCACTTTTGGATTAATAAAAATCGCTCACGGGCTGGGAAGGTGGCTCAGTGGTAGAGTGCTTGTCTTGTATGCATGAGGCTCTGGGTTCAATACCTCAGCACCGCATAAGCAAAAAAAAAAAAAACCATTAGTGGAGCTGTGGCTCACATGGTACAGTGCTCGCCTTGAGCTGAAGAGCTGAGGGACAGTGCCCAGTCCCAGAGTTCAGGCCTCAGGACTGACAAAAAAAAAAAATCACTTTTTGTGTGTGTGTGTGGGTCGTGGGGCTTGAACTCTGGGCCTGGGTGCTGTCCCTCAGCTCTTCAGCTCAAGGCGAGCACTCTACCACAAGAGCTATGGCGCCACTTCCAGTTTTCTGGTGGTTTATTGGAGATAAGAGTCTCACAGATTTTTTCCTGCCTAGGCTGGCTTTGAATCGTGATCCTCAGATCTCGGCCTCCTGAGTAGCTAGGATGACAGGCTTGAGCCACCAGTGCCCCTGGCTATGAGACTCTTATTCCAACGAACCACCAGAAAAAGCTGGAAGTGGTGCTGTGGCTTAAGTGGGAGGATGCTAGGCCTTGAGCAAAAGGAGCTGAGGGACAGCGCCCAGGCCCTGAATTCAAGTCCCACAACCGACAAAACAAAACAAAACACAGAATAATTAGTTACTACTAGTGGGAGGAATGAAACTAAAAATCTTTACTAGGGGGTGTCCTGTCAACTCCACAGATACATTAAATGGTAAGTCAGCTGCCTTTCTTATCTATCTATTGGAATGGAAACACACTCATAATCAGTGAATAGAGGCCACCAGGCATGGAAATGCTTGGTAGCTCTGCTTGGTGGCTCATTGTGATGGCTGGGAATGTGGCTTAGTGCTACAGTGCTTGCCTAGCATGCATGATGCCGTGGGTTCAATTCCTCAGTGCCAATGTAAATAAAAAAGGCTGTAAATGGTGCTGCGGCTCAAGTGGTAGAGTGCTATCCTTGAGCAAAAGAAGCTCCAGGGTAGTGCCCAGGCCCCGAGTTCAAGCCCTAGGACTGGCAAAAAAAAAAAAAAAAGAAAGCAGATGAGATGCAGGCTGAAATTGCAGAGACATTCTCATGTGGAAGCCTGAGTTCCACTTGGCAAGCAGCGGTTGTCCGTGGATTATGAATGTACTCTTCGGTTAATGTGGCTCTGAAATGTATTCATGGCCTTCTGTAGAATTTGGACTTCTAAGTGATGAGAAATGTCCAACAAACAGCTTAGTCATCTTAGGTTCTCGGTGACTGACATCCCCCATGTCAGCCTAAAAGGATGGATTCGGCTCAATTCAATGCAGATTCTGAATATGTCACTAGGACTCCATATTTCCACCCGGCACTGGTGTCATGAATTATTTTAAATTTCATTGCTTAGTTGAAAGACTCACAGAAAGCTGGTGCATGTGGCGTAGGGAAGGCAGAGCAACTGGGGAGCATCTGAACAGGTCTCTGCATTAGTGACGACAGAAATCTACAGGGTAGGCTGTTCAGAGAGGAAGAACACAGTGCCTGGAGTTTGGTGCTTAGCTATAGCGAGAAACAGGAAGGAATCGGGCGGTGACGTTACAAGGCAGGCAAGGCTGCAGGAATAGGAGGGCAGAAAGTCTTGGCAGGTAAGGAAAGGACTGACCTTACTTGACTTAATAATTGTTTGGAGGTTGATCGTGGTAGAGATCAGGTTAGTACAGTGTGTGGTTAATGAGCATCAATTAACTTCTGAGAGAGTCTTGTCACTACAACATCTGGCTCAGGGCTGGGAAGGTGGCTCAGTGGTAGAGCGCTTGCCTTGCATGCCTGAGGCCCTGGGTTTGATTCCTCAGCACCACATAAGCAAAAAAAAAAAAAGCCGGAAGTGGCGCTGTGGCTCAAGTGGTAGAGTGCTAGCCTTGCGCTGAAGAGCTGAGGGACAGCGCCCAGGCCCAGAGTTCAGGCACCACGACCGGAATCCCCCCCCCCAAAAAAAAAAAAAAAAAATCTGGCTCAGATGAAAAATCTTCCAAGTTTTATACAGACAAAGAAAGAGAGCCAATTTAAGGACAAAGAATGAAGTTCTGAGCTGGGAAGGTGGCTCGGTGGTAGAGTGCTTGCCTCACATGCATGAGGCCCTGGGCTCGATTCCTGAGCACCACATAAGCAGAAAAAGCTGGAAGTGGCATAGTCTTGAGCTGAAGAGCTGAGACAGCGCCCGGGCCCAGAGTTCAAGTCCCATGACTGACAAAAACAAAACAAAGACCCAATCAGATTCAGCCTACCGTGGTGATGTATCGGGAGTGGAATTCTGGAGCATCTTTTAGGAACGTAAGGCCAGGGTGTGTATCCACCACATCCTGAAAAAGATCCAATAGTCTGCTTAAAATCTATCTTCCATCTCCTCCTTAACATTCTGAAGATAGGCAATTTACTTAAGACATCTGCTTTAAGGTACTTAACAGCTAATTCTAACATCGATGTTAGTTTTACATCAGTTTTATTTTTCCTCCTGATTATTAACTGTAGTTTCCTGCTTCTGTTGCATAGGACATTCTTTTGCTCAAAGTGAGTGCTCTACCACTTGAACCACAGCAACACTTCTGGCTTTTTTGAGTGGTTTCCTGCCAGGCTGGCTTTGAACTATGATCCTGAGATCTCAGCCTTCTGGTTAGCTAGGATTACAGGTGTGAGTCATTGGTGCCTGGCGATCCCCCACTTCTGAAACAAGACTCTAGGACTGTTCCAGCCAAAGCCTGCCCCCTAACCCCCCATGTAATCTGAGGGTATCCCAGCCTGGTTTTCTTCTTGTTACTTTCCTCACATATACTTGCTTTTCAGTATTCTGCTAAATACTCATGGAGAAGCTTCTGGGGTTCTTTGGGGGCTTGTCCCCCTTGGCGGTTCTCTCCTCTTTGGTACTTTGTCCTGAGAGTTCTACCTGCCTTTGTTTCCCCAGGACTTCCAACTGTGTCCTGAATTCAGCAAGCCCACAACCTCCCATTCCTTGGTTTGGACCCTATCTGGACTACAAGTTCTCTGTCATCAAGGTCACCTTGTTTTCTGCCTCTTTTCTGTTGCCCATGTCCAGTCTCCTGAAAATCACTTCCATTTCTTATTTGGTTAATATCTCAGGTGGGAAGGTAAATCCAAATTTGGATCGAGTGGAAGATCTATTAATTTTCACTGTTAATTTCATTCCCTCCTATTTTATTATTATTTATTTTTTTGCCAGTCCTGGGGCTTGAAATCAGGGCTTGGGCACTGTCCCTGAGCCTCTTTGTGCTCAAGGCCATGAGCCACAGCACCACCTCTGGCTTTTTCTGTTTATGTAGTACTAAGGAATCGAATCCAGGGCTTCATGCATGCTAGGCAAGCACTCTACCACTAAGCCACATTCTCAGCCCTACCTCTCCCCCCACCCTTTTTTTTTTTTTTTTTTTGCCAGTCCTGGGGTTTGAACCCTGGGCCTAGGCACTGTCCCTGAGCTTTTTTTTGGTTGGTTGGTTGTGGGGCTTGAACTCTGGACCTGGGAGCTGCTGTCCCTCAGCTCAGCTCTTCAGCTCAAGGTAAGTGCTCTACCCCTTGAGCCACAGCACCACTTCCAGTTTTCTGAATGGTTTATTGGAGGTAAGAGTCTCAGGGATTTTCCTGCCACGGCTGGCTTTGAACTGCGATCCTCAGATAGATCTATCTATCTATCTATCCATCCATCTGTTATTAACTAGTTGTACAAAGAAGTTTCAATTTATTTTACTGAACTCTTTCATTGTCCAAGTCAGTTTTATCATTGATTCTTGTGGACTTTCCAGTTTATTATCACGTTTTACATTTACAGAAAATTTGAGAAATACAATACAGAGTTCCCAAATATCCCACACCAAAATTTTCTCTATTATTAAACTCTTACCTTAGAATGGCACATATTCCCACTAATAAACCTAATAAACCCATACATCATATTACCTAGTATCTGTTTTCTGTTCTAGGAATTCATATTATGCTTTAGTTGTCTTTTCTCCTGAGCTTCCTTTGGCTGGGGCAGTTTCTCGGACTTTCCTTGTTTCTGATGACCTAGACATGCTGGGTCTATATAGGTTGTTTCTGGAATGGAATTTGATGCTTTTCTCATGATGAGTTGGGGTTTAATGGGTTGTAGGAGAAGATTGCAGAGGTGATGGGCCATTTTCATCATATCCTGTCAAGGGGACACACTATCAACATGATTTATGACTGCTGACAGTGGCCTTGATCACCAAGCTGAAGCTGTTTGTTGGGTTCTCCACTGCACACCCAACTCTCCCAAGCTGTCCCTGGGATTGCCACACAGTATATCCCTCAGGAATGGAGAGTTACGTTCCTCCCTTAAATGGTGGACTATACTGAATTCTTTGGAATTTTTCTGCATAGAAGTTTTAGCTCTTCTCCCCGTTCAATGATTTATTTATATCGCTACGTGTATTGGGGTTTGGACTCAAGGGCTGGGCACTGTCTCTGAGCTTTTTTGCTCAAGGCTAATGCTCTAACCACTTGAGCCACAGCTCTATGTCGGGATTTTTTGGTGGAAAATTAGAGATATGACTGTCTTGGACTTTCCTGCCCAGGTTGGCTTTGAACTGCAATCCTCAGATCTTCGATTCCTGAGTAGCTAGGATTGCAGGCATGAGCCACAGGTACCCGGCTCAAGACTTATCTTTTCTGATATAAAAATATATCAGGGCTGGGAATGTGCCTTAGTGGTAGAGTGTTTGCCTAGCATGCATGAAACACTGGGTTTGATTCCTCAGTACCACATATACAGAAAAAGCCAGAAATGGTACTGTAGCTCAAGTGGTAGAGTGCTCAGAAGAGACTCAGGAACAGTGCCTAGGCCCTGAGGTTAAGCAAAAAAAAATTTTTTAAAATCTATCTATCTATCTATCTATCTATCTATCTATCTATCTATCTATCTACCTATCTATCTATCAGTGAATAAGAGTTTAAAATTTCATAAACAGAAAAAATACTGCTGTTTCATTCATCTGGTTCCATCAGTGAAAGGTACTCTACATGAGTTTTCTGGATGAGTAAAAGTAATCCATGCCAATAATATAAATCACTGATCTTGCTAAAATCTGCTAAAGGGAGCAAGGACTATTGTCCTTATTCCCAGACTGGAGTGTTTTCACAGGTTTTATGTTCTTTTCTTTTTTTGTCGGTCGTGGGGCTTGAACTCTGGGCCTGGGCGCTGTCCTTCAGCTCTTCAGCTCAAGGCGAGTACTCTACCACTTGAGCTACAGCGCCACTTCCGGTTTTCTGGTGGTTTATTGGAGATAGGAGTCTCACAGTCTTTCCTGCCCGGGCTGGCTTTGAACCGTGATCCTCAGATCTCAGCCTCCTGAGTAGCTAGAATTACAGGCGTGAGCCACCAGCGCCCGGCTTTATGTTCTTTTCTTAAGTAGTTTTTCTTAACTCTCCTGACTACTTCTAGAATCTAGGAACTACTTTTAGAGTCTTTGTAGCTCTCAGTGTGTGTATGTGTTTTTGTTGTTGTTATTGGTCGTGGGGCTTGAACTCTGGGCCTGCGCGCTGTCCCTGAGTTCTTCAGCTGAAGGTGAGCTCTCTACCACTTGAGCCACAGCGCCATTTCTGGTTTTCTGAGTGATTTATTGGACATAAGAGTCTCACAGACTTTCCTGCTCAGGCTGCCTTTGAACTTCGATCCTCAGATCGCAGCCTTCTGAGTAGCTAGGATGACAGGCGTGAGTCACCGGCACCTGGCTCTCAGTTTTGATTTTATATTTAGTGGTCCTTTCTTCCTATCCTATTTTTATATTTTAAATAAGTCTTGGGTTGAAAATGATAAAAACCCAAACTTTTTGGAAGAATGCTGACATCAAATAGTTGGGAGTGTCCGAATGAAGACTCTGGGGTTCATGACATTAGGCCTGGTTATTCCACAGCCTTTTTTATTTTGCTTTTCTTAACTGTAAGTCAGTGTTTTCCAACCTTGGTTTTTAAGATTTCTGAAGATGCTTCAGTGATCACGGTGGGGGGGGGGGGGGGGGGGCTTGGAGGGAGCTGGTGAGGAGGTGGGAGACTGAAGGCCCTCTCCTTTCTGCAGCAGGGAATAGCCCTGCTTTTTTATCTCTTACTTCTTTTATAGTAGGATTCTATTTTAAATTTCATTTGACAAAAGGATTTTATGGCTCAAAAAAGTGTCAAAGCCACTTTTGAAGAAATCTGACCTCCAGGTTTGTGTAGCTCAGTTAATGTGTATGAAAGACTTCTGATACTCTATACATAGAAGTTATTTTCAAAAGCAAATGTTACCTGAAGTAAAGGGACGAAGTCCTCTTGTTCTAGAGAGTTACTGCTGGGCTTTGCCAGAAGAGAGATGAACTTAGAGGCGTCATCATGATGGTTAGTCAGCAACCTACAAAACAAATACCAGTTAGGAAGATCTGCTACTCTGAAAAATGACAGGCCACCAACAGACACTAGCAGCGGGGAATTCCAGTCTGATCTAAGGCCATTTAGGTTAAGAGTCAAGTTTGGTTGTTTTTTTTTAGTCGGTTGTAGGGCTCGAACTTGGGGCCGGGGAACTATCCCTGAGCTCTTTTGCTCAAAGCTAGCACTCTACGAGCCAGAGCACCACTTCTGGTTTTCTGGTGGTTGATTAGAGATAAGAGTCTCACCAACTTTCCTTCCCCAGGCTGGCTTTGAACCTCGGTCCTCAGATCTCAGCCTCCCGAGTAGCTAGGATTATAGGCATGAGCCACGGTGCCCAGCTTCAAGATTGTTCTTTTTTTTTTTTTTTGGTCCAGTTGTGGGGCCTGAACTGTGGGCCTGGACGCTGTCCCTCAGCTCTTCAGCTCAAGGATAGCACTCCACCACTTGAGCCACAGCGCCACTTCTGGCTTTTTTTCTTTTTGCATATGTGGTGCTGAGGAATTGAACCCCGGGCCACAGGCATGCAAGGCAAGTGCTCTACCACTGAGCCACCTTCCCAGCCCTTCAAGATTGTTCTTGATAGGTGTAGAGGCAAGAAGTCAGAGAAATCCATGACAACTGCCAAGTTTCTAGCTTGGGGTATTAGGTCTCTCGAATACAGACTGCAATGCTGGACTCCTGAAGATTTTTATCAAAGTGTTCTAGATGGCTGTTTCTCTCAATTTCTACTGTATTACCAAGTGTGGGCCTTAAAATCTTATGCTGTGAAGCAAAGAATATCCTACCAGACCTCAACATTCATCTATTACTACAGATGGCTCATCTCTAAAACCACTTTTGGTTACACAAGTCCCTCACTCAAAAAAAATTTTTAAGCCAGATACTGGTGACTCACGCCTGTCATCCTAGCTACTCAGGAGACTAAGATCTGAGGATCATGGTTTGAAGCCAGCCCAGGCAATAAAGTCCATGAAACTCTTATCTCCAGTACTCAGAAAAACCTGGAGTGGCGCTGTGGCTCAAGTGGTAGAGTGCTAGTCTTGAGCACAAAGAGGCTCTGAGACAGCACCCAGACCCTGAGTTCAAGCCCAGGACTGCCCCAACCCCAACACAAAGAATATATTCTCTAGCTTTCTAGCCTCATATGCATAAGCCTAACTTCCTACATTGGACACTTAAGGCCCTCTAATTAATTCTGTATCATTAACTACAAATTACTTCTTTGTGCTTCAACTTTTATTTTTGGCTTTATGTTCTTGCTCTGTCCCCTCCCTCCCCCCAACTAATGGCTGGTGCTCTATCACTTTAGCCACTCTCTACTTTTGGCTTTTTGCTGTTAATAGGAGATAAGACTGTTGGATTTGTCTTCCTGGGCTAGCTCCAAACTGAGATTCTCAGATCTCATCTTCCTAAGTACCTAAGATTATAGAGGTGAGCCACAAGTACTCAGCTACTTTAACATTTTAATATACTATCTCAAGCCAGGGGCCGGTGGCTCACACCTGTCAGCCTAGCTTCTCAGGAGGCTGAGATCTGAGGATAGTGGTTCAAAGCCAGCCTGGGCAGGAAAAGATGTGAAACTCTCTCTCTCTCAGCTGAGGAGCTGAAGGACAACACTCAGGCCCAGAGTTCAAGCCTCATGACTAACAAAAAAAAAAAAAGGAAAAGAAAATTTAAAAAAAAAAAAAAAAACCTTAACCCCAAGATGCTTAATGAAAAGGGTGCAATTTGGAAGGAAAAAAAGTCAAAAAGTCAAAATAAAAAAGCTTGTCTTTTTTATTTTGTGTGGTAACTGGAACCATTATACTTAGCTGCTTGGTATCCCTTAAAACACTCTGGCTTTTAACAGGTACTTTAAACAGACAGGTGCTGGTGGCTCATGCCTGTAATCCTAGCTACTCAGGTAGAGATCTGAAGATCATGCTTGGAAGCCAGACCATGATGCACTTATCTCCAATTAACCACCAAAGAGCCCCCCCCTCCCCCCCCACAGAAGTAAGAGCACACAAACACACATACAGAGGCACTTTATGAGCTCAAAGAGGAGTGCCCACTAGAGGGCACTCCGACCACTTTTTAGCAAGTTGACCATGCTTCAATACAATACACATTTGCACTGGGTATTTTAGGGAGCTTAGAGGCAGGGGGAAGGACATAGAGCCTACTGCCTACAGAGTAAGGAGATCTGCCTGGACTGTCTCTCATCTCCCTCGCGACAAAGCCAGCTGTGGTGTATTTTTTAACATCAGGATATTAACTGTAGCAGAATTTGAGAACTTCAAATTCAGCCCTTTTTTTCTTCATCTTGGTAGACCCCAGGATCTAACAAAGCCTCAGCTGGCCTCTGGAAAGTGGGGAGAAGGGGGGGAGGTCACAAGAATAAGGGATGTCCTCCTCATGGAGCTCAGCATTGCTGGCAAAAGCCATCTAGTAATTAGGTTTAAGAGAAAGGTGTGATCAGCCTGGGAGATGAAAGAGAATAGGAAATGCTCTATCTTAAGAGGCCTTCATGCCAGAGACAAAAAATGCAACTACTGATGCTGTTTGACCTCCGTACAAGGGAGCTGGTATCCAGCTTGATTTACCTGCAATGAACGGCTGAATACTAAGGAAAGTGATAGCCAGGGCCCTGAGACAGGCCTGACATTTGGAGGAATAGCACAGCACAGCAGCCACAGGTACCGCTGCATCTGTATTCAAAGCATTACAGTCAGTCATTAAAGTTGCAGGGAAAAAGAAAAGAAAAGTTGGGTCTGAATTTTAAAAAAGCTATCAGATGTTAAAAACACAATAATAAGCTGGGTGCTAGTGGCTCACACCTGTTCATCCTAGCTACTCAGGAGGCTGAGATCTGAGGGTTGAGGTTCAAAGCCAGCCCAGGCAGGAAAGGCCATGAGACTCTTATATAAATGAGACTCTCCAATAAATCACTCAGAAAACCGGAAATGGTGCAGTGGCTCAAGTGGTAGAGTGCTAGCCTTGAGCTGAAGAGCTAAGGGACAGCATTCAAGCCCAGAGTTCAAGCCCTATGACCAACAACAACAACAAGAGTCTCTGGATAAATGCACAAGTCCTTTGTCCCTTAACTGAATTACTCCAAAATAACTGTTAAAGCTAGTAGAGAGCTTAAGTATTTTATCAACTATATGTAATCCTAGATTGGATCATGTGTGAATAGAACCTAATTTCTGTTCTCCTTAGAGGAAAAGCATTTACTCCTGTGTCCCTGCTATCAGACTTAGATCTTTCTCCCCAATTTAACAAATAAAACTAAGAAACTGTACCAGAAAAATAAACCAAAGCAACAAAAATAGGAAACCATCAGATAGTTACTATGAAGTACATCTACAGGTCTGCTTTACTATTAAGCAACATCTAAGAGAATCATTCTGGCAAAGAACTTGGGGGAGGAAGAAAGTGGAATGAGTCACAGCATTTTTTTTTTTAACTGAAATAAAGGGGTCACGCCCGTCATCCTAGCTACTCAGGAGGCTGAGATCTGAGGATCACGGTTCCAAACCAGCCTGGGCAGGAAAGTCCGTGAGATTCTTATCTCCAATGAAGCACCTGATTGCCAGAAGTGGCGCTGTGGCTCAAAGTGGTAGAGTACTAGCCTTGAGCAAAAGAGCTCAGGGACAGTGCTCAGGCCCAGAGTTCAAGTCCCATGACCAACAAAAAAATTAAATAAGTAGAAATGGAGACACTGAAAAAAAATGAATCAAGTAATTGACCTCTATGAGGCTTGTCATGACGCCCACCTGATTGGTAGTCCTCGCACTGCTCACACACTTACGTTTTCCACACAGCAATGAATGACTGTGAGGACACAAATCCTGTCTTCTCTCCCCCCGCAGCCCTGAACATGGGGGCTTTCCAGTAGAGAGGACAGCCACAGACCTGCAAATGAAAACAATGCAGATAACGTGGGGTGAAGATGTTGGAAACACATTGTAGGTGAGGATGAGATGACCGAAGCAGTTGTTTGGTACTATGCAAACTGAACAAGGAAACCCGTTTTTGGAAGGGTGGAAAGGGGAAAGGGACAGTGATGGAGGGGGTGAGATTGATTAGGATGGATTGTTAACGTGTGGAAATATAACAATGAAATCTTAATGAAAGCTTAAGAAAAAAGATAATTAAAACAACAACAAGGGTGGGTGGGGTTGCGAGAGAGAAGGGGGGTAAATTGCTAAAGAGATGACATGGATTAGGATGCATTTTAATAATATACTGACATGTTGGGGGCTGGGAAGGTGGCTCAGTGGTAGAGTGCTTGCCTTGCATGCATGAGGCCCTGGGTTCGATTCTCCAGCACCACATAAGCAAAAAGAAAAAAAGCCGGAAGTGGCGCTGTGACTCAAGTGGTAGAGCGCTAGCCTTGAGCTGAAGAGCTGAGGGACAGCACCCAGGCTCTGAGTTCAAGGCCCAGGACTGGTTTAAAAAATATATATATATATATACTGACATGTTGAACGGAAACCTCTTTGTACAACTACTTAAAAGATAAAAAGAAAGAAAAAAAAACAATCAGCAAAATAAAAACAACAACAAGTCAGGAACAGGTGGCTCACGCCTGTCATCCTACCTACACAGGAGGCTGAGATTGGAGGATTGTGGTTCAAAGCCAGCCTGGGCAAGAAAGTCCGTGAGACTTCATCTCCAACGAATCACCAGAAAACCAGAAGTGGCACTGTGGTTCAAATGGTAGGGCCACTTACCTTTACCTGAAGAGCTCAGGCACAGTGCCCAGGCCCAGAGTTCAAACCCTACAACCCCCCAAAAAAGCCTTTGTGGCTTTTACCCCGAAGCCATAGTGGACAGAAGGATCCTGTGGGAATGGTCCAGGGGACACAGACAAGCATCTAGGTAGATTCAGGAAAAGGCACGGGGAAAATGTTTAGTGAAGAAAACGGGGGTGGGGGGGCTGGGAAGGTGGCTCAGTGGTAGAGCGCTTGCCTTGCATGCATGAGACCCTGGATTCGATTCCTCAGCACCACATAAGCAAAAAAGGAAAAAGCCGGAAGTGGCGCTGTGACTCAAATGGTAGAGCGCTAGCCTTGAGCTGAAGAGCTGAGGGAGAGTGCCCAGCCCAGAGTTCAGGCCCCACGACCGAACCAAAAAAAGAAAAAAAAGAAAATGGGACACCATGTATCATAATTCCAAGGTTACTTATAGTAACCCCCCTCCCATTCTGAGTAACTAGGAAACTAGTTCCCATCCCTCCATGCTTATATTAGGTAGTCTCTATGCTTAAGAAAGAAAAAGATATGAATACCCTAGTTGTATTTGTCCTTCAATTCTTGAGCAGAAAAAAATGCAGTCACTTTATTACTGCATCAATTGGTGTTAGCACCCATTACTTATCTCCTCCTTTCTTCTGTGCCTAGAATGCTATTAAGTTCCAGATTCAAAAAGAACCAGAAAAACGCTAGGCTGTTCCAGAAAACTGCTATGTTAGATTTCAGGGAATAGTGAACGGAAAAACTGAAGTGCCACCATTTCCTTATATATTAGAAGCTAGCACAAATAACTATATATTATAAAAGCTTTAGGAATAACTGGGAATTAATATTAAACACATCAATATTCTAAAAAATATATTTTTTTCTTTAATAAAAGGATCTTCTTTTCAATTATTCTTTTTTTCTTTTTCTTTTTGCTGGTCCTGGGCTTGAATTCAGGGTCTGGGCTCTGTCCCTGAGCCTGAGCCTCTCTGTACTTAAGGCCAGTGCTCTACCACTTGAGCCACAGCACCACTTCTGTCTTTTTCTGTTTATGTGATACTGAGGAATCAAACATAGGGCTTCATTCATGCTAGACAAGCACTCTACCACTAAGCCACATTCCCGGCCCAATTAGAGCATTCTTTAATTTTTTTTTTTTTGCCAGTCCTGGGGCTTGTGAATTTAGAGCCTGGGCACCAACCCTGAGCTTCTTTTTGCTCAAGGCTAGGCACTCTACCACTTGAGCCACAGAGCCACTTCCAGCTTTTTCTGTGGATATGGTACTAAGGAATCGAACCCAGAGCTTCATGAATGCTAAGCAAGCACTCTACTACTAAGCCATATTCTCAGACCTCTTCCAGTTTTTAGTGCTTAATTAGAGATAAGAGTCTCATGAACTTTCCTGTCTGGGCTGGCTTAGATCCAAGATCCTCAGATCTCAGCCTCCCGAGTAGCTAGGAGTATAGGCCTCAGGTGTTTCATTTTGCAGAAGGAGAAATTCAAGTTCAGAGATGCTGCCTTATGAACGATAACCAGAAAAGAGGACCCAGAAGGCTTTCTTTATGAGGTTCAGAAGGGTTTTCTTCAACTTCCTACTAGAGGATAAAATTGTGGCCTAGTTTCTCACTAACACTTGTCTCTTGCTCAGTCTCTGTTCTTATCTTGCTTTCATCTTATTAGATTCATCCTCAGTCCATTTCTTTCCTATCTTAAAGTTGTGGACAGAGTACGAAGTACACCCTAAGAATTCAACTGGACACGGACAGTAAGCTCTCCAGGGCTGTCTGGGTTCTAAGATGAACGGGCGAAACCTCATCCACAGATGTAGTTTTCATAAACAGAGTGTTCTCCACACTACAAAACAGATCCCAGTCTTTATAGCTACACTTAAGTGCTACTCAGAGGTTGCAAACTCTAGCTGGCCTTCCAAACAGCTCTCTCAACGACAACAATACATAAACACACCCATTAATTGCTCTGGAGAGCTCTCTCTCCTCCTCCCTTACAGGCTGCCTCTTCTCTTTCCAACACCAACCTGCTGTAAGGCTGTGTTGTGAAAGCTGTGGAGTTCTCTGCCCATGGCAGGTAAGACACAGAGTAAACAAGGACCAAAAATAAAGACAGTGAGTGCCAACAGTGGCTCCGAGCTAAGCAAATGAGAACTGGCTAACAGACGCAAGGAAATCAATATTTAAAATAAGTGGTTTTAAGAGTAAAGAGGCAAAAGCTAGTAAAATGAGTCAGTCCAGTAATCAGAAAGAAAGCAACAAGAAGCTGGTGGTGCATGTCTGCAATCCCAGCATTTGGGAGATTCTGGTAGGAGGTGTGAGTTTGGGGCTAGCTTGAGTTATAAATCAAGGCAGTACCTCAAAAAACTGAAACACACCAGGTGCCAGTGGCTCATGCCTGTCATCCTACCTATGCAGGAGGCTGAGATCTGAGGATCGAGGTTTGAAGTCAGCCTGGGCAAAGTCCATGAGACTCTTATCTTCAATTAAGCACCAAACAAGCTGGAATAATTGGAGCTGTGGCTCAAGTGATAGAGTGCCAGCCTTGAGTAAAGATACTGAGGAACAGTGCTCAGGCCTAGAGTCCAAGCTCCAGGACTGGGAGAAAAAATAAACGGAACTAAAACACACACACACACACACACACACACACACACACACAAAAGAAACAACAAGGGGCTGGGAAGGTGGCTCAGTGGCAGAATGCTTGCCCTGCATGCATGTGACCCTGGGTATGATTCCTCAGCACCACATAAATAGAAAGTGGCACTGTAGCTCAAGTGATAGAGCACTAGCCTTGAGCTGAAGAGCGAGCTGATGATAGACACTGCCCAGGCCCAGTAGTTTAAGTCCCATGACTGACCAAAAAGAGACACAACAGCAACAACTCCAAAAACTCAAAACAACATAAACAATCATAAAATATAGATGTATGTATATATATATATATATATATATATATATATATATTCTTTCTTTTTTGGAGACAGGATGTCACTGCATAGTCTAGGCTGATTCTGTCTCTGCTTGTACCCACCATGCCCAGCTCCTGTCAATTTTTTATTTTTTTATTTGGCTGGTATCAAGAGGCTGAACTCAGAGTCTGACACTTGTGAGGCTTGTTTGCTCAGCTGGTACTCTTACTACTTGAGCCATGTCTCCAGCCTGGCTTTTCGTTAGTTAATTGGAGATGAAGTCATGCTCACTTTTGTGTCTGGGCTTGCTTTGAACTGTGACCTGGATCTCAGTCTCTTGAGTAGCTAAAATCACAGGCATGAGCCACTCCCCAACGCCTGGCTCATGACAACTTTTTTTTAAGGTCAGTACACATGCTTATATGTAATGCTAGTTACAACTAGGTATGGACAGCTTATCACGCCACTTCGGCTAACAATTAAGGTGTAGGAGCAATGACGGGAGAGGCTTGGCTCCCAAGAATGGAATGTAGGGCTGTAATCAAGTTAATCAGTCATATACATATGCAATGGTTATTGTGCCACAGGGTCATTAGATATAAACCATAAATTACTGAGTCAATTCACTTGGCTAAGGGAAATAGTCTGCTATTTTTTAAGCGTTTCCACATTGCTGGCTTTAGCACTGGTACTTTTCCCTGACGCCCCATCCGGACCCATCTTCTCTGTGTATAATTGTTTTCCCACCACCCTAGGGTTCCCTCCCTTCCGTGCCTACATTCCTTCCACGCCTCCACTGGCCATCCCACGGCCATTAGGCCTTCTGCTTTCCTCTCACTGAATGTGTGGAGCGCTGGTGGGCCCCTGAGGCATGGAGCCAGGGCAGGGCCACTTTCCCACAGGGGTGGGGAACTCAAGAGCAGCAAGATGTATGCAACAGGGGTGGGAGGAGAGGAAAGAGGGTCTCCATGTCCCTAGGTTCAAGACAAGGGTGGGCTGTAGTAGCACTGGTTCCCCCAATATGGCCTCCCCAGACAGTGAACCCAGCTCCTTCCGGGGAACTTCTGTGCCTCACACTTCATCAGAACAGCTCCTCCCCCGTCTGCTTACATGAAGCAGCCCCTGAGAGTTGTCTTCCTCACAAATGGTTCCTGAGCTAGAATGAATGGCCTTTTGGTATTTATGCAGAAAATTTCAGGTGTAGGTGGGGCGAAACAAGCAAGCCCTAGTGTATACATAAACTGTCCCCACGATTAACCCTTACCAATCCAGAAGCAAGGACTGATTTTCTTTTTTCTTTTTTTGGTTGGTCAGTGGGCTTGAACTCTGGGCCTGGGCGCTGTCCCTCAGCTCTTCAGCTTAAGGTGAGCGTTCTACCCCTTGAGCCACAGCGCCACTTCCGGTTTTCTGGTGGTTTATTGGAGATAAAAGAGACACAGCCTTCCGTGCCCGGGCTGGCTTTGAACCACAATCCTCAGATCTCAGCCTCCTGAGTAGCTAGGATGACAGATGTGAGCCACTGGCAGGACTTATTTTCTTTAGGACTGCTTTCCTCGGCTCACTCTAGCTCTGCTGTATGTTATCCTGCCCTTCTGACATAAAGCCACTGTGAGTTATAGTGCTTTCCTTCTCTAGGTTGGCAAAAATGCTCTTAGCTCTGGTCTGGCAGATATCTTCCAGCCCACTGCTGGAAGCTGCTTGAGCTGGTCACCAGACAGATTTTTTCTGTTCTTTTTCTTTTTGGCTAGCATCTACATCTGTAATGGCTCAATAACCAGAGATTCTCTTTGTCTCCAGAGTTTTAATAGGTTTCCTCTGAATACAGATTTTACTTATCCTTGATCCGTTTGTATTTTTTGTATGTAGATCCCATCGTTCACAGCCCATTCAGAGAGAACCATTTTGGTTCTGTTCTCTAATATAACAAGCATTCTCAGAGACCTGGGGGGGGGGGGGGTGGGGGGGGGGAGGACGACAAAGGTTCAGTGTCCTGGGAGAGGATCTGTACTTTAGTTTTGTGAGCTTAGCTACTTCTAGGGCTGTAGTTTTCTCACAAGTAAAACAGACAGGTTAAGCTCTGATCTCCTGAGAGAAAGCATGCTTTTCTTTAGAAATAAACTCAATTCTAAGAATTAATAAGCAAGTAGTAACATTGGAGTCGAGTGGATGGTTAAAAAAAAAAGTAAATAAACAAAGCTGGGTGTCTGGTGGCTCACTAGCAATTCAGGAGACTGAGATTTGAGGATCATGGTTCAAAGCCAGCTAGTCCATGACTTTTTTTTTTTGTCAGTCGTGGAGCTTGAACTCTGGGCCTGAGCGCTGTCCCTCAGTTCTTTGGCTCAAGGCTAGTGTTCTACCATTTGAGCCACAGCACCACTTCCAGTTTTCTGAATGGTTTATTGGAGATAAGAGTCTCACAGACTTTCCTGCCTGGGCTGGCTTTGAACCACGATCCTCAAATCTCAGCCTCCTGAGTAGTTAGGATTACAGGTGTGAGCCACTGGCGCCTGGCCCCATGACTTTTATCTTCAATTAATCACAGAAAAAATGGAGCTATGGCTCAAAGTGGTAGAGCACCAGCTCTGAGCACAAAAGCTCAGGGACAGAGCCCTGGCCCTGAGTTCAAGCCCTCCAGGACTGGCAAAAAAAAAAAAAAAAAAAACCAAGTCGGGCACTGGTAGCTCATGTCTGTCATTCTAGCTACTCAGGAGGTTGAGATCTGAGGATTGTGGTTCAAAGCCAGCCCAGGCACAAAAGTCCATGAGACTCATCTCCAATTAACCACCATAAAACCAGAAGCAGCACTGTGGCTCAAGTGGTAGAGTGCTAGCCTTGAGCTGAAGAGCTGAGGGACAGCCCAGGCCCAGAGTTCAAGACCCAGCACTAACAAAAACAAAAACAGAAAAAGCAAAAGAGACAGACAAAAGACAACAAAGTTCTATGAAGCAGAACACAGAATTGATGTTTTTCAATATGGTGGATGGGGTGGGGAAGGGGGGGATGGAGGAATGTATGTATGCTTAAACACAGAGAGAAAGTCAGAGAAGAAGGGAATGTTGGAGCTGCTAGGGGAAGGAAATTAGGAAATCACTTGCGTACTTCTATTACCTTTGCAATTTTCCCCATTTCATAAATGTCTGCTTTCTGATCTTCAATATCCATGAAAGCATTTTCGATTCTGCTCAGCGTCTGTTCATGGTTACTGCAGGTATCTGGGAGTCCTTCCGGAAAGTAGAAGCGTGGAATGTTTATGGACAACGGTGCGTTCACAGCATTATTCGCATGAGGGACCAGGGAGTCAGGTTGGGGACTACTTGGGAGGGCGGCTGGAGGTGGAAGTGGTGTCCCAGGTTTCTTTTCTGGTTTATTTTGAATCTGGAAAAGAAATGTGATTCTAAGATACACCAATTCTAAACTGTATATATATTTCTTAAGAAGCCTCACCCGTAATGGGAAGTCATGTATAAATACAGAAACCACACATTAAGACGCACTAGAGGTCAGGAGATCTGTGTAGTCTACAGGGCGGCATGTTTTTAGGGGATGCTTTCCATATTAAATAGATCAGTATATAAATTACGCATTCATCCTCAAGCTTACAGAGACTTCGGTACATTCCCACCCATCCTTTGGCAGGCATCACAAAATACAGATCTGAAGGTGCATCAGTCTGCGAGCACTAGACTAGTAAATTCTTTTTGAAACGGTTCTTAGGTTTTCTGTGCATTCTTACATCTTCAATTGGCAGAAAAAGCAGCAAATTATTTTTCTTTGTTCTTTTGAGACAGGCCCTCACTATACGTTGACTTTTGTTCCTCCTGCCTCAGTCTTCTGAGTGCCAGGATTTTAGGAATGAGACTAACCACCTAGCTCATTATTGTAATTGTTTAGGGTGTGTGTGTGTGTGTGTGTGTGTGTGTGTGTGTGCGCGTGTGTGTGTGCGTGTGTGTGTGTGTATCTGATCTGATCTCCTGTAAAGTCCAGGCTGGACTTCAATTTGCTGTGAAGCTCAAACTGGTCTTTGTTTTTGGTTGTGAGGCCTAAACTCTGGGCCTGGGCTCTTCAGCTCAAGGTGTCCCTCAGCTCTTCAGCTCAAGGCTAGCACTCTATCACTTGGGTCACAGCGCCAGTTCTGGCTTTTTTTGCTTATGTGGTGCTGAGGAATCGAACCCAGGGCCTCATGCATGCAAGGCAAGCACTCTACCACTGAGCCACCTTTCTCAGCCCTCAAGCTGGTCTTGAGTTCACTCTGTAATGCAGGCTGGCCTTAAACTTGTGATCTTCCTGTCTCAGTCGACAAGTGCTGAGATTCCAGACACAATGCTAGCAAACCTGGCTTGGAATTCTAAAAAAAGGCACAGATCTTTCTTCTGAAAGACTGCTGAGCTAGGGATAATCTGAGAGCAATCAGAGCCAAGACCACTGGAGCCAGTGTGGATGAACAAGTATTAGCTGGCAGGGTTTAGAGCAAGACCTTTGATGTTAACTCTGCTTTTGCTCTGACAGAAGTGGGTGACATTCAGAACAAACACGGGCTACCTGTCAATGCTTTCACATGAGAAAAACATCTGATTACATGCCGTTCTACTCTGCTTTTGTGTGTGTATGTGTGCACTTCTTAACAATAATTGGCTGATAGGCAAGTATTCACTGGTTAACTCCATATTTAATAAAACAGAGTAATATTCTAAAGGAACCTATTAAAATGATGTGTTTATTTTCAAGTTTCACTTACATTACCTTAACTCTCGTTGAATAAAATAGGAAATGTGTAAGTCAAACCTTAAGGTACCATGACAAAGTAGACCCTTTCCAAAGATGATAAAACCTTAGTCATATAAAATTTGCCAGATTGGCAAGCTTGCTCTCTGCTCACTTTGACTGAAGTTGCAGTCCAATACAGAAACAGTATCAAACAATAATAAGCTCGGTAAGTATCCCAACTGTCCCCTTTGGTCTTTCCCTAAATCAGAGCAGTGTTTCCATATACATTCAGAACAGTACTAGGTTTTATATCACTATGGCACTGTAATGTTTTTAATACTTGATCATCAATTCTTTCTTACAAAAAGTAAAAGGAAAACAAGAGTCTCCATGGTTCATCCACAACATCTGAAATTACTCTGGGTTACAATAATTATGAAACAATAGCTTCTGGTGGGATTTCAGAGAGCTACCATTTATTTGTGTGGCTTTTGATTTGTATTGTACTCTGTGCTGGACAACTTGCATGGTAAGCAGACACTGGCTCTTAAGTTGTAAGCAAGAAAGTAGAGACAGCAAAGAAGTCACCACAAAGTAGAAATCATGTCACAGCTTGCTTAGGGAAAACATTTTCCACAATTCAGAAGAAATTTCCATTCCTAATTATCTGCAGCTACACAGCACACTATATACCTACATAATTGTCTATATACAAAGTTCTTCTGTTTAAAAAAAAAAATCACTATTTAAAAATATCAAGATTCTTTAACACATATTTTCTACAAGTGTTAATCCTGATTCTGTCCAAATAAGGGTTTTAATCTAGAGATTCTAGTTTGTTTAGTACTTTTCTGGCTAAACTGTAAAACATTTGATAAGTTGTATTTATTGTCTTTAAAACTGGATTCCCTTTCTGTGTGCTCCAGGTCCAGGTCTATTTTTAAACCTGTCGGAATCTCTCTACAAATAACTTTCTGCAAATAGCTTGAATAGAGGGCACAGATTAATTCCTTGATCCAATATCAAGATACCAGTTATAAACTGTTAGTTCAGTGGGTGGTTTCATTAGTAATAAAAAAATACTTAAAAAGTAATAAAAAAAATACTTAAAAAAAACCCACAACCAACCAACAACAAAACAAAACACCCCAAGCTTCAAACCTGTGTCTGCTGAAATGACTTCAGCCTCTTCTTAAACCGTGACGGGAGAACAAAATCACAGCCCCTTGCCAGGAAAGCTAACTCGCCCCTTAAATCCGGGTCCCTTCGTAAAGATGTCTCCTTGATCATCATCTTTGAAAAGTGAGCGTTGACTTCGCAACTGCCCCAGCACACTTCTGAAGATAGATTTAATAAACTGTCAATCTCGTCAGGTAGAAAGGCACTTTTTTTTTTCTTCTTATCTCCCAGAGAGATTAAATTCAAGCATTGTGTTCTCCCAGCCACAATCCACAGGGGCCACAATCCATGCTCCTTCTGACATGCAGCTGGTTCCCAGAGATAGCCTGTGGCTCCCAATTCTTGCTCATAATTTTGAAATTACAAATACACAGCCTGCCAAAGGGCCTTGTTGCTCCCTGTGGGTAGCTTTATGTGAAATTGACCTGCACATGTTAGGAATACAGAGCCTTCTGGGAAAAGAAGCACCCACTACTCCTAGTACCAAAGTTAGAAGCATGACAGCAGGCCCTAAAAATAGCAACTTCCCAGATAACACTAACTTGTAATTTCACCATGTGAGGTATTGATCCACACAAAGCAGTTTCTCTACAAACCAGGGGAAAAGAATGTGTAGAACACTTCCAGTTGTTGCTATTTAATACTTGATAAAAAAAAAAAAAAAGAACAGACTGAATTTGAAACATGAAACTACTGCTTCAGAATGGGTTTTATTTCTTCACTGGAAGAAAGCAAAGATTAAGAATTCTCTAGGTATTGCTGGTCAAAACATGAAGAAAGCAGAAACTTTCATGCTCAAATGGTAATCAACAAAGAAATTTGTACTTTAAGAGTTGAAAATCATTTGTTTTTTGGCAGAAGACTACCTTAGTTACTTTTCTGAAGTGATTATATGGATATATACATACATAACATATCCATAATACATATACATATCTATGTGTGTATATATATTTTTATTTTATTATTATTATTATTTTTGGTCAGTCGTGGGACTTAAACTCTGGGCCTGGGTGCTGTCCCTCAGCTCTTTGGCTCAAGGCTAGCACTCTACCAGTTGAGCCACAGTGCCACTTCTGGTTTTCTGAGTGGTTTATTGGAGATAAGAGTTTCATGGACTTTCCTGGTCAGTCTGGCTTTGAACAGCAATCCTCAGATCTCAGCCTCCTGAGTGCTAGGATTATTAGCATGAGCCAACGGCGCCAGGCTATATATATCTATCTTTTGAAAATTTTATTGTTACAGGGTGGCAACAGTCAAATACTATTATCAAACAGTTAAAACTACTGTCTAAGAAATTTTAGATATGCCTGTGTAAGTGAAAG
This sequence comes from Dipodomys spectabilis, assembly GCF_019054845.1. NCBI lineage: Eukaryota > Metazoa > Chordata > Mammalia > Rodentia > Heteromyidae > Dipodomys > Dipodomys spectabilis. Next base: position 481,717 of record NW_024871219.1, read on the forward strand.
TAATAAAAATAGTGCAAAAGACGATCAAGTAACAGTAATAGTAAATAGTATTATTACTATGTTCATAAGGTGTGTAAGATTCTTTCCTTCAAAAAGCTTTATAAAGAAATCATCCAACCCGGGCGCTGGTGGCTCACGCCTGTAATCCTAGCTACTCAGGAGGCTGAGATCTGAGGATCGCAGTTCAAAGCCAGCCCGGGCAGGAGAGACCGTGAGACTCTTATCTCCAATAAACCACCAGAAAACCGGAAGTGGCGCTGTAGCTCAAGTGGTAGAGCGCTCGCCTTGAGCTGAAGAGCTGAGGGACAGCTTCCAGGCCCAGAGTTCAAGCCCCACGACCGACAAAAAAAAAAAAAAAAAAAAAATCATCCAGATGTTTACAATATTCATCAGGTTACCAAATATTAAATAATGGCCTCATCTCAATATTTATGACTGAATCAAGTGTTAGCTCGTTAAAAACACTGAGGATTCTCATCAATGTCATCATTCAATTAGTCTTCTAGTTCTAGAAAATGCAAAACTTCAGAAAGCCCCAAATCAGCTTACCACTGTCTCTTACAGTCTTATTAGTGGCATATTTTCTACAGTTTCCTGCAATTTGGCTTTTTTCCATTCATTTCAAGGCATTGTGACAGCTTTTTGCAACATGTACAAGAGTTGGGCTTATGTGTCCTAACATGTGGCTTAATTTTTTTTTTCTGAGTTGTGTAATTCTTAGCTCATCCAAAAATCTGACCTGAAAGCTTTCAATGTGTATTATGGCTGAAGATTACAATGAAAAAAACACTGTTTTTTCTCTCTCATTGGGCAAACATGTTAACTGTTAATTAGGTAGCTTTCCCATTCTTTCTTTCCATATTCCTGCCTAGAACATTCTTCCTCATTATTTTTATCCTACATACATACATAAATAGGATTTGGCTATGTTGATATCTTCCCTCATTATTTATCTCCAGACTAAAATAACAAAAAATTGTTTCAATTACAATTAGGTCTCACACCATTTAATGCTTATTCAGCTAAGCCGCACCTTAGTTTGTACTACCCATGGTATCGGGTGAATTTTCACTTCCTGAGAACAATCTGCTTCCTCAAGTTACACAACATTCTGGTCTTAAATTTTATCTGTTTCAGGAACAGGTCCCTGGCTATCAGAGGCTGTTGGCATAATTCATGAATTTCTTTCCTTTTCTTTTTTTTTTTTTTGTCGGTTATGGGCCTGAACTCTGTGCCTGGATGCTGTCCCTGAGCTCTTCGGTTCAAGGCGAGCACTCTACCATTTGAATCACAGCGCCACTTCTGGTTTTCTGGTGGTTCACTGGAGATAAGAGTCTCATGGACTTTCTTGCCTGGGCTGCTTTGAACCATGATCCTCACATCTCAGCCTCCTGTGTAGCTAGGATGACAGACGTGAGCCACCACCACCCTGGCCTCATGAATTTCTTTATACAATGTTAATGAGCTACTGTAACATCTCCCTTAAATGACCTCTCTTTTGACTGATTCTCTGGATTAGCCAGTGCTTTCCATGTCTCCTGTAAAACATCTCCTGATGCCAAAGATACATGGCAGACAAGTCTACTTCCTGCTAGGCACTCATATTTCTATCTCAGTCAAGTTGCATGCTTACTAAGAGTCAGCGGTGCCTGTCTCCAATCTGTTTATGCTGGTTGTACTTTTTATAGTAACAATTCAATTACATAAACTAATAAAATATGAGCATAGAATAAGGAACTGCATTTTAAAAAACAACTTAAGTTTTATAAAGATTCAGTAAAGGTAAACAATGGAGAAAACCTTGTTGTAAACTTAGATTTGGATGAGGTAAAAGAAAAAAAATCATTGAAATCCATAAGATATCTATATTCCAACTGCTCTCTACTGACTTAAGAAACTAAAACTAGAGCTGGGCACTGTTGACAGATGTCCGTAATCCTAACTACTCAGAGACTGAGATCTGAGGATGGCTGTTCAAAGCCAGCTCCAACAGGAAAGCCTGTGAGATTTTTATCTCCAATTACCAAAAAAATCCAGAAATGGAGCTGTGGCTCAAGTGGTAGAGTGCTAGCCTTAAGCAGAAAAGCTCTCAGGGACCATGCCTAGGCCCTGAGTTCAAGCTCCACAACCAACAGAAAAAAGAAAAAAGGAAAAAAAAGAAAAGAAAAGAAAGAAACTAAAACTGGAAATCAGTCAGCAAATGTGAATATGAATAAAGATGACATGAATCTTTGTTATGAGATGTATTTTCAAATAAAAAGCTTGGGCCCTGTATCAAAAGATATCTGAATAGTTGCTTTGGGTGTAAATGTTTTAAGGTAGGCATTTTCCATATATATACATACAGATATGTTTATACATATATGTACTTTATTCTTACTACTTATACTCAATCATTTTCAAGCATGATCTTCTATTTGTAATACCTATAATCTGATAATAATGTTCCAATATTGTCTAAACTCTTGGAGGAAAATTCTATTTCACAGCTATTTACTTGTTCAAATATTTTTACTTGTTACATGCCAGACACTGTAAAAGTAGAGTATGAAGACAGGATGAAAAAGAGGTGGTTTTTTTCCTTTTTTTTTCCTTCCTGTACTTCCTAGGAGTATATTAGTTTGGAGCAAAGGACAAGAAATATTTTTAAGCTGGGTGCTGGTGGCTCACACCTGTTAACTCTAGCTACTCAGAAGGCTGACAGCTGAGAATTGTGGTTCAAAGCCAACCGGGGCAGGAAAGTCCCCTTTTTATCTCCAATTAAACACCAAAAAGCTGGAAGCAGAGTTAAGCAAGTGGTAGAGCACTAGCACTGAGCAAAAAAGCTAGGGACAGAGAGAGCCCAGACCCTGAGTTCAAGCCCCAGGAATGGCATTAAAAACAACAACAAAAAGAATTGTTTTTATTTCAGTTACTTTTTATAAGTCTCTGAAGTTTCAAAGTCAGAACTGAGGTTAAAAGTCTAAACAGTGACTGAAGCTCCTCAAAGGAAGAATTTGGCTCTGTTGTTAACACTTATAAAAAAGCATTCCTCCATGTCTTTTGATGATGAAATAAGCTCTAGGTTTTGATTTCCCAAGCTGTTAAATATTTCAGAGGGCAGAAGACCAGGAACCTGTAAGTGCTTAGAAAAGAATTGGTCTGGGGAAGTTGTTACTGACAGAGGAACAGTAGCCTGGGGTTATCCAATTTGTTATTTACTTCTATCTGTATGGCAGTATAGTTGCTTGTTCTAGAAAGGAGCTGAGAATCCAAGTCAGTTTTGTGACAACTGAAATATAGAACCTAAGAACGTGGCTTTTAGAGTGACCGCTTTTTTTTTTTTTTTAAGTAATTTTATTGTTATTAAGGTGTTATACAGATTACCATTTCATGAGTCAGGTAATGAACATCTTTTTTTTGAACAATGTCACCTTTCCTTGGACGATGTCTCAATTCCTTCCCTTCCTCCCAGTTTCCCCCTCCCATCCCTGCCCACAATCACACAGCTCATTTTCCATATAGTTGTATACTAAATACCATGATTACATTTGTTCATCCTTTCTCTCTCTATTTCTGTGGCCCCTCCCTACTGACCCTATCCCCTCAAAACCCCAAAAGCAAAGAACAAGCACTACTACTAACACTACTAATGACAATAGCAACATGAATCCATTTCCTAGAATTTAGACAAGTTACACCTTTGGGTTCTTCCCCTAAGGGTAGGCTCCTTTAGTTGATGTTTGTGTTGAGTGACCTCTTATTTAGTGGGAAAAGAAGATCAAGTAAGGGAATTTTTTCTTGTACTGTAGATGACTGCATGTTCTGAGACATTTACTCTCTCTGATCAGAAGGGAAAGCAGAATCTACCGGGTTGGGTGCTACAGGATTCATGCTGCTTCTCAGAGGTCTAACTCAAGAGTTTTAAGCTATATTTCAACTAAAAAAAAAAAAGGCTTCTTACCTTGTAGCTCTCACTTGCTTGCTGAGTCGTTTTTTAAAAAGGGTAATTGTAAGGTCCGCTCCTGGATGGTGAGCAGACTCCACCCTCCTCGCAGCAAAGTCTCCACCCAGTACCTGCATTACCTAGGCAACTGAGACACCTGGAAGAGGTCACATCTGAATTTGATGTGGCCACACCTTTCCCCGCCCATACCCTACATAAGGCCTAGCCCAGGCCCAGACTCTCTCTTTCTCTCTCTGTTCTTTTCTAGCTCTTGCTCTTGCTCTTCTTTTCTAGCTCTTTCTGCTCTAGCTCTTTCCTCTCTCTTTCCCAGCCACGTGGAGTGCCAACCTTGCCTGGTCCCAGCAGGTGTACTGAATAAACCTACCCCTTACCTGAATACCACGTGAGTGCTACTGTTCTTACCCCTCTCTCTGCTCTTTTCTAGCTCTTTCCTCTCTTTCCCAGCTCTCTCTCATTCCCAGGCCTTTCTCAGCCACGTGGAGTGCCACCCTTGCCTGGTCCCAGCAGGTCTACTGAATAAACCTCCCCCTTACCTGAATACCACGTGCGTGCTGGTGCTGTTTTTACTCGGCTACCTCTTTTTAAAAACCTAACAGTAATAATTTGGAATCAGACCTTATAAATCACTGTAACTAGGTTTTGAAAGAGGAAATTGAGCACGAAGCTAATTAGTCAATTACTCTTAATCCTAAAATTCAGTTTCTCATCCTTTTGTGCTCTCATTTGGTGTTTCTCATTGTTTAATTAATGGCCTGTACTGTCATTAATGTTATCTTGTTCTTAAGCAAAGAACCACTAGCGTGAAGAAAGGAGGTAAGCAGTGGTGGCTCTAGATGATTTGTTCTTTTTTTTTTTCCTGTCATGGGGCTTGAACTCTGGGCTTGGGCGCGGTCTCTCAGCTCTTCAGCTCAAGGCCAGCGCTCTACCACTTGAGACACAGCGCCACTTCTGGCTTTTTCTGTTTATGAGGCGGTGAGGAATCAAACCCAGGGCTTCATGCATGCTAGGCAAGCACTCTACCACTGATCCACAGGTTTCTTTGTTCTTGCCTACCCTCTTGCCTTTACTTCACAATCTAAAGCAGCACAGAAGGCACATGTGTTACATAGGAGACTGTATAAACATTTGTGTGTCCTATTTCAGTGCCTCCAAATGGTAGGAATACATTCCATGACTAATAACAGAAAGCACCTTCAATTTTTATTTTTTTACCAGTAGTTTGAACCCAGGGCCTTGTACCTGCTCTGCAGGCTCTCTCCTACTTGGGCTATAATACCCCCAAGCCTGAAACGTTGTATTTTTGTCTTTCTGTTTTCTAAATGCTAGGGTTACCTGAACTTCTATAGTCTAAGCTAGAGAGAAGAAAGAAGGAAGTATCTGAAATTATTAGGTATAATTCTCAGAGCCCAGATTTTCTAGCTTTGGTATTTCTCTGTCCTTAGTCTGCTTTTCTTCTTCCTTCTCACCTTGAGGAATGATTTCAATTACAGACTGCTTATTAGAGAGCACAAGAATTAATTTCTGGCCTATAAATATATTAGAGTGCTAACGTTAAACGGAATGGAGAATTTCCACTGACACATTAAACAAATGCGTGGAGAGAGATGGGGAATAGGGAGAGAGAAGGTGAGAGGAAGAGGAGAAGAGGATATGATTTCTCAGTCGCTTGGGGTGAGAGCTAAATTCAGAGATGTCAAAAGAGAAGTCTGCAACTGATGATCAAGTCTATCCTGCTGACGACATGCATTATGTTGCAAATACAAAAGCTGATGTGAGTTATGCCTGTGGATTTCAACACTTCCCAGAGTAAACACCTCAATGATGGTCTCCAAAAGTATGAAGGCAGAACTCTGGCTGAAATAAACAAACAAAAACCCAACAACAGGGGCTGAGAAAATGGCTCAGTGGTAGAGTGCTTGCCTTGCATCCATGAGGCCCTGGGTTCGATTCCTCAGCACCACATAAACAGAAAAAGCCAGAAGTAGTGCTGTGGCTCAAGTGGTAGAGTGCTAGCCTTGAGCTGAAGAGCTGAAGGACAGTGCCCAGGCCCAAAGTTCAGGCCCCACAACTGAAAAAAACAAAAAACAAACAAACAAACATAAAAAACACAGTCTTGGGCTGGGAAGGCAGCTCAGTGGTAGAGTGCTTGCCTTGCATGCATGAGGCTCTGGGTTCGATTCTTCAGCACCACATAAGCAGAAAAAGCCAGAAGTGGTGCTATGGCTGGAGTGGTAGAGCACTAGCCTTGAGCTGAAGAGGTGAGGGACAGTGCCCAGGCCCAGAGTTCAGGCTCCTTGACGGGCCAAAATAAAAACAAACAAAAAAACCCAAAAACCCAACAATAAAACCCAGTAAGGCTGGAAGTATGGCTCTAATGGTAGAGCCTCTATGCAGCAAGGGCAAAGGCCCTGAGTTCAAAGCCCAACCGAAGGCTACACTTGATGATTTGTTGACAATATTTTTACTCTTTAAATCAAGAGGATAAAGTGGTACAGTGTCAGCTGTGCAGGGATCTCATTGAAGTTTACTCTATATATCAGAATGGTGGGAAATGGCCTTTTAACCACATTCTGATCTCAGCCCACGCTTGTAAAACTCTGAGCCTGTTGTGGCAGAATCTTAGCAGCTGTACTTAGTTGGGGGTGGCACTGGGGGCCCATCCCTGGAATTGTGTGTCTCATCAGAGATCCATTCCCTTGCTTCCTCCTTCCCAGGAGGTAATGGAGAAAGAGGGCTGAGTAACATTGAAAAATTCTGTATCACAATAAGCATTTCTGGCATTATGAGTGTGAGACACTAAGAAGGGCCATCAGAGGTGAACACTTCTCATTCAATAGGCAGACAGTTGTGAGGAAAACAGTGAAACACACTTTTAACATCTTAGCATGCTAACATAACTGGCAGCTCTTCACGTATCATTATCATTTTGAGGTGGTATGCATTTTCTTTCTCTTATAAAATGTGAAGCTCATCAATATTGCTTGGAAGTATGAATAGATATGTTCTCAGTTTTGTAATTTCTGCAGTTTCCTCTCCGAAAGGGAACAAGTTAACTAGAGATATTATATAACGGGACTCAGAGGCTGTGATTGCTAAAGGCACTGACAATAGAGGCTGCAGATGTGTGATGGTTAACTAAGAGAAGGATAAACGCTTGGCATCTGTGCCTTCATTCTGCACCTGTCTTCCTTGCTGTCAAAGTTTGCGTCGGATTCCCGCTCAGCTCTGCAGGTAGGTAAGTTAATTATTGAAGCAATGTTTTTCCCAAACTAGTAATCACACTTCATCCTCAAGACACAAAGATAAGAGTAACCTGGACCAGTGGATGGGACTTGGACATCACCAGCCATTACCCTAAGCCTACAGGAACTAACTCCATCTGGCCTGTCTGACCTGTTCTTTTTCTCTAGGCCAGTCGCTCCAGCAGTCACCTTGGGTTCCAAAACTAACAGGTATTACGGATAAACATCTTATGAGAAGAGTTCAAACTATTCTCCAGGCAACAGCCACTTCCCTTTTCCCCACAAAACCCATCCTTACATAACAATCAACCACACTATAGCCTAAGCTTCCTTGTTGGGTCAGCTATGCAAACCTGCAACCCATGCCTTCATTCTGCTTTCTATAGAACCTTAAGAGTTCTTGTCAGGTCCCCAAAGAAAGATCTCAGGTCACTTAGACCTCCTCTCCTGCTCTCACCACTTGCCATTTCTTTGATTGACTGGCTTGATGTCTGGCTTATCCAGGTCTGGTAGGACCCCTGGAACTGGCACTTTTCCCTAAAATTCTGCTAGCCAAGTTAATATCTGTGAATCAACAAATGAGACACACATAAAGGATTCGTTTTGTTTTTGCAAAAATGGTAAGTAGACGTGAATGAAATCATCACAACAAACTCAAGTAGGAATGGTATTGCTTTACACTTCAATGCCACTAGAAACTAAAAATGTGCAACAGGACAGCAGGCACAAAACACATACTGGTTAACAGACACCTTTTTTCCCTGCTCATAGAAGATGTTGTGTTATCTTGCCACACTGAGGATTAGACTCAAGCCCTTGTACATGCTAAGTAAGCACTCTCCCACTGAGATATGTAACTAGCCCTTGGGTTTTGGAGACAAGATTCTCTCTATGTAGTTCAACTTGCTATGTACCTTCGAATGGCCTCAAACTTGTGATCTTCCTGCTTCTGCTTCTTGAATGCTGGAATTACATAACATCCAGCTCAAACGAATTTGTTGTTGGGGGGGGGGGTTATACTGGGGATTAAACCCAGGGTCTTGCACATGCTAGGTAAACTATCACTTGACTTTTAAGTTGGCTACATAAACACAACTTTAATAAATTATTATGCAGTATTTAAGACTGTATAAAAAGGGTATAAAAATGAAAAATACTTGATAGATTTGCCACCCAGATATGAATATGAAGAGGGCATTGCTAATACTACTGAAGCTCTCTGAATATCTTTGCTTACATCTCTCTTCTTTCCCCAAGGGTAGCCACCATTCTGAACATTCCATCTGCTTGTATCCCTGTATTTTTCTGTTCTTTTTTCCTCTAGTATTGGGACTTGAATGCAGGGCCTCAAGCTCTTGCTTAGTTTTTTCTCTCTCAAGACTTTTTGGTGGCTAATTAAAAAAAAAATTTGCCTTGGCTGACTTCAAACCATGATTCTCACATCTCAGTCTCCTGAGCTGCTAAATTTATAGGTGTGAGAGGATGGTTTAAAACCAATCTGCCTGGCTCTAAAGTCTTTGATTCTCACTGACTGACTTGAGATCATTCCTGCTGTAGAATGTAAAATGCTTAACATAAATAATTTGTCTTATAAATTGTTTTTTTTTTTTTTTTTGTCAGTTGTGGGGCTTTAACTCTGGGCTTGGGCGCTATCCCTGTGCTCTTCAGCTCAAGGTGAGCGCTCTACCACTTGAGCCACAACATCACTTCCAGTTTTCTAGTGGTTTACTGGAGATAAGAGTCTCACAGACTTTCCTGCCTGGGCTGGCTTTGAACCTCGATCCTCAGATCTCAGCCTCCTAAGTAGCTAAGAATACAGGCGTAAGCCACCGGCGCCCAGCTTTTTAAATTGTTTAAATACCTTTGGAGACTTCTTAGGACTCAAAATTGTTGGGACTTACCTTGATCACCTCTGGGGTCTGCTGAATCAAAACCATGGAAGAAGTATCATTGGCTTTATCACCCACAGGACTTCTGCAGACTGACAGACTGGCCTGGGAGGAAGTTGTCAAGGTTTCCTGTAGAATTTGCATCATTTCCTTTTCTTGAGACAGGCTCCCTCTACCTGATTTGCATTCAACGAGTTCTTGAGCAAAATCTTCAATGCTTTCCAGGATTCTCAGTAAGAGAGCTCGATCTTCTTCCTCTATTTTGTGTCCATTGGTTTCAATAATCCTTGTTAGGCAGGAAGGTGAGACTTTTTCTGTGGCTGAAGAGCCTTTCGATTTAAGGTCCACATCTGTAGGGATCGGACTAGTCACATGACCGTGACTACTTAGAGAAGTAAGGTTGTTATCCTGGGCAAGTGGCTCTTTTAGAGAGGTCTCCATCTTCTGTGAGAATGATTCCAAATCCAGTAACAATTTATCAATCTCTTCCTGACTGTTAGGGTTCATAAAACCTCTCTGGTCTCTCACTTCCACGCTAGGGACTTTTGATTTACAGTCTTCCTCGGGTAGATGAACAACTGGCGTCTCAAACACTTTACCGATATTATTTTGCACGGAGGCAGGGCTTTTTTGAAGGTGAAGACCATGGTCTGAAAATTCGGCTCTCTGTTTGTTCACCTTAAACAGCTCCTGACCAGGCCCATTCTCTGTCCTTTGTCCTTTGTCCAAGAATGCTTTCTTTCCATCTGACTCTTCTTCAATATAAAGAGTTTCCATTAACTCACCAGCAGAAATGTTCTCCAAAGGATTCGTGGCTGATTGAAGTCGGACAGCTTTGAGAGTGCTGGGATCATTTACCTCCAGCCTATGTAAGGAATTGGTAGAGTTGTTCGGAGTGACTTTTACAGTGTCTGTTTTCCTAGAATTATGTGTGTCACCTTGCGATTCAATAGTCTGAAACTGTCCAGAGTCCGGACCTGACTGCTGGACAACATCTTCATATTTAGGGGGCTGTTCGGTGCCGTATATGGGAGAGAAGGGAGTCAGTTGTAAGCTAGGCACATTATTGACCAGTTCTGTTATATCGATGGTCTCATTATTCCCAGGCTGCATGAATTCAAATGGTAACTTCTTCAAGTAGGATGCTAACCTCGTCATCACATTCATATAGACAGTTTCAGAGGTAGAACTTGCATCGGTCCCACTCCCTTCACTCATGCTACCGCCTGGCTTTTTCTTTATGCACTGTTTTATGATGTCTGTGCATTTTTTCAGATCCTCAGAGCATTTCAGCAAGATGTCTAAGCACATTTTTATGTCTGTCCCAGGAGAGAAGTGATCTAGTTTGTGTTTTTCCAAAATCTGAGTTACCAGGTCTTCTTCAGAGAAGTTCTGGAGAAGCATGGAAGTCAGGTTTGTATCAAGCGAGTTTCGCTGGGACAAAGACTTTTCCTCCAATGAGGAACTCCGGAGTAAGCCAAAGGCCGGGGAGAGCCCATCACTGTTATAATGGCCACAGAGCAGGTCAAAATCAACCGACCTCCTATTGAATGAGTCAGACTTCACTTTCCTTCCCTTTTTGTAAACGGCATGATGAGAGTTTTTGAGTTTTTCCAGGGAAAATTCTTTTATTTTGCCACTGGCAAAACTGATGGCTTCCCCAGCAATGTCCTTTAAATTACAGGTGTTCTGGAACGTGGACGATCTCTTGACCCTGGGAATGCCTGCCAGGGCCTGGTGGGGGTAGTCACCTTCAGTAGAGCAAAGGCCATTTTCATGGGGTAGAAACATAGAGTTGAGATCGACATCTTTGAACGGAGACACTGGGAGGTGCAAGAGGTCCGCACAAACGCTATGGTGAAATACAATGCAGTCGACACCATGTGTGAACGTGTGGCAGGTTCCAGTGCAATAATGTATAGCTTGCTCAAAACGCCGGTCTATCACCACGCTGCTGTAGTGGTTCACAGTACTAACCACAAGTCTATAAGCTGCTGCCATAATATCCAATCCACCTGGTCCTGGGACGTTCAACCTTCTATATGTTTCAAGAAAACGCTCTTCAATGACACTCAACTGAATATGTGCCTAATGGCAATGTTCAGTGATTGCTTGCAAATCTAAGGACTTTTAAAATGGAGGGAAATCACATACATTTGAGGTTTGGTAATTATCAGTATACAGTAGCTGCTGCACATGTGTGCCTGTATCAGCAAGTCTAATAATTTAATAATTGTGCTGTTTGGTTGTGTTTAGAAATATGACACTTGAAGATCATTTTTAGGAAAGATATCCTCTTGTAGTTCTTCAGTGCTTCGGTAAAACGCACATTTGTTATTATAAATTTATATCATCAATCTTAGCTGGTAGTCGTCTGGCAGTGCTGTGATAATTGAGTCCTCCAGAGGTTTAAATGACCCATTTTTGTTCTGTAACTTAGAGCAACCTATAATAAAAGAAGAAAATAATTCTTAATACGTTTCCTTAATACTAGAACTTTTATTTATTTTTTTTTTCTTTAGATCTTCTTTGTAGTTAGTCATGGAGTCCAATTCCCTATCAGGCAACTAAGTGGCTATGCAGTACAGACTTGTGTTTGTCATATTCTGCATTCCTTTTTTTTTTTGTCGGTCATGGGGCTTGAACTCTGGGCCTAGGCGCTGTCCCTGCACTCTTCAGCTCAAGTTGAGTGCTCTACCACTTGAGCCACAGTGCCACTTCTGGTTTTTCTGGTGGTTTATTGAAGAGTCTTATGGACTTTCCTGCCCTGTTGGCTTTGAACCCTGGTCCTCAGATTTCAGCCTCCTGAGTAGCTAGGATGACAGGCTTGAGCCACCGGTGCCTGGGCTTATTTAATTCTTTTTAACATTTATTTATTTATTACCAGTTCTGGGGTTTAAACTCAGGGCCTGGTTGCTGTCTCGGAGCTTTTTTGCTCAAGGTTAATACTCTATCACTTTGAGCCACAGTGCTGTTTCCAGCTTTTTACTAGTTAATTGGAGGTAAGAGTTTTGTGGATAATCCTGCCCTCACTGTTGCTGAACTGCAACCCTCAAATCTCAGCCTCCCAGATAGCTAGGATTATAGGTGTGAGCCATCTTTAGTGGCTTTTACAACATGTTGCAGTATCTGTCCAAAAAGGTTCTATCAATCAAGAAACAATGAATTCCCACTGCATGCCCTGCTCTGACTAATAGCTAAGGACACAGCAGTGAATAAACGCAAAGTCTCTGTCCTTACGGAGCTGACAATCTCATTGGAAGAAGAAAAACAACATGCAAGTACATATAACTTATCAGATAATGATAGGCTATGGAGATAAATGAAGCAGGACAAGGATTTTGAAAGGATGGAGAGAGCTCACTGATATCTGACCAGAGACCTGAAAGAAGAGAGGGAGCAGGTCATGCAGTGATTCATCTCAGGCAGAGTAACCTTAAATGGAAAGGCCTGGAGGTGGGAGCATTCTTGATTTACCGGCAGAATGATGAAGACAGACTAAACTGATCAAAGCAGGGAAGGCAAAGAGCCCAGTGTAGAAGGTAAGGTCAGAAAGGAAGGTGGGCATCTAAACCATGCAGGGTCTGTAGAGCTCTATAATGAAGCTGACTTTAACTCCAAGCGAGCCAGGACACAACTGATGGCGTACTGAATTGAGGAATGACACGATCAGATTCACATTTTTCAACTGATGAATTTTGGATGCTGTGTTCCAAGATGTAAAAGACAAGAGGAGAAGCTGGGAAACAAAGCAGGCACTATTGGAATGAGCCAGGCAAGAAGCTGGGGGCTTGAGGCAAGAGAGTTAACAGTGACATGGTTAGATGCTGGACCTATTTTAGAGGAACAGCCAGCCATGTGATTTACTGAAGAACAGAGGGTTCACCACAGATGCATCAAGGATGGTAACTGAGAGATGCATGAACAGTGATTAAGGTAATCAGGGGAGGACATGTGACACAGTGAGGGGGAAAGTTGCATTCTGCCATCATATTGCGGCTGGTGCACAGAAACATAGTTGTCACTTGGCTAAATTCACTTATTGTAAACTGTTAATTCCTTGAGATCTTTCTACATACAGAATCAAGCTGTCTAAGAACAGACACAGTTCTGCTTTTTCCTTTCCTATCATACTGTCTTACTGCCTTCACTGAAAGAAGAAGGAAGTTTATAAATCGTTGTCTTGTAACTGATATTGGGGAAAATGGAGTCAGTCTTTCACTATTACAGACGATGAAAGTTGGAGGGGTTTCTGTGGATTTCATTTATCAGGCCGAGAAAACTCTTCTATTTTTCATTCTGTTGGAAGTTGTTTTGTTTTTTGTTTTGTGGTTTCAGGGCTTGAACTCTGGGCCTGGGCACTGTTCCTGAGCTCTTCAGCTCAAGGCTAGTGCTTGCTCTACCACATGAGCCACAGCTCCACTCCCAGTTTTCTGGTGGTTAATTGGAGATAAGAGTCTCACAGACTTTCCTGCCCAGGCTGGTTTGGAACGGCGCTCCTCAGATCTCAGCCTCCTGAGTAGCTAGGATGACAGGAGAGGGCCTGGCCTGTTGGAAGTTTTAAAAATAAAATCTCTAAGGTATATTTAATTTTGCCAAATATTGAGATGATCACATAACTTTTATCCTTTACTTTGGCAGGGGGGAGAGAGCTGAACTTCAATGTTTAAAATGAATGAATTAGCCATAAGAATGCATTCAGAAATATGGAAATAACAAAAGATATAGCAAAGAAAAAATTGACAAGTTGTCTCTAAGAAGTAGGCTTATGAATCAACACTTAAAAATCCTTTTGCAATTGACACTTTAAATACAAAGTAAAGTTTGCAAATAATGTTTGTAACACATTTTAGAAATTAAAAATGGAGGCTGGGAAGGTGGCTCAGTGATAGAGTGCTTGTCTTGCATGCATGAAGCCCTGGGTTCGATTCCTCAGCATCACATAAACAGAAAAAGGCGGAAGTGGCGGTGTGGCTCAAGTGGTAGTGCTAGCCTTGAGCTGAAGAGCTGAGGGACAGCGCCCAGGCTCAGAGTTCAAGCCCCACAACTGACAAAAAAAAAAAAAAAATGGGTTTTAGGTAGATGGGGAGATGAGCCTGGGCTCTGATTAATTTTGTGCTAGGTTTGAGAGTCAAAGGTGCAGCTTCAGGCAGGCTGGAGTCAAGGATGCACCTTCAGGCCTGGGTTGTTTCAGAGACCCAGAGAGAAGACGCTCCTCACTGGCAGCAGAGGGATAGGAGTTGGAAGATAAGGATTTTGGAGCATGCTAACTAGATGAAGGATTTCAGGCTACAAGAATAGATGAGAGGGCTGGGAAGGTGGCTCAGTGTAGAGTGCTAGCCTTGCATGCATGAGGTCCTGGGCTCGATTTCTCAGCAACACATAATCAGAAAAGGCCGGAAGTGGCGCTGTGGCTCAAGTGGTAGAGCGCTCGCCTGGAGCTGAAGAGCTGAGGGACAGCGCCCAGCCCCAGAGTTCAAGCCCCACGACCGACAAAAAAAAAAAAAAAAAGAGTAGATGAGACTGAGCATGCATGGGCTGAGAAAAGAGCCAAGGAGTGGACCCTAAGGAAGACTTGGCCCATACAGAGCAAAAAAGAGACAGAAAATAAATGTTCAAAGGGTAGTTAGACAGCCAAAATATTGTTATAGAATCCCAACGATGAGAGTGATTCATTCTTTGAACATGCTGGGTTTCACTAGTTTTGTGTACCAACAATCATGAGAGCTTTGCTTTATTTTTATGGGGTTTTCCACCCCTCATTTCATGGAGAAATTTAGGAAGTGAATAAAACTTCTAACAACACAAGTTCCGTGATGGAAAACCGAGAACGGTGTGATATAGGTTTTTATATTGCTATTCATTAGCACCATTTCAGGAAACATCTGGAGCAGGGAGATAAGAGGCAAAGAAACTCTATTGTTTGTCTCAGCTGGAAAAAAGGCTTCAAGATGAGATGATGGATACTAGAGACAAGGGAGAATGAGCTGAATATCCAGGTCACTAGAGTGGACCATCTGAAGGCTCAGAGAAGAATATACTACAGGAGTGTTTTTTTTTTAATTTAATAGAGTACAGAAGGCATGATGATTCAGAAGTAATGAGTCATTTAAACATAATAAAACTACTGCTCTGCCTGGAAAACACAGGCAATCTTTGGTGGATGAGTCATTTTTGAAATGGCTTCCAAGAGAACCGTCTAGAGGAAATAAGAGACCAGGTCCACAGTGCTACTGGGGGGAATTAAAGAAAACGAGACTTGGGATATTTTCATCTCTGTGTTCAATTCAAGAAGAGTTGAGAAGATAAATTGAAAAAGGGAAATCTCATAAGGGAAGATTTTCTTACATTCAAAGGAATGGTATATGTAACTATGGAAGCAGGATACATGCTTTGAGTTTAGGGATAAAACTATGTCAGCAGCAGGCCTAACAGGAATTAGGAAGCCCATAAAACTTACTTTGATCGATATTCCAGTGGAGAAACAGGAAGTGTGGCCGGGGGGTGTTCCCTCAGGTAGGTAGGAAGGAGCAAGTTGGCCAGCTTCTGCCTCTGCACTGACCAATCTGATAACCTGTAAGTCACTTCCCTGGGATTTCACCTTCTCTTCTGCAAAAACAGGATGAAAGATGGCTTTGGGGTCTAGAGAACAAAAGAAAAACAAAATTTCTGGTTGATTTTGGTTTGAACTAGGAAAATTTCAGTGTTTCTTATTTATATTTTATATAGAAAAATCATAAACTAGCTATTCATTTTTATTTCTTTTGAGAGGTGCCACAGGCTCTCCTGGAACTCATGATCCTTCCTGCTCTAGCCTTCGGAATACTGGGATGACAGGCATTCGGTACCACACCTCTATTCATTTTAATTAATTAATTTATTTATTATTTTTCGGTTGCTCATGGGGCTTGAACAATGGGCCTGGGCGCTGTCCCTCGGCTCTTCAGCTCAAGGCCAGTGCTCTACCATTTGAGCCACAATGCTACTTCTGGTTTTCTGGTGGTTTATGGGAGATAAAGAGTCTCACGGACTTTCTTTTCTGGGCTGGCTTTGAATTGCAATGCTCAGATCTCAGCCTCCTGAGTAGCTAGGATTACAGGCATGATGCCTGGTTTCTCTATTCATTTGAAATGTGTGTTATTTGCAAGTTCTAAGGGAAAAATTTGGGGCTAAACTTTTGCTACTTTTAAATAAAACCAAAAAGTATCTCAGGCTGGGGATATAACTTACGTAGTAGAAAGCTTGCCTAGCATGTGTCGGGCTCTGGATTCAGTTCCTAGTATACACACAACACACACACACACACACACACACACACACACACACACACACACACACACACACACACACTTACGTAGTAGAAAGCTTGCCTAGCATGTGTCGGGCTCTGGATTCAGTTCCTAGTATACACACAACACACACACACACACACACACACACACACACACACACACACACACACACACCAGTTCTCGCTGTCTGGCATTATCTCAACCTATGCATTTAGTTCCTAGTATACACACAACACACACACACACACACACACACACACACACACACACACACACACACACACACACACACACACACACACACACACACACACACACACACACACACACACACACCAGTTCTCGCTGTCTGGCATTATCTCAACCTATGCATTTTCCTTTTCTATGTATTTTTCTTTTTTTGGAGATCCTAAAATAAAAGCATGGGGGGGGAGGAGGGAGGGGAGGGGGGGACAGGGACAGGGACAGGGAGAGAAAGAGAGAGAGAGCGCGCCTTTTTTCTGACAAGGGCCACCTGGATATGTATAACATCATTCAGGAGCCACAGAACATTATTAATATAGACAGATGGCCAACAGGCAGCCAATGAGAATCATTTCTGTCTGTCTGGTCATGGACTTAATTATTTTGAAGGTCTTCCTCCCTCTATCCCTTCCATTTCCCCTTCATTTCCCATCCTTCTCTTGTCTCCATCTCTTCTTCCTTCCCCCCTTTCTTTATCTACCTACTTATTTTTTGTGGTTCATTGGTGATAAGTCTCATAGACCCTCCTGCCCAGGCTGGCTTCAAACCAGGATCCTCAGATCTCAGCCTCCTGAGTAGCTAGGATGACAGGTGTAAGCCACCAGCCCTAGGCCATTATTTATTTAGTTTTGATGATACTGCAGTTGGAACTCAGACCTTGAGCTTGCTAGAGACGGGTGCACTACTACACAAGTCATACCTCTAGCTTTTTGTTTGTTAGTTTGAGTTTATTCTTCAGATAGCATCTGAACATTTTTCTACAGGCCAGCCTTGGTCTTTGATTCACCTCCATGTAGCTGGGATTACAAGCAAGAACCACCATGTCCATCTAGATTTTTTTGTTGTTGTTTGTTTTTGAGATGGTAGTCCTGCTCAGTCTTTGCCCAAGCTGGCCTCAAAGCTAGATCTTCCTGTCTTCACCTCCTGTGTAACTACAAAATAGGTGTGCACCTATGTCTAGCCAACAGATACATATTTTTTTAACATATGTATATATATTAAACACAATGTAATAAACATTTGAGTGCTACCACAGAGTACTCTTCAGGCGAGCAAGTAGAAGTTGTATGGTTTTATCTCATGCAGCTCCCAATGTGGGCAGGGAGGGTAAGAGAATGCCTGGCCTTCAAGTTGAGGAGGGCATTCACAGGATGAGGACCAACAAGCCCAGTCCTGGAGTCTCACAGAGTTGGCGGCAGGAAATCAAGGCGGATGCTGGGTGAGCAAAAGGGAGGGAGGCGGAACGTGGTATGACATGTGTGGGAGCGCAGAGCTTGGTATTATCCAAGCGTCAAGCTGGCTTCCAGGAGCCAGAGCTGTGAAGGAGGTGGGGCATGGGCATGGGCAGCACGGTAACAGAAGCCTTGGCTGAGAGGTTTCAATTGGGGGTGGGGAGGGAGACAAGGTCAGATTTACTCTCTGAGCAATGCTGTGGGGGGCAGACTTAGGGAAGCAAGGCAGAGCTAAGTCAATCAGGGGAAGGCCTCCGCAGGCTCCAGAGAGCGACGGGAGAGCTTAAAATAAGTCAGCTCAGTCTTAAGTGACTGACCCATGATCACAAAACTATCAACAGGAGACCTTCATCTTTAATTCCTGTGCCTTTCTTCATTCCTGTGAAATACAAATTCTGATCAAAGCTTAAAAAAAAAGATTGAAAAAATTTTAAGTTGTGGGGCTGGGAAGGTGGCTCAGTGGTAGAGCGCTTGCCTTGCATGCATGAGGCCCTGGGTTCAATTCCTCAGCACCACATAAGCAAAAAGAAAGAAAAAAAGCCGGAAATGGCGCTGTGGCTCAAGTGGTAGAGCGCTAGCCTTGAGCTGAAGAGCTGAGGGACAGAGCCCAGGCCCAGAGTTCAGGCCCCACGACCGGACCCAAAAAAAAAATAAATTTTAAGTTGTTATTATAAAGGTGATGTTTAGAGGAAGAATTATTTTAAAAAAATAGTGCTTGGGAACAGACTTGGCTTTACTACTATTCTCATAACTCCTAAAAAGATCTTAATTTTCTTAAATTATGGATATATATTTGAAGAATATTAACTATTTTATATCAGCTATGTAAACATTCAAAGCACTGTAGAAAAAACGGCTTCTTATGACTTATTGGAATTTATGGGATTAAAAAAAATGAGACCAAAAAATAGTTCAGTTTATTCAATCGATATTTCTTGAGCCCCTTTTGGGCTCTGATGGAGACTATAATGACTTTAGGAATTTTACAGTTTCCTTTTCTTTTCTGTGTAGGAGGGAAGAGAGAATATTCAGAACTGAGTGGCCAATCCAAGAGTTAAATAAATAGAAGCACAAAGTCAGGGGAAGGTTGTTTGAATGGGGTAAAAGAAAAATCCCAAAGAGCCAGGTACTGGCTATAATCCTAGCTAGCCTGTCATCCTAGCTACTCAGGAGGCTGAGATCTGAGGTTTGCAGTTCAAAGTCAGCCCTGGTAGGAAAGTCCATGAGACTCTTCTCTCCAATGAACCACCAGAAAATCAGAAGTGGCACTGTGGCTCAAGTGGTAGAAAACTAGCCTTGAGCTGAGGGACAGCATCCAGGCCCCACGACTGACAAAAAAAAAAAACACGCACACACACAAAAAAACAACAACAAAAAAACAGAGTTCTGCTCTTTGGCTTTGCTTAAACAACAGCTTGAATCATATGAAAATAATGACTGAATGACAGAGACATGGAGTGAACAAAGATAATTCTATGAGACAGCATCTATATGAACATTTGTGTGAGTGTATGTGTGTATGTATGTACATACGTATGTATTTGCATAGATACTCACTAGGTAGTCTAGGCTAATCTTTAACCCATGATCATCCTTATTCAGCTTCCTATGTGTTGGGATTACAAGTGTGCACCACCTCATCTACCTTGTAAACATCCTTTTTGGCTTTAAACACACAGACAGACAGACATGAGATTGTGTATACTCTTTAAAACTAAAGCGAAGCTATAGCCTATTATTTATTTCCCTCACTTAATACAGAGATATTCCTTTCAGTGAAAGTAAAAATGGGTTAAACAACTTTATGCATTGTATGGGTATGCTGTGGTAAATTATTCATTAGATTCTCTACTAAGGTACACGGGCTGTGCATTAAGACGGAGAGAGAGAGAGTAAGTAGCAAGCGGTAAGACTGATGCCAAGCTCGCGCCTGTCATCCGAGCTACTCAGGAGTCTGAAATCTGAGGATCACGGTTCAAAGCCAGCCCAGGCAGAAATGTCTGTGAGACTCTTATCTCCAATTAACCACTAGAAAAACGGAAGTGGCGCTGTAGCTCAAGTGGTAGAGCGTTGCCTTGAGCCGAGGAGCTGAGGGACAGCGCCCAGGCCCAGAGTTCAAGCCCCACTACCGACAAAAAAAAAAAAAAAAAAAAAGACTGATGTTGGCTGTGGCAGCATTTTGAATATCTAAAGGTGAAAAGAGGTAAGACATATGGAAGCTTATGAAATTTCAGTGCTCCAGACACAGATGAAGAATATCTGAATCTAGAAGTCTTTGTGGACAAAGAATCTAAAAGGGAGGCACACACACACACACACACACACACACACACACACACACACACACACACACACACACACACACACACACACACACACACACACACACACACACACACGAAAAGAAAAAGACTGTAACCCAGCACATACTAAATATGAAGTCATTTCAAATCTTCACATCTGCAAAACAGATAGAATGTCATAGAAAGCACACAGATAACTAGAAACAGTGGGGTGGGTGGACTGCCTGTGGGAAATGGAATGCTGTTCTAATGATCATCTACAGCCACAGGGTTCTAAGGAAGTGACAGAGACTCCCAACTGTGCTCCAACAGAAGGTTCATTGAGTCTTTCTAGGAAGTTGCTAGGTGACTGTAAGACTCCTTTCCAGGGTTCCACTTCCTAAATAAAGAGTTTGGGTGGGCTCAGTGGGGTACAAACTGTCTGTCTAGAGTTCCCTTAGAAGCTGCAAATATTAGGCATTTCCCACTGTACCCAGAAAAACTCTACTTTGGGTGTTTTGTTTTGTTTTTTAAGATATTGGATTTTCAAAAAAGAGTTGTACCTGGGAAAAATAGTTCCTCAGGAAAAAAACACAGGTTAGAAAATAATATTTTTTCTTCAGTTCACCCATTATCACCAAGGGAAGTCATAATGCAAGACTCTGAAAGTCACCACTATAGTACAATAGACAAGTTTAGTATCATCAATGATTTATCAATCAGGCAAAATGTACTATATTAAGATTGTAGTATCATCTACACAATTTTCTTACTAAACAATCTTTGATAAGTAGAGAAATTCACAATACAGTACAGACTGATCTATAACACAATTGGCTTAATCTCTTCAGTAAGTCTAGTATGACAGAAGTATGAGTAGATTGCAGAAAGTGGAAGAGGAAGGAAGATCAAACACAAAGGCTCTGAGATGGAAGCATGTTGTGAATCATTTCCCAGTGTGTCCAATATAAACTTTTTTTTGTTGTTGGTGGTTGTGGGGCTTGAACTCTGGGCTTGGGCGCTGTCCCTGTGCTCTTCAGCCCAAGGCGAGTGTTCTACCACTTCAATCACAGTGCCACTTCTGGTTTTCTAGTGGTTTATTGGAGATAAAGAGTCTCACGGACTTTCCTGCCCGGGCTGGCTTTGAACCATTATCCTCAAATCTCAGCCTCCTGAGTAGCTAGAATTATAGGCATGAGCCACTGGTGCCCGGCCAGCATATGGCTCTTAATGAGAATTTTGAGCCCAACTTGACTCACTTTTAAGCAAGAGATGATGGGAACAAATGATCAGGATCAAGAGCAAAAGAAGGAGACTACATAGGTGACAACTGGAATAATTTAGGCAAAATAGGATGTTGGGTTGGATCAGGTTACGGTAGAAGGGAAAGGATGAGAAGAGTCATTCTAGATATATTTTGAAAATATGGAGGCAATGAGCAGATGTGTGGGTTTTGTACAAAAGCCTGAGGTCAAGAATGAACGTTAAGAATTTTAAAGAGTTTTTTTTTTGTTTTGTTTTGCTTAAATGAGTAAAAAAAAGTGAGAACTTACATTAACTGAGGTGAAAGATTCCAGAAAGAATAGGTTTATAGTGGGAGAGGACAATTAAGAGTATCCTTCTGTGTTGGACATGTTAGTTCTAGGATGCCTAGTAGACATCCGCACACAGGTATCTAGAAGCTTTGGGGAAATTGAGTTTGGAGTTGAGGGCAGGGAAGGATTACAGAAAGTAAAGAGAAGCCATCCAAAAGCTCAGCCCTTGGGCATTCAAACATGCAGAGCCGTGCTGTCCAATGGAACTTTCTGGGATGAGGAAATACTTTTGTATTTATGCCACTCAACAGGTGGCCATTACCACATGTGACTGTTGAATCCACCTGAATAATTTGAAACTTTAATTGGAGCTGGTGGCTACAGTATTCACCAACACAGGTCTACAGTTTGGGTAAGCAAAGAGAAGTAAAAGTAGAGGAGACTGAAGTGGAGAGAGACAGAGAGAGAGAAGAGAGAAAGGGGGGGGGGACTGTAATAAAACTGTTCACCTCTTGTTTAGAAGTCTTGTGTTTTCTACAAGTATTCATGAGCCTGTAGCAGATTCCTTGTTAGTTTACAAATCACGTAAGATCTTAGCCAAAGAAGATGTTTCAAAGAAGAGAACCCATTTCCTGAATGTCAGATAAGCATTGAGAAATGGCATAGAGACACCATAACTGATAAAGAGCAGTTTCCATGGAATTGTGGGGCAGAAGTCTGGATAGGCTAGAGAATACAGAAAGAAAGAAAAAAAAAAAAAATCACAGGAAGCCAGGTGCCGGTAGCTACTCAGGAGGCTGAGATCTGAGGATAGAGGTTCAAAGCAGCCCAGGCAGGAAAGTCCATGAGACTCTTATCTCCAATGAACCACCAGAAAGCCAGAAGTGGGACTGTGGCTCAAGTGGTAGAGCGCTCGCCTTGAGCTGAAGAACTGAGGGGACAGCGTTCAAGCCCAGAGTTCAAGCCCCACAACCGACAAAATAAGTAAGTAAATAAATAAATATCACCAGTGTATACAGAAAATAATCTCAAGAAGTTTTGCTGAGAAGTTTATGGTGAAATAAGGGAGGAGAGCAGGAATGGAATTAAGTACATTGTTTAAATGCATATTTTTCATGCATAAAGAGAATGATCTAGGAAAAGGGAAAATGGATGCCATGAGATAATTACAAACCACGTAGCTAGTTCATGATAATGGGAAGAAAAGATGAGTGTATGTCTACAGGAAGCGATGGGGATGAAAGCTTTTTTGACAGTTTTCTCTAAGCAGCAAGAGCATCGTTAAAGGGAAGAGTGGGGAGGGGATAGTGAACAGGAGGAGGACACAGGAGTGGGAGAGTCATCATCCTGGAGGAGGAGAGAACCTAGAGAAAAAAGGAAAAACCAGTCTGATGGCCAGGCAGCAAAAGGATCAACTTTTTAACTTTAGAAATTTTTACTTTCTTAACTTTTATAGTAACATTCGACTTAAAGCCCGGGCAGTATGGTCAGTAAGCATGATTTTTTTTTTTTTTTTTAACAGATATAGACCAGTTTTTAAAACCTGGACTTGGGGCTGGGAAGGTGGCTCAGTGGTAGAGTGCTTGCCTTGCATGCCTGAGGCCCTGGGTTCGATTCCTCAGCACCACAGAAGCAAAAAGAAAAAAGCTGGAAGTGGCGCTGTGGCTCAAGTGGTAGAGCGCTAGCCTTGAGCTGAAGAGCTGAGGGACAGCGCCCAGGCCCAGAGTTCAGGCCCCACGACTGGACCCAAAAAAAATAAAAAATTAAAAATAAATAAAACCTGGACTTAACTGATACTCTGGTTTAAGTCCGGTAAGGTTGCTGAAGTGCGAATTCAGAATATATGAGAGGGAGCATGGTTATGACTGATGATAGAGTCTGATTAGCCACCTCCTCCTACCTTTCTGAAACCCTAGTCCTTTTCCCTGAGCTCGGTGTAACTCTGGGGTAGTCAGTTACCGGCCAAATCCTCACGTCCTTTATCTCTTCTCAGATGCTTTCTCTAGCTCCTTTTATCTTCTTTAAAATCAAACGGGGCTCATGCTGGAGGAAGCTCCTTTCATTGTAGCCCTTTTAGATGAGGACTTTTTTTTTATCTCTCTCTCACATTCCTCACCTATGAGGTCTGGTAAAGTGCCCTTATTATACCTCATTACCACTCCAAGACCATTTTCTTTTTGTCCTGTACAAAAAGCCCTCTGCTCTGAGTCACATATCATCGGACTTTACTGCCCACTACCTTTCTGACTGTAGACATTTATGGTTCCCCAAGGTCACTCCCTTTCATTCCTTGATAATTTTAGCTTCTGGCTCGCTGTCATTTCAACACTATTTCTGTCATAATTCTTATTGATTTCAACATCCAAACAATCCATTTGATATCCTGGCCTCTTTAGTTTCTTGACCTTTTCTCTACAACAACAACATTGATCTTGGACTCCCCCTTATCTCATTTGTTTTCTCCCGTGGTCTTACCCTATGCCTTTGGACCACCTAGGAGTACAGTTTAATAACCCACACATTCAAGGGAGTAATGTCTAACAACAACAACAACAACACATTACTGGTGAGTAAGGTAATTCCTCGATAGGCCACTGGCGGAGGTAGGAAATGGTAACCAGCAGGCATAAAACCACCCTCTGCAGGAATTCATGCCACCATCATCAACACATAACAGAAAGCCAAGCATGTGAGGTGGTGCACACTGGCAAATCCATTACTCAGAAGGAGGCAGGAGGATATGCAGTTTGAGATCAGCGTAGACTATACAGTGAGACCATTTCCCCTTCTTCCCCACAAACCCTGCCCCAATAAAAACAACATCACCAAAACCAAACAGCAAAAGGGAGAGAACTAGGGATGCTCCCTCTCTGTGGCTCTCACCAGGCTTTCCAAGGGAAAACTAATATCATATGTCATGAGTTGTAAAATACAGCCACATACTGCTTATCAGTGGAGATAGGTTATGAGAAATGCATCATTATGCAGTTTTGTTGTTGTGTGTGCACGATATACTTAAAAGTTTCCTTAGCTGGGCGCTGGTGGCTCATACCTGTCATTCTCAGGAGGCTGAGATCTGAGGATTGAGGTTCAAAGCCAGCCTGGGGCAAGAAAGTCTGTGAGACTTTTATCTCCAATAAACCACCAGAAAACCGGAAGTGGCGCTGTGGCTCAAGTGTAGAATGCTGGCCTTTAGCTGAAGAGCTGAGGAACAGACCCAGAGTTCAAGCCCCACGACTGACCAAAAAAAAAAAAAGTTTTCTTCATGAACACCAATGCAAAATCCTCAATACCTGCAAATTTAATTCAATAAAACATTAAAAGGTTTATTCACTATAATCTTATAGGACTAGCATTGTATATGCAATCCAGTGTTGAGTGAAGTAGTGTGTAGTGGTACAACTGTATTAAGCAATACTAGGATGGTGTTGAGTACAACACCCTAATTGAGTTCTTATGCCTGCACTGAAGTTAATATTATCTCTACATCACAGATGAGGAAACTTAAAGAAGTTAAAAAGCCTTGATCACTGTACTCTGAAGGAATAAGTACTGTGACATGTTTCTCTAACAACAAAACCCTTTTGTCCCATACTATTACTTAATGGACCTTGGGTAGATACTACCTGAGTATAACCAGGTTTTTCTCAGATCTTAGTAGGTATAAGAAAGGGGAAGGGAGGGAAAAAGAGAGACAACGAAGGAAATAAAGAGAAAGAGAAAATCTGTACAACACTGAAACTATTATAGCAACCTGGATAGAAAGTACAAAATGATGTTCTTTTAAACCCCAATTGTCTTTCAGAAGGCCTTAAAAAAAAATGATGAAGGCATACAAAACAGCCTTATAAAACAAAATTACAATAAAGTTAATGGAGTGAAATTTAGAGTTAAGACTTCTAAAATACAACAAATAACGTTCAGTAACATGTTTTAATGCCACCTATCTGAACTTGACTATATTACCAAACTTCATAAGTACCATTAAGAACATGAGTTTGTTCTGCAATAAAACTGATTGTACATAATTAAAAGGATAGTAAAAAATGGCATCCTATCCAGAAATAGAATAATACATAAACAAAGTCATAAGACCAAACATAAAGCTTAATTTAAAAAAAAATTTTAAAAACCAAATGACCTGTGAGATTAAATCAACAGGAGGGAAATGGAAAATACAGAAGGTGCCAAAATATGGAAGAATGCAAATGTCAGGACAAGAAAAAAACACCATAATTTAAAGAAACCTAATGGAAGAGAAAAATAGGAAACTCAATTTGGAGAAAACATGTTATATGTAGAGTCATTATTAAACATAAAAAAACTGAAAAAAGAAATGAGAAAAATGTTGGTGTATTCACAAAGTGTATTCTAACAGTGCAGCTTCTCAGGGAGGGGGATTTCCGGGTCATACCTAACTCCTGCTTATGTGCCATTAGCTACACCTTATACTTAGCTTATACTTAGCTCTAAGTCTTCTAGATGGGCAGCAATGGCTTTGGCTATAAGCTGATGTTCCTATTTCCAAAAGGAAAGGAAGAATGGATCACAGGAACCACAGGGTTCTATTACAGTAATATGGACTGAAGGCAGTTAACAGTACGATACTATCTGTTTCAGAATAGCCAAGAGATGACTTTGAATGTTCTCCCCATAAAGAAATGACAATGTGGTGATAGATCTACTAATCACTCGAATTTTATTTGATACACTATAAACATGTATTAAAATATTAATAACTGTACCCCCCACACAATATATATCCACTAAAATTTTCAAAAAGGGCCAGGCACTGGTGGCTCACACATGTAATCTAGCAACTCTTATCTCCAATTAACCACCAGAAAATCACAAGTGGCACGGTAGATCAAGTGGTAGAGCACTAGCCATGAACAAAAGAGCTCAGGGACAATGCCCACGCCCCCAGTTCAAGCCCCACCGGAAAAAAAAAATAAAAAAGGAAGCCAGGCGTTGGTGGCTCGTGCTATTTAGGAGGCTGAGATCTAAGGATCAAGGTTTGAAGCCAGCTGGGGCAGGAAAATCCATGAGACTCTTTTTTTTCCCCCACCAGGTTGTGGGGCTTGAACTCTGGGCCTGGGCGCCGTCCCTCAGCTCTTCAGCTCAAGGCTATTTAGAGGTCTACTTGAGCAACAGTGCCACTTCCCATTTTCTGGTGGTTTACTGGAGATTAAAGAGTCTCATGGACTTTCCTGCCCCAGGCTGGCTTTGAATCATGATCCTCTCAGCCTCTTGAGTAGCTAGGATTGTAGGCATGAGCTACTGGCACTCCGCTTCCATGAGACTCTTATCTCCAATGAACCACCAAAAAGCCAGAAGTGGAGCTGTGGATCAAGTGGTAGAGCACCACTATCCTTGAGCAAAATGAAGCGGAGGGTCAGT
Source organism: Dipodomys spectabilis (assembly GCF_019054845.1). Classification (NCBI taxonomy): domain Eukaryota; kingdom Metazoa; phylum Chordata; class Mammalia; order Rodentia; family Heteromyidae; genus Dipodomys; species Dipodomys spectabilis. The sequence continues at coordinate 508,778 of NW_024871219.1, forward strand.
GCCCAGGCCCTGAGTTCAAGCCCTAGGACTGGCACAAAAAATAAAAATAAAAAGGGGAACAATTAAAGCATGAGATACCATTTTGTAAAACTTTTAAGAGAGGCAAATATTTGCAAAGGTGAGGGTATTTAGGACTTGTAACATGACTTAATTTTTTTCTTAAAGGAATTATATTCAATACGACTAGTGTAATGAAACAGTAACGAACTTACAAAATGATTTGTTGAAGAATAACCCTTCTATACAACTACTTGAAAATAATAAAAATACAATTTAAAGAGTAATATAAAGACATAATTGATGTGTTTAAACATATATTTTATGTGATCTTATTCAGACACCTTAGGAACAACACTGGCAGTATCTATTATAATTTTAGGATATCAGACAGTACAACAAATATATTCGTACAAGTAGGAGGATTCACTGCTGAAATATTTAAAGTAGAGAAGCAAATATAGCTAATCCCAGTGTTCCTCTTACAGGAAAAGCGCTAGTTTATTTTCTGCATCACACTATTATCACTCTGTGAAACGGTACTCATTTATCCACTTGTTTGCCATCGAGGAAATTAGCTCATCTAGGAAAAGAGCAGAGGTGAGGAGGGTATGTTTGTATAATAGTTGTCTGGTTAAAACATCAATAGAAATAATAGATTGTTAAAAGTAGAGGGAGGACAACTAGGAAAGAGAAATGGGAACAGAGAGGGGACAAGATAAGAAGATAAGTGGGAGGCTGTGAATATTATTACCGAAATATATGCAGGTATGAAGATGTCGCAGTAAAGGACCCCCCCCCCCTTGTATAATACAAAAAGGGAATAAAGGAAAGTTGTAAAAAATAAAAAGATATAGAAAGATATAATGTATGGTCTTTTAAAACTACAACACCACCCCCCCTATAAGGCCCATGTGAAGGCCCGCGGGTATGATGCCCATCCAGAGAGACCCATCACTAGTTGTGTTCTGTTGAGTTTAGTTTCTGATCTCACAGACAAGTTTGCAAATGTCTTATTTTCATCAGAGGTCTGTGCTCCAATGAAAGTGTAAAGATGAATAAACGAACGTGGCAAGCAGGGATGGCTCAACTGCTCTGTCTTGGGGAGTAGAATGGGAGGAATATTTGGATTTTTACGAGTGCTGAGAGGCAAAATCTGAAAGGAAAGAAGTTGAGAGTGCTGGGGAAAGTGAACTTTACCAAAGACTAGAGGGAAACGAGGGAGGAAGATGTTTGAATTAGGAAGAAGGTAAAGATCCTGAGCCAGGAACATACCAGCCTTGCTGGATAAGGTGACTGGGATAAAACAAGTACAGGACAGAGGAGGAAGAGATGAGGTAAAGGGGATTTCAGATTAGGGGGGTACGTGTGGGTTAAGTGTAAAGCGCCGGATGGAGAACTTGCTTTTTAAGAGTGTTAAAAGCCTTAGAGGCTGCAACTGAGGGACAGCCAACTGTGGGAGAGGAAGGACACGGACAGGGAAGGGTTAGGTCGTTACAATAACCCAGGGCAAGTCAGGCACAGTGTCTCACGCCTGCCACCCTACCTACTCAGGAGGCTGAGATCTGAGGATTACGGTTCAAAGCCAGCCCAGGCAGGAAAAGTCCATGAGATGCTTATCTCCAATAAACGACCAGAAAACCGGAAGTGGTGTTGTGGCTCAAGTGGTAGAGCGCTTGCCTTGAGCTGCCAAGAGCTGAGGGACAGCGCCCAGGCCCAGAGTTCAAGCTCCACAATCGACAAAAAACAAAAAACACAATAACCCAGGGCAGATTATAATGGCAGTGTGGACAATGTGGGAGCAATGTAATAGTGGGGGGGGTGGCCCAATCTAGGTAGACTCAACAGGATATGCCGACAGCCCCAACACAGGATGAAGGAGAATCCAAGATGGCACTATGGTTTTCAACTACTAGAAGTATGAATGCTGGGAACTGAGCTGGGACAGGTGACAAAGCATGGGATCTGGAGGAAGATCAGGTGTGTGTTTTGAGTCGTACAGATGTCAAGTTGGCACTGTGCCGCGTGAGCATCGGATCCAAATGTTCTTGGGAGACAATCTGGGTTCGTATTTGTTCCTCAAGACAGCTGAAGATGCCTTCTCATGACTGCCACATAATAGATCTCCTTTCCCTGCCAAATCTCTTTATTAGGCATGTAGGGGCAAATAGCTTGACCTAATGTGATACTCCTGGAGGTCAGGCTTGGGGTCTGAAAGCTTTGGTTTCACTGACATGCTACAACACCGTGAACCTTGTAAGTAAATATGATGGATGGAAAGAAGCCAGGATACACAAAGTCACAGAGTATAAGATGCCATTTGTTTGAAATGTTTTAAGTAGGCAAATCCATTGAGCTAGAAAGCAGCTGGTTGTTGACAAAGGTGGATGGAGGATGAGGAGTGACATCGTAATAGGTATAGGGTTTTCTTTTGGGATGACGAAAAGGTCCAAGAATTAAAGAGTGGTGATCATTGCACAACACTTAAATGTACTGTTAGTCACTTGTTAACATGGTTATTTTTACCTCAACAACAAGGAGCACAAAAACAACCCCCATGCTCATATGTGAAAAACACAGGCCTTCAAATCCAAAACTCCCTCTAGGTCTTCTCCGTATTCAGTCACCTAAGCTTTTTCACAAACCAAAGCAGCTCTGAACCCCTCTGGCAATGGACTTTTGTTTCCATCCACCACCATTCAGGCATAGTACCTGTTATTTGTGGACAGAATTCCCACTGCTGCTCAAACACATCCAAGTTTCTAAATAAAAGTATCTTCTTATAATAGACTCCTAATACAAACCAACAAACCATCATCTGCTATTCATGTTACAATATAATCCATTTTCTGTTGTTGTTTGCCGTGGGGCTTGAACTCTGAGCCTGGGCGCTGTCCCTCGGCTCTTCAGTTCAAGGCTAGCACTCTACCACTTGAGCCATAGCACCACTTCTGGTTTTCTGGTATTTACTGGAGATGAGTCTCATGGTCTTTCCTGCCCGGGCTGGCTTTGAACCACGACCCTCAGATCCAGCCCCGAGTAGCTAGCATTACAGGTGTGAGCCATCAGCACCTAGCTTTCCTTTTTTTATTTTTATTTTTTATTTGCCAGTCCTGGGCTTGAACTCAGGGCCTGGGCACTGTCCCTGAGCTTCTATTGCTCAAGGCTAGCAATCTACCACTTGAGCCACTGTGCCACTTCTGGCTTTTTCTGTGTCTGTGGTGCTGAGAAATCGAACCCAGGGCTTCATGCATGCTAGGCAAGCACTCTACCACTAAACCCTATTCCCAACCACCAAATAATCCTTTGTACAGAAGTTAACCATAATTCACCTATCTGGTAAACTAATGATAGCTATGAATGCTGGTCCTTCAGAAGATAATATTTCTTCTGAGAGTATAGCAGTAACATTTACACTTTCGACTATTAACGCTACTCTTCTCTAAAAATCTTTGGCATTTTCTATTCCTCATGTTTTCTGTTCTGCTGGTAGGCCACAACTCTGAGGAATAGGAAGCACAAAACTGACCTTTATCCTCTTGTGTTTCCAGGCATGATGGCACAAGCTTGGAATCTCATCTCAATACTTGAGAGGCTGCAGCAGTAGGATCATGAGTTTGAGGCTAGTCTGGGCTACAAAGTGAAACCCTGTCTTAAAAACAGGAGAACTCACAACATAATAAAAACAAAACAAAACAAAAACCCCACACATTCTCTGCCAGTAGAGCAGAAATACACAGGAGACAGTGAGTTGTAGTCCATCCTAGATGGTAACTCTAACCCTAGGACTTCAAGGTAATACCCACTGAAGCAAACTTCTGGAAATCATGGTTTGTTTGGAGCTCTTCTCTCTAAACTCAAGGAGGACCTATACCTCCAATTTATATCCACACCCAAACCAATCAGCTAAGTATGAGAAATTTTGTGTGCATGCACACAAAAAACAAGCTGTAACATCAAGTTAACTGGGAAAAACAAACAATATAACTGCAAAAACAGTTCTTGGGAATCTGACAGTTAAGATACACATTCCCTAAACAGTCAAAGTACTCCATTTTCAACATGCCAACAATCTGGTCTTTGTTTGTTAGTTCAATGGAGGATGATGTCAGGGTCTCTGGAACGCCGATCATTGCTGGCTTTTGGGACTACCATGCTTTTCCAGATATGCAAGAAACTTAGGAGCTAATTACCAACATTGAATCAACCCCTTCAGGGGTCTTAAGGGCCTTGACAAACTATCTCCTTAGTTATAAAAGCACAGAACAAATTTTAAGCAAAACCTTTCTAAGATGGGGTACTTAGATTATCCGGTTCCAATAAACCTCCTCCTTGGAAAATTGAAGTGTTTGGTAATGGACAGGCAGAACAACTACCAGGTAGCTATATAAGACACCTGCCCCCTTGAGTCCTTCCCTCTAACTTTTGGGACAAAGTTTTTTTTTTGGTCTGTCATGGGGCTTGAACTCTGGGCCTGGGCACTGTCTCTCAGCTCTTCAGCTCAAGGCCAGCGCTCTACCACTTGAGTCACAGCACCACTTCCATTTTTTTTTTTTCTTTTTCTGAGTGGTTTACTGGAGATGAGTCTCATGGTCTTTCCTACACGGGCTGGCTTTGAACCGTGATCCTCAGATCATAACCTCCTGAGTGGCTAGGATAACAAGCATGAGCCACCAGCGCCCGGCGCAAACTTCTTAGAAAGATTTTTGAAGCTAGGCACCAGTGGCTCATGCATGTAATCCTAGCTATTCATGAGGCCGAGATCTGATGATCATGGTTTGAAGACTACCCCGGCAGAAAAATCGCTGTGAGATTCAGCTCTAATTAAACCACTCAAAAACTGGAAGTGGTGCTGTGGCTCAAAGTGGTGGAGCACTAGCCTTGACCTGAAGAGCTCAGGGACCTGAGTTCAAGCCCCAAGACCAACAACAACAACAAAATTTGTTTTGAACCTCAGTTTAGACACGCAGGTAGACCCCCCCCCCAAAAGATGTTTTGAACATTCACCATTCCCATTTCCCAACTTGTTACTTTACTTCAATCTGCCTCTTCTGATCTACAATGGCTCTTTCCGAAGTCAAGGCCCCATCCTGCTCAATTCAAGGTTTTCAGTCCATATCTTTACTTGGTAATTTACTTGACAATTCTTTTGGAAGTACACTTTTCCTTTTGTCTTTTACAACACACCTTAAAAAGAATTAGATTCTAAAGACAGCATTTAAAACAAAAATAATCATGTAAGGCCAGGAACCGGTGGCTCACGCCTGTATTCCTAACTAATCAGGAAGCTGAGATCTGAGGATTGCAGCTCAAAGCCAGCCAGGGCAAGAAAGTCTGTAAGACTCTTATCTCCAATAAACCACCAGAAACCAGAAGTGGCGCTGTGGCTCAAGTGGTAGAGCGCTTGCCTTGAGCTGAAGAGCTGAGGGACAGCGCCCAGGCCCAGAGTTCAAGCCCGATGACTGACCAAAAAAAAAAAAAAAGTATAAATTACCCAATAGTTCTTTAAATGCCCCCATTAGATATAGGATACCTGTATAAATGCAAATAAAACTATTGTCTCATCTAATTAAAAACATGGTAGAGTATATTCAGTTGACATACCTGAGCTAAAATCGAGGTGCTACTCCACTGTACCTCTCTGTCCCCTTCGTCTTCCCTACCTGAGTTACCACCTTTCTCTACCAACTGAGGCTGAGTCTTTTATTTTGTTGACCTTAGTCAGTGGTTCTTAACTCCCAAGGCTCAGTAGAATCACTGAGGATTATTTAAAAATCCAAGGCTAAGGCTGGGCAGAGTGGCTTATGCCTGTAATTCTAGCCAGTCAGAAGGCAGAAATTAGAAGGGTCAAAGTTGATGGCCAGTCGGGAAGAAATATAAATAATAAGTTGGTATGCTGGTACACACCTGTAATCTCAGCCATCTATGTGAGAGGTAGAGGTGGGAAGATTATAATCCAAGCTGATCAGGGCAAAAACTTGAGTCCTTATTTGAAAAAATAAAAATAAAGTGCAAAATGGCCTAGGGAGTGTATCTTAAGTGGTAGAGCACCTGCTTAGCCAAAAGCCTGAGTTAAAATTCTAGTACCCTTCCCTCTCTACAAAAGAAAAAAAAGGCCATAATTCAGACCAAGTAAACAAAAATACAAACTTCCCTTTTAGATAAACCCCATCATTAATATAGTTTTAATCACTCAATGATACTAATATATAACCAAGATAAACATCACTCTCTCTCCAAGACCAGAGATCATACATGCGAAAGTGATGTGAAGCAGCACAGGCATCGTGTAGGGAATGGTGGTCTCTGGTGACTTAGAAAGCAGCTAGGAGGGCTGGGAAGGTGGCTCAGTGGTAGAGTGCTTGCCTTGCATGCATGAGGCCCTGGGTTCAATTCCTCAGCACCACATAAGCAGAAGAAGGCAGAAGTGGCGCTGTGGCTCAAGTGGTAGAGCGCTAGCCTTGAGCTGAAGAGCTGAGAGATAGCACCCAGACCTAGTTCAGGCCCCACGACCGACAAAAAAAAAAAAGAAAAGAAAAGAAAGAAAGCAGCTAGGGTTAGTGTGATTCAGTACCAATCACTGTTGCCATGTGATAGAGCCTCACTCTGTAGCATAGGCCTCTAACTTATAACCCTCATGCTTTAAAGGCCTACCAAGTGCTGGGATGATAGGCATGTACAATCACGCCCAGCACAGGTCTCTTTTTGTGTGTGTGTGTGTGTGTGGGGGGGGTTATGGGACTTGAACTCTGGGCCTGGGTGCTGTCCCTCAGCTCTTCAGTTCAAGACTATCATTCTACCACTTGAGCCACAGCGCCACTTCCAGTTTTCTGAGTGGTTAGTTGGAGATAATAAGAGTCTCATGACTTCCTTGCCTGGGCTGGCTTTGAACCGCCATCCTCAGACCTCAGCCTCCTGATTAGCTAGGATGACAGGTGTGAGCCACCGGCCCCCAGCAGGTCTCAAATTTTAAAAGACACACCAAATGGGATTTTTCCATGGGAAATCTTCAGATTCAAAAATCCTAGCAACTAAGTTCGAACCAAATAACAAAAGCAATTGCATGGGCAAAAACAAAACATCTGCCAGCTAGATCTGTGCTGGGCTACAAGCTTGTCATCTCTGCCTTGGGAAATTTACCCACGCCCTTCATTTCACATGAAAAAAAGAAATGTATGCTCCAGTTCTGGCCTTTCTTCTGGGCTGTGGGTCTGCATTGTCAAATGCTTTGTGATGCGCACTGAAAAATCTCAGCAATCCAACTGGAACGGTGATTCAAATCCACCTGCAAGCTGTCCTTACAAGGCTCTGTTTCAGGTAACACAGCCATTCACCTAACTAGGCAAGCCAGAGCTCTAGGATTCTTCCCCTCAACACCTTTACCCCATCAACCATCAAATCCTATCAACTATATGTATGTGTAAATGTATTTCTCTCCAGCTTTGCTGCCATCGCCTCCTCTTTTCTTTGTTAAAATACTGCAACCTTAATTAGGCCAGTGTCTCCCACATTCACTTTTTGTTAAACTATAATTTTACTGTTATTATTTATGAAGGCTCATGGGGGGAGGTTATCACTTCACACGTCAGATAATATACACATTTCTTTTTTTGGACAATGTCCCTCTCTCCTTTGCTTTCTCCCAGTTTAACCCTTCCTATTCCTGCCCACAAGTTACATAGGTCTTTTCCCACATAGTGTCTACTGAACAGCATGTCTGCATTTGTTCACCCATCTTCCTTCCCTTTCTGGCCCCCCCCTTTCACCTCCCAGAGGAAAAAAACCACAAAGCAAAAGCAAACACTGCCACTATACTCACTTTGGTGTCCTTCCAAATCAATGACTGTTTACTAACACAAATATTTGCAAACACACCCACATGGAATATGCCTGTACACAGACACCTATATTTGACCCAACAATTCTACTTCCGGCAATTTATACTACAAATACAGTCAGACGTATATAAACAAGCAGATTCACAGTAAAATAAATTAGAAACACCTAAATGTCCTTGAATATAAGAAGGCTTAAATTATGTGTGGCATATCAACAGAGTAAAGTAAGTATAGAATTATCAAAATTAAGGGAAATTATGTATCAAAATGGAAAGATTCCCAAGATACTTTTTTTTTTTTTTGGTGTTGGTCTTGGGGCTTGAACTCAGGGTCTGGGGTGCTGTCTTTGAGCTTTTGTGCTCAAGACTAGCACTCTACCTCTTGAGCCACAGTTCCCCGTTGGCTTTTTTTGGTGGCTAATTAGAGAAGAGAGTCTCATAGATTTTCCTATTTGGGCTGGCTCTGAACTATGATCCTCAGATCTCAGCCTCCAGAGGAGCTAGGATGACAGGCATGAGCCACCAGCACTTGGCTCCCAAGACTTTTTTTTTTTTTTTTGGGGTCCGGTCATGGGGCCTGAACTCTGGGCCTGGGTGCTGTCCCTCAGCTCTTCAGCTCAAGGCTAGTGCTCTACCACTTGAGACACAGCACCACTTCCGGCTTTTTTCTTATGTGGTGCTGAGGAATCAAACCCAGGGTCTCATGCATGCAAAGCAAGTGCTCTACCACTGAGCCATCTTCCCAGCCCAGCCCCTCCCAAGACATTTTTAAGAGAACAGAGTCCAATGTATAAATGAGAGAAAAAAAAAAAAGATATGCATGTATCTTCATGCCCGCAAAAAGAAGTCTATAAGGATAACCGAAGCCAGGATCAATGGTCATCCCTTTAGAAGGTCTGGGAAGAATGGTGGAGTGCATATGCACAGAAGACATTCAGATATAATGGGCTAGAGAAGGATCCTGTACTGTTCTGCATTTCTTCAGGATTCCGAGGAGTCACTGGATGGAGGAGTCACTGACAGCAGACAGCCTCTGCCTGCTTTCCCGCCTGGTCTACATCAGCTCACCCCCATCACGCTCCATGTTCCTGCCACACATTCTGGCTCCTCAGAAAGGCTATTTATTCCCTTCTACCTGCCTTCTTAGTGTTCATGTCTGTTCCTTTTGTCTGGATGGAATACTGCTCCCTTATGCTTCACCTAGTAAATACATACTTAGCTGACTGAGGCCATCTTAAAGATCCTTTTCCTCAGGGAAACGTTTCTTACTTTACAAACTAGATCAATACTTACATTTTGGGCACATGCGCGTGCCCACACACACACACACACACACACACACACACACAACAACAACCTGCGCTTCTCCTTCTAGAACTTAGCTGTGATGAGGTAACCGTCTAATTCTACATGGACACGTACACCTCTGCCATCCTCTGCAGACTACAAGGTCCCAGTGTTCCGAGGCGACATCAGGTGCTTTCACGACAGTGTTGTCACACTTAATGTAGCATGCAACTGGGAAGCAGGCCTTCTGATCACAGCTAAGTGAATGATGACTGCTCCAGATGTCAATACCTAGGAAACCAACACCTAGGCAAACAAGGACAATGCAGCATCACTGGTGTTCAAGGCAGTAGTTTATAACGGTGGTTCTCACCTAAGGATAATGGTCCCTTTCCAAGAAGACAGCTGGCAACATCTGACATCATTTGCAAACAATTCTGATTGTCACAACTCTGTGTATGGGGAGTACAACTAATGTCTAATAAGTAGACGTCAGGTAATGCTGTACTAAAGATCCTGTGCTACACAGGCTAACCCTCTACAAGAGTTTTGTGGCGTTTAGTGTGGGGGTGGGAGGGAGAGGAGGGTACTGAGGCTTGAACTCAGTGCCTGAACACTGTGTCTGGCTTTTTTGCTCAAGGCTAGCACTCTACCACTTGAGCCATAGATCCATTTCTGACATTTTGCTGTTTAAATGGAGGTAAAAGTTGCACAGACTTTCCTTCCCAGGCTGGCTTCAAACCTCTATCCTCAAATTTCAGCTTCCTGAGTGGTTAAGATTACAGGTGTGCGCCACTGGCACCCAGCAAAGTTGTGTTTTAAAATGCCAATCGTGTGTCATCGTCATTGTCCGCAATGGAAAACTCTGATTTAGAGGATGGTAATACTCAGGAGTGGCCAAGGGCCAGACATGATGGTGCACACCTATCATTCCAGCTATGAGGAAGGTAATAGCCAAAAGCATGAGATCCTATCTGAAAAATAAGGCAAAAAAGGGCTGGTATGTATGTCTCAAGTAGTAGAGAACTTGAAAGTTCAAGCCCTTGAGTTGAAACCCTATTACGGTCGAAAGTAAAAAGGGGAGTGGCAGTGGTCAATTTTACTATGGGCACTTGTAGGTTGTTTTGTTTTTAAGAAGGAAAAATCAGGAGGTGTCATAAAAAGCTTCAGAGGAAATAAAGCTTTAGTTGCTTGCTAAAAGGTGGCAGGGGCCAGACTACTGAGTTTGAAGCAGGGGTGGCTCCTGCCTGTAAGTCTAGCTACTCAAGAGACTGAGATCTGAGGACTGTGGTTCAAAGCCAGCCCAGGCAAACAAATCTATGAGACTCTTATCCTCAATTAATTATCCTTCCCTGCCCCCTCCCACCTAAAAAAAAGCCATAAGTGGAGCTGTGGCTCAAGTAGTAGAATGCTAGCTTTAAGGACAAAAGCTCAGGGACAGTACCCAGGCCTTGAGTTTAAGCCATAGGACTGGCACGCGTGCGCGCACACACACGCACACACACACACAAAGTTATGGTTTAAAGTTATTCTCTTCAAGTTTTCCATACTCCACAAGTCCCTAGCTACTTTACTCCCTTCTTTTGGCAGTACTGGGGTTTTAACTCAAGGTCCTATGCTTAGCTAACTAAGAGCTCTACCACTTGAGCCACACTTCCAGCCCACCTTTATTCTCTTTTAGATCTTTCTTTTAGGACTGTTGGTTTCAGCTAAACATGAAGACCAAATCAATCCAGACCATAAAATCAGAAAACTCCTTCACTCTCCAGCAAGTGCACTTGCATTTCAAAACATGTAAATCTTACAAGTACAAATAAATAATTACTTTCTTAATGCTCAGGGTGTTAGCAGATAAAGCTCATTTTTGAGCCCCAAAATAGCCATCAAAGCCAAGTTGGCCCTGATAGATTTCTCCAAAGCTCTATTAAAGCAAGAAAGAAAAGACAGAGAAAAAGCAGTTCTAAGATTGTATATAAAACATTCAAGTTCTTTTCTTTTTCCCTCCACAAGTGTCTCATGATACAAGTTCTTCCAACAGACATTTCAAGATCCATTTGGGAGTTTTGTGTGTGTGTGTGTGTATTAAGAATATAGTGTGGATTATAAAGGCTTTCATTAGAAGTCATGGAGACCACGAAAGAAACTGAGATCATTTTTTAACAGCACCACTAGGGAACAAACCTGGTGTTTTCCTGAAACACAAGCCTGCTGCCGGCTGTGCTGGAGGCCCAGGCTCTGACCTAGTATGGCAATTCTTAGGGTCTTGGAGCTGGGTGCTGTGCTGACAAGAAATTGAGGCCTGACACTAAGACAGAACAAAGAGAAATGCCTAGCACCAAAGGTTGGGAAGTGTGTGTGTGTGTGTGTGTGTGTGTGTGTGTGTGTGTGTGTGTGTGTGTGTGTGTGTGTGTGTGTGTGTGTGTGTGTGTGTGTGTGTGTGTGTGTGTGTGTGTGTGTGTGTGTGTGTGTGTGTGTGTGTGTGTGTGTGTGTGAGATGTGTTGTGCCTAAATGAAAATCTGTAGGAGGAACAGTTCAGCATCTTTGGAAAGGCATGACAAATCCTCCCGTCTCCTGCTTACACAGTAAGATTGACTCAGTGATTTGCGATCATTTCCTAATAAGAAAATACCGTATCATTTACCTAGACAGTTCATGTCTCCACTCCTCCGACCCCCCGCCCCCATCTCTCCATTTTCACATCGTTATTAAACCCGGGATACCATTTCTTTAGGCTTTAGAGCCCAGTGGAAATAATGAACACCACACAGAGTTCTGATTCAATATCAACTCCAAGCCCGGCCAGCTGGTTTCCATCGAGACGTCCCCGAGGAGAACGCCCCCTCGGAGGCGGTGGCCTGGTGGTGGTGGTGGTGGTGGTGGTGGTGATGGGGAGGGGGGTGGGCCGGAGGGAAGGGGGGGGAGACCCAAGCAGACATTTAGAGCACAGCAGCGATCAGAGCAAGAACAGGGTAAGGGGTAGGGGATGGGGGAAGAGACGGGTGTCCACCAGGCCTCAGTTTACCTTTGTCTCAGGTCCCAACCCCTTTCCTTCTCTTCTTCTCCCACTCCCTCCACCCCAACTCCACACCCAACCCCACCTCACAGCCAGTGACACATCCTTCTTTGGCCAAGTAGTCGTGGGGCCGAGGCTGGGCCCGGGTGGGGGTGGGGATGGGGGGGAGGGGGAAAGAGGGGGGGGGCGGGGAAGGAAAATAAAGCCTCAGCGCCTCGCTGAGACGTGACTCTCAGTTCTTCCAGAACCTTGGCATTTGCTTTTCGTGCCAAGCTTGCCAGTGCACAAGTTGCCCGGGACTCTGCGTATGTGTGTGTGTGTGTGGGGGGGGGGGGGGCTAGGCCTGGGAACCCCAAGAAGTGGGAGGCGCCCCGGCCTCCTCCTCCATAGGAGCCCCCGGACTGGCGTTCTCCACACACACTTCCCCCCCACCCCCCCACCTCCACTCACCCCCTTCCCGGACTATCCCGGGGGTGGGGATGTGGAGTTGGGAAGGGGGGTCCCCCACCACTCCCCACGCTACCGGCTCCACAGGCCAGGCCGGTCCCCGCCCCCCACCCCACCCCACCCCACCCCGCTCCCGCCTCTGTACCCCGGACTCCCCACCCTCTACCACAACAAGGGGGGCCGGGGGCTCCGAAGGCTGCAGGCCGCGCGCGCACCTACCTCAGAGCTCCTCCTCTGACGGCCGCCGCGGTTCCCCGCCGCGCGCGCACACGCACGCGCACGCGCGCGGGCCTCCGGGCTGGGGAACGCCACCGACGCGGCGCCCTCGCGAGCAACCCGAGGCCCCAACGCGCCCCGCCCGCCCCCGCCGCCGCCGCCGCCGCCGCCGCCGCCGCTCGGCCGCTGCTGCTGCTGCTGCAGCCGGTCGTCGCCCGCCCGCCGCCGCCGCCGCCGCCGCCCCTCAGTCCCGCCCTCCGCTCCGGCTTGGGTGCCCCGCCCCCTGCGCTAGACCACACCCCCTCCAGACCCCGCCCTCCTTCTACGTACATCGAAACTCCGCCCCCCTTCGGCTCTCTTCCCATCACCACCACCTTCGCCCTCTAGGCTCCGCCCCTTCGCTCGCCAGGCCCCGCCCCGCACGTTCCGCGAGGCGGGAAAAGGACGGCGGCGAGGGTCGCTGAGAGAACCGCCCGGGGCTCGCACGCACGCGTCGCGCGCGCCACGCTGTGGGGATGGCGTTGGCTCCACGGGGCCTGGAGGGAGCCGCGACGACGCTCCAGGTGAAGACTGCTCGGTGGAGTCTCCCTTGCGTGAATATGTCCGTGCCCTATCCTTGGTCGTCTTCGGGACTGCGGGGGCCCCTCGTGGATACGGCTAGGCCTCTCTCCGGGGAGGGGCGGGGTGGGCCCACCTCTGTCCGGGCCGGGTGCCCCTGGCTCCCACCTGGCCTCACATCCTAAGCTACTCAGGAAACGTGTTCGAGGTTCGAAACCAGCCCAGACGCCTGTGAGACCGTCTATCCGCCACCCGACCAGCAAAAGACCGGAAGTGGCGCTGTGGCTCAGGTAGTAGAGCGCTTGACTGGAATCAGGGTCCCATGCCCTGAGTTCAAGCGCACGTACACACATACACACACACACACACACCTGAGTGTTTCCTCTAAACCAATCCTTAAGGTTTACAAAGCCTTGGAAAGAAAAAAAAAATTGTATTTCCCACTCCACGTTGCTTTTCCATTTTTATATTTGCTTATTCTATTGCCAGAGCTGGGGCTTGAACTCAGGGCCTGGGCACCGTCCCTGAGCTGCTTTTGCTCAAGGTTTAGCACTCTACCACTTGAGCCACAGCACCACTTCTGGTGTGTGTGGTACTGGGGAATTAGAACCCAGGGCTTTACGCATGCTAGGCAAACACTCTACCACTAAGACACCTTCCCAGTCCTATTTGTTTGTTTGTTTGTTTTTTTTGGTGCCCCTCTTCCTGAAGCTTGAACTCAAGGACTGGGTGCTGTTCCTGAGCTGCTTTTGCTCACGGCTAGAACTCTACCATTTGAACCATAGCTCCACTTTCAGCTTTTTTTTTTTTTAATTTAAATTTTGGTAGTTTTAGTGGAGATAAGAGTCTCACAGACTTTTCTGCCTGGGCTGGATTCAAACCGAGATCCTCAGATCTCAGCCTCCTGAGTAGCTAGGATTACAGATGAGAGCCATCAAAGCCCAGCTTGCTTTTCCATTTTAAAAGCCTTATCTTATCTGAGCTAGAGCAAGCTGAGAGAAAGGGCTGGGCAGGACCAAGGACTTTGCAAAGGACACAGTTCATACTTGAAAGAAAGGGCAGTACACAGTGAACCATGGAACAATTTCAATGCTGCTGACCCCCTCAACCTGAATTCTTGGTTTGTCTTGACAGCTTTATAACCTGCTTTTTTTTTTTTATTAGACTTTGTTGCCATATGTTTGTACAGAATATAAGGTGAATGTCTAAAGGACACAATTCTGGCTTGGAAATTTGATTTAGTCCAGTGGAATCAGTTCCTGGGTCATGAGTGCCTTGTGAATTCAGCCAATTCACAACTACTTTGTAAACAATATAAAAAAAGCAAGGCCTAGTTTTTGCTCTTAAGGGGCATATGGTCAAATACTGGAGAAATAGTTGAAAATACAAGTGTTTTAATTTATTATGATGATAGAGAAATAGCTGAGCAAATTAATTTTGTGGGGTAAGGAGAATATAGGGTCATCTTATAGCATTTTTTTTAAATTATGAAAAACATCTATGAAAAATAAAATATCTTGTGAAAAGCATAAAATATTAACTGCAGAAATAGAATATTAATGAACTACTATGCAGGTATCATTCAGCTTTAACTATTACCATCTCATGGCCAATTTCTTTCATCTATATCCTTATCTTTATCTTTTCCTGAAAAACAAAACAAACATGCAGCACTTTTTTTACCTATAAATATTTCACTGTGCATCACTGACTAGACTTTATCTCTCACTTGTATGAGAACTGATTGTACGCACAGATCTGAAAAGTTCTGTAGGTGATAGATTTAAACCAAACCATATCACTAACCATATTAAATGTAAATTGACTAAACACCCCACATTTCAAATCAAAATCACAAGTCTAAATATAGTATTTCAGACTCCCATCTGTCAAAAAAACCCCAGCATAACTATAGTAGGATATTTAAAAGACTTGATTATTGTTGTTGTTGTCTGCAAGTTAAGATTTGTATGTGTGTGCATGTGTGAGAACCTGCGTGGAAGAAGGTAATCTTTCACCATTTTGTCATCTATGTTTTCTAATGTATGAGGCAAGTTTTTGCACATGGAAAGGTAAACAAAACCACTTAGAAGCCAGGTGCTGATGGCTCATGCTTGTGTTCCTAGCTATTTCAGAGGCTGAGTCCTGAGGATTGTAGTTCAAAGCCAAGTCCATGCACATAAATTCCTGAATTTTTTTTTTTTTTGGTCAGCCAAGGGGCTTGAACTCTGGCCTGGTCACTCTCCTGAGCTCGTCAGATCAAGGCGAGCGCTCTACCACTTGAGCCACATTGCCACTTCCGATTTTTCCAGTGATTCACTGGAGATAAGAGTCTCACGGACTTTCCTGCCCTGGCTGGCTTTGAACTGTGATTCTCAGATCTCAGCCTCCTGAGTAGCTAGGATTACAGGCATGAGCCACTGGTGCCTGGCTTCCTGAGATTCTTATTTTCAGTTAACCAGCAAAAAGCCAAAATGGGAGGTGCAGCTCAAGTATAGAGTACTACTAGTCTTGAGCAAAAAAATCAACAGAACACAAGGTCCTAAGTTCAAGTCTCAGGATGAACACAAATAGAAGCAAACAATAACATACATAGAGGGGCTGGGAATATGGCTTAGTGGTAGCATGCTCGCCTACCATGCATGAGACCCTGGGTTTGATTTCTCAGTGCCACAAAAGCAAAGTTAAAAAAAAAAAAAAACTACATAAAGCTGCCTTTGCTTAATTAATGTCAAATTTTATGTGAGGTACTTAGTTTTAAAATATATTTTCACTAGGCTTTTAAGCTAAACCTTAGTATATTTTTATAATCTTCTGTTACAGTTTAAAGTTAGCTTATAAATTCTCTAAACATTTATACCCTTGATAAAAATTTTAGATTTCCAACCACAACTGAACGTGTATCTGATTCCCCAAAGCAATTCAAGTACTCAACAAACAAGCTTACAAATCTAATAAACCAATATTCCTAAGCTCTGAAACTCTTATTTACAAACTTAATAACTCAGAAGTTATAGATTTTGTACCTCAGAATCTCTGCACATTCAAACACAGCTTACAAATGTAATCAATCCAACTTTTGCACATCTGAAATTTAAATCTTCAATCTACCGTCAATTAAATTCATTTAAACATTTCAAATGAAAATCACAAGAATCAATCCAACATTTCAAATACTCCATCTGTCAAACCAAATACATCCAAATTGCAAAGATGATGAAAAAATAACTTATTCTTGAGCTCAACACACCAAGTGTAAAGCTTAAGGTTTCAATCATTTCACTCTTATTCGCTGTCTGGACATGGTTGGCTTATAGGAAACTAGTTAAAGTAGAGAATCATAAATGATATCTCATACATAAATTAAAAGATTATAATATGAATATACATTTACTTGCCCTGCATACCCTTTCTTCATGTATGATGTTAATTAGAATTTCAAGTATCTTCACTGCATTCTTTTTTTCTTATTATTGCAAGTGCTGGGGCTTGAACTTAGGGCCTAGGCAGTGTCCCTGAGCTTGTTTTAGTTCAAGGCTAACACTACCACTTGAACCACAGTGCCACTTCTGGCTTTTTCTGCGTATGCGGTATTGAGAAATCGAACCCAGGGCTTCCTGCATGCTAGGCAAACACTCTACCACGAAGCTGCCTTCCCAGCCCCACATAAACCATTCTTGTGATGCAAATTCTGTAACTTCCAGTTTGAATTATGTCAAAATAAAACAAAAATAGAACAAAAATTCTAAACTACTACAAATCTACAAATGTAGATGGATTATTCCTTTCCTTGCAATCTTTCATAGCTATTTTGTTCATTTATTTCTTCTATGAGTGTGTGTGTGTGTGTGTGTGCTGTTTGGGATTGAACCAAGGGCCTATCATAGGATAGGTAAATGGATTTATGTATGTATGTATGTATGTGCTATTGATCCTGGGCCTTGAACCTTGGGCCTAGGCATTGTCCCTAAGATTCTTTTGCTGAAGGCTAGTCTTCTACCACTTGAGCCATAACTCTATTTCTGCCTTGTGTTGTGTGTATGGGGGCAGGGGGGAGAGCAGAGGGTTAGTTTATTGGAGATAAAAGTCCTGTGGACTTTCCTGTGTGGGCTGGCTTTGAACTGTGATCTTCATTCAGAGCTCAGCCTCCAGGATTAAAGGTGTGAGTTACTGGTGCCTGTCTGGCAAATGCCTTTTAAATTTATGTTTTTATTGAGACATAGTACAAGTCTATCTTTATGGAATTCAGTACTATAATTCAATTCATGTACAGAACACAAAGGTTTTTTTTGTATGGTTATACCAATTGTAGAGCATTTCATCACTCTGAAAAGGAACTCCAAACTCACTAAGTTATCAAATTAAATCAGGGTAATCAACTCCTCTATCTCTTCAAGCGTTAATCATTTTTATGTGTTGGAAACTTTCATACTTCTGGTTATTTTGGAATGCAACATACTTTGTATTTTGAAATATAGCCTATGCTATATTTCAAAAAATCATATTTCAACAACAGTAGTTTATTTTATATCTGTAGAGCTATACAAAGCTGGATACCAGGGGCTGGGAAGGTGGCTCAGCGGTAGAGTCTTGCCTTGCATGCATGAGACCCTGGGTTCGATTCCTCAGCACCACATAAGCAGAAAAAGCCAGAAGTGGTGCTGTGGCTCCAGTGGTAGAGCGCTAGCCTTGAGCTGAAGAGCTGAGGACCAGCACCTAGACCCAGAGTTCAGGCCCCACGACCGGCAAAAAAAAACAAAACAAAACAAATAAAAACAAAGCTGGACACCAGGGGCTGGGAAGGTGGCTCAATGGTAGAGTGCTTGCCTCACATGCATGAGGCCCTGGGTTCGATTCCTCAGCACCACATACACAGAAAAAGCCAGAGGTGATATTGTGGCTCAAGTGGTAGAGTGCTTGCCTGAGCTGAAATGCTGAGGGACTGTGCCTAGGCCCAGAGTTCAAGCTCCAGAACCAAATCTTAGGATCAAGATTTGTAGCCAGCCCAGGCAGGAAATTCCGAGACTCTTATCTCCAGTAAACTACTCAGAAAAAAGCTGGAAGTAGAGCTGTGGCTCAAGTGGTAGAGTGCTAGCCTTGGGCAAAAGAAGCTCAGGAACAGCACCCAGGCCTTGAGTTCCAGCCCCAGAACCAGCAAAAAAAGAAAAAGAAAACCAGAACTAGTCAGGCATGGTTGTACTTAACTGTGATCCCAGAACTCAAGAGATTGAAGTAGGAGAATGGCAAGTTCAAGGCTAGCCTGGGCAGCATAGTGGAACTCTATCTCAAGCAAAACAGAACCCAAGACAAAACCAACCATACCTAATTACTCCTGTTACCTGTTTTCACTTTAAAATGTTTTGTCTTTTTTTTTTTTTTTAGCACTTTGCAATTATCAAGCTTTCCAAAAGCATCGGGCCTAATTTCCATACTCATATTCTGTGGGCTTATGTCATACTTAATTAAATTAGGTAATTATAATAACAAACACATTTAACACCTGCAGGATTGGTAACAAACACTACTGATTCTTGGTACGTGTACAGAAAATATTAGTATAGTAGAGAACAGCAATAAGTGTCCTGGGACCAGTTGGTAGATGGAACATGGTAGTTAATTTACAAATTGAATTAAGTGAAAATTGGTTTAAAACCTACTGTTTTTATTCCTTAAAATACTGAGTTGTAAATTACACAAATCTACCTTTCTGAATTTTGACAAATGTAATTCTGTAACCATCAACTACATGATCAATACAGGACAGTTTCTATTCCTTCTCAGCACAGCTTTTTGCTGGTCATTTTAGAAATGATTTTGAAGTGTTTTCTGTTCAGGCTGGCTTCAAGCCAGGTATCTCTGGTTCTCGGCCTTCTAAGTACTTAGGATTACAGCCACAAGCCACCAGTACCTAACTAAATTTTCCTTTTTAAAAAATTTTTTTTGTTGGTCGTAGTGTTTGAACTCTTGGCCTGGGTGCTATCCCTCAGCTCTTTAGCTCAAGGTGAGTGCTCTACCACTTGAGCCACAGTGCCATTTCTGATTTTCTAGTGGTTTATTGGAGATAAGAGTTTCACGGGCTTTCCTGCCCAGGCTGGCTTTGAACTGCGATCCTCAGATCTCAGCCTCCTGAGTAGCTAGGATGACAAGTGTGAGCCACTGGTGCCCAGCGTAACTTTTCTTTGTTTAATCATGCTTTTTAGTGTTTAGCCACCAGGCACCCGTGGCTCACGCCTGTCATCCTAGCTACTCAGGAGGCTGAGATCTGAGGATCACGGTTCAAAGCTAGCCTGGGCAGGAAAGTCTGTGAGACTCTTATCTCCAATAAACCACTAGAAAACCGGAAGTGGTGCTGTGGCTCAAGAGGTAGAGCACTCGCCTTGAGCTGAAGAGCTGAAGGACAGCGCCCAGGCCCAGAGTTCAAGCCCCACAAAGGACAAAAAAAAAAAAAAAGTATTTACCCAAAGAAACTAGGATTTCTAGTTAGTTTTTCTAAAAGTGTTAAGTCTGGAAAGGTGGCTTACTGGTGAAGTGTTTGCCTAGCATGCATGAAGCCCTGGGTTCGATTCCTTAGTACCACATAAACAGAAAAAGACGGAAGTGGCACTGTGGCTGGAGTGGTAGAGCGCTAGCCTTGAGCCAAAGCAGCTCAGGGACAGTGCCCAGGCCCTAAGTTCAAGCCTCAGGACTGCCAAATATATTTTTTTTTAAAAGTGTTTATTTTACACTTTACACATTTGTGATTCCCCGGGACCCTTTCTCAAATAAAATGAACACCAACTGCTTGGAAAGAAGCAGGATTACTGTATTTTTACAGAATTTGGAATCTGCTGGAAATTAGGGGATATTGGATCTAGGTTAACATTCTAGAATTATTCTTCTTGAAGTACCCTTTGACCAGCTAGTTTTCTGCTTATGTAGCTGGACTTTGTACCAAGAAAATCCTCAAGCCCCTGGCTTTCAGCTGGAGTTGAGCTTGTTTCATAATCTGGGGAACTGTGCAATCCTTAGGCATGCTTAAAGTTGTATTTTTACTCCTTCCCCACCCTCCCCAAACCTCTTTCATGAAATCTTGGGATCTGGCTTGATGGATTTTGTGCCCTCACACCCTCAACTAGCCCGTAATTGCCAAATATAAGGGTTCCTACGTGCTCCCAATCCTGACCTTTTTGGCAGTCCGTGACAACCTATAATCCTTCTCTTCTTCCTCCTCCTCCTCCTCCTCCTTTTTTTTTTTTTTTTTTGGGTCGGTCATGGGTCTTGAACTCTGGGCCTAGGTGCTGTCCCTAAGCTCTTCAGCTCAAGGCGAGCACTCTACCATTTGAGCCACAGCCCCACTTCTGTTTTTCTGGTGATTTATTGGAGATGAGAGTCTCACAGACTTTCCTACCTGGGCTGGCTTTGAACTATGACCCTCAGATCTCAGCCTCCTGAGTAGCTAGGATGACAGGTATGAGCCACCAGTGCCCGGCTTGATCCTTTCTTAAAATAATGGTGTGTGTGTGTGTGTGTGTGTGTGTGTGTGTGTGTGTGTGTGTGTGTGTGGTGTGTGTGTGTGTGAGTGTGTGTGTGTGTGAGTGTGTGTGTGTGTGTGAGTGTGTGTGTGTGTGTGAGTGTGTGTGTGAGTGTGTGTGTGTGTGTGAGTGTGTGTGTGTGTGTGAGTGTGTGTGTGTGTGTGTGTGTGTGTATCTCAGGGCTTTATGCCCTTGCT
Organism: Dipodomys spectabilis; assembly: GCF_019054845.1. NCBI lineage: Eukaryota > Metazoa > Chordata > Mammalia > Rodentia > Heteromyidae > Dipodomys > Dipodomys spectabilis. The sequence continues at coordinate 529,842 of NW_024871219.1, forward strand.
TGGCTTTTTCACATAAGACTGGTACTCTACCACTTGAGCTGCATAGCCACTTCCTAAAATCTATTTCATAAAACAGAGGATCACAAAATAAACCAATTATTGAAATACAGTTATCAAAATACCAAAAGAAATGTGCAGAATATTTCTCCATGCTTCCTTATTAGCAGATTAACGACCAGGATCTAGCAACAGGCTTAATTACTACCATAACCTCAAAGTAATTCAAGATCCTGGTAGCATCATAAAATTAACAGAAAATGTCGGTGAATTCTATTGCTGATGGTCCTAAATAGTATGAGGTTTATTGTCTCCATTAATAAATGTTATAAGATAGTAAAACACAGGTCAGCAAAGACATGAGTTATTATTATTACTTTTTGCCAGTTCTGGGGCTTGAACTCTGGTCCTGGGCACTGTCCCTGAGCTTCTTTTGCTCAAGGCAAGCACTGCTACTTGAGCCACAGAGCTACTTCTGGCATTTTTGGATAGTTTATTGGAGATTAGAATCTGCTTGGAATTTCCTGCCCAGTCTATTTTCCAACCGTGATCCTCAGATCTCAGCCTCCTGAGTAGTTAGCATGACAGGCATGAGCCACCAGATGAAATTTTTCTTTCTTTTTTTTTTTTTTGTCGGTCGTGGGGCTTGAACTCTGGGCCTGGGCGCTGTCCCTCAGCTCTTCAGCTCAAGGCGAGCGCTCTACCACTTGAGCTACAGCGCCACTTCCGGTTTTCTGGTGGCTTATTGGAGATAGGAGTCTCACGGGTCTCTCCTGCCCGGACTGGCTTTGAACCGAGATCCTCAGATCTCAGCCTCCTGAGTAGCTAGGATTACAGGTGTGAGCCACCAGCGCCCGGCTTCAGATGAAATTTTTTCTGTCAAGTGTTCCTGGCCTAATCTAATCTCATTGTTCTCCAACATCTTGTACCCTTTTCATACTTTACTTTTTTTTTTTTTTTTGGGTCCGGTCATGGGGCCTGAATTCTGGGCCTGGGCCCTGTCCCTCAGCTCTTCAGCTCAAGGCTAGCACTCTACCACTTGAGCCACAGCGCCACTTCCGGTTTTTTTCTTATGTGGTGCTGAGGAATCGAACCCAGGGCCTCGAGCATGCAAGGCGAGTGCTCCACCACTGAGCCACCTTCCCAGCCCCTCATACTTTACTTTTTGATCGATCTGATCTGTTATCATTTTCCTTTTTTTTGGAGTCCTGTTGTGGGGCCTGAACTCTGGGCCTGGGCACTGTCCCTCAGCTCTTCATCTCAAGGCAAGCGCTCTACCACCTGAGCCACAGCGCCACCTCTGGTTTTCTGGTAGTTCATTGGAGATAAGAGTCTCACAGACTTTCCTGCCCTGGCTGGCTTTGAACCATGATTTGCAGATTTCAGCCTCTTGAGTAGCTAGGATTGAAGTCATGAGCCGCCAGCACCCGGCAAGACAAGAGAAAAAAAAGGGGCATTTTCAAAATACAAATCATATTATTCTAACTGTGAACTCAACAATAGGGATGAATATTTTATTAAAATGGGGATCAGTACTGAATTTCGGTGTATTCCTCTCTGTCCATTTCCATGCCTAGAGACAGGCAGGAGGGAGCAGCTCTTAGTGGTGAGACAAGATGTGTTTTCTGCTATTTCCAGTGTTTCGCTTGCTGTGGGACTCTTGTTGATTCCTATCCTAGAGGTCAAGGGCAAAGATGTTCTAGTTCTATGGACAAAGGCCCAGAGGACTAGGAGTGGACTGGACTTGGGCCAGGGCCATTTATTCTCATAGAAATGAGAAAACAGTAGGGGTATGTCTCTGCTTATTCAGAAGGAGTAAGAAATAACTAGCATGTGACAGCACAAAAGAGTTTATCTCAATTGAGACAAACTCTTATCTTTATTGGTCTAGCAGGGTGATAAAAGAAATGAAGGGCTGGGTAGAAATGGTTGGTAGTTGAGAGACAGAGAGAAAAAGAGAGGGTGAGGGAAAGGACAGGGAGAGAGAAAAAGAGGAATGAAGAGAGGGAAGGAGGGAGGGGAGATGAGAGAGATGGTTTTTATGTCGAGTTAGAATTCTTTGTGTGTGTGTGTGTGTGTGTGTGTGTGTGTGTCTGTGTGTCTGTGTCTGTGTCCTTATGTCCTGGAGCTTAAAATCAGGGCCTGGGTGCTGTCCCTGGGCTTTTATGCTGCAGCTCCATTTCCAGCTACCTCTGCCTCACCCTCTTCCCCCCAAATCGGGCTTCAACTCAGGACCGGGGTGCTGTCCCTAAGCTCTTTTTGCTCAAAACTAGTGTTCTAGCACTTTGAGCCACAGTGCCACTTACAGTTTTCTGGTTGTTAATTGGTGGTAAGAGTCTCGGGGACTTTTCCTGCCTGGGCTGGCTTTGGACCACAATGCTCAGATCTTAGCCTCCTGAGGAGCTTACAGGTGTGAGCCACCTGAGCCCAGCTTCAAACTGGGCTTGAATGCTTAATTGGAGGTAAGAGGTAAGAGTCTCATGGACTTTCCTGGTCAGGTGGCTTTGAACTTCTGACCTCAAATCTCAGTCTCCTGAGTAGCTAGGATTATAGGTGTGAACGGCTGGCACCTAGCCTATAGGGAAGTTCTAATGAGCCAGTGATATCCAGAGAGCAAGAGTCCCTGCTAATAAGCATCTTCCTGATGTAGGGAAAGTAAAGCCACCAAGCCAGGTAGGAACTAGTTTATCTTCTTTTCTTCTGCCCTCCTTTCTGGAGAGATCAAAATAGCAGGTAATGAATGGAAAAGGTAGGGGGTAGGGGTGGGGAGAGGAACAGAACACAGAGGCCCTACCTCTCTTTCCTAGCATAAGCTTAATGGAGTTGTGAGTTTTAAGGATTTCAGAGGATTCTACATTCTAATTGCTACACCGAGTCTGTGTTTATGACCGCAAAATGGCTGTGAAATTCTGCCATTATTTAAGGGTGAACAGAAAAGCTGTGGGACACGCAGCATTTTCATTCAGAGGCAACGAGGAAGGTGACCTTCGCTGAGTTAATACTTAAAGGAAACCGTAGGAGACAAAAATCAAGTTAGCTTTTGATTACTGGGAGCCATCACTTCTTTTCACACCCCGTGGAAAAAGCATTTAGCCAAATCCAAGATGCCAGTGATACTGAGACAGACTATAATTTCAGCTGCTGCTCAGAAAGAAAAATCATTGCTATTTAGGATACAAAACTAAACCAAAACATCCACGATGAACAAAGTACTGATATTGTATGCTTTTTCTTCCTCCACCCCCTCAGGCTTTAGTGTGTCTCAGGCATGGTATTGTCAATGATCTTTATTTAGTAGGTGTTGATATTTTGTTTGTGAGTTCTCAAAATTAAAATAACTTCTCCTGAAACCCAAGCATAGTGGCGTGTACTTGTAAACCAAGCAGTCAGGAGGTATGGAGCATTAATTAGGATTTTTCATTCCTGACTACTCTGAGCTACTTAGTAAGACTGTGACTGTGTTTCAAACAACAGCAAAAGCCATTGAACTATTACTTTTGGTCCTGGAGGGGTTGGGTTTTTTGTTGTTGTTGTGAAGTGGACCCTGAGATGGATGGGGCCCGAGCTGGTATGATTCCATTTTGAGCTGAGCCTAGTTCCCGAAATGAAAAAAATTCATCTCGTCCCCCTCCTCTGAACAACCTAACCCACCCTTAATTGTTGAGTTAAAGACTGATCCATAAAACAGGTTGTAATCAGGCTGAAACTGGTGACACCACGTGCTTAAGGTAAACCCTGCTTTTTGCCCACCAAAAGGTAGACCCCGCCTTACCCGCTAAATGTGTGTGCCATTTTAAACCAAGGTGATAGGCTGGTTTAAACAGCCATTCCAGACAAACTGTAACCTCATTGGCCATGTGTGTGTGGTCTGGTATGGCTGTACAATCCTTTGTGTGTGTTACGATTCAATTGGTCACCTGCGCATGACCAGGCTCGACCTCATGGATCTTGCCTTTAAAAACCAAAGTATGTGGGCCGCTCACGGGTGGAAGTATCAGCTCCCTAGCCTGTGCTGTGCCCCTGGCCCGTCAGTGTAGGAACCTTCTCAATAAAGTTGCTTCTTTGTTGACAACTTCGTTGCGGTGGGCTCTGGCACTCCGGACAACTAGTTGGGCTTGCCTGCCTGAGTAGGGCTCTTCCTACTACAATTGTTGTTTGTTTTATTTTATTTAGCTCTTTTTAAGCTCCATAAAATTTTATACTTGAGGCAAGACCTATACTGATCTTACTCATTTTTTCATACCCTAGATTTTGTTTTTGTTTTTTGTTTTTTTTTTTTTTTTGGTGCCAGTCCTGGGGCTTGAACTCAGGGCCTGGGCACTGTCCCTGAGCTTCTTTTTGCTCAAGGCTAGCACTCTACCACTTGAGCCACAACGCCACTTCTGGCTTTTTCTGTGTATGTGGTACTGAGGAATCCAACCCAGGGAGGGCTTCATGCATGCTAGGCGAGCGCTCTACCACTGAGCCACCTTCCCCAGCCCTACCCTAGTTGTTTGTTTTGTTGTGTTTTTTTTAAGGAGATACAGATGGGGATGGAAAAAAGAGAGAGAAAGACAGACGTTAGTCCATTTTCTCGACCATGTAATGACAAATGGGAAAAATAGTTGAATATATTTTCCAAACCTGGACCTCTTGAAAGAATTTACGCAGTAACAGCAAATATAATTTAGTTGATAGCTCTAGGTAACACAGACGAATGCTCTTTGAAAAGACTCCTTATTGCCTGGACTGACAAAAGTTGACAGACTAGCTAACAGATAGACTGGTAGTTATTCAGGTTATGAAGCAAAAGTCTTGAATCTGTTTCCTCATTCCTACTATTTAAGGAAATCCCCTCCGCCGGTACCAATGTAAGTCTAATAGTTTGCCACCATTCACATCACTTAATTCCATAACATTTCCCACTGGATCCTGGGGGTAGGCTGGGAAGGTCTTGTTCTCTTTGCATGACAAAGTATTTACAGATTAGGAGCCAGGACTGCTGATCTTTCAGGACAGTCCTTTTCCTGTACAAGTGTTAGGTACAGGTAGAAAATCATCCTAAAGGGCTCCACATAAAGGATTGCAGCTATAATCGGATCTGGTTAGCAGCTAATCTCCCTGAGGTTATATCCAGGCTGTTTTATATTAAACAGGTTTGAGAGTGAGTCACTTGGGCTGCCACCCACCAGCCAAGTGATTGCTTCAGCCCTGCTTGGGAACTCTAGGTCCTCCCTGCCCCTGAGGGGAGCGAGCTATAGAACCTTGCAAACGCTCTGGGGCTTGTGCTTCTCTTATATAATTTCAGGCTTCATTTAGCATTCACCATTTCCACACTGACATGATTTGGTACAGGATTTGCTTATTCTAACATCCTGGCTTTACACACATTTTCCTTTGTTTAGGTGAGGTTGGAATAGAAAAGCAGGCACACCCTACCCGGGAAACTCTTAGTCAAAAGGGAGAAGGCAGCTTCCAGACCGCTGCCTAACACCAGGTGATGAGAAGTAGTAAAATGCGAAGATTCTGCTGCTTCTTGCCTACGATTAAGGCCCAGATTGCTTTTGGTAATTCGTTTAGGGGAGCTATTCCCTACCCCTCCCATCCAAGTCAAACTCAAGGGTAGACTAATGACTTTTTCAACCCAATAGATTGGTTCTCAACCTGCGTTCCCTGAGCTGACTCCCTTCAAAAGGAATTTCCAGATCACCTGTATACTTCTGCTCAGAAAATGTGTCACCTTGCCTCTCATTCACTTCTCCTGGTAACAACTGGTCTTACTCAACTCTTCCTCTGAACTCCTGGCTCAGAGTTATCTTTTTCCCCTTTCTCCAGGAGGAGGCTACAACAACAAAACAACTCTTTGTCTTAGGACTTGAAAAAAATCCAATGTTTCTTCTCTACCCCCAATTAGCAGGAAGTAGTTTTCCAGTCACTTCATTCTCATATTGGAATTTGCTAACTGGGAGCTGAGTAACTTAGGTTTGCACACATGAGTTGGTTCATTAATTACCAGCCTCTAGGCCAAGGTGTCTTTATCAGGACTTAATATCTAACTTAGCACTGGGTAAGGCAGGAAGAGGGCCAGTCTTGGGGGTAGGTTCTCCTGTGATAGGAGAAATTCTCTTCTGAGGTATAAGCTTCTGCTAGAAGCTATGGAAAACAATAGGCTCCTCCAAAAAGAGGAACCGGAAGTATTAGACATCCTTGATATAGGTATCAGGAATGAGCGCCATTTCGTGTCAGTTCCTTGCTGCCTTTGAACCGCAGTCTTCAGATCTCAGCCTTCTGAGTGACTAGGTTCACAGGCATGAGCTACCAGCTCCCACCCCAAAAGAATTTTAAAAATGACTTTGTCCACAAGCCTGCTTTTATTTTTCTCCTTTCTTTGCTATGGGGTTGTGATAGGTAGGATTTTGGCAGTATGACTTTGGTGGCTCCCCATCACGGCCTCCCCCCCCCCACCTCCCAGTGCTATTCCTGTGGATATATTATGCTAATTGGCAACAGAGACTTTGCAAAGGTAATTAGGGTTACTAATCAATTCACCTTCAAATGGATTCTCCAAGTGGGTCCACTGTAATTACAGGAGCATTTAGAGCAGGGCTTTATCCTAGCTGAGGAGGAGTTCAAAGCTGGCCCAGATAGACAGATCCAAGTGACTCTTGTTTTTTTTTTTTGGGGGGGGGCCTGAACTCTGGGCCTGGGTGCTATCCCTCAGCTCTTCAGCTCAAGGCTAGCGCTCTACCACTTGAGCCACAGCCCCACTTCCAGCTTTTTTCTTCTTGCTTATGTGGTGCTAAGGAATTGAGCCCAGGGCCTCAAGCATGCAAGGCAAGTGCTCTACCACTGAGCCACCTTCCCAGCCCCCCCCAAGTGACTCTTATCTCTAGTTACTTAGCAAAAAGCTGGGGGTAGAGGTATGGCTCACGAAATAGAATGCCAGCCTTGAGTTGAAAAAATTAAGGGAAAGTGTGATGCCTTGAGTTCAAGTTCCAGGACGCACGCGCGTGCGCGCGCGCACGCACGCACGCACACACACACACACACACACACACACACACACAGAGGTGATGCAGCCAGACTCCAGTTTTGGGATCCGAAGACCTGAGTCCAAATGCTGCATTGACATTACTATCATCCTGAAAAGTAGTTAGTGAAACCTAGTGATATCTGCTTTCATCATTGATACGGATGAAATAAACTGGAGCTAGACACTATGTCCAGTTCTTGGGGGTGGTTGTAAGAGTTGTAAAAAAGAAAATCAACTGGAGTGCACTCAAGGGACTGAAGCTAATGTTATTTATACAACCCTACCAGTCATTTGATCCCCACCCAGCCATCATTATTGGCCTTCAGCTAATCAATAATTGTACCTCCTAAGATCCCCTTTCTCATCTCTACTCCTTGTATCCCTCTGATTATCTGAATTCCCTTTTTACGCCCAACCCAGTCAATACTTCTGATCTAGTATATTTCACTGAAGAAAATATACCATTAAGGAACAACCCCAAGATTCTAGCACAGTGTCCACCCACCTTCTGCCATCAGTGCTCACAGACTCGGGCCTTTTGTCCTGCTAGGATGGGCTATTCTTACCTCTGGAACTGCATCCAACTCCTCTTGGCCCCCACCATTATTAGTTTTTCCCTGTTTCACTAGCCTGTTTCCATTACATCAAATATCCTCTAGTATTTCTCATTGTTAAAACATTCTTCCTACAGTCACTACCTCATTCTCAGCATCATTTACATCCTTCCCTGGTGTTTTATCACCTCCTGAATTCTAGATGCTGGAGTGTTTAGGAGTGAGTCTTCAGAATTCTACTCTGCCTAAACTTATCTCCAGGGGATCACAATACAGACCTAGATTTTAAATTCCTTCCATACACTGCCAAATTTATATACCCTGCCTGGAACTCTCCTCTGAACTAAAGACCCTTGTGTCCAATTACAGACTCTACATCTTCACTTTGGATATATCCTAGGCATCTTAAACTTATGTCCAGAAATGAACTGCTGGTTTTCAACTCCCAATTCCCAAATATGCTCCTCCCATAGTGATCCATGGTTCAATGAATAAAACTCGATTCTTCCATTTGCTCATTTGATTTACAACAACACATATTTTTAAAAAAATTCTTTTCACCTTGAACTTCCTTTTTTTTTTTTTTTTTGGTCAGTTGTGGGGCCTGAACTCTGGGCCTGGGCGCTGTCTCTCAGCTCTTCAGCTCAAGGCTAGTGCTCTACCACTTGAGCCACAGCACCACTTCTGGCTTTTTCTGCTTATGTGGTGTTGAGGAATCAAACTCAGCCTTATGTACGCTCTACCACTGAGCCAACCTCCCAGCCCTCACCTTGAGCCCTCTGTTTTCCCTCACAATCCCTTACATCTGGTTCATCAGAAAGCCAAAGGAGAACAACAGTTGTGAAAAGCTATTTTGTCCAGGCTAGAATGATTCATTCTTGAGTGACCAAAGTATACCGCCCTCTTGTGGCTAGCACTATTACATAGCCTATATGTAGTCACAGTTCATTCCATAAATATGCATGGTTCCACTAGAGATCCCAGTGTATAAAGGGAGGTAAAATTTTCATGGAGTTTAAAATCTACTTGGGCAAGATGGGAAACTTTCCAGATGACTAAAGAAAAATACATCAGAAAGATTAGAAAGCTCACACCTGTAATCCTATCTACTCAGGAGGCTGAGATCTGAGGACTGGGGTTCAGAGCCAGCTGGGGCAGGTAATTTCATGAGGATCCTTTCTCCAATTAACCCCTGGAAAACCAGAAGTGGAGCTGTGGCTCAAGTAGTAGAGAGCCAGCCTTGAGCAAGAAAGCTCAGGGATAGTGCTTAGTCTCTGAGTTCAGGTCCCAAGTGCTATCATACAATTTCCTTTTGGGCAGTACTGGGATTCGATCTCAGGATCTAGGTAAGTACTCTAACATTTGAGCTATACCCCACAGCACTTTTGGCTTTAGTTTATTTTCCAGCTACTGAGCACTGGTCTCTCATTACAACTCCCTTGGCTCTGTTTCTTGCGTGGCCACGATTACAGGAAGCTGCTGTGTTAGCTACTGTGGTTATGGACACCTCAGAGGTAAGATGCCATTTCAGCACACATATGTAAATCGGAAGCCTAGGGAGACGTACACATGCACGGGAATGAATGATTCAAACATGAGTAATATTTGGAAAGGTTCTGAGACAAAAGCATGCTAGGAGTTGTCCCAAGAATGGGCCCTAAACTTCTGTAGACAAAGTAGCATTGAATTCTTCTCGAAGTCCCTTTCTTCAATCCCAAAGGCAGCAAAGATACCAGCCTAAGGCCAGAGCTAATGAGGTACTTGGGGTATTTAAGGAAGCCCTCCCTGCTGGGGCCATGCAGGTACTGGGTCAGTGTCAGAGAGTGAGTGCTTCCTTAAATGTTGTGAACTAGGAACCCAGCTAGCCCCCATCCTAGTTCTGATCTTGCATACCTGCAAAAGCAGCATTTTGGTTTATTAACCAAGCAGCTGGAGCACGAAGAGCAGGACCAGCTCCCTACTGTTTGGCCATGACTGTACAACAGAAATCTGCTCTCGGAGAAAGCAAATGGCATGGAGAGGAGCCATGTTCTGGAAAGCTCTGCCAACACAGAAATGAAAACCAGTGGGGAAACAGTGATGAACAGGAGGGAGTTTTGTTTGATCATCAACTCAACAAGCCCACTGCGTTGCACTTGTTGAGGGCGAGGTTGGACTTAGGAATCTTCTTTACTATTCCTATCACACATGCAATTCCTTAGATAGAGCATTCTAAAAGACGGCATCCTTTTCCCATCTCCCTCTTTGCCTTCTTTACTTATCTTACAGAAAACCAACAGAACGAATGAAAGTTGCCTTTAAATAAAGCTTTGGCCATTGGGGTAGCAGCTTCTTTTTAAGGCGGGGTTAACCCTTTCCACTTTCAAAATGAGCACAATTTGGAATGAATGATTTTAAATTGGCTTTTTAGGTTTTTTAAAAAATAATTTTTTAATTATTATTATTATTTGTGCCAGTTCTGAGGCTTGAACTCAGGGCCTGGGCACTGTCTCCAAGCCTCTCTGTTCTCAAGGCTAGTGCTCTACCACTTGAGCCACAGCACCACTTTTGGCTTTTCTTGAGTCATTCATTGGAGATAGGAGTCTCACAGACTTCCCTGCTTGGGCTGGCTTTGAATCGTGTGATCATTAGATCTCAGCCTCCTGTGTTGCTAGGATTACAGATCTGAGCAACCAGCATCCAGTACTCTAGGTCCTTTTAAGCCCTAAATGACTACTAATATCACAATTAACTTCAAATATTTAGAGGTACCATTACATGCATGTGAAAGAAAAACTGGTAAAGACAGAAAGGAATACATTACTTGCAGCAGAAAGGAATGACATTTTGACTGATGCAGAGATTTTTTTTTTTAATGTGTGTGTGCTTTGACATTTCGCTTGGCACAAACATTTCACAAATGTTGACCTAATCTGATGTTCTGTTGTTTAGCAATTGCTGACATGACATGTTTTAACCTCATGTGTGCTGGATTCCTGTCAATCAAGATTGGCTGACCCCCCAAAAAAACAATCCAAGCAAAAGTCTACTGACCTAGAAGGTTAAATGTATTTGCCTGGAATGGAGGAGCAGTTTGGAGAAGAAGTTGGGGGAAGAAAGGATGGATCATTTATGACATTTGGCATTTGCGACAATTTGAGACTAAGACAGAAGAGAGATCCTTAGGGAACCCCAAGAGACGTCAACATAAAACACCTAAGAATACAACTAAGAAGCAGGTAGAATATCTATGACACAAGGCCATGAACTTAGTGTTATGATGAAATTATATTGTTTGCAGGAAAATGAATGGAACTAAAGATCATCATGTTAAATGAAATAAGCCAGACTTAGAAAGACAAGTACAATGTTTTTTTCTCTGATGCAGAATCTACACCTTAAAGAAACATTAACATGCGTATATAAAATGAGGACTCATGGAGACATCAGTTGGAGGGGAGAAGGCAAAAGGAGAGAGCGATTGGAGTATGTGGATACAGAAATCTTTTATATGCATTTATGAAAATCGAATAATGAAAGCTACTAACACTTTAAATAAGAAGGGATGAGAAAGAACAATGGGGAGTGCCTGCAATCCAAGGACATTATACACACGAACGAGAATATCATGATGAAGTCTCTTCGTGCAATTAACAAATCGCTGGTGGCTCACGCCTGTCATCCTAGCTACTCAGGAGGCTGAGATCTGAGGATCCAGGTTCAAAGCCAGCCCGGGCATGAAAGTCCATGAGACTCTATCTCCAACAAAACACTCAGAAAAACCAGAAGTGGCGCTGTGGCTCAAGTGGTAGAGCACTTGCCTTGAGCTGAAGAGCTGAGGGACAGCGTCCAGGCCCAGAGTTCAGGCCCCACAACTGTCCAAAAAAAATAAAAATCCTGTGACGGGAGGAGGTATAAACTAGGGAGGAAAGATAGAAAGGCAACTATCTATAGTACATAGTACAACTGGATCTAGTGTCATTGGGAATGGACTCCAACCCTTGCTTCCTGAGCCTTAGACTGAATTCTTGGTCACAATCAAGGCAGTGTGAAAGTGCACAAAACTTTTACAACCAACATGTCTTCCTTGGTCCTCTTAGATCACCTACTAACCATCAAAACAAGCATAAAGTAGATTTTTTTTTCTTTTTTTGCCACCAGTGCTCCACTAAAGTAGAAATCTTTGAGAAAACCCAACTTAGCCTCTATCAGACTTCAGTCTTCCATCCCTACCACTAATGGCACTGAGGTTGGGCCTCTAGCTCCAGTGTCCTGATTCCCACCCGATTGCATTCTCAGACAAAAATGGTTTTGTTCCAGTGCTTCCATTTAAAGATACAGATACAACAGTGAAATTTAGTTGTTGGCAACAGACATATAATAAACACAATTTTATTCTGTATGCACCTTCCTAAACTCCACCCGTAAACATTCCCTGCTATTTTCCCTGGCTTGACATGCAGCAAGGTTGCACAATTGCACCTATAGCCATCCAAAGAATGGCTTTTTAAAAAAATAGGTAGGGCTGGGAATGTGTGTGGCTCAATGGTAGAGTGCTTGCTTAGCATGCATAAAGCCCTGGGTTCCATTCCTCAGCACCACATAAGCAAAAAGCTGGAAGTGGTGTTGTGGCTCAAGTGGTAGAGTGCTAGTCTTGAGCACAGAGAGGCTCAGGGACAGTGCCTAGGCCCTGAGTTCAAGCTCCAAGACTGGCAATCAATAAATGAATAAGTCAAAAAAATAGGTAAATGAGGGCTGAGAATGTGGCTTAGTGGTAGAGTGCTTTCCTAGCATGCATGAAGCCCTAGGTACAATTCCTCAGTACCACATACACAGAAAAAGCCACAAGTAGTGCTGTGGCTCAAGTGGCAGAGCACTAGCCTTGAGCAAAAGAAGCCCAGGGACAGCGCCCAGGCCCTGAGTTCAATTTTTTTTTTTTTTGGGGGGTCCAGTCGTGGGGCCTGAACTCTGGGCCTGGGCGCTGTCCCTCAGCTCTTCAGCTCAAGGCTAGCGCTCTGCCACTTGAGCCACAGCGCCACTTCTGGCTTTTTTCTTATGTGGTGCTGAGGAATCGAACCCAGGGCCTCAGGCATGCAAGGCAAGCGCTCTACCACTGAGCCACCTTCCCAGCCCCTCAAAATTTTTTTTAAAGAATAAAAATAAGTAAATGGGAGTGGCCTTGTGCATCATCCAAAATGTAACAATTAGATTTAAAAAAATATAGCCAGGTGCTGGTGGCTTATGTTTGTAATCCTAGCTACTCAGAGGCTGAGATCTGAGAATCGAAGATCAAAGTCAAGCTGGGCAGAAAAGTCCTTGAGACTCTTACTTCCAGTTAACTACCAAAAAAAGCCAGAAGTGGAGCTAAGAGGCAACACCGAAGCCCTAAGTTCAAGTCCCAGTACTAATACACATACACATACAACCCCTCCCCCACAAAGCATTTATACTTATAGATAATTTGTATTAGTATCATGCAACTGAACAATGAAGTCTATGATAGAATAGTTCCATTAGGAACTAATGTTGCTCAGTTTATGGCCAGTTTTTCAAATACTTCATTCACCGGCTGAACACAGTGGTTATAGCTGGAAATAATTCAACTTGATTAAAGTTGAAGATGAAAGAATTCAATTTATGAAAGGTTACCAAACAGAGCGAGATTTGTCTAAGTTCTATTTGGAAGTACAGATCAGATAGCACATGGAAATGGGTTTACACTGTTTGCAAAAAGTTCTTAACAGAAGTAATAGAATAATAAAACACCAGCTTATCAAACTGATCAATAGACAACTGAAGATCACATCATAATTTTTATGAGTAAAAAATGTCAGATAGTAGGCTTTATAGAACTTATCCTCTTTAATAATGATCAAAAACACTTGGTTTTAAATAGCCATGTTCTTTTCCTGGTTTCATTTATTTGCTTACTATTTTACAATCTCTCTGGACTTTGATGCTTATAAAAGCCTCGGCTTTACTGACAACCTCAAAATTAATTTAGAAACAATCTGATATCCAAGTTTTCAGCAAACAATTAAGAATCGACCAGACAAAAGTAATCACAATGTCTTAAGTGTGAACATATTTAAAGAGTTTGTAAGGGTGGAAAGACATATTGCCTCAGATGACTATTAAATGCTTGTAAAATCATTTATCTGAGATTTACATGCAGGTTAAAAGCAGTCCTACTTGTTTAATGTTTTTTATTCTCCTTTTTTTTTTTTTTTTGGCCAGTCCTGGGGCTTTAACTCAGGGCTTGGGCACTGTCCCTGAGCTTCTTTTGCTCAAGGCTAGTGCTCTACCTCTAGAGCAACAGTGCTACTTCTGACTTTTTCTGAGGAATCGAACCCAGGGCTTCATGCATGCTAGGCAAGCATTCTACCACTAAGCCACCTTCCCAGCCCAGTATTTTTATTTTTATTATTTTTTTCTTTTTCTTTTTTTTTCTTCCAGGGCTGAGGACCGAACCCAGGGCCTTGCGCTCGCCGGGTGGGCGCCCTTCCACTGGGCTAAACTCCCAGCCCCAGTATTTTTATTTTTTGTGTGCTGGTATTGGGGCTTGACCTCAGAGCTTCTCATTCTCACCTGCTTTACTGCTCTAGGCTGGTGCTCACCTCCCCTTCTAGCATTTTTGCTGGTTGATTGGACATTTCTGCCCAGGATGGTTTTGAACTGCAGTTCTTAGATCTCAGTCTCCTGAGTAGCTAGGATTACAGGTGTGAGCCATCAGTACCCGGCTTGGCAATGTTTGTTGAATAAACAAATAACATACTTGCTAAACACAGAAGTGTTTATCATGCTCTCATAGATACACTCTAAAAGTTATGGAAACTTTTAACATTAAAAAGTCTACTCAAGTGATGTGTGACATATTTGCCGAAGGGGGTAGGGCACAAAGTCCCTCAGACTAATGTTTCCTCACATCTGTTTTATTTGTTGCACAGCATGGTGATTTTAACTACCTCTCCCTGCTCCTCTTCCATTTCTGCACCTGTGAACCTAAACTCAAATATTATTAGAAAGGTTCCATCCTTCCCCTAGGGAACCGCATTTCCTTCTTCTTATTTTAGACAGAATCTCTGTTGGATTAGTGATACTGGTACAATTTATATCTGGCTTTTCAAAACTTCTTATATTAAAAAAAATTCTTCCCTTATGGTCCCCCCCCAGACCTGAAAGAACATCACATACCAAATTCTGCTTTCAATTATTCAGCTTACTGCTTTATAACCCTTTTACTAGGTCATAACATTTTGGTTTCATCCATTTATATTTTAAGGTTCTCCCAAGCCCACATCATTTTGTCTCCTGCCTGACTCCAAATGTTGAGTGCCTATCCGATCCATCCCATGGCAAGTTTGTTATTAGAATTGGAGAGGACTTTTCTTTAGTAGCCCTATTGACCTCAAAGGGTTCTTAATTTCAGAAGATTAGACCATCAGTCCTAGGAGGAGCATCCTCAAGGACAACCAGTGTACCATGGCTACGGAGGCCGGAGCCCAGTGTACTGAGAAGTCAGCTGAGCAGAGCTTACACCAGTTGGGCTGATTGAGCAGAATATACACAAGCCTGTGTGTGTGTGTGTGTGTTTGGGGTGGTCACTGGAGGTATCATGTTATGGAGTATTTGGCTGTAGTCTCTTGGCTTCCCTCCTCCCCAGAGATCACACCCACATAAGTGCCAGACAAGGCAGGTAGGTATTTTATCTCTTCCCCAACTCCATACCCTGGATTATGTACCTAGCGCATCCATTCCCCATTAACTCCTCAACAGACCAAGTATTCATCTCCCACTTCTCACCTGCATCCTACTTAAGGGAAGCTACTCAACCTCTTTCATTCAATGGAATATCTGGTTCCCCTCTGGTCAAGGATTGGGTAATGAATGACATGTGACCCAGTCTGTATCCAACCAGGTGTGAGGAGAGGTTAGCTGGGATTTCTGGGGAGGGACTTCAGTTTCCAGGAGAACTCCTGGCCGCTGGCTTTCTCTTCCTACAACAAAGTTGTTGAGGCCAAACCTCACTGGGAAGCAGCCTTCTTCCCTCCAGCCTGAGGAAATAGAAGCATGGAGGAGGACATTGCAGGAGATCAGAGGAAGTGAATGCATCCTAAGCAGGAGAACTAAGACCAACCATGCTGTCCTGTACACTCACTTCATGCCTTCCTTTCCTCTTTGTGTTGCTGGTACTGGGGCTTGAAATCAGGGCCTCCCACTTTTGCTTAGCATTTTGCTCAAGGCTGGCACTGTACCCCTTGAGCAACGCCTCCACTTCTGGCTCTTTTTTTTTTTTTTTTGCTGGTTAATTGGAGATACAGAGTCTCTCAGATTTGTCTTCCTGGGCTGTTTTCAAACTTTGGTCCTTAGATCTCAGCTTCCTGAGTAGCTAGGATTATAGGTGTGAGCCACTGGTGTCCAGCATACTACTACCTTTTAGTTTTTTTTGTTTTTGGCCAGTCATGGGACTTGAACTCAAGGCATAAGCACTGTCCTTGAGCTTCTTTGTGCTCAAGGTTAGTGCTCTACCACTTGACCCCCAGCACCACTTCCAGCTTTTTCTGAGTGGTTTATTGGAGATAATAGGCTCACGGACTTTCCTTCCCCAGGCTGGCTTCAAACTGCCATCCTCAAATCTTAGCCTCCTGAGAAGCTGGGATTAAAGACATGAACCACCAATGCCCTGTTTTGCTCCTACTGTCCCCCGACCCCCTCCCCCCCCATGCCAACCAGGGCCTGCCTAGGCGCTGTCCCTGAGCTTCTTTTGCTCAAGGTTAGCTCTCTACCACTTGAGCCACAGCGCCACTTCCGGCTTTTTCTGTGTATGTGGTACTGAGGAATCCAACCCAGGGCTTCATGCGTGCTAGGCAAGCACTCTACTACTACTAAGCCAACTTCCCTGTTGTTGCTTTTTAGGAAACCAAGCAGTAATAGCCCCCTATCTCCCCCCTCCCCCCCCCCCCCCATGAAGAGACACAAAGGATTCTAGACCAGGAGGTCTGAAGGCAGAGAGACTGGCTGAAGACTCTCCACCACGTGGAGTCTTCCTACACCAGGGTCGGGTTCTCCCCATTACTTCCCCCCCACCCCACCCCCGGGAAGAAAGGGTACCCAGAAGGGTCAGAAAGCAGCAGACCAGGCAGGAATCCACAAGGGAAGTCTGTCTAGAAAAGGAGGGGAAAGAGTGCAATTTCAAATACCTTGACAATCCAATAGTGAACCAGGAGAGGCTGGGGGAGAAGAGGTAGGCACCTCCTCAGCTAGAACAGGATGCGGTGGGGGAAAGGGTTCATGCACCTACCCATACCCCCACAAGGAGCAAGAGTCAGGGAGCCCAAACAGCTACTGCTGGCACAGGTAGGCACTGGACAGGTTGTCCCCGCCCAGTGAAAAAGAAGTGAGTCATTGAAGCTGGTGACTAACTCCCTTCTGGGGAGCTGTGTGTCCTGACACAGGGAGATGGGGGGTGAGTTGACTTGCTGCGACATGTAGGAAGCAGAATGTGGCTCACGCCAGTGGAGATACATCAGTGTTATAAATCAAAACTTACCTTATAGGTTTACATAGAAAAGAGAGTGTGCTGGAGGCCATTAGGACCTTGCAGAATATCTTGACTTCCTTAGATACCCTTGCCAAACACAAACATGGAACACCAGGAGAGGTGGGCAAGGGCCATGATTACCCCATTTTGAAAGTGGACACTTATGGGAGAATGAAGAAGGAAGATTGGAGTCTTGGCTACACCTGTCGGTGAACTAGCCAACACTGGCTTTCTAGATGGTGGCTTTTGATACCGGCATCTCTGGCGGAGAGATGAGAGTTCTTTGCAGTGAATCTGGGAAGACCTGTTTGACTGGAGAGGTTTCACCCAAAATGTGAAGAGGCAGGGAGAAAATGGCCTAACAAAACAACAGAAATGAACCAGGCACTGGTGTCCTCAGAAGGCTGAGATCTGAGGATCATGGTTCAAAGCCAGCCTGGGCAGTAAAGTCCGTGGAACTCTTATCTCTAATAAACCATCAGAAAATGGAAGTGGTACTGTAGCTCAAGTGGTAGAGTGCTTGCCTTGAGCTGAAGAGCTGAGGGACAACACCCAGGCCCAGAGTTCAAGCCCCACAACCGACCAAACAAAAAAAACAGAAATTAGGTATGGACTACATTATAGTACCAAAAGCAAAATAGAGACATATTTTGATGGAAGCATCCTGTCACTGGATTAGAGATACAATGCACAGGCTTTGAGATCTATTCTGCATACTGCACAATCAGATGTGTTTAACTTTTTTTTTTTTTTTTTTTACAAGAACACATAATCCTGTAGGGGTGTGGAGGACAGGGGTGGAAACCAATGGCCAATGCAGGCTTGTAACATCTTGAGAAATATCAGGAAGGATAAAACTCAGAGCAGGCTGAAACCTGTGGGGATAAAAGGGCTAAAGGCAGACAAAAGGGTTTGTGAAAATGTATTTGGAGCAAGAAGAATATGGAAGGTGTAGGTCTACAGTTGGGAAAATGGAGTATACTATTTATGTGTAATAAACACCGTCCTTGTCTCTGGTGTCTCTTAACAAGAGAAATGCTTTTCAAACCCCCTTGTAGCTCAAGTTCACAGCTTAGACAGGGACCCGAGCCAGGACCAAATACCCATCAGAGATGTGCTTGCTGAAAGGTTTTTTTTTTTTTTTTTTAAATTAATCATTAACTTGGTGCAAGAAATGAAGGAAGAATGAGATTTTAAAAAAAAGGACCTTCCCACCAAGAGATTTGAGTATTTATTTTAGAAATTTCTCTCTTGGGTAGTGATTCTCTTCTAGAAATCCAGGAGTATTTGCTAAGTTTAATGGACTGGCCTTGCTTGCAAACCCTCTTAATGAATGCCAGGTTATGGAGAAAGGAAGGGCCCAACAGAATATAAACCACAGATTACAGTCAAGGTAAAAAGTTCTGCTAATTACCCACTCTTAAGAGTAGGTGGATGGAGGTGAGATCTGAGGATCACGGTTCAAAGCAGGAAAGTCTGTGAGACTCTTTATCTCCAATTAGCCATCAAAAAGCTGGAGGGAGATCTGTGGGTCAAGTGCTAGAGCAAGAAAAAAAGAAAAAGCTAAGGGATAGCATGTCGGCCCTGAGTTCAAGCAGCAGCGCGCATGTGTGCGCGCGTGCACGCGTGCGCGCGTGCACACACACACACACACACACACACACACACCTGGAATACAGAAACAAGTTAAAAGAGCACAGGAAACCACTGTTGGGATTTGGGTGTTTTTCTTTCTCAACACACACACACACACACACACGCACGCACACAAGCACACATGCAATGCATGCACACACACGTGCGCACACACACATTTTAAATAAATCGTAAGCCATACTGTATGTGTAATTTTATGTCCTATTTTTGCACTTCATATTACAAACATTTTCCTTACCTTTAAAACCCCATTCAAGAGCATCGTTGTAATTGGCTAGCTGCTTTTTTTTTTTTTTTTTTAGTGTGCCACAGACCATTTTGGATATTTTTTACTTGTTTCTAGATCTTTACCAACAGAAAATAATGCAGTCAAAGATCCTTTAAATGAAAATCCTCACTTAGGACAAATTACTAAAAGTTGAGAGGAACAAAAGACCACAAACATTTTTTTTCCCTTTTGGTCTGAGACCTGGACTCAAACTCGATACCTGACCCTTTTGTTCATTGTCTGGCACTGTACCAACTATGCCATGTCTCTAACCTCTATCACAAACTTTTTTTTGTCGGTCATGGGGGCTGGGGCTGAACTCTGGGCCTGGGCACTGTCCCTCAGTTCTTCAGCTCAAGGCTAGCGTTCTACCACTTGAGCCCCAGCATCACTTCCAGCCTTTTCTGCTTATGTAGTGCTGAGGAATTGAACCCAGGGCCTCACGCATGCAAGGCAAAAACTCTGCCACTGAGCCACCTTCCCAGCCTCAATCACAAATATTTTTACAGATTTCAATACATCCAGGTGCCAGAGGCTTAAGCCTATTATCATAGCTACTCATGAGGCTGAGATCTGAGGATTGTGATTTGAAGCCAACCTGGGCAGAAAAGTCCCCTTGAGACTCTTTATCTCCAATGAACCACTCAAAAACTGGAAGAGGAACTATGGCTCAAAGTGGTAGAGTGCTAGCTTTGAGCAAAAGAGCTCAGGGACAGGACCTGGCCCTGAGTTCAAGCCTCATAACAGACAAAAAATAATTTGTTTTTCAATACATTTCACTGACTTGTGTCTACCCTGCACCCTTCCAGAAGTCAAGTGAGTGTCAATCTGTCATTCTCTTCCCAGCCTTTATTATGAGGTGTGATTTTTTTTTTGTTGTTGTTGTTGTTCATAGGGCTTGACCTCTGGGCCTGGGCGCTGTCCTTGCGCTCTTCAGTTCAAGGCGAGTGCTCTACCACTTGAGCCACAGCGCCACTTCCGGTTTTCTAGTGTTTTATTGGAGATAAGAATCTCATGGACTTTCCTGCCTGGGCTGGCTTTGAACTGTGATCCTCAGATCTCGGCCTCCTGAGTAGCTAGGATGACAAGCATGAGCCACTGGTGCCCAGCATGAGATGTGAGTTTTGTCTGATGGGTCAAGACCCTGCTTTCCGCAATCCCACCCTACCATGGCCATCTCCTGTTCTCTCCAAAACTTCCCCCTCGTGAGTCTAGACCATGGATCATTTGACATCTCTGTCTGTCTTTTTCTCTGTGCATTTGTCTATCTCCTTTTGACATCCTTTACCTCTCCATGGCTGTTTCTATGACATTGCTTTGAAGTGATGCGGATCTCCATCAGTCTGACCCACACAGTAACTCCTACCTGTCCCCTGGACCAAGCCTAGACCTATCCTGTCTGCAAAGTTTCCATCAACTTTCCAGGCTAGTGTTGAGTCTTTCCTGTCTGTTGTTTCTCCACTGTCCTGGGTCAAAGCACTCACTGTCCTACACTATGGCCCCAGCTGCCCCCTCTCCAGGGGCGAGCTTCTTGAGGGTAGGAGCATGGCTTATTTCTACTGTATCCTCAGTGCCTGACATAGCATTGGACCGACATGGATGCTCAATAGATAGGAAAGAGATGTTGGATGAAAACAATTCTTGAAGATTGATCTCTATTTCCATATCTTCCAATTTACCCCATTCCACCAAATATTTATTTGGACTTTTTTTTTCCTGGATACATAAGCATCTTATTTAATAAATACCTCAGCATTTACCTTGGAGCATAAAAAATAAAAAAGGATAAGGAATAAGGGAAAAGAGAAGTGAAATTGATCAGACTAGGTTAGTACACTGGACATTTCTATGTGGTTTTGTAGTTTATACTGTTCTTTCATACACTTGATTTTGATGTCGTCATCTTAGCTTCCTCTTTTTCTGTGACAGGATACTACAGTACTATGTTGCGATGGCGTTCGATCATCTCCCGTAGAACACTTCACCATTGTTGGCATATAATTATTAGTGTTCACTGATGTATATCCCCATTGCCCATACAGTGCTCAGCGCACTGCAGCAATCCAGTAAATATTTCTGAACGCAGAGCAAAAGCATCATTATCTCCATCTTATAGACAAGGAAATGAAGCTTAGAAGGTTGACATTTCAATTTGGGAGTTAGATTCCAAGTTGGGTGTTCTTTTCACTCCATGTCAGCAAATATAATGGTCATTCCTTCCTCCTCCCCCCACCCATGGAAAAAATATAAAGTAAAAGAAAGAAGGAAGAGGAGGACAATGGAGGAAGAGAAGAAAAGGGAAAGGGAAGGGGGGGGCATGGAGATGGAAAGGGAAAGAACTGGTTGGAAACTTTTGATCCAGGTGTCTGTAGCTCATGCCTTTAAGCCTAGCTAATCAAGAGGCTGAGATCTGAGGATTGTGATTTGAAGCCAGCCTGGGTAGGAAAGTCTATGAGACTCTTAACCAATTAACCACCAAAAAGCCAGAAGTGGAGCTGGGGCTTAAGTAGTAGAGTGCTAGTCTTGAGCTAAAAAGCTCAGAGACAGCACCTCTGCCCTGAGTCCAAGTCCCAGTGTGCACACATGCGCACACACACGCACACAATTTTTTAAAGTTTAATTTTCTTAAAATACTTGTACAAAGGGATTTCCAGTTAACATGTTTATTTGTGTGTACAAGTGCATCATAATATTAAGATTAACCCTTCCGTCATTCTTCCCTGCCCATCTACCCCATCCCCAAGTTTCCAGTTCCATTTTCATATATGTACATTGAATATTATGACCAGTCTTCTTTCTGTTTATCTTCCCCACCCTCTTTTATTCCCACTCCCCTCATACAAGACATGTTTTAGCTTTCTGGTATTCATTTGGTTAAACTGTCAGTTTAGAGGAATTGTTCAGAGGAGTTATACTATGGGAATGCAGCGTTTTTTTGTTTTTGTTTTTTGTCGGTCATGGGCTTGAACTCTGTCCCTCAGCTCTTCAGCTCAAGGTGAGTACTCTACTACTTCAGCCACAGCACCGCTTTCGGTTTTCCGGTAGTTAATTGGAGATAAGAGTCTCACGGACTTTCCTGTCTGGGCTGGCTTTGAACCGTGATCCTTAGATCTCAGCCTCCTGAGTAGCTAGGATTACAGGCATGAACCACCAGTGGCCGGCAGCAGTCAGAATTTTTTTTTTTGAGCCCAGCTTTTTATATGCCATACTTTGGTCAGTTTGATTGTGTATATATACATGTGACCTTGTATATGTTTTCACATATGTTTGTATTTTAGATCTAAAATTCACATAGACCTTTGGCTGTCAGAACCTGACTTTACTTAACATCATTCTTCCAAGTCCATCCATTTCTCTTCAATGATATAATATTATTTTTGCTGATATTGAATGAAATTCCATTGCACATACACTTACACATGCATTCCTATATATCTATACCAGCTGTCTATATAGAATCTATATATCAGTATAATCTATGTCTATATCACACATTCTTCATTCATTTGATGTAGGGCATCTGGGCTATTTCCATAACTTGGTTATGGTGACTACTACAGCAATCAACGTGGGTGAGCAGGTGCTTTTATTGAATCCTGACTTGCAAACTTTTGAATAAATGCCAAAGGGGTAGTATTGCTCACTGGATCATAGGGTAAGGAATTTGGGATGTGTTGAACTTAATTTTTTTTTTTTTGTCAGTCTTAGGGCTTGGACTCAGGGCCTGGGTGCTGTCTCTAAGCTTTTTTTGTGCAAGGCTAGCTCTTTACCACCTGGAGCCACAGCACTACTTCTGGTTTGGGGAGGAGTTAATTGGAGATAAGAGTCTTATAGACTTCCCTGTCTGGGCTGGCTTTAAGCAGAGATCCTTAGATCTCAGCCTCCTGAGTAGCTAGGATGACAGGTGTGAGCCATGTGTGGCCAGCTTTGGACCTAATTTTTGAATGCTAAGTGGAGTTTTCGTGTGTGTGATGCTGCTCTGAGCTTCATGGGGGTTACAGGAGCCTGATGGGTCTGATAGATCATGTGTAGGAGTCTACAAGCCTCAAAGGTATCTTCCATTCAAACCTGTATGTGGCAGTTCTGGAGCAAGGAATATTTGACTCAACTTATCAGTGGATCACCGTTGCAATAGTTGGTGCAGTGAGAAACAGGGAAAGCCTTGTTAGAAATTCTACTTGTAGTTCTTCTATCACCTCAGACCTGGACTGTCCAATATGGTAGCCATATGTATTTAGTTATTATTATTTTTTCATAAGTAGTTCTTTAAGTCGAAGTGATTTAAAGTGAAAAAACACAGTCGGGTGCCAGTAGCTCATGCCTGTAATCTTAGCTACTCAGGAGGCTGAGATCTGAGGATTGCAGTTCGAAGCCAGCCAGGGCAAAAAAAAAAAAAAAAAGTCCCAGTGAGGCTTTTATCTTCAATTAACTACTAAAAAATTAGAAGTGGTGCTGTGGGTTTAAATGGTAGAACACTAGCCTTGGGCAAAAGAACTCAGGGATAGCGCCCAGGCCTTGAGTTCAAGCCCTACAACCAGAAAACAAACAAACAACAACAACAAAAAACAACCCAGCTTCTCAGTTTTACTAGCCACAGTTCAAGTGTTCAATAACCAGTGGATACTATATTGCATATAGTATCTATTACCCATACCCATTACCATGGACTGTTAGTTCTAGTGGACCATGCTGCTGGTAAAGTAATAGAAATAAATCTGTATTTAAGACCGTTTATCACCCATCTCTTCTTAGGTTTCATAATGAGTAGAAGTTAATCATAGTCAATTAATTAGAATCTTACTGATTGCTTTGTCTTCATTTTCAACATGGTACTGGAATTTATATTTCCAGCTTTTAAAAGGACACATGATAATGCTTGCCTCTTGTCTTTTTTTTTTTTTTTTTTAAATGGGCTAAGGTATGTAGAGCTGAAGCCCTGTCTTCCCTTTTCTGTAGATTTGCTTCATGTCAGGCTTTTCTGTGAGTTCTTCGGTCTGCTATCTTCCTCTTCCTGGGGGGGGGGGGGGGGGCCAGGGTCACTAACCCAGAACAGTAAGAACTGATTAATGAAGCCTGTTTTGGAGAAGAGAGCAGGGATCTGTAACCCTCACTGGGACGTTGATACCCAGGAGAGGGCTCCTGTCCTTCTAGACAGACCCTCCTGCCTGCAGGGTGCAAGAGACACAGACACAAAGACACCCCGTGACAATTAGCGATGGCATTTTGAGGTATCCTTTTTCTCATTAACCTCTTGCAAAATCCATTGCTTTCTGGGAAGGGGACATCAAGAGACGAGAATGACCACAAGAGGGCAGCAGTGTACCTTCAACAGCTTTACCTATCAAAAAAAAAAAAAAAAAAACCAAACCAAACCAAAAAAAAAAACCCAACCAACCCCTGGGAAGGTTTCCTTGTGTTTCAAGGGAAGGATAGAATGAATAGACTGGGGGGGTGAAAAAAGGAAAAAAAAAACAACCCAAAAATAAAAACAAAAAAAAATAGCACAGTTGTATGTAACTAGAAAGCCTGCTTACCATATTTATGCATCTGGAGTCCCCTTAAATATAAAAGTCACAAGAACAGTAAACAATAATAGATAGATAAGGGATTAGATGGAAAATACTCCAACTAAGGAGTGCACAGGTCAGTAGACTTCAAAACAGAACAAACCTCACTCGGAAGCAAGGTAGCTATGGAAACATTACCCAAATTATTCCGTTACTTCATGGCTGCCGCCGTCCTCCCTGCTGCCTGCGAATTCTGTCAAGGGAGGGCAGAATATTATTTTCTTATAAATAATACAACACAAGATCCTATATGGAAAGTTACAGGAAAATTAGATTTCAGAGGGAGAGATGTTTCAACAAAAATACCCAACAGCTTTAATTTGGTTTCTGATAACTTAGCTCAGGGTTGTAGTTGTTAACTTTTTCTCCATTTCTGTTTTCTGTTGCAGGAAGGAAGCCGGGGACAGACTGATCTCCAAGTTCTCTGGTTGTGTTCTAGTCACACACATGCCTGCACATTCGGTACGGCTGGTAGAAGTTACCCGTTTGTCCAGGTATGACCTACATGAGAGCGTGGGATTTATCTTCAGTATTCATTTATTTTTTTTTGTCCATTGTGGGACCTGAACTCTGAGCCTGGGTGCTGTCCCTCAGCTCTTCAGCTCAGGGTGAGCGCTCTACCACTTGAGCCACGGTGCTACTTCCGGCTTTTTCTGCTTATGTGGTGCTGAGGAATCCAACCCAGGGCCTCATGCATGTGAGGCAAGCACTCTACCACTGAGCCACCTTCCCAGCCCTATCTTTAGTATATAAAGGGCATGTTTACTTGTTGGAGCTTTGTAGCCTCAGGCCTCAGGATACTACCACTGCCAATTTCCTGTGCCCTCCAGAGTCCCTAATCCTAATAAGCACACAAAGACCACGTACACAACGCCTTCCTGACCTTGCCCAGCACAGAGGTGCATGTGTGGGTGAAGGATGTAGGTTGTGCTTAGCATGGCTGTCATCCTAGCTACTCAGGAGGCTAAGATTGGAAGGATCATGGTACAACCCAGTTCAGGCAAGTAAGGTTTGTGGGACTCCCATCTCAATGAAAGAAGCTGTGCGTGGGAGTCCGTGCCCGTCATTCTTGCTGTGTTGGGAAACATAAAACAGGAGATTGGTGGTCCATGTGTGGAATCCAGCAACAATGGAGACCCTATCTTAAAATAACCAGGGCAAATAAAGGTTTGGAGGCATGACTCAGAGTAGTAGAGAACCTCCCTAGCAGGTGCACGCTGCTAAGTTCTAAGCCCAATACTATGACAAAGAAAAACTGGGTCCACACTAAAAGGGGGTAGGCTTTTGAAAAGCAGGTCAAATGCCACACAAGGCCTAGAGATGTGGGAAGTCTGGCGTTGGCTTTCTTCTCAGGTTTGTTTGTTACTCTCTCTGTGGCTGGGCTCTGATCACATTGTCTTCTTGGCTGTTGGCAGTCATGTGTAAGAGGAGGTCAGTCTTTCTCATGTAGAAGAGCAGAATGATTAGACTGAAAGACTGGTGATTAGCATGCTAAGACTGCAGTAGGGCACCTTCTCACTGATAAGCGACGTGAAGGCAGCTGAAATTGTGAGAAGCTGGCAAGAAACGTGTGGAATATTTGTTGATGCCAGAAAAATCTCTAATGCCCTCAAGGAAAAAAAAAAAGCCAAGTATCAAGCCCACACAGGATTTTAACTCTAAAGAAAGATGCACAATGAATTCTAGTTTTACGTGTGGAGAAGGTGCCAAGACTAGATTAAGTGGTGAATGATTGCTGTTAAAGGCAGTAACGATATATATGTATAGTTCTTTAAATCTTGCTCTAAATGCTATAATTGGTTTTTATCCATAATAATTTGCGATGAATCGATATGCTATGTTAGGCTTGATAAAGAGTTCTCTTTTTTTTTATAGAAAAAGTCCACTGTCATGAAAATGTACGTTAACCTCTCTTTCTCTCCTGTGGGAAGCCTTTGGTTTCAGTCTGTGGTCATAGATCCACCCCAAGGGCAGCCAGCTCAAACCGTAGTCATGATACAAACACAAACAAACTCAGACCTACAGAAGAAAGTAGCAAGTGAGGGTTATTTTTTGTTTGTTTGTTTTTTTGAGAAATGATATATAGAGAGAAGCCAGGAAGGAGCCAGTAGACCACAGAGCCTAGACTCCTGCCCTTGGTTAGACAGCAGGACCTCTGAAATCAAGGGAAAAACTTTAGTCTTAATCACGGTCTTAGCTACTTTTCTCATTGTGATAATCAAGATGCCGGAGAGAAGAACTTAAAGGGAGAACTATTGGTCGTGGCCCGCAGTTTCAGAGGGTTCAGTCCATGGTTTCCGGGCTCCATGTGCTTAGGTAGAAAGAACATCATGATGGTGAGGATATGGAGGAGAGATAATGCATCTCATGGTGGACAGGAAGTAGAGAGAAGGAGACAGGAAGGGAACATTCCCCGCCGCCCCCCCCCCCCCCCAACTCAATCCCCGTGACCTATTTCTTCTACCTAGGTCCCACCTTCCAAAGTCTCCAGAGTTTTCCAAAATAATGAGGGACTACTAGGCTTTTAACACACAGGCCTGTGGGGAGACATTTTGTGTTCAAACCATAGCAATCACCAATTGAAAGTTGAGAGGGTTACATAGTAAAGTCCTCATGGCTTGAAGCCAATCTTTGTCATTTCCCCCATTCCATCCTGCCATCTTCTTGCTCTGGCTGATGCCATTCATTCTAAGCTATTAATGTACACCTGTTGAGACGATGTTTTCCCCAAGCATTGGAAAAATGTAAAGGGATTTCTGTGAGAGATGCGTTGGAGGAAATTGTAGATTTGTACTGCAAAGGGTGAAAGCAAAAGTCATTCCTAGTTAAAGAGAAAGATGCTTGTGGGGACTGGTAGTGGGAGAAGAAGGAGGAAGGCCAAGACATTGGTGACTTTGGCATTTGTTTGAAGCACAGTCCACTATCTTGATCCTGTTAACCAAAACTAAACTCTTTAAGCATCAGCTTTGTCATGCTCCTCACAGATGTAAAAACAATTGCTGCCCCAAAAATATTGCTTCCTGGTGCTGTGAGGAGTAAATTTAATAATTTACATGTAATAATTATAGAATTCTCCAGATACAAAGCTTGAAACAGAGCAAGCATTACATCAATGATAGCGAGTGTTAGAAGCTATTATTATTATTATTATTATTTGTCAGTTGTAGGGCTTGAACTCTAGGCTTGGGCACTGACCCTGAGTTCTTCAGCTCAAGGTGAGCATCCTACCACTTGAGCCACAGCGCCACTTCCGGTTTTTGAGTGGTTTATTAGAGACAAGAGTCTCATGGACTTTCCTGCCCAGGCTGGCTTTGAACGGCGATCCTCAGATCTCAGCCTCCTGAGTAGCTAGGATGACAGGCGTGAGCCACCAGCGCCTGGCAGTAGCTATTATTTTTATGCCCATGTCACTGGGCCAGCTACTGAAATTACTGTGCAGTCTTCCATCTTCCATATTTACCTTATGTCCTGCTATTCATGCAGTTCTCCATTCCGGCAGTGTACCATCATCATGGATGTGCACCAGATTCTGTCTAGTCCTTGCCTTCATTTTAATTTTCTTTTTTCTTGGTCATGTGGCTTGAACTCTGGGCCCTGGGTATTGTCCCTCAGCTCTTCAGCTTAAGACAAGGGCTCTATCACTTCAGCCATAGCTCCACTTCTGGTTTTCTGATGGCTTAGTAGAGATCAGAGTCTCAGGGACTTTCCTGCCTAGGCTATCTTTGAACCGTGATCCTCAGATCTCAGCCTTCTGATTAGCTAGGATAACAGGCCTGAACCACTGGCCCCGATCCTCATTTTCTTCTTTTCTTTTCTAGTCCTTTCTTTCTTTTGTGTTAGTCTTGGGGCTTGAATTCAGGACCTGAGCACTATCACTTGAGCTTTTTGGCTCAAGACTAGTGTTCTACCACTTGAGCCACAGCTCCATTTTCAGCTTTCTGGTGGCTAGTTGGAGATCAGAGTCTCATGGACTTTCCTGCCCAGGTTGGCTTTGAACTGTGATCCTCAGATCTCAGCCTCCTGAGTAGCTAGGATGACAGGTGTGAGCCACCAGTGCCTGGCTCATTAATTATACTTTAAATTTGAAGGTCCAGCTTAGCCCGACAGGCCAACCATTCACGTTAACAAAAGTCAGCATACATTTCTCCTGGCCTCCTAGGACCATCACTGAACTTTTCTTCCCAAAGTGCTCTTTTGCCATAGAGAAGCCCAGGGATGGACTTGGGAGAAGAGGAAATAGACAATGCCCCATCAAGAAGGGTTGGGTGTGAGCTAACTTGAAGATGGGGTAGCGGGGAGCAGTCTGAATGATTTCTTTCCGGATGTAATGGATTAGTACTTTTTTTATTCTTTTGTCGGTTGTGGGGCTTGAACTCTGGGCCTAGATACTGTCCCTCAGCTCTTCAGCTCAAGGTGAGCACATTACCACTTGAGCCACAGCACCACTTCTGGTTTTCTGGGTTCATTGGAGATAAGAGACTCAAGGACTTTCCTTCCCAAGAGGGCTTTGAACCGCGATCCTCAGATCTCAGCCTCCTGAGTAGCTGGGATGACAGGCGTGAGCCACCAGCGCCTGGTTGGAGTAGTTCTTTACAACTGGATGTAAGGTTGAGATTTACCTGAACCCACCCCTTGGGAGCCATTGGGCCTTACTCGCCCAGTTGTGGGTAAGGCCTTAGAGTCACTGTGACTCACCAAAGACCTGATCCTCTCAGAGGGAGGGATGCCGGAAGTCTGCGTTCTGGTATCCCAGGGCTTGGATCAGGTTGCTCCACCTTCCTTCCTGATCCGCCCTTCTTGGAGACTCTTCATCCTTGATTCATCTCTGCCTCTTGATTTTAGACTCAGCAGTGATGCCTTAAGTGACTTCCCTCGCTATCTTGAGCTATCTCTGTTTTTCAGTATCTTCCGAGCCTTGGGGAGATGACAGATTCCTCTGAGAAGCTGTGGACATGGCCACATTTATATACCACTCTGCATATAATCGTAGCAGGCTCACAGATGTCTGAAAACCCAGGCCTAGATAGGAGGCCCTTGGTTACCAACACGTTCTTCAAGCTGACCTTAAATGTTCCTTCTTTTCTTAGCACCAGCTCAGCTCAGATTCTGTATCAGTGGGTAGCATTCTGATGACTGGATCAGGCTCTAGTTACCTTAATAACAGGAGCAGACACTCGAAATAGCTGTGAGGAATGCTTCAGACACTATAAATATCTCTCCCCATTGGGTAGGTTATTAGATTGGCATTCTGACTCACAAGTCTTTTCTCTCTTGCCAAAGAGGCTTTAAAGCTTAGCTATATCTAGGTGAAATGATAAAGTTCATAAAACAGGTGGAGCGGGCTTTAGATTCTGAACTAAGCCCGCTATGTTTCACCCCTTTGGCCCTGGGTCTATCTTCAGTTGAACTTTATCTTTAGCTCAGTGTGTGTGTGTGTGTGTGTGTGTGTGTGTGTGTGTTGGCTTTGAATTGTACTCCTCAGATCTCAGCCTCCTGAGTAGCTAGGATTACAGGTGTGAGCCAGTGGTGCCTAGCTCTAGTCCTTTTTCTTTCTCTCTCTCTCTCTTTTTTTTTTGGTTGGTCATAGGGCTTGAACTCTGGGCCTGGGCGCTGTCTCTCAGCTCTTCAGCTCAAGGCTAGCGCTCTACCACTTGAGCTACAGCGCCACTTCCGGTTTTCTGGTGGTTTTATTGGAGATAAGTTTCACGGACTTTCCTGTCCGGGGTGGCTTTGAACCGCGATCCTCAGCTCTCAGACTCTTGAGTAGCTAGGATTACAGGCATGAGCCACCGGCGCCTGGCTGGTCCTTTTTCTTATAGGCGACAAGCTAACAGTTAGAGGAAGCTCCTGCTGGTAATCCTAGCAATTCGGGAGTCTGAGATCTGAAAAATAGTGGTTTGAAACCAGCCAGGGCAGAAAAGACAGAGAAACGCCATCTCTAAGTTAACCAGCAAAAAGCTGAGTGGGAGGCATGGCTTGAGTGGTAGAACACTAGCCATAAGTGTGAGGCCCCCCAAAAGAGTTGGAGGAAACATTGAGATCTTTCCTTGCAGATACCTCCTGACTAGTCCAAGATTGCATAGCTGCTGAGTGACACTAAGACCGAAGAAGCCAGCTGACTTCTCTTCTAGCTGCTTCTCTCAATTTTTCTATACTTTATCGATGATTTGGCCTTGAGTTTTGGAACCTGTGTCATATGCATAGGGAGCCCTTATTTTGTGCTTTGGATATATTCTTGTAAATTTGATGGCGAAGCGAATTTCAGTAAATTATATATCTTATCATATTTTTAAAAGATTAGAGCTGTAGCCCATTTATAACTGCTTCCAGCCTTGGGTATACACTTGAATATAATAGAAAAACCACATGCTTAGAGGAAAAAGAATTGTCTGATGAAATATTAAAATAATGTTCCAAATAAACCAATTCGTATTAAAGCGTGAGACAAGAATCTTTTTGTCTAGAAGAAGACATATCCTATCTATTTATTTAAATGTAATATGCATTTTTTCCCCTCTGCAGGTAAATATCTTTCTAAAAAAAACTCAAACTATTGGTTTTTTTTTTTCCTTCTGGAGAGTTTATCTTGCATGATCACTATTAATTGTTTATTTAACAGCCTCGATTCGTTTGCTGTAATGTTTGCTTAGCATCTTGTGTAAATTTTCTAACGCTATTGGTTTTGCTGATAGCGTTATTAAGATTTATCATTCCTGTATTATTATGACTTTCTCTATAGCAGGGGTTCTGTAAGAAGAATAAACAAAGAAGCAACGACTTTAGGTTTTACTCACTCTAGAACCATTATTTAATTAAAAACCTCTAAAAGGTGATATGAGTTAGCATGATGCTTGCAATTGGTTTCCTTTCTTCTTTCCTTTCCTCCCTCCTTCCCTCCTTTCCGTCCCTCTTTCCTCTCTCTCTCCCCTTTCTTTTTCTTTCTTTGTGTCTTTCTTTCTGCCTCGCAAGAGCTTGTGATCTTTCTGCCTTAATTTCCCACTTACACTGAGATTACAGGTATGCATTACCATGCAGGGCTGAGAGAGGTAAAGAAGAGAGGAGAGGAAAAGAGAGGAGGGGAGGGAAGAAGAGATGGGTACTTGGGGAGCTTTTACTTGTGTAATTGGCTTCTGAGTTATCACAAGGTGCCCCCTAGTTTGATGATGCCATCTGAAATATTTAGTCTCCAAGGTGGAGGGGACTAAGGGAAGAAATGGTGGGGTTCCCAGCGGCCTGCTATTCCCTTTGTCCGTGAGTTTGGGGACACAGCCCCAAAGGCGGCTCCTCAGAGGAACAAAAAGATCACATTGGACAAATGTTGGCTTGCACAGTATCATAAACCTGTATGTGTTTACAGTACAGCTGCTGACACCGTTTAACCTAATAGCAAGCTGTTGTCTAAGCGGCTTTCAGAGGATAATTAAAAGGCTCCTCCACGCTCTAAAACCAATTATATTAAATTTTATTTGCAGGAGTTACTCAAAACTTCAGGTTAAAAAACAAAAAGCCAGCGCTGATAGCTCACACCTGTCATCCTAGCTACTCAGGAGGCTGAGATCTGAGGATCACCATTCAAAGCCAGCCTGGGCAGGAAAGTCCCTGAGACTCTTACCTTCAATAAACCACTAAAAAACCAGTGGTGGCTCTGTGGCTCAAGTGGTAGAGCGCTCGCCTTGAGCTGAAGAGCTGAGGGACAGCACCCAGGCCCAGAGTTCAAGCCCCACGACTGCCAAAAAAAGCAAGCAAGCAAGCAAGCAAGAAAGAAAAAGAAAATCAGGATTCATGACCCAACCCAAAGATATCTTCCTGCCACAGGCAAAAGGGGCTACCTTCAAGAGGAGGCCCCAATTTGTTTTGTTAGAAAGATGGAGACCTCAAAGCAGCTTTCCTCCAGCCCAGTCCAGTGCTACTTCAATGAGAGAAAGAAAAAGTTCATTTTTGCATGACTAGGTGGAAATGAATACAGGAGAGAAAGGTGTTGTTTTTCTAAAGAGTCAATATACTTTGAGCATAATGAATAGGTCGTATTTGCTGTGTGTGTGTGTGTGTGTGTGTGTGTGTGTGTGTGTGTGTGTGTGTGTGTGTGTGTGTGTGTGTGTGTGTGTGTGTGTGTGTGTGTGTGTGTGTGTGTGTGTGTGTGTGTGTGTGTACTGTTGGCTCATTCCCAAACTGACCTCAACTAGCTGGGTTTCCTAGCAGATTTTTGTTTTTTCAGTCACGGTGCTTGAACTCTGGGCCTGGGCGCTGTCCCTCAGCTCTTCAGCTCAAGGCCAGCGCTCTACCGCTTGAGCCACGCTGCCACTTCTGGTTTTCTGGTGGTATATTGGAGATGAGAGTCTCACAGACTTTCCTGCCCGGGCTGGCTTTGAACCGCGATCCTCAGATCTCAGCCTCCTGATTAGCTTGGATGACAGGCGTGAGCCACCGGCGCCCGGCTTCCCAGCAGAAATTTAGAAGATGAGCCAGCAGGAAGTCCAGCTGTTCATTGTGGAACTGCCGCTGATAGACTGAGTGACTTCAGAGAAGTCACTGTTGTTCTCTGAGTATCAAGTCTCCAGGATCCGCAAAGAGAAGGGACCAATTCCAGCTCAAAAAGAGGTCAACTCTGCTGCAATTATACTTCATGGAGAGAAAATTCTTTCCTCTCTGCACCCCATCTGTCCTCTACCCCCAAGTAATTTAGACAAGACACAGTAGTCTTTTAAGCCTCTCTGTAATTCACAGGTGCTATTAGAGTGCAGAGTTATGGAGAACAGTGAAGTGACAGGGACAAGTTGACCGTATCACTAGCGGACAGACACCTCTTCCCTTGACCCCAGAGCTTAAGCCATTTCAGGGAGAGAATTTCATAGAAAATGAGAAAAAGAGGTGGTGGTGTTTTCCCCAGTGATACCATTATTCTTCCCTTTGTGTATTTAATTTTTTTTTTTTAGACTATAGAGTCCATGCACAGTCACTGTAGTCAAAGATATCAGGAGTGATATCATTTTCCAAATGGAGCTTTTTTTTTAAAATTTTTAAAGCCCCTTATCTTCAAGAGCAATTTTTGTTGCTCACAGCAACATTGGGAAGATACAGGGACCTCCTGGCTATCTCCTCCCTTCACACACGCGCACCCCTCCCATGTTATTGACATCCCCGCTGGAGTGGCGTATTTATCCAGGTAGATGAACCTGATCTACACATCATCCTCACCCACACTCCACCCTTACATTCGCTGGATTCACTTAGTGGAATGCACCACAAATTCATAATAACCTGTATCTACTGGTATGGCATCCTCCACAGGAGTTATACAACCCTCTAAGCCTTGCATAATCTCCCCCTCCCCCACATTCTTCCTTAGCCCTTGACCACCACTGATCTTTCTATCACCTTCACAGACTTTCCTGCCTGGTCTCTTCCTAGAATGCCATATGGTTGGACTCATACAGTAAGCAGACTTTTTATTTTTGCCTGGCTTTTTTCTTAATGTATGTAATGCATACATGAGGTACTCTCCATTTTAATAGCTCTCCTTTCCTCCCCTCCCACCTTCCCTTCCCCTCCCTGTTTTCCTCTGCCACAAATTTAAGATAATGTGATTTTTCCCCCCTTCTGCTTACCAGAGTAAAAAAATGGCTGACAGGGATGATCGAGTTTGGGGGTTCATCCAGTTGACCGCAACAGAAAGTGAGGGTGGGTATAATAGGGTGTAAAAGGTGATCCCCAGAAGCCCTGGAGGAAAGAGAAATAGGCAAGTGTACACACAGATAGTAAAAGGCATTGGACGTATTTGACATTATTCGTTGCATAGAGATCTGTGTTGGATATAGAGAATTAAGGAGAATTAGGGTGCGTAGGCAGAAGGAAAGGTCTGTTGGGATAAAAGCACTTGTTAGATGAGGTCAAGGTCATTTTTAGGAATAAGGACATTAGTTCCATGTCCCCAGCAATCCTGGCATGGCAGATGGAAGGAAGACAGACGGCAAAAAAAAAAAAAAAAATGAATGAATGCTGACAATAGACTCTCTTCTCCCTCACTTACAAAGACGAGGCTGAGTCAGAGTTATTAATATAAACAGTTGCAACAGTAACAATATGTCCCAGTAATAGTCCTATTAAAAAATTAAGTTCCAAACCTATTTAAAATGCAGTTTGAAATCCTAGCTACATCCTCTTTTGCATCCCTTTGAGGACTGGAGCCTGTTATTTATGGTGTTTATTACTTTTAAACATATGGGAGGACATCTGATGTCTGTCCACTTTTCTCTCGAGCTAGTAAACAGACTCTGAATATCACCAATACGATCGTTTTCACTCTGCCACTGACCTTGTCAGGTTCTCCAAGGTCAGCCGAGATGTTTGGATTTTTTTTTGGGTCAGGATTGACTTGTTTTCAGAAAGCGCACAGTCTCCCGCCCACTAACATTTGTAATCTTCCCTTACTATCTAGCCTACTGTAAAATTACTAGTACAGTTTCCCCAGGCAATGACTTTGTGATTTTCTCCTTTTTTTTATTGATCAATAAACAGTTTTAAACTAAAAAATCCCCACAGTGAGAATAGAAACTTATTTGGTACTTGTAACTACCTGCCTTGGAGAAGAAAGAGGAACTGGGAAGACAAGAGCCTCAGGCATCTGCTTCCTTCACGCCAGCTCCAACTAGGTAGAAAGGGAGAAATGCAGGTTTAGGTTCCCCAAACACCATGTGACTCCTCTGTGCTTACTGACTGAGTCTCCCTCATGGGATCAAGCATTTGTGTCCAGGACCTGTAGATACACAGATCTCCTTCTGCAGACCTGAAGAAGTCAGAGATTGCTGCTACACTCACTAGAGTCTTTCTAGTGATATTTTTACATGGCATCCAAGAATAATTGATTGAATGAACAATATAGCTATAGTTCTGTCCAGGCTGGCTCTGAACTTCCATATTCTGGTTCAGACTATTGGTCAGTAATTTCCTTGCCTCTGTTTGATCTCTCCAGCTAATCTTAAGCAGGTCCCCTGTCTCCTCTGTCTTCTCTGTTTTCTGTGGTGGTACCTTTCACTTACGTCATGGAAGATCCTCTAGTGAGGCGTGGTTCTGTCTCCAGTGGTTAGTTTCCCCAGATTCTGTTTCTTTGCTTCTGGCTCTGTTCTAGGGTAAAGAGAATTTTGAAAATAGCTTTGGAAAACTAGACACTTATTTTTTTTAATTTTATTTAGGAAAAGCAAATCAGTAACCAGCTAAGAATCGTAGGTGATTAGTGATTTTCTTTTTGAACCAAACATTATCTGCCTGGGCATATTTTAAAGTCTAGGAGAGATTTCTTGTCACATTTGCTGATATCATTTAAGAATTTGTGCTGGCTTGGGAGAATAAGGGGTGGGCACAGAAATGGGGGGACAAAAGGCGAACAAACGCAGCAGTGGTACTCATCAGCCACTGTGAGAAATGAGCTCTACAACGTGGTTGGGGTTAGGAGGGAAAAACTGGGAGAGAGCCAGGGAAGGAGTGACGTTGTCCAAAAGGAATTGGACTCATGGCCTGACTTCTGTAACTGTAATCCCTCTGTACATCACCTTTATAATAACAATAAAAATGGTGCTGGTACTAAGGTTTGAACTCAGGGTCCCATGATTGTTCAACTTGCTTACTCATGGCTTGGTGCTTTCTTTCACTTGAGTCATGCCTTCACTTCTGTTTTTTGTTTTTTTTTTTTTTTGTTGGTCCTGGGGCTTGAACACTGGGCCTGAATGCTGTCCCTGAGCTTTTTTTTGCTGAAGGCTAGCATTCTACCACTTGAGCCACAGCTCTATCTCTGGCTTTTTCTGTGTTAACTAGAGATAAGTGTCATGAATTTTCATGCCTAGGCTGGCTTTGAATCCTGATCCTCAGATCTTAGCCTCCTGAGTATCTAGGATGACAGGCATGAGCCACTGGTGCCCAGCTTCTGTTTTTTTCTTTTTGTCGGTAGTGGGGCTTGAACTCTGGGCCTAGGCACTGTCCCTCAGCTCTTTAGCTCAAGGCTAGCACTCCCACCAGTTAAGCCACAGTGCCACTTCCTGTTTTTTTTTTTTTCTTTTTCTTTTTCTGCTTACTTTAGAGATAGAGTTTCATGAACTGCTCTGTCTAGGCTGGCTCTGAACATCAATATTCTGAATTTCAGCCTCCTGAGTAGCTATGATGACAGGCGTGAGCCACTGGTGCTTGGACTTTATATGTTGACTTTATTTAAAGAAAAATAACGTTGTATCATTTTCCTCTGGTGTTAAGAATTGTTGACAAATAGTAGGCTTGGTTGGTCTTCTCTTTTTCCATGGTGGCATCTGCTGACTAACTCCTGCTGTCTGAGATGATCAGAACCCAGAGGATAGCAAGCACAGCAGTGACACGAGCCAAGCCCCAGGACACAGGGAGGGTAGAAAGCAGAGCTAGTTGATGGCTCATCAAAACAAGAACACTCTTTCCCACAAATCCTCTTTAAATTAAAAGAAAGAGAGAAAGGGACATGCAAATAATCCCAGGCTCTGGGACCAGGAAGGATCTAGGGAACATCTATTTTAGTCATTTATTGTACACTGGAGGAAAACTGAGATCTAGAGATTCTGAAGACCTGTCCAAGGTCCTGGAAGGAGTCGGTGGCAGAAAAGCGCTCTCTCTGTCTGTCTCTCTGTCTGTCTGCTTTCTGTCTCTGTCTTTGTCTCTCTCTTCTTCTCTCTTCCTCTCTCCCCCCCTCTCTCTCAAGGACTGAGCGAGGTTCTGAGATGTCCCTGCTGTTGTATTGAACTGGGCTGATCCTGTTTGTGATCAGGGTTTTACAACCCTGGATGGTCCTCCACAGCACACCCACAGGAAATGAAGCTTACATAACCATTTCCTTCCGGGTCTCTGCTGGCTGTTTTGCATCCCCATGTGTTCTCTTCAGATTCTCTGCTCCCTTTTAGTCCTGCGGAGGAAGGAGTGAGTTACTGCAGTTGAGTGTGGCTTACCACCTTGAAGTTCTCACTCCAATCTCCAGACCAGCCAGGTTGCCCGTGGGCTGCCTTCGCTCTGGCCCCAGGCTGGCAGACCTGGGAAACAGTGAGGGCTGAGGCCTTTGCCTCAGCCGACTGATGCAATTGCTGAAAGATTCTGTCCTTTACAGGGAAGCCAAAATAACTCGTCATTTCCCACAGAATGTTATAGAGCAGATTGATGTCCCTTTAAGAACACATGTGGTGTAAAAAGACGAAGGGAGTTGTGGGAGGCCTCAAGTTTTACATATGGTAGCAAGGTAGTCGTAGCCCAGTTGGCTCCCTTCTGGAGAATGCCTGCAGAGTATAATTAGCAGGAGCTAGCCATCCCAGCAGAGCTATCCTTGAGCAAATTGTGGCTCAGACAAAAATGGGAAGCAAGGCTAAATTTATCAATAAACAGGATCTTTAAAAAAAAAAAAAAGGAAGAGAACACAAGCGAAGTTGAAATCTGTTTATTTCCACGTCCAGAGTATTTCCTAGCTAACATAGGACACAGTTTCGGTGGTGGGGGGTGGGGTTTCCCCCCATTTATTTATTTATTTTTTCAGTTAATTGGATTTCTAGTTTTTTTTTGGCAGTCACTTACTGCAATTGATCCCTGAAAAGATGGATTTATTGCTTAGCCAGGCAGAATTCTGACCATCTTCAGAGGATGGAGAAAATAAAAGAAAACAACCCAAGATACAGAGCACTGTAGGTCATGATCAGGGTCAGGACAGCACGAGGCATGTCACCTGGCAGGTTTATACCAGAACTTCAGCACAAGTAATCTTCTTGCTAAATGAGCAGTGCCAGAACCCAGTGGAATGTGCATAGGGTAGCCTCAGTGATGTCTAGGAGGAATTACTGCCCGAGATGAGACTCCGAGACAGATCTCAGACTGGTTCAATCCATGGGTGGAGAATGGACTAAACTGGAAATGACTCACACCATTTCTCTCTTAAGCTAGACCAGGGCCGCATTTTGCATAGCAAATGGATCTGGTTGGAAGGGTTGGAGTCCCACAATAGCTCAATGGGCAGAAGCAATACAGACTCCATGCCTTCAGCTGAGAAGAGGCAGAATACTGGCCATAGCTCTCAAGAGTCCAACATCCATCCAACTACTCCCTTATCCATCAATCCATGTAATTGTTGTTGTTGTTTTTAATTGCATCTTTACTGAATGCTAAGTATGCTACTCCATGCTGAGTCTAGAGAAATGAATAAGAAAATAATTTCTACCTTCACAGAATGTAAGTCTATTGGGGAAACAACTTTCTTATGAGAGGAAAGAGAAATTTCAGGAATATATTAGAAGTGGATTGGCCCTCATCTGGGGATTGAGGAGGGCTTCTAGGTAGAACCGTTGTAAATGGAGCCCCAAGAGGCTAAATATGCAAGTGAACAAAATTAACCATGGGCAGACCATATGAAAAAAATCAAATTTTGCCAGGCACCGGTGGCTCACGCCTGTTATCCTAGCTACTCAGGAGGCTGAGATCTGTGGATCACAGTTCAAAGCCAGCCCAGGAAGGAGAGTCCGTGAAACTCTTATCTCCAATAAACTACCAGAAAGCCAGAAGTGGTGCTGTAGCTCAGGTGGTAAAGCGCTAGCCTTGAGCTGAAGAGCTGAGGGACAGCACTCAGGCCCAGAGTTCAAGACCCACAACTGACAAAAAAAAATCAAATTTTAAAGATCCACAGTCTGCAGTAACACCTATTACTTTTGGTAGTCTTGCTAGAAACCCTAGCCAGTTTACTGCCTATAAGTCAAACTTGTAGAAAACCAAACAGTAACCCTTGTGACAGTTGGTCCTAAATAATGGCCAATAACTCCTATGTTAGGCCTAATCAACTTCCCCGATTTGTAAGTATTGAGGCACAAAGAGTTTATGGGATCAAATCCTACAGCTAGGAATCTGAGGCCACATTCTAGACTGTGATCCTATGACATTATTGTTCCTGAGCCTGGAACTTGACAAAACAAGAATTAAAGATCCTGCAAGGCAAGTTCATCACTGTAATTTCTTGCCCTTCCTAACCAGAGCAGAGTACCTGGACCAACTCAAGGTTAGAAGCCTGTTAGTAACTGCAGCAGCAGCAGGAATTTGTTAAGAGAGGAAACTCAGACATACTGAGTCAGATGCTCTGATGCTCTGAGATTGGAGCTCAGCAAACTCAACAAGTCTTCTGGTGGTTTTAGTCCACAGGTAAGGCTTGAGAAGCCCTGGATTCGAGATTAAATCCCTGAAGGATTATAAGGAGCAAGAGGATGAGAATGCAGAAAAAGAACTCATTTTTGAGGTTGTCCTCATTCCTGGAATAAGAAATGAGAGCCTAGGGACTGGGAAGGTGGCTCAGTGGTAGAGTGCTTGCCTTGCATGCCTGAGGCCCTGGGTTCGATTCCTCTGCACCACATAAGCAAAAAGAAAAAAGCCAGAAGTGGTGCTGTGGCTCAAGTGGTAGAGCGCTAGCCTTGAGCTGAAGAGCTGAGGGACAGCGCCCAGGCCCAGAGTTCAGGCCCCACGACCGGACCCAAAAAAAACAAAAAAAGAAATGAGAGCCTAAATCAGATCTGAGAAACTTTCAATACATATTAGGACAGTGGCCTCACCCAAACCTTATTAAGGTAGAATCTGAGTCATAGAATCCCAGCACTAGCTTTTTTATTTTTATTATTTTTTGCCAGTCATGGGGCTTGAAACTTAAGGCCTAGGCAGTATCCCTGAGATTATTTTTCACCAAGACTACAGCTCTACCACTGGAGGTGTTTTTTTTTGTGGTAGTTTTTGGTGATTCATTGGTGATAAGAGTCCCACGAATTTTCTTCCCCAGGCTGGCTTTGAACCACAATCTTCAGATCTCAATCTCCTGAGTAGCTAGGAGCCAGCAGCACCTGGCTCAGTGTATGATTATGTCCCTACAATATCATTTATCTAGCTGAAGGATTCAAATATTGCTCTGCAGAAATAAACTGTTTAAAATAGCTCAGGCCTAAAGTTTGCTTTCTAAGGACAGTGATCACATTAGACACATCATTTAAGCAAATCTATTTTGTAGTCATTTCTCAGTTTTGCTCCTTCAAGGTTTTCCTTACCTGTGAACTCACAGAATACGAGTGCTCATTTGAGATCTATGGTCAAAAACCAGGCCTTTCAAACGATTCCAGTTACAAGGCATTCAATACAATATACTTATTAGTGGGCTAGGAAGGTGGTTTAGTGGTAGAGTAGCATGCACAAAGCCCTGAGTTTGATTCCTCAGTACCACATACGCAGAAAAAACTGGAAGTGGAGCTGTGGCTCAAGTGGTAGAGTTCTAGCCTTGAGCCAAAGAAGCTCAGGGACAGTGCCCAGGCCCTGAGTTCAAGACCTGGGACTGGCAAAAAAAAATACTCTTTGTATAAGCAATTTCTGAAAACCAGTCCCAAGCAATTTAACCTCTTATTTCCTCCACACAATTTGTCACTATTTAATGGTCTTAATTTCCCTAAACATTGCATACCAGACAAAAAAAACCCACTTTTTTTTCCTCATCTGCTTCCATAGCATTAATATTTAAATGGTAAATTTTATGCCACTCACAAACAGCTGCAGAGGAGAATGATGATATTGCTAGAAAGAAAAACCTAGCTTAAATACTATACCAGGGTGTCTTCTTTTACAAATCCCCAGAACAAAGCCAAGAAAGCATGCAGGTGTATCTTTCACGCAGAATAGAGAGATGAAGAGGACTTGCCTGGGAAGTGACTTATGCGTGAGAAGAATGGCCTTGTCTCCTAGACTTGCGCGGTGCAGGCGGGGTGGGGGGTGGGGAGGGGAGGCTGAAGGCGGTGCAGGTGGACAGGCTGGCAGGAGTATCCAGTATGAATGCTAACCAACACGGAGAACAATTCAGAGCACGTTTTCTCTGCTTGTCTTGTGGCTTTGGGAGGGACTTCACTTTTAGTACTTTAGATACCTAGCTGGCATCTGTGCAGGGCTTGACGCTGGTATCCTAGAACCCAGGATGGGTTCAATCAGCTGGTACAGGGGATTAGACAAAAAGGTCCCCAACCCCATGAGACATATCATGGTGGGGGGGGGGGTAATGAGGGAGATTAGGAAGACATTGAAAGGAGTTTTGAAAGATGGGATTCTTAACAAAGAGAGAAATACTGATTCACTATACATTTCTGAAGCATGCCCTGAGTTCTGATCTTATGTCAGGCACGACACTGGATTTGGGGGTTACAGATGGGAGTAAAACGTTTTCCTGCTCCTAAAGAGTAGAGACCGCCGGGTGCCAGTGGCTCACACCTATAATCCTAGCTACTCTGGAGGCTGAGATCTGAGGATCACAGTTTGAAACCAGCCTGGGCAGAAAAAAAAATCCCCGTGAGACTCTTATCTCCAATAAATTACTAAAAAAATCACAAAAAACAAACAAAAAATCAGACGTGGCACTGTGGCTCAACTGGCACAGCGCTAGGCGGCTTGAGCACAAAGAGGCTCAGGGACAGCGCCCAGACCCTGAGTTCAAGCCCCAGAACCAGCAAAAAAAAAGCCTTTCCAGAAGAGAGCACCAGGCATTTGTGGATTTGTTAGGACCTGGGATGGCCAGAGGCTAGCCATTGCTCACACTGGCAAAAACCAACAAGAAACCTAAATGCCTAAAAGTAGAAGAATGGCAGGAAAAAAATTAGGAGCACATGAAATCCTGAACATAAAGGAGCCCTTGTGATTGTAAGAAGATGGATGAATATACAAAAACATCCTATTCCCAGGGTACAGTAATCCTCCAAAGATTACTTACAGCATGGTAAAATTAAAGCACTAATATGTAACATATACATATACATTTATACATAATATATAACATATATATATACATACATTGAAGTATAATATATAAAACTTTATGCAAAGGAAAGCAATGGAATTAACCTAGGACTCTCATGAATGCTTACCGTTTTTGAGGAAGGGAAGAAAGAAGGTTAGTTAGGGGAAGGGAAGGGAAGCCTATGGTAATATG
Source organism: Dipodomys spectabilis (assembly GCF_019054845.1). Taxonomy (NCBI): domain Eukaryota; kingdom Metazoa; phylum Chordata; class Mammalia; order Rodentia; family Heteromyidae; genus Dipodomys; species Dipodomys spectabilis. The sequence goes on from NW_024871219.1 coordinate 572,393, forward strand.
TAGATCCTTGTCAAGGTTCGAGATTTATTTTAATTTTTAATTTTAATTTTTGTCAGTTCTGGGGCTTGAACTTAGGATCTGGGCGCTATCCTGGAGCTTCTATGGCTCAAGGCTAGCACTATACCACTGGAGCCACAGCACCACTCCTGGCTTTTTCTGTGTCTGTGGTACTGAGGAATTGAACCCAGGGCTTCATGCATGTTAGGCGAGCACTCTACCACTAAGCCACCATCCTGGCCTTATTTTTATTTTTCAGATGATACATTTGTGAATGCTTAATACATTATTAAACATAACTTTAAAAAGTAGCTTGGTCTCTAATCAATGATGAGATTTCCATTAATTAGGGGTTATGGTGAAGCCACTTCTGTGTACCTGAGGTCTAATTATATAAAAATAATTTTCCTGAATGAATGAATGCGTGCATGCATAGTCAAACAGAAAATTAACAATGGGGACTGGGAAGGTGGCTCAGTGGTAGAGTGCTTGCTTTGCATGCATGAGGCCTTTGGTTCAATTCCTCAGCACCACATAAGCAAAAAGAAAAAAGCCAGAAGTGGTGCTGTGTCTCAAGTGGTAGAGCGCTAGCCTTGAGCTGAAGAGCTGAGAAACAGTGCCCAGGCAGAGTTCAGGCCCCACAACCGGACCCCTACCCCCCCAAAAAAGAAGAAAATTAGCAATGACATTGATCAAGCAGAAGCCTTATTCAGATGGAGCTTTATCACACCTAAATTGATAACAGAATGTACTTGCTAGGGTAGCTTGTGGAGGATTCTAACTGAACTCAAGAAAATTTTGAAAAAAATCTATTAGGAAGGTTAAGCCTTACCAAAAATTGTTTCTGGGTCATTTCCTAAACTTCATTCTTCATAGTTTTAGGGATATGGTTCTTTTCAACTTTCCTGTTGCTTTTTTTTTTTTTTTTTTGCCCCACAATGAAATTATGTTAATCAGTTAATTCACCTTTTTTTTTTTTTTTTTGGTCGGTTGTGGGCTTTGAACTCCAGGCCTGAGCGCTGTCCCTCAGCTCTTTAGCTCAAGGCGAGCACTCTACCACTTGAGCTACAGCGCTACTTCCAGTTTTCTGGTGGTTTATTGGAGATAAGAGTTTCATGGACTTTCCTGCCTGGGCTAGCTTTGAACCATGATTCTCAGATCTCAGCCTCCTGAGTAGCTAGGATGACAAGCATGAGCCACCAGCGCCCAGCTTCAGTTAATCTTAATTGAGTTATATAATCTAAGTCATGCAGCCCAAAGGATACATACTCAAAATACAATTGTTCTTTCTTTCTATTTATTTTTTTCTTTCTATTTATCTTTCTTGCTTTTCTTTTCTTTTTTTTTTTTTTTTGTGCTAGTCCTGGGTCTTGAACTCAGGGCCTGGGCATTCTTTGAGTTTTTTTTTCCTTCTCAAGGCTGATATTCTACCACTTGAGCTACAGATCCAGTTCTGGCCTTTTTTTTTTTTTGCAATTAATTGGAAATAAGAATCTCATGGGCTTTCCTGCCCAGGCTGCTTTGAACAGTGATCCTCAGATCTCAGCCTCCCTAGGAGTTGGGATTACAGGCATGAGCCACCAGCACCTGACCAGTCTTTCTATTTGCATTCTGAGAATCAACACAACCCCATATTTCTAACATGACATTTTTAGAGTATTTAACATTTTATCCACATCACTTTGTTACCATTGCTACCCACCAACATTTAATCCAACTCAGATTCTATCACTAGAGTTTTTATTAGACACTCTTTCTCATCTCCAATCTTGTAAGGTTGCAGCTGGATCGCTTAGTTTGAGCTATCCTCAGTAACCTGCCCACTTTATGTGACCAGCAGAGACCCCAATAATGAGATTTTTCTCAGCTCATGGAAGTACAGGCTAACTGTGGTTGACTGCTGACCCAACTTTATGAGAACAATTCAGAAATAGTATTCTTGTTACACAGCAACACCTGCCCTTTACTTGCCCTAAAGAGTCGTTCCAAAGAATGAGGGACTAGAAAATGAGAATCTTCCAAAGGAAAGCAGCCTAAAATATCCCTCCTGTCACTCGTCACCACAGCTACCAGGCAAGGAGAAACTTTGCTCTTCATGACCCTATTGAACTCTGCTGAGTACCTCTCCTTCGTTGGAGGCGGACATGTGTTGGGGGAGTGAGAACTGTTTGTGTTTGGTGTGGGGGGGGGGGCAGAAGAGCATTTTGGGTACGGGCATTCTCATCGTGATGTGGTCCCTAGTTCTGAGTGCTTTCCTTCTCCCATTAAAAGAAGAGTCAACCCAATTCCTAACTGTCATTTTTCCACTCCTCCACAACATGTTTTGTTTTGTTTTTGTTTTTGGAGGTCATGGGGCCTGAACTCTGGGCCTGGGCGCTGTCCCTCAGCTCTTCAAGCTCAAGGCTAGCGCTCTACCACTTGACCCACAGTGCCACTTCCGGCTTTTTTCTTTTTGCTTATGTGGTGTTGAGGAATTGAACCCAGGGCCTCATGCATGCAAGGCAAGCGCTCTACCACTGAGCCACCTTCCCAGCCCCGCCTCCAGAACATGTTTGTTTTGTTTTGTTGGTTGTGGGGTTTGAACTCTGGGCCTAAGCGCTGTCCCTCAGCTCTTCAGCTCAAGGCGAGCGCTCTACCAACTTGAGCCACAGCACCACTTCCGGTTTTCTGGTGGGTCATTGGAGAGAAGAGTCTCACGGACTTTCCTGCCCCAGGCTGGCTTTGAACCGTGATGCTAAGATCTCAGCCTCCTGAGTAGCTAGGATGACAGGCGTGAGCCCCTGGCGCCTAGCCAGGATATGACTTTTAATTGTCCTTTTAACTTCTCCTCTTTTCCTAGTTAATAAAGCTTTTCTGAAGCATAGCACCCTCCACGCTCCAAACAAAGAGTACATGGTCACTCTGACCTTGTTGTTTCAAAGACCCGCCACCTTTCCGTCATTGAAATGTCTTCTTAAAGATTTCGCTTCACATGTTCTTTCTGTAATAGGTAAAATTTTCTTTTTGATCACGATGATAGAAATTTGTTTTCCAAGGCGTAAAATACTCCACCCTATGTTTAAGACTCTGCCAGGAAGGGATCCACTTTGTACGCCTGTGTCTCTGGTTCTAACGCCAGGCATGGCACCAATAGTAACTTTTACAAATGGAAGGCTGTAATCAATGTCACCTATTGTGATGATGTCATGGCCCAACCCCCTCAATCCTGTACTGTCTGTCTCCTCTATGGTCTTTCTGGGGAAGCTAAGTATATAGTAAATAGTCACAAAATGGGGATAAAGAGCCCTATTCAAGTAAGCAAGGCTGACATCTCAGGGTCATGATTAGAAGCCAGACTGGGGCAGGAAAATCCGTGAGACTCTTATCTCCAGTGGACCACCAGAAAACCGGAAGTGGTGCTGTAGCTCAAAGTGGTAGAGTGCTAGCTTTGAATGAAAAAGCTCAACCACAGCGTCCAGGCCCTGGGTTCAAGCCCTGTGACCGACAAAAAAAAAAAAAAAAAAATTAAATAAGCAACTAGTAATGCTAATTTAGGGTTCCATGATGAAACTGGATAGGAGACATGGCTTAAGTTTGGGGTTAAGGTGGGTTTCACCTACCCAGCATACCCTAACCCAAATCTTAGAACCGTAATGCTCAGACCTGCCTAGGCTGAGACCGAGACAAAGGGCTATGAGGGCTCCAGGAATGACTTTCAGACATGACCTTGATATAGAAGAAGAAAGCTCACCCTCTCCAGCACCAGCACCTACCTGCATCTGAGGCAGATGGTACCAATGGCAAACACGTGAGCAAAAGAAGCATGTGACACATTTGGGAAAGGGAGTGAGGAGGGGTGGGCTGGAGGCTCCCATATAACAACCCAGCCCCATAAGATCTGCATTAATCCATTCTGTGAGGGGTTACCTTCTAGAAGGCTCTGGGATGGTTCTATCACCTTCACCCTGCCCTACTGGGGGCTGTGTGGAGCTCAACAAAGTAGACTGAGAACTGAATTAAAAGGAATTTAGGATTTTTTTTTTCCTGATAGAAGGATGACTTTAAAAAAAAAATCAGGAAATTTACCTGTATATCCCTAGCCCAGTACACAGAGTTTAGGAGAAATCAAGCAATATTTTGTGAATGAACAAGTCAAAGAATTATCATTTTTGAAAAGTTTTATTTTACACACTGTATTGCATTTTGAGTGTTTGGGAATACTGATAAATGACCAAGTGATCACTTGCATCCTTTTTAGATCCTTAATTTTACAAATAACCCAGTTTGGGTGATTGTCTTCTCTAAAGAGATTTTGCTAAAGTAGATCTTACAAGCCACAGGACAGACAAACATACCTTTAACACCCTGGCGAAATATCTAGACTCTTAACTTTATTAGAAAAATTGCTCTGATTGTTTCCTTTTTGTTGTTGTACTGGTAGTAGGGCTTGAACTTGGGGGGGGGGGCTTTCCCCACTCTCTACCACTTGTGCCACAGCTCCACATCTGGCTTTTTGGTGGTTAATTGATCAGAGCCCAAAGCTAGTCCCAGACTAGCTTTGAACTATGATCCTCAGATCTCAGCCTCCCAAATAGCTGGGATTACAGGCAAGAGTTACTACACCCAACTGTATGATATACATCACTGCAAGTTACCCGTGTGCTCTAAGGAGGGGGAAATGAACCTCTGAGCCGTAGTCAAATTGGTTTCCTAAATGATGCTACACATTTTAACTGGAATTTGTGTAGTAGCCTCATGGAAAAAAAAAAAAAAACAACACATGGGGCGGGGGGGCCAGAGGAAAGGGTTCCTTTGGTTTTCAGGCTGTTAACTGTAATTAGCCTGGTTTCTAAGATGTAATTATCTTGCAATCTCAAAGCAAACACCCTGGAGGAAATTGCACTGTTAAAGACAGCATGGCATTAAAAATAAATTATTACCCTGGTGCCTGCTATTGCTGCTTATGCTGTATAATTTGTCAGGTTTCCGTTAGTGAGCACTTGTTTGGGCGGGGGTGGAGGGGCAATCTGGGGTGGGGCTGGAGTTGGGCAGCCATCTTGCTTCTGTTGGTACTACAGGATTCGGGAGGCTGGGTTTGCTTAATTGTAAATAATATCGGGAACACTTACAGCTGTGGTGGTGAAGGCTGGTTTACACCATCCGCACTTTTCTTACCTGTTCCCGTCGCCCTTAGGGTTCTGAAAGGAGAGCGCTGTGGATCTTCTGTGGCTTCAGATGATGCCCGCCTAGAGTCGAGCAGCGTAATCTCAAAGTATCCACACATCAACACACACACACACACACACAGAGAATCAAATTGCTCGGAAATGACTGAAAGGCAAGGAAGCTTTTATTTTAGGAGATCATTATTCACCATCACTGGCTAGCCACAGAGGCTAGGGAACGTGGGGTCTAGAAGCAGAGTCTGATGGGCTTGAATGTATTAGAGTGCAAGTTGTACACACCGCATGAGCTTTCCAGTAGAGGCTGGCATTCACTTGTGTCCCGCCTAGTTGGGCTGTGTCTATCCACAGGAAGGGCAACATGTTGTAATATGTCTACTCTATAGGAATGCTTTAGATATGTGTGTATGTATGTATCTAATTTATCTACTTATCTCTCTACCTATCTCTCCACCTCTCTCTCTGTCTCTCTGTCTCTGTCTCTGTCTCTCTCTCTCTCTTTCTCCAGAATAGTTTATGATAATGCCATCTAAGACACACTAATGGTATAGGTGACCTGGATTGGATCCTTTATTCTCCCTGAGACTCGGCTTTCTCTTGCATAAAGAAAGATGATAATCATAACAGTAACAAGAATTCCCAGTATTATTTCAAGACTGAGAATGGAATCTGAAAAGCATGTGATCGAAGGAGTTACGATGACCATGAGGCTTATGGTGGGTGTCTGTCTTATCATCGAGGATCATCACCTAGATCGAAGCCTGTACCCTAGCTAGAGTCAGCCTCGGAGATCCCTGGGAAAGGCGTGGATGCTTGGCTCCCTCATGGAGCTCAGGGATTGGTTGGGGAGGACAAAGCAGCAGGGCAATAATAAATAGTTAACTGTACCATGTCTTTGTCTGGAGGGTAAAACTTCCACAGTCCTGGGGCTGGGAAGGTGGCCCAGTGGTAGAATGCTTGCCTTGCACGCATGAGGACCTGGATTTGATTCCTCAGCACCACATAAGCAGAAAAAAGCTGGGAGTGGCTCTGTGGCTCAAGTGGTAGAGCACTAGCCTTGAGCAAAAGAAGCTCAGGGACAGTGCCGAGGCCCAGAGTTCGGGCCCTGCGACCAACCAAAAAAAAAAAAATTCCACAGTCAATATAATTTATTTTGGCTGTGGATTTGGTGGTAGTTCTGGCTTGTTCTTTTACATATCAGAAGGAAAAAGGTGAAGGGCACTTCTTACATATTTTAGAATTAAAGATGTGACCACAAGAATAAGGAGGACATGGAAATAAAGGGCTACAGGAAGACAGAAAGGCAATGTAGTTGTCCTCAGTTTCCCCCAAAGACTTTGACTACCCACATGAATGCTTTTAATCTTTCCACGGTTTGTGTTAGAAATGATTTGAGTTATAAAAATCCACAGCATTTTAAAAATGATAAAATATCTAATTTTATCCCACATCGCTACTTTTATTTCCTTGTTACATTTCATCCACACCTTTGATGTTTCACTAAATAAATTATGAAATGGAAGGCCAATTAAGTCCATCTAGATTTATATCTCACCATCAGGGATATAATGTTAGGTTTGCTCTGAGCTATTAGTGGTGGCTTATTAGCAAAATATAACCTCCCTTAGTATAAATGGTTTTTTTTTTTTTTTTTTCAGTGTTGGAGCTAGAGCCCAGGGCCTCATGCATGCTAAGCAAACACTGCCACGGAGCTACTCCCCCCTCCAACCCCCCCCTCCCCCGTCCCCTCCCAGCTCTGGTTTTATGATCTTGAATACTAGAATAGAATGTCTGCCCAAGTAATTTCCTGGCTTGCTTGAATTCTGAGAGTACCAGTACTGCCATTGGCCCAGAAGATGCTTTCTTGGATTATTAAAGAATAAAATGTAGGTAGCAAGTTCACAGTTTCCTTTTCAAGTACAGCCAGGGTAGTCATTTAACATAATCTGAAAAGAATTTCTTTTGGTATCCAGCCTACAGTTTTCTTTCCCTTATTCTTCTTTTAAAACCTGGAGCAACCTAGTAATTATCCTGAGGCCATTATGCTATGAGAAGCCCAGGAGATCACTTGGTAGTTGCAGTTCTTTGGAAGAAAAGCACTGAGGTGCTGGACAGGTGAGTGAAGCAACTGTCTTGGAAGAGAATCACCTGGCACCAGCTGCCCCACCTGAGAATAGTTTGAATAGATCTCATCGTTTAATTGAACTCTTGTACTTCTCATCCGCGATATAAAATAAAAACAAAATAGGAAAGGCTGCTGGATGTTGGAGTCATTTTTCTGCATAGCAGTGAAGAATCAAAAAAAAGGTTGTTTTGGTCTTCTCAGGGGCATTTTTTTTTTAATACTCTTCTATCCATCCTTTCACATTTTTTTGGTTTTACAAGCTCAGAAAATTTTCCCCATGGTTTTTGCATGGGTTTCAGTTGATCAGAATGCTTTTCATTCCTTACCATTTTTGGGGGGTCATTGTCATAATTAGGAATAGAACAATCTTCATGCGCTTCTTTGGCTTACTCGTTCCTTCGTGATTTATGTTGTCAGTCCCACATGTGAGCACTGATGGCCCTCAGCCAACAAAACGACAAGATGCCTGTCCTTTTGGATTTTACAGTGTTGATGAGGAGGTAGCAATTTGTAAAATGTGAATGATAGCAGAAATAATTGGACAGGGGAAAGGCACAGGGTCATTTGAGAGCATACCAAGAGATAACCTTGTACTGGGTTCTGTGCTTGGGGCAAAAGGAGATCCAGAATCTTGGAAAAGCAGAGGGAGAATCAGTTCCAGATCTCTCTTTTAGCTTCTAGTGATGACTAATAGTCCTTGGTTGTCTTGTGGCTTTATTACTCTTAACCTCGGCATGGTATGCTACCTCAATCATGGCAGTGCCATCTTCCCTCCATGGGCCTGTATCTTGAGATAGTTTCCATTCTTTGGGTCTGAACCCACATGTCTTCTTCTACACTTCCAAGCACCTCAGTCTTACTGGATTATAATATCCTATGGTATGACTATATCAACTACATTCGCAATGACCCTGTTTCCAAAGAAGATTATGCTGTGTAGGTCCAGGAAGGACATGTATTATTATTATTATTACTATTATTATTATTTGGTCAGTTGTGGGGCTTGAACTCCTGGCCTGGGCGCTGTCCCTCAGCTATTTAGCTCAAGGCAAGCACTCTACAACTTGAGCCACAGCGCCACTTCCGGTTTTCTGTGGTTCATTGGAGATAAGAGCCTCACAAACTTCCTTACCCAAGCTGGTTTTGAACCGTGATCCTCAGATCTCAGCCTCCTGAGTAGCTAGGATTACAGGCGTGAGCCACCAGCGCCCAACTAGGACACACATTTTGAGAAAGGGGATACTCTACCACTTGAGCCACAGCGCCACTTTTGGTTTTCTGGTGGTTCATTGGAGAAAAGAGTCTCACAAACTTTCCTTACTCAAGCTGGTTTTGAACCGTGATCCTCAGATCTCAGCCTCCTGAGTAGCTAGGATTACAGGTGTCAGCCACCAGCGCCCAGCTAGGACACACATTTTGAGGAAGGGGATACTATTTAATTAAACACATCATTCCTCAGGAAACCTTAATGCTTCTACTTCTCATCACCCCACTACCTCACTGATACAAGACCTGAGAATTGTTGCAGTAACCTTCCAGCTGCTTCCTCTCCTTCTTCCTTAGAGACTACGTTCTTCCTCTGCCCCAAACCTTCCCATCTCTGGGCAGAAGTTTTCATATGGATCTAGAAGGCTAGGCTGTCGCCTCTTTGCTTTGTGTCTCGCCACTGTCCATTTCACACTAGCTTATTTATCTCCTTACTGTTTTTTTGAATATGCCAGCCCTGTTTGGGCCTACAGGCCATTTTGTGGGACTGGTCTAGCAGTCACCTTCAGATGGTAAGTGTTATTTTCAGTGTCCTATTATAGAATACACAGTGCCCCCTTATTTTTCTTTTTCTCAAAAATAAATGCCGGGTGCCAGTGGCTCATGCCTATAATCCTAGCTACTCAGGAGGCTAAGATCTGAGGATCACGGTTCAAAGCCAGCCCCTGTAAGGAAAGTTCATGAGACTCTTAATCTCCATTAAACCCCCAGAAAACCAGATGTGGCTCTGTGGCTCAAATGGTAGAATGCTTGCCTTGAGCTGAAGAGCCGAGAGACAGCACCCAGGCTAGGAGTTCAAGCCCCACAACCGACAAAAAACAAAACAACAAAAAAACAAAAGTACAAAACCAAAAAAAAAAAAATAATCCCTCAATGAATTTAGCTGTTCACTTATTTGTTCCACATGCCTTTGTTTATTTAGTCTGAGACCAGGACTCGAACTCGCTACCTGATGCTTGCTTTTGCTCATTGGCTGGCACTTTTCCCACTGGTGCTCTGCCTCCAATACTTCACATGAATTTGTAACAGCACAGCCACCTGTCAGAAGCAGATGGGGCTTCCACACACCTGTCCATTGCTGGCCCCAGCTGAGTACCAAGGAAAGTTCATTTCCCTCTCTCCCTCCACCCCCAGCCTCATTCCTCACAATATTTGAGAAACACGAAGACACGGAAATCCATTTCTTCTCCCTCAGTTGGAGAGAACAGACTGGAGTCCAGTGACAGTCATGAATTAATGACTGCCAGGAAGTTCAAGTTCAAACACCCATGGAGGTTTTCAAGGTGCCAGCCCATGGATGGAAATTGGTAAGTCTTGAGAAGTCTTACTTCTGTGAACCCTGTATCTCTTCCTGGGCATTTGGTTCTTGGGCACAAAGTAGCATTTCTGTATGGTTTCCCTGTGATCTTGTTCCTGGGAGAAAGGGAGTTCTTCCAGGCTTGGCAGGGAGACTCTGTGACCTTTACGGAAGGCTGTTAGAATGCTAGCTATTTCATTTGCTTCCCCTATTCTGCTACTAATAGTTCAAGTTTTATTTACCCAAAAATCTGATTATCCTAGTCTAGTGGAATGAATCAGAATTAGTGAAAAATAAATTATAAACTTTCTGGCTCATAATGTAGACAGTTTTAAAGGAATGTAGTTTTTACTCGGAGATAACAGAGTAATTCCACACTAACTGCTAAGCGCTTTTGGGCTGACATTCATCTAAGCCTGCTTTAATGAACAGATAACTCATTTATAATTAGCAGTGCCAATTAATTGGCATGCAAACAATTAAAGTGATTAAAATGCTAAAGTTCTTAAGAACAGTTTTTCCTAAGTAGGTTATAGACAAACGTTTCCTGACCCTGCTTCTTGTTTACATGATTAACTTGCTGAACAAGTCTTCCTTTTATAGAAAGCACAGGGGGAGATTTTAAACCAGCCTTGGTGAGCTAGCCTTGGTTTGGAATTAGTGATGGAGAGTTTATTGTGCTCTGATTTGCTAGATCAGCACTTTTTTTTAAAAGTGTAAATTATGTATGTGTGTTGGTGAGTCTTCAATATAGTATATTTTTGCCTTCAGTTCTGGTCCCAGAGTCTTAGTAAACCTTAAGTGGTCAATAACCTCACATAAGTCATTTTACCATCTATCCCAGATTCTAGAAAAGTGAAGAAGGCTGTGGGTTTTGTTTATCTAATCTCTGTAATGAGTACACATTGAATATGTTTATATGTATAAAAATGTATGTATATGTCATGGAATGGCTAAAACATATACATGATTTAAACATGTACATTATCTTACATACATTTTGTGTGTGTGTATGTGTGTGTGATAAGAATACTTAAAGCCGAGCACTGGTGGCTCACGCCTGTAATCCTAGCGACTCAGGAGGCTGAGATCTGAGGATTGCAGTTCAAAGCCAGCTCAGGCAAGAAAGTCCTTGAGACTCTTATCTCCAATAAACCACTCAGAGAACCGGAAGTGGCGCTGTGGCTCAAGTGGTAGAGTGCTCACCTTGAGCTGAAGAGCTGAGGGACAGCGCCCAGGCCCAGGGTTCAAGCCCCACTACTGATGAAAAAAAAAAAATAGCATACTTAAAAGCCACCCTTTTTTCTGGGTGCTGAAGGCTCATAGCTATATATAATCTTAGCTACTCAGGAGGCTGAGATCTGAGGACTGTGGTTCAAATCCAGACAGAGCAGGAAAGTCTAGGAGATGCTCATCCAATTAAGCAGCAAAAAATCCAGAAATGGAGCTGTGGCTCAAGCAGTAGAGTGCTAGGTGTGAGCAAAAATGAGCTCAGAGATAGTGCCTAGTGCCTGAGTTCAAGACCCTGGTGGACATATACACACACACACACACACACACACACACACATACACACACACACAGAGTTCAAAGCCAGCCTAAGCAGGAAAGTCTGCATGACTCTTATCTCTAATTAACCAGGAAAGGATAAACAGTCAGAAGTGGAGCTGTAGCTCAAGTGGTAGAGTGTTAGCCTTGAGCAAAAAGGATCGAGGTCAGTGCCCAGACTCTGAATTTAAGATTCAGTATTGGCACAAATACAACAACCATCTCCCCCAAATCTGCACATCTCAAGCTTGGAAGACCATACACGTGAGATATTAAGTAGAATCTTGGGAGTGGACTCATTTAGGATACAGCCTCAACTCTAGAGAGAAAGGTCTACCTACCCTTTCTTGGCTGAGCTGTTTGGTATCTAAAAGGGCACCCCCCCTCCAGCCCCGTTTACAGAGACGTTGGCATTTTGTAGAAGTTCAGCTTTACTACTAGGTACTCTAAACAACGGCATCCTACTGAGGCGGGGAAAAGAAAGAGCGAAAGGAGGGGGTGATGTGTACGTATACGGGTGTCAGGCTGAACATTTGTACCATGCACAGTTTAATACACACCAATTAAAAGAGAACAGGAGAATCAAAAAACAAAGAACTCTATAAGTGTGGGAGTCCTTTGCCTAATATCAAGGGGTAGTGACTTGAGTTCTGTCTAGAAGAGACAGGCCATCAATTTTAGCTGCCCAGTCCTTACTAGCAAGGAAGCCATTGTCTGCTAAGCATCTACTGTAAATCAAGTTTTTCCTAGGGGCTTCGCATATCCTTACCTGAGCTTATTCTCAAAGAAAATTCAGTATGTAAATGACTTCTAGGGTGAGGCTAAGAGGAATGACTTTGCTAAGTAGAGGGGCTCCGGTTTGAGAAGTTCTGACATCCGGTATTTTCCAATTTCTTTCTGTTAGTACTTGGGGTCCTGGCTGAGACCAACTTCAGATGGATCACGACTGAAGAACTTACTGGTCCTAGGCTTGCTGTTTTCATGTTTTGTTATTTTTTTGTTTTGTTTTTGTCGGTTGTGGGGCTTGAACTCTGGGCCTGGGTGCTGTCCCTCAGCTCTCCAGCTCAAGGCGAGCGCTCTACCACTTGAGCCACAGCGCCACTTCTGGTTTTCTGGTGGTTTATTGGAGATAAGAACCTCATGGACATCCCTGCCTGGGCTGGCTTTGAACCGCAATCCTCAGATCTCAGCCTCCTGAGTAGCTAGGATGACAGGTGTGAGCCACCGGTGTCCAGCCTTGTTTTTATGCTTTAAAATCTCCCTTCTGTGGCTGGGAAGGTGGCTCAGTGGTAGAGCGCTTGCCTTACATGCATGAGGCCCGGGTTCTATTCCTCAGCACCACATAAGCAAAAAGAAAAAAGCTGGAAGTGGCGCTGTGGCTCAAGTGGTAGAGCACCAGCCTTGAGCTGAAGAGCTGAGGGACAGCGCCCAGGCCCAGAGTTCAGGCCCTATGACCAGACCCCCCCCCCCAAAAAAAAAAAAAACAAATAAAATCTCCCTTCCTCCCTTCACCATCCCCATCTACCTTGGTCTCTGTTGTCTGCTAGAGGGAAGAATAGGGGTGGAGTGGAGGGCCCTCTTTGTGATTAATTAAAGCAGCAAAGGGATTCAGAGCTTGTTCTTCAATCCATCAGGCCTCCACAGATAAGCCATGACCTCACTTGCTGAGTACCTTGGCCTAACAAAGAGCTTTTTCATTTGATAATAAGATAGCCAGGCCAGACATTTCTATATCCATGTTACAACTGCAGAATCAGAGCTGCTTCTTCTCTACCCCTGCCCTCCCCCCCACCCCCCACCCCATTCCACCCTAGGAAATTGTCTTTCCAGTTCTTCTGACTCTGGTTCCAGGACTTTTTTTTTTTTTTTTTTTCCTTCCCATTACCTTCTAGCTGCCTCCCCTGGAGAACAAGGTCAAGAAATGCCATTCTGGGAAAATGAAGTTACAAGAATGGAAACACAATGGCTTCAAGCAGTAAGTCATAAGTCATTGTGATCGGGAGATGGCTATCCTTGCTCAGGTTCTGGGAAGCAGCCAATGTAGCCCATGTAGAACAAGAGTAATCTGGGAAACTGTAACTGGGAAATCACCTAATGGCAGGGACTTTGAATGATAAGGTAACTGATAAGGACTATTGAACAAAAAGGAGCGCAGGAAACTACCCGTTTGAAAGATTTCCTCTCGGTTGCCCCAAGCAGGTGATGTCTGACTTCAGATGACCTGTACTGGTTCTTCAGACTCAAATATCTCCCCAGTGGAGAAAAGGCAATTCATCAAGCAACCCGAGTTGAAAGTAATTTCTCTGAAACAATGTCCAGCTGCTCGGGCTCATGCTCCATGCTCACCCAGAAGAGAACTTGTAATTTGGCCTCTGAAGTGCTAATGACTATCCTGGGTTCTTCAGTGATGGCTTTCCTGGTGGAAGCCTGGTATGGGGATATTGGTCTATCAGCCAATCTGGTGAGCTCAGCTCCTATACTTCCATCCCTTGTTGCCAGTCTCCCTCTGTTGTTGCAGACAGAGCCTGAGTCAGATCAAATTCTAAGCAGATGTCAGACTTAGGGTTTCCATTTTCATATACGTGGGAAGCCCTCACCTGACGACAATAGGTTCTGTGTCTTAGTATGGATTTAGGGAGCTGGAAGGAACTGTAATCTTGTTGAGTCTCCAACTCATATGGCCATCTTGTCCTAAAGCTTCAAAAAGAAGTTTCAAAGAGTATGAGTTTGAGTAAGAATCTTATCCAGCCTCAACAGAAGAGTCTCAGGTTTACTTAGAATAGTGAGCCTTGCCGTTACAAGGTAAGGTGGCTGAGAGGGCCCTTTATTTGTGGGGAGGTCCCCAGGATCCTGAGGCTTTGGAGGAAGAAGGGAAGGAACTCACATAGATAGCCAGAAGAGACGGGCTATCTCAGAAGGCAACCTGGCGGTACTTACGCGAACAACTGCTGAGTCCTTGCTTGTAGCTCTGGAAGCTGAAAAGTTGGTGAGAATGTCAGTTAGCTTGGGCTCCTGGGTGCTGCTTAAACATTCTTCCCATAATGTAGTCACTCAGCTTTGGCAATGTCCCATCTCGATGATGGGAAGTATCCTGAGATAGATTAGGCTGGGGGGGGGTCAATCCCTCACCAGTGGCTGTAGCACCCCAAGATTCCACCATAAAGAGATCACATCGAACTGTTTATTCCAGAAACTCTTGTGTCCCTCTGGTCCTAAAGGACCAGAAGGTTTGTTAAAGGCATCATACCCAGCTGGTGTTGTTACCGAGTAATCATTGGACCACAGACATCTCTAACTTCATCATAGCTTAAGAGGGCTGGATAAGGAAATAATTCCCTGGTGGAGAGGGGCATGCTCTTGAAGGGTTATCTTGCTCTGGCTCCTTGCTATCAGCTTCTTGTTTCCTGGCCTCCATGAGGTGAGTGAGTCTGTGCCATACACTTCTACTGCCGTGTTACTCTGCCTCACCTAACTAACCTTCAGGCCCAAAGTCATCAACCCCGGTGACCTTGGCCCCAAACCTCTGAAACAATAAGCCAAAGTAAATGTCTTGTGTTATGTTGTGTAAGGCAGGTGTTTCATCCTAGAGATGAGAGTTTGACTAGTGGAATCAGACCACAGAAGGAGATTTTTGAGGTGAAGGGTCTCCTGCAACTTTTTGATTCTATGTGAGTTGAAGTAACGCCCAGGGAAACTAGGAAGCGTGAAAGTTCTTTCTTGATGATTATAAGAGATGGAGATATTCTCTGTGGCTTTATGGTGGGTAGAGAAGGTGAGGAAAAGGTCTACTTGCTGGGATATGATTATATCCTGTTTGTGTGTGTGTGTGTGTGTGTGTGTGTGTGTGTGTGTGACATGGAATTAGAACAAGAGAGATCTAGAGGTCATGCTAGAACAAGAGAGATCTGGAGAAAAGACAATATCCCAGTGGGAGGAGAGCCAGGGCATTCCATTTTTTTTTTTCTGATCAATTTTTTTAGGTCAATAAAACACTAGAGTGATTGAGGAATGGGTGTGCGTTGGGCATTAGAACAAGTTTTACTGATGCATTTTATCTGACTCTGTAAAGTCAGATCATGGGCATTGGACAGCTCCTAAAAGGTTCACATTGAACCTATGCAAGAGAGTCATCTGTGCTGGCTCCATGATTAATTTCATTTCCATGGCTCCCTCATTCACCACACTATCTATTCCGCTGCAGAAATTTCAATTGTGAGACTTTGGGCACACCCTGGGAGACTCCAAAAGAGCAAGGCTTAAAATTGAGGTCTTTTGTGTGCTTTGTCATTAGGTTTATAGCAAAGGATTTAGGGACAACGGCATGGAACTTGATCTTTGGGAGGCAGGAAGCCGATGTCACGGGAACTGACTGTATGAATCCCTTCCCTCAGTCACCGATGGTTCAACATCAAGACATTGTTCTACAGAGTTGGAGAGCTAGAGAGGACAAACAATTGATTGCAATTACTACCATCTAACCATCTGGGTTCAATCGAAAACGAACTGTCTCTCTAGATAACTATCCTAACCCTTTTCCAAACTCCCAAACACCCAGATCTTTGGGACTTGAGTTACATTAACCATAGAGATGAAATTTGGAGGGGGCAGGGAGGCTTGACATCTTTATGATAGCAGATTCTCCTATCCAGGAACATAGGATGTTTCTGAGCCGATTCAATTATTATTTTTATGTCCTTTAGTGAAAATTTATGGTCCTTTTTATTTAGCCCTGTATATTTCTTATTAACTTTGTCTCTGGATATGTCATATTTTTCAATGCTCCTTCTGAATGTAATCTTTTTCCATTAGATTTCCTAAGGAATTAACTAGTTCTTACAGTGTATTGGAAAGCTATTTTTATATATTTGCTTTGTAATAACTGCTGAACTATCTTATTAGTTCCTGTACTTTTATATGTATATTTTGGTGTGTGTTCGGGGGGAGCCAAGGAACTAATCATATATTCACAATCTATAGCATAAATGCTGCCAATGTGTTCTCCAATATCAGTGGAAGGATCATTAGTTGATCATGCCACCCTTTCTCACAGAGACTGGCTGCAGTAACTCCTTCTCAGTCTGCCATCAGTTGGGAGATCATCCACCACAGAGCTGTTGTATTTATTACACATTCTCAGCTGGACGCTCACTTCCCATTTTCCCAAGCTATCTGCCCAAGGTTGTTTGTATTGCAAACAATCTCAGAAGATAGATGTGGTGCTGCCTTTAGAAGCAAAGAGAAGATTGCGATTTTTTTTTTTTAAAGCTCTAGGTTCTTCAACAGTATGTATCATTGCTTATGCTAGTGTTCTCTGGTCCTCGTCAGCATCCTCCAAACATGCAAATTGGATTTCAGGAACTGGTACAGAAATTCTGATAATCAGATCAGTGCTACTAATGTGAATGATAAATAATTCTTTTTCTGGGGGGGGAGTGAGGTTGGTCATGGTGCTTGAACTCAGAGTCTGGGTGCTGTTCTTGAGCTTTTTTTGCTCTACCTCAGTGCTCTACCACACTGAGCCATAGTTCTACTTCCTGTTTTTAGGTGGCTCATTGGAGATAAGAGTCACACAGACTTTCCTGCCTGGGCTGGCTTCGAACCACAATCTTCAGATCTTAGCCTCCTGAGTAGCTAAACCACCAGTTCCCAGAAATCACTCCTTATCTCTTACCTAGGAGTCTTATTTTGTTCTCCCAACATCCATGAGGTATATCAGGCTAACTTGTTCATTTACAGGTAGGATAAAAGTCTCAGGCTCAATTTTTTTTAGACCAGTTTTGGTGATGAAGAAGGGCTGCTGATAGAAACATGACTTCCTGACAGAGAAAAGATGAGGGCCTCATAAGCTTATTAATGAATGTTATCCGGAGAAAGCCAGTGAACTTGGTAGCAAACATGTCCTCTAAATCGTATGATCAATAGGACAATAAACGGTTCTTTAGAGCCCATCAGCAAGGAGGAAGGGGAAGTGGTTGCAGACGGAACTAAGGAAGTAAGTTCGAAGACAGCTGCTTAAATGGTGCCTGGGTTGATGGTTGGCAGAAATCATTAAAACTGCTTGGGCCTGCGTCAGATTTAGATCTCAGGGGCACAAAAAAATAAAAGGTCTTAGAGATGCTTCTTTTTATTTCTCTTTTTGTTGTTGTTATTGTTCAGGGAGTTTTGGCTGCTTCTTAGAATGGAGCGCTGGTCTTTTTGGGGAGACTTTTGTGAGGAAACTCCTGTGGGAAATGGTCGTTGAGACGTGGAGGCTCTAACTGTCCTGGCTCTATTTGCTTGGAGAATGAGAAATGGAACCAAAACGACATTGCAATCAATTAACGTGAGCAGGCCCCACTCCACTGGAAAATCTCCCGAGCTCTTTTGTTCGATGTTATCGTGGCAATGGCATAGGGATCTTCAGGCTTTTTCTGAGCAGGGTCAGATAGTAAATATTTTAACCTTCGTGGACCAGATTATCCCTAACGCAACCTCTCAACTCTGTCACTTTGGTACAGAAAAAGCCACAGACAAGTCGTGAATGAATGGATATAGCTTTGTCACCCAAAAAAGCCTTCTAGGCAACTGGCTGGTTTTACTTGCACTTCGCTGAGCTTTAGTATAGCTCAGCATAGTATTGTATATGCCTTGGATTAAGAAGGCATCTTCAAGACGGGTGCCAGTGGCTCATGCCTGCCATCCTAGCTACTCAGGAGGCTGAGATCTGAGGATCACGGTTCAAAGCTAGCCCGGGGAGGAAAGTCCGTGAGACTCTTATCTCAAATGAACCACCAGAAAACCGGAAGTGGCGCTGTGCTTCAAGTGGTAGAGCGCTTGCCTTGAGCTGAAGAGCTGAGGGACAGCGCCCAGGCCCAGAGTTCAAGACCCACAACTGGCAAAAAAAAAAAAAAAAGGCATCTTCAGAGAAGGTTCCTACTGTGTCAAACCAAGCTTTAGTTAGTGGATGGGTACAAATTCCATGGTTCCAACCAGAAGGCAATGTGTTAAAAATACCACACAGAGAAAGGGATCCCAAGACACAGTTAGTCGGTGTCAACTGAACACCTTAAGGCCTGCCTGAGGCAGCCAGCACTGGGAGTTGAGCCGCTGGAGTTGAGCGATGATGCATCTATCAAACATAAATAGAAAGCTGGGTGCTGGTGGCTGACACCTGCCATCCTAGGTACTCGGGAGGCTGAGATGTGAGGATCACAGATCAAAGCCAGCCAAGGCAGGAAGTTCATGAGTCTTATCTCTAATTAACCACCAAAAAGCCAGCAGTGGAGGGCTGGGAAGGTGGCTCAGTGGTAGAGTGCTTGCCTTGCATGCCTGAGGCCCTGGGTTCGATTCCTCAGCACCACATAAGCAAAAAGAAAAAAAAAAGCCGGAAGTGGCGCTGTGGCTCAAGTGGTAGAGCGCTAGCCTTGAGCTGAAGAGCTGAGGGACAGCGCCCAGGCCCAGAGTTCAGGCCCCATGACCGGACCCCAAAAAAAAAAAAAAAAAAAGCCAGCAGTGGAGCTGTGGCTCAAGTATAGAGAGTCTCCCACCCTGGACACACCGAGGAAACCCATTCTGTCTCCCCATATCCTTTGATTTCCACTCTATACACACCTCAACTTCATCTACAATGAGGAGAAAGATGTTTAAAGTTGGGACTGGGGCCTCTCAAAGCCAATCGAAAGCCATACCCAAGCTCATCTGTGTATGCTCTGTGTTTCCTGGGTTTCAGGAAGGAGAGAGATCCCAACTTTCATAACTGCTGGGTACAAGTTGTCCAAGCCACCCTTCTTCCTTGGCTCTGTGGAAGGAAAAGGCACGTGGAGGTGCCCAGAAGCTGGGTCTTCTTACACAGAGTGGTGGCACTTAGTATGTGGTCTTAGATGTTGCCGAGTTTCTTTTCCATGCTACTGATGCCTAAGAATTCAGATCAGTTTGTGTGCACGTGGTAACATTTCTAGTCTATGCTAGGACTCTTTTCCCAAGTGTACCTAAACTCCCTGCCACTGGACTAGATGATGATTGGACTAGAATGTCGTGATGATGATGTCTCGACCCTTCCATACTCACAGCTTTCACTAAAGATAATGTCATGTTGTTTGGTACGATGGACCAAATTGTCCTTTCAAAATTCATATGTGTGATTGCTTTTGGAGATAGGACTTATAAAGAGGGAGTTAACATGGCTGTAGTACTGCATGCCTGTAATCCCAGGTTGAGGTGGGAGAGCTGTGAGTTAGACAGCAGCCAGAGAAACCTGGCAAGACCCTGCCTCAAGAAAAAAAAAAAAGGATAAGGTTAAATAAATGACCGGGCATGGCAGCTCATACCTGTAAGTAAAACCACTCAGGAGGCAGAGATAGGAAGATCATGATATGACGTTGTCTTGGGTAAATAGATGATGCCCTATCTCAAAAAATAATTAAAGTAAAACAGGCTAGGGATGTGGCTCAACTGGTAGATTAGTCAAACTCAGTACCACCTTAAGATTAAATGAAGCTTTATATGTGCACATATACATAATATATGTATATATGTATCTGTAGCATATGTGTGTGTGTGTGTGTATGGTGAGGACAAGTTTGCTCACAAAAGGGTGCTAATCCGATACTGTTTTGTAGTGTGCAACTGGACACCTGCAAACCACGGGGAGAGGCCTTAGAAGAAACCAACGCTGCCGACACCCTGATTGTGACCTTCCAGCCTCCAGAACTGTGAGAAACAAACTCAGTGTGATCTGACCCGTTTGCATTCCGTTATGTTGGGCCCGGCAGACTACTACAGCAGCCTGCGGCTATGACAGATCCCAGGGCCCAGACTGACCTTCATTAGGGACAACCTGAGTGAATGTAGTCTCCCGACCTCCCCTGCTGTTCCGATGAGCTGGAGTGGTCAGTGGAACACGGTAATCATGGGTGCAGGCTTTAGAGGGCAAGGTGCTGAGGTGAGAGATGGATGTTGTTTGAAACAGTCCTCATTCAGCTCGAGAGTGAGTCATTCCTTCTTGGTGTGTCTCAGTTATGGGGCTTGAAGTAGGGCCTGGGTATTGTCACATAGCTTTTTTTGTTCAAGGCTGGTGTTTTGTCAACTGAGCCACACTTCCTTTTATGGCTGGTTGGTGATTAATTGGAGGTGAGAGTCTCATGGACTTTCCTGCCTGGGCTGACTTCAAACCATGAGCTTTAGGTCTCAGCCTCTTCTCTTTTTTTTGTCAGTTGTGGAGCTTGAACTCTGGGCCTGGACACTGTTCCTGAGCTTTTTAGCTCAGGGTGAGCACTCTACTGCTTGAGCCACAGCACCATTTCCAGTTTTCTGGTGGTTCAATGGAGATGAGAGTCTCACAGACTTTCCTGCCCGGGCTGGCTTTGGACCATGATCTTCAGATCTCAGCCTCCTGAGTAGCTAGGATGACAGGCGTGAGTCCCTGACGCCCAACTCAGTCTAAGATCTTAAAGTTTACATGAACCTAAAAACTGTAAGGAAAATGAAGGTAGGAATATATTATCTTTTACGTTATTTTTTCCCCCAATCTCCTTTGGCTGGAATACCTTAGATCTGAATTTTCATGTGAAAGAGCTCTTTCCAGAAACTCGTGGAACATCTGAAGGAAGAGAGAATTTTTAAGCAACCTTCATCCTAATTAACTTGGCCCATTTTTTTTTTTTTTGAAGAAATGGCAATGATGATCTCACAGATTAAGATTGCTAAAGGTGACAGCACGCTAGAACCCATGTGCTCCCATCAATTCCTCTTGTGTGGTTTAGAATGAACGTGTCCCAGGCAGAAGGGCAGAGGTCATTAGAGTGATGAGGTCATTGCCTTTTACAAGCCAATGGTGTCCTTTCGCTCAGTCACGACGGTAGGGGACAGGAGGAGGTATCTTCCCTGACTTCAGGTTCTATGTCCCCTTCTAACAGAATGTGAACTAGCACCTTCATACTTAGCGCTAACCTCCATGCTTGTCAGAACGAAGCGCAGAGGGCCTGGGAATCCTGGATGGCTCTCAGCAGGAACATCGGACACCACCGTCCAGGATGGTGGCTGTCTGTCTTCCAGTCCTCATCTTAAAGGATTTGATGGCTGTGAAAGAGAGGTGTGTGTGTGTGTGTGTGTGTGTGTGTGTGTGAGAGAGAGAGAGAGAGAGAGAGAGAGAGAGAGAGAGAGAGACCTGAACCCACTGCCTGCCTGCCTGCCTCCCTCCTTCCTTCCCCCCCCCCCCCCCCCCCCACTGTATTAGAGTTTGGATTCAGGAGCTTATGCTCACTGGTTTGCTTGTTCCACTGGAATTCTACCACTTGAGCCATACCTCCATTGTGGCTTTGTTTTGTTCTGTCTTTTGGTTAATTTGGAGATGGAGTCTCATGTTTTGTTATGCTCCAACTAGCCCTGAACTATGATACTCCAGATCTCAGCTTCCTGAGTTGCTAAGATTATACATGTGAACCACTACTGTCTCTGGCTTGTACTCTCATTTTCAATTGGGAAACAAAAATATCGTTCATTGATTATTTTTATTTTGTTTTTGTTGGTCATGGGGCTTGAACTCTGGGCCTGGGCGCTGTCTCTCAGCTCTTCAGCTCAAGGCTAGCGTTCTACCACTTGAGCCCCAGTGCCATTTCTGGTTTTCTGAGTGGTTTATTGGAGATCAGAATCTCACGGACTTTACTGCCTGGGCTGGCTTTGAACTGTCATCCTCAGATCTCAGCCTCCTGAGTAGCTAGGATGACAGGTGTGAGCCATCAGCTTGTTCATTGATTATTAATGCCTTTCAGACCTCTGGGCTTGAAGGGATGGATCCTAGAATAGCCCAGAAACCAGATCTATCTAGTTGAACTCTTTCTCACACCCAGAACAGGGTCTGAGGGGGCAGGCTTGTGAGGATTCAGTCCCTACTCTTATCTCCTGCCTGTGAATCGGTATTTCAATTATTTTGGTGACGTTTTGAACATTGGGCTTTGCTTATTATGCTAGGCAAACAGTTAACCACTGAGCCATATCCCTAGCCCTGAAAGCAACAGTTCACAAAGTTTAGTCCTCAATATAGTGAAGATGGAAAAAGCCACACTTCAGTGTGTGTGAGTGGGGGGGGGGGGGTCTGGCTTTCTGGGGCACTTGATTTGCGTGGGTGGGACACCATATCCCTGCTCACTAACAGAACTAATAGACTCGGTTCAGATATCCAGCTGTCAGCTGCTGGCCTTCTCTGGGATTCCCAAGGGGTAAATCTCTGTTAGTACAAATCAACCGTGTTAATTACATTTCCTTGCCTGTGATCATTTCAGTAATAGACACCTGATGCTCTTCTAGCCAATGAGATGGGAGTAAGGCTGTGGGTTGGGAGTGGACATCTGGGAATGTTTTCTTTAGACTTAAGAAAGAAACACCAGGAGCGGATGTTCTCTCTAGGGCTTTTGATGTGCGAGAATGAGGTGCCCGGAGCCACTGCAGCCGTCCTTGGCCCCAAGAACTCAAGACTGAAGTCAGGACAACTTGCGTAGGATGGCAGAGCCAAAAGATAGGAGAGAAGAACCCAGGGCCTGGGTGACATGAGCGAGCCACATAGTCACACATCCCCAGTCTCTGATTTCATGTCCCCCGAGATAAGTAGGAACTTCAGACGTAAGCCTTTTTTTTGTCGGTCACGGGGCTTGAGCTCTGGGCCTGGGCGCTGTCCCTCAGCTCTTCAGCTCAAGGCGAGCGCTCTACCACTTGAGCCACAGCACCACTTCTGGTTTTCTGGTGGTTTGGTGGAGATAGGAGTCTCACGGACTTTCCTGCCTGGGCTGGCTTTGAACCGTGGTCCTCCGAGTAGCTCCTGAGTAGCTAGGATGACAGGCGTGAGCCACCAGCGCCCGACTAGAGTTAAGCCTTTTTCAATGACGTCTACGCAGCACAGTGGGTTCCAAACTGAGGTGCAGTCACCATCCCTGCCTCCCCTCCTTCCCCTGGCTCTCCTTTAGGAAAGCACATCTTGCTTTTTATTTTATTTTCCCCGTTGTCTTCTTCTGTCCATGCTGTGGTTTGAACTCAGGGTCTTGTGCTTGCCAGGCGAGTGTTCTACCACAGGAACCACACCCGCACCACCCCTTGAGGTTAGGGTCAGATAGCCTCTCGTGCTGTGGTTTGAACCCGCCTGATACTGTGATTTCTCCTCCTTATGTCTCCTACATAGGTTGGATGACAGGTAAACTACCATACCTGGTTTGTTTGTTGAGATGGGGAGAAGTTGTCTCGTGAACCTGTTTTTGGTTTTGTTTCTTGGCCTGGGCTGGCCTGGAGCCTCAATCTTCTTAATTTCTGCCTCCCAAATAGCTGGGATTACTAGTGTGATCCACCGTGCCCATCCAGGAAGACAGATCTATGTCTGCAGCGGCTGGGCCCTCTGAGGACATGTGCAGAACACGTTCTCCAAATTGTCTTTGAAAGCTGGGACATGGCACAGAAGAGAACATCTGGGAACTCAGAGCCAGAACACCGTCCCTTAGGCCCCCTCCCTCCCCTTTTTTTTTTTTTTTTTTTTGCTCAAGGCTAGCACTCTACCAATGGAGCCACCTCTCTACTTCTAGCTTTTTGGTGGTCATTTGGAGATGAGAGCCTCACAGACTTTCCTGCCCTGGTTGGCTTTGAACTGAGATCCTCAGATCTCAGCCTCTAGAGTATCGAGGATGGCAGATGTAGGTTACAGGACCCTAGCTCCACTTTTCTTCTTTAAGCTGGAAAAAAACAAGAAAATACATCCCCTTGTACATTTCTTAGATTTCTTTTCTGCCTGGTCCTTTGATACGCTAAATATATCAAACATGATAATTTTATGAGGCAACCAAGTTATACATAATACATTTTGTGCTCTTAAATGCACCAAGTGATTTTTAGATGTGTAAAGGATGCTACAAAAAAAAAAAAAACCACCACCCCACAACAACACAAGAATAGAGTGTGTTCAGTTTGTAAATTAATTGGAGAATCTCCAGGCATCCATGTCTGGCTTTCTTGTTAAGTGGGTCACTTGAACTCAGGATGCTTTTCTTTATGAAAGCAATGGTGGTTGAATTAATGTGTGACCCACAAAAGCCCCTGCAGCCTATTAGTAACTAGAGCCCTGCCATTCGCTAACTGTCCTGATGAGGTGAATGCTGGCTGACCCTCTTCCTCCGGGTCTTCCAGCTGTCTCAGTTCCCACACGACTCTGTGGCAACCAGAGCCTCAGACAGGGTTGCTAACTTGCCCAAGGGCACACAGCACATGTATAGTAAAACCGGGACCCCGTAGTCTCCCTGGCCCCAGAACTGGTTGTTGACACATTCACGCACCCTCCTGATGGGTCTCAATTACCTTATTCATTAATGTTTCCATGGGAAAAAAATCATTCCGGATCTTGTTTGCGATGCCAAGAGCAGATCTTTCAGTCCTGGCATCTAGACTCTTTCTATGCCCTTCCAATTTCTTTGTGGTTTCTGCGCCCCCCTTCCCCCCCCATAGCATAGAAAAAGTGAGAAAGAGATAGAAGGAAGAAAGGAAATAGAAAAGAGGGAGAGAGGATGAGACAGGGAAGGAAGGAAATAGAGAAGAGGGAAAGAAGAAGAGACAGAGAAGGAGGGAGAGAGAGAGAAAGAGGTAGAGAGGGAGAGAGAAGGAAAGAAGGGAGATGGAGGGAGAGAGAAAGAGATAGAGGGAAGGGGAAAGGGAGGGAAGGAGAGAGCGAGACAGAAGGAGAAAGGGAGAGATTGACCAGGCGTGGATGCCATACACATTTTCCAGATAGTTCGTGTCCATCTCTGGCTTTTGCCATCATTCCTGGCTCTCTCTGGCTTATTGGGCAGCTGAGCTGGACACAATCCTTTCTGCTGCTATTCCATCTCTTTCTCATCCACCCACCAACTCTGGCTTGATAAAAAGGCTCAGTGACTTTTCACACCCCACTCTAGACCAGAACTTGACTCTGTAAACATTTAATAAAGTAAGTTTCCCCACCAGCGGGGTCTCCCTCCACGCTCTCTCTTTCTCCCCTCTCTTGTGTCCAGCGGTTGAAGTGGGGTACTCTGTCTTAGCCATTTCACTCAAGGCGAGCGCTCTACCACTTGAGCCCCGCTGGACTTCCATCTTTTTGGTAGTTAATTGGAGATAAGAATCTCACGGACTTTCCTGCCTGGGCTGGCTTTGAACCTTGGTCTTCAGAGCTCAGCCTCCGGAGTAGCTAGGATGACAGGCATGAGACCCTTCCTTGGAAAGCAAAGCCTACATTTCTCCTGCTACCCTGTGTGACTCTCTTGATTCCCGTCCCATCCTGCTAGCGGGGGAGACCCTCCTTGCCTTGGGTAAATAACATCCCAATCAGGATTCTGTGTGATATTTTGGACTCAGTTTTCTGCCCCTTTTCCTTGCATTCCTTTCCCAGTTTCACTATTTTTTCAGTTCTTCCTCAAAGCGGCGGGGGGGGGGGGGGGGGGGGGGGGCGGGGAGAAGTCAGGAAAGCAGGAAAAGCACATCTCCCAGGCCAAGGGAAATGCTTGAAGCTGATTGGCTGTGAAGGGTTTCCATTCCTCACGGAATCTCATTCTCCCCCAGTTCACAGAAATTTGGGGATTGCTTTTCTAAGGTGGAAATGACGCGAACAAAACAAAAGAGCTCGACACTATTAACATCACCGACACCGAAAATACCCAACCTCTAACAAGGGCTCAGCTAAGAAAGGCTGGGGCATTTTGAGAAAGAATGATTTAAGGCTATCACCAATGGGGAGGGAAAAACATTCCCTTTGGGAGTTGAGCATCCCTGGTCTCCACAGACCTCAGCTGCCATTAGTTGATTAATTAATTCATTAACACCTCGTAGAGCTTAGAATATTGACTCCATATGGCAGCGGGCAGGCAGTTTGATTTCCTTAGAAAATTTCTCATATACACAAGCACAGAAATAGTAAATAATTAAGCTCTGAGCTGCCTGGCTGTGATCTTTTATTGATCAAGGCAGAGATTTGAGAGGAGGAGAGCTTCAGCACCCACTCCAACCTGACTCTCGCTGCCCCGTCCTGTTACTGTGAGACGCATGTTCTTATTAGAAAACCTTTAAGTAAGAAAACAAGCCCACACCATGTTTATGACTCGGGTTCCTTGCGTCTGAGGCTAATCACCCCGGCGTTGAAGGTGCAGTGTGTTCTGACGGGCTCCCATGAGGCTGGGCGAGAGTAAGATGACACGTGTCCTGCCTGCTGCTGCTCTTTGAGTCCTGGCTTCATTAAGCTGGCTTTTTTTTTTTTGGCCTAATAAAGCTATTAGGACAATGACTTACGCTGGTCCAGCTAAAGGCGACCTCTAGGGAATGAAGGTAGAGGCCTGAGTAGAAAGGCGAGAGCAGGGATCAATGACAGAGAAAGTGATCTGAGCTTTTCTGCGAGGTACAATGTTGTTGTTGTTGTTTTTTTTAAATTTATTATGATGATGATTTGCTGCTGCCTTCTGAGCTCTCCCTGTTCCCATCCCCGCTCACAGCTCAAAGTCTTCCTCTGCCCCTCCCAGGCCTATGTGGATACAGGAAAGCCATCTAACAAATGGTCAGCTATCACCTGTCCCAAACCCTCCACACAGCTCCCATTCCCTTTACTCCCACGAGTCTTCTTATCAAGGGCTTCTAGAAGAAATGATCTCCACAGGGCCTCCCAATCCTTGCTTTGCCGCTCATGTCTTTCTTTGTGGTTTGTCATCTGTCGGGTGGCGTAGAGATCACTCACAATTCCCCCTTACTCTCTCTTCTTTCTAGACCCTTCTGGTAGTGTTTTCCCACTCCCTCCTTGGTGGCAAAGCTCAGATCCTCCACGGAGAAGGGCTTGATAGAGGCTCCTTCCTCTCATCTTGGGGCCAATTCCCTGCCGTTCTCCAGTGGTCCCGTCCAATGACCAACAAGGCGATGGGAAGGAGCCATCATTTCTCATGTATGGGGCGTCCATTCACAGGACACTCAGCTCTGGGGCTCCCAGCTGGCAGAGGAGACTGTTGTGTTAGGTGCATTTCAGTCTGACCACCCCACCTGCTCAAGTCCTGCACCCCTTTTATTCTAACTCCGTCTTCATGCCTGTCTATTGGAGAACAGAGTGATACATTCTTTGTTCATTGTTGCTGATGTATCTTGATAGCAGCTTAAATGATGATGTTTCAAAGATATTGGTCTAATTTCTTCCTTCTCAACTTACTCTTGGTTCTTAGCCATTGGTCTTTCTGTGATTTATGCTTTTTGTTTTTGGTCGGTCATAGGGGTTGAACTCTGGGCCTGGGCACTGTCCCTGTGCTTTTCAGCTCAAGGCGAGCGCTCTACCACTTGAGCCACAGCGCCACTTCCAGTTTTCTAGTGGTTTATTGGAGATAAGAGTCTCACGAACTTTCCTGCCCGGGCTGGCTTTGAACTGCGATCCTCAGATCTCAACCTCTTGAGTAGCTAGGATGACAGGCGTGAGCCACCGGCACCCGGCCTGTCATTTATTCCTTTCCTATGCTAGTGACTTCTCTCTCTCTCTCTCTCTCTCTCTCTCTCTCTCTCTCTCTCTCTCTCTTTCTCTCTCTCTGTCTCTCTGATAGTTCCTTGTTTGGATTCTCCTGTATTTTTGTCCTGAGTAGTGGCATCTAACTGTGGATTAAATCCCTGGGCTTATCTTGGTTCTGGTCTAGTCTGGTCAAGAAATGTAACCACTTCCCAGTCTTTCTCCCCTCCCCCTCTTAACCTCACCTCTTTCCATTCAGAGTGATTTTTGTTGTATGTAGCTATGGCTGGCCTCTGACTAACTTTGTAATGTAGTTTGGCCTTGAACTCATAATCTTTCCATCTCAGTCTTCTGAGTGTTGGGATTACAGGGGTACTCTACCATACCCGGTAGAAACCAGCCATATGTCTAGTTTTCTCTTTTTCCCTCCTCTATTTCTCCATTCCCCTGCTTTGACTACGCTGGGTAACTCGCCCTGTCAATCCAGGGCAATTATTTATTCATTGTCAAGAATCAGTATATGAATCACCTCTTCCGGGAAGCCTTCCCTGCTACTTTCCTGGCCAAATTAGGTGCCCTCTCTCCGGGCTATTGTGTTCTCTACCATTAATTGCTCATTGCTTTTTTTTTTCCAAACAAGCCCCATCTCCTGCTAGATCATGCACTTGTTCAGAAGAGAGTTCATCTTTCATCTCTGACTCTGGGGCTTGATGGAAAGGGATTAATCCCTGTCTTTGCTGGGACTGTCAGCTGCCTGCCACAGGTAATTCTCCCTCCTTCAGTACTACACGTGTCTCTGGACACCTACCCTGAAAGGTGTGAGCTCCAGTTTTGATCTCTCCCTGCCTATTAGCCTTGGGGAGCTGGGTACTGACATATGCAAATTGGTTGATGGCATGGAGGCTCACTGGCCTTGAACATGTGTGCGCAGGAGGGGAGCGGAGCAGAGTTCAAACGGAATCATCTTAGAAAGGCTTTGATTCTCCCAGCTAAGCATTCTGCTTCTGCCCTCCCAGGAACCTGGCATCCGTCTGCCGTGCTCTTATTGACAAGACCTTGCCCTAGAGATCAGCTCTGAGGAGGCACACAGCTACAACTCCTCCTTGAACTTGTTAAACCCTCAGTGGCCTTGATTTGTCCATCTTCAGAGTGGGTATGCACAGGGTCGGGGTGGAGTGGGGGAGATCCCATCCTCCGGCGCATGATCCGGGCTCATTCCTTTGTGAATGAGTCCATTAGAACATTAGGGATTGTAGGGGGAGGGGCTGAGGGGTAGCCCTCATCTGCTTAGGAAATCCAAGAGCCCCCGCCCCCCAAAAAAGGACCGTCCAGGTTGGTGATGTTGATTTAAAAAAGATAAAAAGAAATGGTGGGAGATTGCTTCTGGTTTGAGGAGAGAGCTGCCTTTGATCTCAGCAGCCTCTTCCTATGGTACAACCTGTACCTGGTATAACCTATACCAGCAAGAGGTCCAGGAGACAGGTGGGCAAAGGCCTGAGCTTGTTGGAGCAGCTCTGCATTATGGGGGTGCTCATGTGAGGCTAGATTCCTCCACATCCCCCACATTATATCTGCTACAATCCAGTTCCTCCCATCAGCAGATTCCTTCAAAGAAGTTGTCCTTTGTGTATTTTTGGGGGTTGGTGGTTCAAAACTAACTTCTTAAAACAATTATTTTTGTGCTGATACTGGGGCTTGCACTCAGTGCCTGGGTGCTGTCCTTTAACTCTTTGTCTTAAGGCTGGTGCTCTACCACTTGAGCCATAGCTCTACTTCTGGCTTTTTGCTAGTTAATTGGAGATGAAGAGTCTCACAAACTCTTCTTGCCTAGGCTGGCTTTTGAACCACGGTCCTCAGAGCTCAGCCTCCTGAATAGCAAAACTGCATCTCCCAGGGCCTCAGTTTTTACACATGATATGTGGGGTTATTAACTCATGTCTTATTAGGACTGTTGTGCAGATTAGATGGAGTCAAGTAGAAAACATCGAGTGCTTAGGGCGGAAGGAATCGAAACTATTGTGATTAGAAGCTGTGGATTACCGAACACTGCCGAGTTCTAGATGTCAGTCTGTCATTGTGATTTTGGGGGCCCAAACCAGCCTTAACCTCAGACACAGTCACCTGGGAAGTGCCTGAGAGAAGGCTTCACGTTGAGACAGTTGGAATTCAAATCCTAGCTTTCCCATAGCAAATTTGGACAAATGAACGAACCTCCCTGAGCTCATTTTCTCAACTATGAAAGAGAGATCACACTGCCAACGTTTACAGTTGCTTTATTCTGACCATCAGGCAGGAGAAATGTATATACTACTTTTTGCGCTGTGTCTGGCATGTAAAAAGTATTTAAGTTATTGTCTCAGGAAGGAGAAAACTCTGTTGCAGGCTGGAGGGTTTTTCTGGGCATTCGAATTTACTCTCAGATTCAGGAGGAATTATTTTACAGTCAAATCGGGACAAGAATGGCAATCTGGTCTGGATTTGGTCAATAACAAAGGCTAAGGCTCCTATGTATGGCTGAGGGACCATACATAGTCCAGGACAGCAAGCAAGCTGCCCAAGATTTTTGCCTGTGACAGGTGCTCTGTGCATAGTCGCTGGACAGCTGGCTCCTTCTCTCCCTTGTCCTTGGTTAAGATTTTCCTCCTGGGTAGGACAGTGCACATGAGACTATCTGAGGACAGAAGCTGTGTGGATGTAACACTCCTTTCCAGCCTGGCTCCTCCAGGGGAGCTCTCCCATCACCATGGCCCAGGGAAGCTGCTGGGGCTTGGTTCATATCCATCCTTACTTGGAGCTGTACCTTTTCTCCAGGCTGTGTGGGGATGTGCATCACCATGGAAACGCTAGAGGTGAAATCACTCAAGTGTTGGCAAGCGGAGTTTCTCTCTGGAGCTTGGAAAAAAATGGAGAGCCGGGCTCATGGTGTCAACAGAAAGGAAAGCTGCCCTTAAAACCACCCGCACGCTCTTAATTCCATTTGGGGACTTTCCCTTTAAATAAAAGCAGAACAATAAATGTAAGAGAAATGTCTTCAGTCTTTTAGACTGGCTTCTCCAGAGTCTGCTTTCAATGGACATGCCGAGCCTTTCCCTCACCTGCTCCGTCTTTGACAAACCAGGTAGCACATTCTGCCTGTAAAGGAACCTGGTGACATCTCAGAGTTGATGTTTCAAAGTAATGTAGCTGGAAGTCGACGTGTCTGTTGGCTAGTTCTGACTTTGGGGGTCTCATAACACTTTCTCAGTGAGTATCTCACAGATTCCTGGTGGCTAAGATCCCTGAGGACTTCCAGAGTCTTGAGGCTAGCTGTGTCAGTACCTGTCTTCCTTTCCCCCAGGTAGTTCAACCTCAGACCTCTGAGGGATCTGTACCAACCCTAGGAAGAATTACATGGCTCTGGCCGCCTGGGCTGGGGAAAGGGAGGAGCAGCAGATATGGAGTGCCAGGTGAGCTCTAAGAGAGCTTGGGGAGGCTTTGGCTAGTTGGAGGATTTGCGCGTGTCCATGGCGTGGACAAAGCCTTCTTCTACATGAACCACCTGGTAATTGTAGCTCAGCCCCAAGTCACATGCTTCATTCTTGTCTTGTGTCCTCCACTGAGGAAAAAAAGTACTGATAATACTTCTGTTTTTTGTCAGTCAGAGCAATTTGGAACAGGTTTGGAACATGGCTTCCTTCTTCTCCCTTTTTTCCTTCTGTCCCTTCCCTTCCCTCTCTCCCTCCCTCCCTCCCTCCCTTCCTCCCTCCCTCCCTTCCTCCCTCCCTCCCTCCCTTCCTCCCTCCCTCCCTCCCTTCCTTCCTCTCTCCCTCCCTCCTTCCCTCCCTCCCTTCCTTCCTTCCTCCCTCCCTCTCTCCTTCCCTCCTTCCCTCCCTTCCTTCCTCTTGTCTTTTTGAACCTCAAACTCCTCATCTGTGAAATAAGGATGTAGCCACATTATGAGTTGTGAGTGTTTAATGAGAATCTGTGGCTGAAATTCTCAGATAAATTCCTCCTAGAAAGCAAGTTAGTGACACTGAATCTCCTGCCGTTGGTGTGAATCCAGTGGCACTTGGATCTGAGCAGAGTTCTGCAGCTGTTGTCCGATTCATAACCACACAGGGGATTGCAGCATGTTGGGGTACGGGTACTATACTCAGTACCCCTTTCCACTGATTAGCAAGCAGGCTAAGGCATTGATCGTGGAGCTTGTTCTCAACTGTACCTTCAGATCACCACAGCAGTGGTATCCACTTAGGACATCATTCTCTGGCCTGCTAGGTTTGGCATCTCCAGGCCAGTCCCGTGGTATTGCCAGCTGGGAGATGATTGTGGGAGCTGGGCACATTCTAAAGGATCTTTGAAAGGATTGTGTAACACCATCATTTATAACCAGTCTTTGGATCATGAGCCTTTTGGAGAATTGAGTGAATGTTCTGGATCGTCTCTCAAGAGAAAATAACATCCATACACACACTGACTGCATGCTCTGATTATCTGACCTCTTTTCCCAGCGTGGGAACCCTCTGCGTTAGCCCTACCTTGCTGTGACAAAATACCCAACACAGAAACTTAAAAGGAAGAAAGGTTCAGTTCGTGGTCCACTGACTCCATTGCTTTTAAAACTCGAGGCAAGGCAGAGACATCAGGTGGAAGGGCGCGATGGAGTAAAGCTGTTCACCTCAGGGGGGCCAGGAAGCAGAGAGAGACCGTGGACCCGGCCGCGGTCAAGATATACCTTTAAAGACAGGCCCCCTGACCTATTTCCTCCAACCAGGATTCACCTATAACCCATTTGGTATGAACTCAGGAGGGTGCTAAGTTCCATTATGACCCAATCATGTCTCACTCATATCACAACATAGGAGCTTTTGGGGGGAGACACTTCCTATCCTATTTTTTTTTTCTGTCTTTTATAGCTTTTTATTTTCCCCACCAGAGCAGAGGACCAAACTCAGGGGTTTGCACTTGCCAGGCAAGTGCTCTTCCACTGAGCTAAATCTCCCAAACTCTAGCAGCGTCTGAAGGAGCATGAGCCCTTGGCTGGCGAGATTGGCTTGGAAAAATGCCTGCCATTTGTGTGGAGCTGTGGCCTGTTTCTGTGGGGGGTGGGGAAGGAGTTCCACCTCGGCAGCTTCCCCTCCTGTGGCCTCAGTTAAAAGGAGAACGGAGCAAGTACTTGGCTCATCAAGCTCAAATCAACTGGATGAAACCTCCAAGGGGTCTTCTCTGTGCCTTTCTTACTCATCTCAATCCGAAAAGTCCTACAGGTTCTGAACGTTAATCAGTGTCATCGCGAGTCTGCCGACGTTACTCGGAACTTAATTGGTTCTTTGGAGGAAAAAATGAGTCACCATCAGGAGAAGAGGCTGCGGGGCAGGAAGCCACAGAGGGAAAGGAAAATGAAGCTGCGTCCGGGAAAGATCAAATGTGTCCTTACAGCTTCTCCTAGACTGCAAGTCCCAAACGAACCCACTTCTGCTGATGGGGTTGAAAGAGCTTTTTTTCCGAAGCACAGAGACAAAGGACTCTGTCTCCTCCCCGCCCCCTTTGTTTTTCTCCCACCTTTTCTGTATGTGGAGCCACATCCAGTAGAGAGGGAAAGGGGGAGAGGCCCATCCCTTGACTGTCAGAGCTGATCACGGCTGACCTTATCAAAACATAGAATCAATACTCTCTCCTCCCCACAGCCCAGAAAAATCATAAGGAGTTTGAACCGAAGCAGTTTGAAGTGGAGAATCGTTTGAATCATGAGGCAAGCCAGTGAACTGTTGTTGGCTGCCTGAGTCCTTCCATGTCCTTTCTCCAAGTCAGAGTTCTGGCTCAGGATAGAAAGACCCTCCCCTCCCCGAGCAAACTTCCTTAGTCTAGCCCCATCTCCAAGCTGGCTGGCCCTCCAGGCATCTAGTACGAGTGGGTTTCAGAGGATTTGTTTGGAGTTGTGCTAGGGCCTGGGGAAGTGGTCTTCACCCTCCTCAGGGCCTCTCCGATCCTGTGCCAGCTGTCAGCATGTCCTGGATGCCCGACCTCTTTTTCTCCAGCCTCTCCCTCCCGCATGCACCTGGGCTGCTGGGCTGGGCCATCCCATGTGTCCCAAAATCTCATCAGCCTATAGGTAGGGAGTTGACAAGGACCAGTCACAGATGGCCACGACTTCTAAATAAGCATTTCATTAGTTTGGAACCCAGGGAAACATGTGCGGCTCGAGTTGTGGGCAAAATATAAACGAGTCAAGGAGAGCCTGATTTTAAATCCCGTTAGTTATATTCAGAGTGGCCATAAAAATAAGCAGGGCTTTTTCTCTCTCTGTTTTTCAAGGGGCTCCCGTTAATTAGCTGCAATACCCATTCGACCACTTGTCTCATTACAAGGTGGTGGTGGGGGGGCAAGAGAAGAGGTTGGGGGGTCCTCCACATATCCTTTTTATGCCTACTCCTGTCAGACCCAAATTGGCTTTCTCGCTCCCTAAACGTGCTTTATGTAGAAGCCGAGCGGGAACCGCACAGCTTCTGTTTACCCTTGGCATCCACGTCTGGGAGGCCAGTCCTTCCTCATGGCTCCTTCTGGAGGTCAGTGCTCCATCCCAACTGGATGGGGCACGCCACTCCATTTCCACCAGCCGTGGCTTCTGGTACTCTTTTTTTCCTTCTCTCCTAAGGAATGCTTGGAGCTGTTTGGAGCTGTTTTCTCTGTCTTCCATGTAGCTGACTTTTCCCCAGTGTTCCAAGGTGACGCTTCCATCTCCTCTCAGCTCCTTGATGGGCTTGTTCTGCAAAAGGAGGTTTTTCAGACCATGGTTCAAAAAGCCTCCCGAAGGTAGGATGTTTCAGCAGGTGACTGGGAATGTGTGGAGGTACCTGGTTCTGGTTTGAGTCATAATTGATCACCTCATTGAGCCCCCCAGTTCCTTCATCTGTAGCCTGGGGCTGAAGACCACTAATGGTTACCAGGTTCTTCCGACCTGATCCCTCCTTTTTTTTTTTTTTTTTTTTGTCATGGTGGTTTTAGAGATTGAAACCAGGACCTTGCACATATTAGCAAGCTCTCTATGACTTACACTACCCAGCAGCTATTTTTTATTTTGCTTGTATTTTCTTTCTTTTCTTTTCTTTTTTGGTCCGGTCATGGGGCCTGAATTCTGGGCCTGGGCGCTGTCCCTCAGCTCTTCAGCTCAAGGCTAGTGCTCTACACTTGAGCCACCTCCGGCTTTTTTCTTTTTGCTTATGTGGTGCTGAGGAATCAAACCCAGGGCCTCAGGCATGCGAGGCAAGAACTCTACCACTGAGACATCTTCCCAGCCCCTTGCTTGTATTTTCAATATGAGATCTCAGTATTTTTTTTTTCTGTAGCCTCACCTCAAACTTACTCGTCTTTTTCCTCTGCCTCCCAAGTTGCTGTGATTACAGGTGTGTGCCAACATGCCTGACACTAATTTGCTGCTTTAGGTGCTCATCAGCTTGGGCCTACTCGAAGTGTGAAGTCAGATGACCTTACAAGAACCTTAAAAAAGGTACAAGTGGCTCACGCCTGTATCCTAGTTACTCAGAAGCCTGAGATCTGAGAATTATGGTTCGAAGCTATCCCAGGTAGAAAAGTCCACAAGATGGTTCTGATTTCTTCCAGAATGTTCTCAGAGACCCAAGAGGAGCTGCACGGTCTGTCACGATTCAGCGACAGAAGTCACACATCATCATTTCTGCCAATGCAGTGGTTAAGTCTTGCCTAGACTCAAGAGGAGGGGAATATAGATTTTTTTCCCTTTAAATGGAGATGTCAAAGAACTTCAGGACTACTTAGCAAACTGTCATTTAAAAATTGTTCCACCTGTAAGCCTTGGCCGGGCAGTAATTAGTGTGTATTTGCCATCAGCCGTAGTCAGGCGATGAGGGAAGAACTGCTGCTTAGGAGCGTGTCTAAAGACAGTATGCAGAAGTGGCGCTGTGGCTCAAGTGGTAGGGCGCTCACCTTGAACGAAAGAGCTGAGGGACAGCGCCCAGGCCCAGAGTTCAAGGCCCATGACTGACCAAAAAAACAACAACAAAAAGACAGTATGCAAGATGGCTGGTTTGGGACTTGGCTTAGGTGTGTGTGTGTGTGTGTGTGTGTGAGAGAGAGAGAGAGAGAGAGAGAGAGAGAGAGAGAGAGAGAGAGAGAGCGAGCACATGCAAAGAGGTGGGTAGGTATAGCATGCTGGGCATTCAACAGTCAATGTGGATAGCAGTCAAGAGTTCAGGGTCCTGGGGCTGGGAAGGTGGCTCAGTGGTAGAGAGCTTGCCTTGCATGCCTGACGCCCTGGGTTCGATTCCTCAGCACCACATAAGTAAAAAGAAAAAAAGCCGGAAGCTGTGGCTCAAGTGGTAGAGCGCTAGCCTTGAGCTGAAGAGCTGAGGGACAGCGCCCAGGCCCAGAGTTCAGGCCCCACAACTGGACCACCCCCCCCCCCCCAAAAAAAAAAAGAATTCAGGGTCCAGACTGTGTTCCTTCCTGGATCTGGAGTTGTCTGGCTGATGTATCCCTAGCCTCTCTGATGTGATGAAGGGGATTCAGAAAATAAAACAGTCAGCTACAAAGGGTCAGCTTAGGATGTCAAGGCTCAGCAGTCAGCCCCTGATTTGTGACTACCCGAGAAGTGGTTTATCTGCTGTGTCTACCATGACTATACTACCAGGAGCACCATCCCTTCAAAGCAAGGGTAGAGAGAAATGTGATTCTGGCTTCAGAATGTTAGCCAATAAACTTTGTATTAGGACCTTGAATGTCCCTGTCTGTCGTGGGGATTGAACTCTGGGCCTGGGCACTGTCCCTCAGCTCTTCAGCTCAAGGTGGGCACTCTACCACTTGAGCTACAGCACCACTTCCAGTTTTCTGAGTGGTTTATTGGAGAGAGAGTCTCACGGACTTTCCTGCCCCAGGCTGGCTTTGAACCATGATGCTAAGATCTCAGCCTCCTGAGTAGCTAGGATGACAGGCGTGAGCCACCAGTGCCCGGCTATCATTCTTGATAGATGTCTAATTTAGTTTTGTCCCTAGCTGGAAAGATGACCCCCAGCTACCTCAGAGCAGACAGAGAATCCTGTCTCTGAGGCGTATAACTCTCCATACTCGCTGTGTTTAGGCCCACGTTGTCCGCCTGTTTCCCTCCAGAGTCTTCCAGCTATTGGCTTAGAGTAGGGCCTACCTGCTACTGACTGCCTCTCTCATGAGCAGAGCACACAGTAGTGTAGATGGAAATTTTCTGGGGAATCTTTTCAGGATATGTATTGCCAGGCCTTTCCTTGGGGCTGATGTTACATTTCTAGTTTGGTGTGCCTTTTTAAAATCATTATTTGGCAGTTATGCTTCCATCCTTCCCCAGTGAGGTCTGGTTTAGAAGGTGTTTTTATTTCACATCTGTCACCTCCGTGGATTCTGGCAAAAAAGGCAAGCCCGGTGGTCTTGCCTGCTTCACAGCGAAAGCAACTGAATCACAGAGAGATTAGCATGTAAATCTCAGAGCTACATTTGCATCAAGAATTCCTTGACTCCTGAAGTCATCATGGTGGCCTTCCTGGGGCTGTGGTTGTGTGTGTGTATGTGTGTGTGTGTGGGGGGGGGGCAGGTGTTTTTACTGGAGTATGTTGATAGCTCAGTGGGCTAGAATGTCTGAGACAGGGAAGCACTGGGGTTTAGATCTTGCTGTTGTACCCAGGGACACCATCCTATCTGATTAGCATGGAAGTTTCTGCCGAATTTGGCTTGTAAAGGTGACTCCTTCTCTAGGAGGAATGCTGAGCCCATTTCCAATGAATGTACAACACATCTCCAAATGCAACCGCCAGGCTCCGCTCCTGGGGAATGTAAGTCGGTGGCTAAAAAAAAAACAGCACCAACTTCTGCTTTGCATTTCAAAGTAGGCTGGAGGAGGAAGGCTAGCCCACTCTTGGAAATGAATCTGGGAAGGAACCAGCTCTTGAAAGACCAGGATGCCTCCTTCTGAAAGAAAGTACCAGGCAGTCTGTCCTGCTGCTAGGAATAGTGGGTGCTTACAAGGTGTTCTTTCAATCCTGTACCCCTTGGGTGAGGGATGCTACACTCTCCTTCCCTTGGAAGAGACAAGGGAAGGTGAGAAGTACTAGGTGTCAGAGTTAAATGTGACCTCAGACCCACCCTCCCCTCCCAACTCCTTTGTCAACCCTCCTGATATTTTTTCTTTTTTTAGGACAAAACCTAGGATGAGAGTCCCTCAGTCAAAAAATATAAATGTCACATGCGGTGACAGGCATGATTATCCTGTGAGAGATATGGCAGCCAATCATCCCATAATTAGTTTACAAACACCAGAAAAAACCAGAGGGTACTAGATGAAAACCAGTGTAACCGCGCAGGGATCCGATCACATCAGACCCATTTAATTCCCTCCACTGTCAGAATGGCAGGTCTAGAAGATAAGGAACCGCAGTAGATGTAAAACACTCTGACTTTAGTGAGCCCTTTAGCTCTGTTTCATGTGATATACTCATACACATGCTATGAAAATACGGCTCAGTCTCTGCTACTGTTATTTATTTACTCTTTGATTGATCCTGGGTTCCTTTCCCTGAAGAGTTTGAGTGCAGTGCTCAGTGGAAAAAGTATTTGCCACCAGTGTGAGCACCAGAAAGCATCCAATGCAGGATCTAGGCCGGGAATGCATCTTGTTCACCAGCAAAATTGCAGAGATAACTCATGGTGACACCACGCTCCAGCATTGATGTTGAGACTTGGGTCTCTAACCCATCTTTAGATTTTTTTTTTTTTTTTTTGTCAGTCATGGGGCTTGAACTCTGGGCCTGGGCGCTGTCCCTGAGCTCTTCAACTCAAGGTGAGCACTCTACCACTTGAGCCAAAGCGCCACTTCCGGTTTTCTGAGTGGTTTATTGGAGATAAGAGTCCTGCCCAGGCTGGCTTTGAACCATGATCCTCAGCTCTCAGCCTCCTGAGTAGCTAGCATGACAGGCGTGAGCCACTGGCACCCAGCTCTGTCTTTAGATGCTAAACTCAGATCATTTCCTGCCTTCTGGAAACTTTCTTGAAGGGAATTATTCACTCAAGTATCCCAGATGAACTATACTTCTTCTTCTTTTTTTTTTTTCTGACTTCCAGGACAGAAAGGAGGAGGTATTAGAAGAGTAATATTTGTGGTAGAGGTGGGAGGAGGCTGGTTTTCAGAGGGAAGTCCCTGTCTTGTTACATCTAGGTCTTTTCTTTTTCCCCATACTGATTCTCCTCCAGTGGAGTAAGGCGGTTGGGAGGGACCTGCTGGTGAGCCCGGAGGGAGATGTGACGTGGGGAAGTTGGTCAGGCGAGGTGGGGAAGTGACCATTCTCCTGGACTGGCATGAAGCAGTGGGGGAATTTCACAAGTCCCCAAGAGGCCCTGGCTGTTACAATGGGATCCACCAGAGAGTTGCCTGATCTATTGACAGGGGATAGGCCAGGGATAAAATCACCCTTGTGGCTGGGTGCCGGTGGCTCACGCTTGTCATCTTAGCTACTCAGGAGGCTGAGATCTGAGGATCACGGTTCAAAGTCAGCCTGGGCAGGAAAGGCCAGGAGACTCTGATCTCCAATAAATCACTCAGAAAATGTTGAGATGGCTCCAAAGTCCGGGCGTGGGGGGTGGGAGGGGGGGAGAGGGGGGGGAGAAACCTACAGGATGTTAATGGAAAAAGTCATTTGCAAAGGGAAGGGATTTTTAGATTTATATGCCAAACTGCAGGCCAGTAGGACTGTGGGGAAAAAAAAATATTTGCCAGCCCTGAAAAGAAAGAAATTATGACTTATGAATCCTTTTCCTGGCCCAGGTATTGATCATTTTTTTTCAGGCTAATTTTGGATCTCCAGTCCCCGAGTGGGTGAGTATCTTACCCACCTTCCACAGGCAAGGTCAAAAATCGGAAGGGACTTTTAAGATGATTCTTCCCCTATCGAAATATTAATTTCTTCCTTTTGTGAGACTGTGTGTGTTCTGCGTACGATAAGGCAGAGAGAATAAGGGCCGGGGGTGGTGTCAGAAAGGCTGCTAAACCCATCAGAGGGGCTTCAGAAGGTTTTGACGCTTATTTGCATTTAGAAATGTTTACCGAAAGCCTGAACCAGCTATAATAACCATAATCCACTGTCTGCAAGACAGGGTCTCAGGGAAGCAAATTGGGCTGTAGCAGAATTTCCCAGTGAGAGAAATCAGCCATCATGTTGCATGACCGGAGGTCCCTTCTTGAGAACTTCCTACCTGGGCTTGGCAGGCTTCAGCACAGTAAATTATGGGATGCCTAGCTACATTAGAATTTCAGGTAAACATGTAGAAGAATGTGCTAATGATGGCGTGAAAAGCCTGCAGTTGTGCCTGGCAA
Source organism: Dipodomys spectabilis (assembly GCF_019054845.1). Taxonomy (NCBI): domain Eukaryota; kingdom Metazoa; phylum Chordata; class Mammalia; order Rodentia; family Heteromyidae; genus Dipodomys; species Dipodomys spectabilis. Next base: position 612,581 of record NW_024871219.1, read on the forward strand.
GTCTATTCTCACTTCATGCTAGAGCCATCGAAAGCTCTCTCTCCCTCTCTATGTGTGTGTGTATATATATATATATATATATATATATATATATATATATATATATATATATATATATATTTCAGAGACCTTTGAGTTGTTACCTATGGGTAGATGCTCAGGAAAGCTTGAAGTGAAAGCCAGGGTCATTGTTGGGTTTCTCATTGCCAGCCTATCTCTCTCTAGGTCTGAAACAGAATTGAACTGGCCCTTGCTTTTGTGGCATTTAAAATCGAATTTTTGTGTGTTTGTGTGTGTACGTGTGGTGTATTCAGTGGTATGCATGTGTGGCATGCATGGATCCATTTATGTATACACATGTTCATGTATATGCATGTCTATGTGTGTTTGTGGCTATGGACATAGGCATGCACATGATGTATGTGTATGTGTAGCATGTTCACAGGGCACATATGCATATACACAGGCACATGTATGTAGCACGTACCTCCATGAACATCACATGCAATGCATATTGGTTTGAGTACATATGTGTATATGTGCACATGCATGTACCATGTGAACATGTGTTTAGCACTATACATATATGCATTGTGATGTGTATATTGTATGTATGTGTGGGGTGTGTATGTGTATAGTGTGTGTATGCGTGCATGTTATACACCAGTTTTCACTGAGCATTATCATGTATCAGCAATCATGCTTAGGATGGTAACTCATGTATTCTACAGCATTTTGTTTTTTCCTACCAGAATAATGTTTCCTATTGTTTCAAATGGAGAAATGGAGGTAGTAGAGAGAGTTAGAGTTGAAGTAATTGGCTGGAAGCCCGTCAGCCAGCAAGTGGCCAGAGAGTCAGGACTTGAACCCTAGTCTTCCTTGACTCTGGCATCAGTCCTATCCCTCCTGGGCCATCCTTCTTTTTTGGGGGGGAGGGAGGTCTGGTCGTGGGGCCTGAACTCTGGGCCTGGGCGCTGTCCCTCAGCTCTTCAGCTCAAGGCTAGACTCTACCACTTGAGCCACAGCGCCACTTCCGGCTTTTTTCTTTTTGTTTATGTGGTGCTGAGGAATTGAACCCAGGGCCTCAGGCATGCAAGGCAAGCACTCTACCACTGAGCCACCTTCCCAGCCCATGGGCCATCCTTCTTGTTAATCAAATGCAGGGAGCGAACAGCAAAGGCAAAGCTGAGCCTGAGCTGGGAGGCAGTCAGGTGGGTGAGCCAGTGTAGGCCAGATGGCTGGAAGAAAGCTTCCTAGAAACCGGCCTTTCACTGATGGCATTGGTGTTGGATTTGAGTTGCGGACACGACTCAAGAGTCTCCGTGGGCGCTGGTGGGAGGATCGGGTGGGAGGGGTTGTGGAGAGTTGGGGTGGCCTAGCAGGGGGCCAGGGTTTGTGTCCAATAGGTGATGGAGGAGAACTGTACGCCACCATTGTTTGCAAGAGGGCAGCAAATACCAGTGGCCTGAGGATTGGGGATTGGGGTTTGGGGACACACGGGCTACTTCAGCTTTTGTTCTGTATCTTAAGGACTTTAGGAAACCTTAAAAGGCAGTTAAGATGTGAGGTTGTGTGTGTGTGTGGTGGGGGTGAAGTGCTATAGGCAGATTCCAGCTGTGTTTAGAACTCAGCTGGGACAGACCCCGAGTTGGGGCTCTGGGAGGCTGGCCGGGAGGGGTCCCCCGGCAGCACCCCTGCGTGGAGGCACCTGTGAGCCAGCTGTTGCGGGGAGGACAGGAGCAGCGAGGCTCATTGGGGAGCCTGCAGAGCCAGGGAGAGGAGGGAACATGGCTGGCACCACTTGCTGGGTGAACACAGACAGGTAGGTGGGGTTGGAGAGAAGTAGGGAGGGAAACAGAGAGTTCACTTATGCAGTGACACGGTGCCTGGTGAGCGTGACGGGCCGTGTCACGACCCACATCAGCGGTCTGGGATCTGGTTTCCTGGAGGGCTCCCCACCCCCATACCTCTCATGATCACAGCTCTCATGCAGATACCTCTCCTGACCACAGCTCTCATGCAGATACCTCTCATGACCACAGCTCTCATGCAGATACCTCTCATGACCACAGCTCTCATGCAGATACCTCTCATGACCACAGCTCAGGCACACGGAGGACAGCCTCACATGCAGCATCCACCCCACCTGCCGGCTTTCTATAAAACCCCACCACTGTGGGCCAGCCGCTGTTCCCGAAGCCCATCCTGGGCGAGCCAAGCCCTCTCGCCACGCAAGGCAGCTGAAATAAAATGCGTATTTTGTGCTCCAAGACACCTTGATTGATAATTAATTACTCCATAAATCACAGTGACACCTGTGTGGGTGCTCCTGTGAATTCACTCTCACGAGTGGGGGAGAGAAGCGAATCCTGCTCCCCCCTCCCCCCCACACCAAGAAGTGCACATGTAGCTAAAGAATAACTGGTCCCTTAGCTGTGGGATAGAGGGGGGGGGGGGACAGATCAGGACGGGGACACCAGGCCTCTCAGTGCTTTTTACTCATGGTCGGCCTCAACTACATTCTCACCCACCCCTAAGCCAAGGCTACAATGCCAGTTAGGACAGCTAAATATTGGGGGAGCTTTGACAAGGAAGAGGTATGAGCAGGAGGGCTTTGGCCTCCCTTCCCTGGCCCTGGTGAAGAGAAGGGTTTCAGTGTCCACTGTATAGGGGAGAAATTGAGGCTTAGAGATTTTACCCAAATCCTGAGGTCATGCAACCCATTCAGGAGCCCTGGTAGAATTTGAGCTCAGGTTTTTTTGTGTGTGTGTGGGGGGGGGGGGGTGGGGGAGTCATGGGGCTTGAACTCTGGGCCTAGGCGCTGTCCCTCAGCTCTTTAGCTCAAGGCGAGCGCTCTACCACTTGAGCCACAGCGCCACTTCCAGTTTTCTGGTGGTTTATTGGAGATAAGAATCTCACAGACTTTCCTGACCAGGCTGACTGTGAACCACAATTCAGATCTCAGCCTCCTGAGTAGCTAGGATTATGGGAATAAGCCACCAGAGCCTGGCTTCAGGTTTGTTTTGACTCCCAAATGGACGTGATCTTGTGGGAGGAGTCACAGAAAACCCAGAGAAAGGAGGAAGGAGAACAAGCTTTTTGTTAGTGCTGATACCTCATATGAATCTTTATCTTGATCTACAGAAAGGAAAACCAATTTCTACATTATCCCTATTTTATTTTGCTGTGCCAGTCCTGGGACTTGAACTCAAAGTCTGGATGCTCTCCCTGATCTTTTTTGCTCAAGATTGTATTCTACCACTTGAGCCACGGCTCCCCTTTTGGCTTGTTTGGTGGTTCATTAGTGATAAGAGTCTCGTAGACTTTCCTGCCTGGGCTGGCTTTGAACAGGTGATCCTCAGATCTCAGCCTCCTGAGTAGCTAGGATGACAGACGTGAGCCCCCAGCGCCCATCTTCCTGTCATGTTTCTTGAGGATTATGGCCCAAACCAACAGAGTGTTTCTTCTAGAGTGTTTTGGTTGGCCTATTCTGGTGCTCTGGCCCGCTCGGACCACCAGAGGAGTTTTCCCCTCTAACTCACCTCCAGTCCAGACGGTCACCAGTGCCTGTCCCTGGGAGCCTCTTTTCTCTACCCACATCTGTCGGCAGCCATCAGTGACCCAGTGCCTGGCTCCAGATGGCTAATAGAACTTTATCGTCTCATCATTCTTAATGTGGCCACGGCAGAGCCTCTGGCTGAGGGATGAGCGTCTGCGGTGTGGCTAGACCCCGGCTGCTGGGAGGTGCTAGGGCTGCCTGCCCTCCGTCTCCTAGGCCCTGAGTGCACACACGTGCAGATGTTGGGAACTTGCCCTTGGCAAGATAAGTAGAGCCGTAAAGCCCAATTTGGAGAGGAGGGAGCCCTTGCAAACGCGGATGGAGGCGCTTCTTTTCTCCTGTCCTGAGCAGCGTGGAAAAAGCAGGGAGGCTGACTTGTAATCTTTTTTGGATAAATACCAAAGAGACCTATGTACCTTGCTGTACTATTCACCATAGCCAAGTTACAGAAACAGCCCAGATGCCCTTCAAAGGCTGAATGATCAATAAAATGTGATCTCTCTCTCTCTCTCACACACACACACACAAACACACATCTCTCTCTCTCTCTCTATATATATATCTACCTACCTATCTTATCTATCTATCTATCTATATCTATCTATCTCTAGGTGTCTATCTCTATCTATATATATGTATCTTTCTAAATTTTACTCATCCATCAGGAAGAATTATGTCATTTGCAGGGAAGTGGATGAATCTGGAAAAAAAATTACATTCAGAGACAAAATTAGGTTCAGAGACAAAAGGCACAGGTTTTTCCTCATATATGGAAGTGAGATCTAAATTATAAGCACAAACGAAACACACACAGGGGCTGTGTGCATAATCTACAAAGCGAATTGATTAAAGGTATTCTGTGTGTGTGTGTGTGTGTGTGTGTGTGTGTGTGTGTGTGTGATTCCAGTGGTGCAACTCCTTTGAACAACTAGCAAAATGAATACCAGGAAGCTGGTATTCATATGCATGGGTGGGGGTAAGAGGGGTTCAGGCCCAGGAGATGGGGTACAGATGAACGAAGAGAGGAAGGGTGGGCGAATGCCATCATCATAGTCAATGCACATATGTGATAATAGAACTAGGTAACTTGAGGGAGGGGTCAGGTTGAGAGAGCTGGGGGAGAAAGGTGGAAGAGGTAACATTGATTGAGATATGGTGTGCTCACAAACTGTTGAATTGAAACCCCATTTGGGCAACGTCTTAAAGATAATAAAAATAATTTAAGCTGGACTCTGGTGGCTCACACCTGTCATCCTAGCTACTCAGGAGCTGAGGATGATGGTTCAAAGCCAGCCCGGGCAGGAAAGTCCGTGAGACTCTTATCTCCAATAAAAAAAACCACTAGAAAACCAGAAGTGGTGGTGTGGCTCAAGCGGTAGAGCATTCACCTTGAGCTGAAGAGCTGAGGGACAGTGCTCAGGCCCAGAGTTCAAGCCCCACAACCGACAAAAAAAAAAAAAAAGTTAAAGAAAAGAAGCGGGGAGACTAGGGACCGAGGGAAGAGGCAAGTGAGAGGGTACCACCAATTCAGACTCCCCCAGCCAGTCCTGGTTTTTCTTCAGGGCTCAGCAGCAAGAAACTTTCCCAACCAACGAATCCCATATTGCTCTGTCCTCTGCAACTTGTAATTTTTCCTCCCAAGCACTTTCTAAATTTGTGACCATAAATTCAGTCATGAGTTTATTTGTTTAATGCTTCTCTCAGTCACTTGACGACGAGGAGAGGTGAGATTTGTTTTATTTGGTATCATACCAGGTGTTCGCACGGCACCTGGCTCGTAAAATATTGCCAATAAACAAACAGAGGCGTACATATTTAGTATAATTGAGCGCTGGCCATTTCCCATTCAAGAATGATTCGCAAGCGGGCTGCCGGTGGCTCACACCTATCGTCTTCGCTGAGATCTGAGGATCGCAGTTCAAAGCCAGACTCGGGCAGGAAAATCCGTGAGCCTCTTATCTCCAATGAACCACTGAAAATCCAGCCAGGGGAGTTGTGGTTGAAGTGGAAGAGCACTAGCTTTGAGCAAAAGAAGCTCAGGGATAGCTCAGGCACAAAGCCAGGAATGGCAGGAAACCTCCCAGTAGGATTGTAGGCCTGCAGGAGAAGGTGGGTTTGCTGGCCTGGGTGTTTGCTATTCGTTCACCATGCTTTGGGTTCCTCAGGGAAAGGTGTGGGGGGGTGTGGGGTGGGGGTGGGTTTATAATGGTGTACACCCCCTCAGAGAAGGGACCTGAAATCAGATATCCCCCAGCATGTGAAGTATGGCTGGATTTGAATCCAGCTCAGGTTGCCTCGTCCACCTAAAAAAAAGAAAAAAAAATAATTCCAACATAGACCAACTCTCCTAGATGGTGCAAGTAAGCGAAAAAGAAAACTCACTCCTCCTGAAGGAGTGAAACCTAACCAAGTGCCAAAGGGAACTTGGTAGGGATGGAGGGAGACGAGTCAGGGACAGTTTTCTGAGATAGGATCACTGTTTTGTAGGGAAGGATGGGGAGGAGGCGGGCAGGTGATGGGCAGGTGAGGGGGGGTGGCACATAGCAATGCCCACTGGTAGCCGTGGGGGATAACTGGGGAGCAAGATGGCTGACAGGCCAAGGGACGGCCCGACATGATCCAGAGCCGGGCGCGTGGGTTCCGAAGCACAGATGAGATGCAAGCAGTCTGTGTGTGTTGGGGACACGGGTGTGTGCTGTGCTGTGCATGTTTGTGGAGCATGGCTGTGTATGTGGTGTTATGGGAAGCCCCCCCCCCCCCCCGCCTCCATGAAGCTTTCCCAGAGACCTCCTTGGGCAGAATTTCCTGGGACCCTCTTGTCTGTGGCAGCTAGCTCACTGTTGTGAGTACAGACATGCCACCATGGGCTCCGGGGCCTCCGCCCACAGGCCCGCTACCTCCACGGCCCAGAGGAAGCATCTTTCCCATGCAGGGAGTGCTCCTGAACGTTCAGCTACGGCAGGTGGCTTCCTCTGCCCTGCTCCTCTTATTTGTAAAATTTTAATCGAATTCATTCATTTTTTAGCATCGGCAATCCCTTCCCATGCTGCAAAACTCACAATAAATATACAGTGGAAATTCTTTGCCTTCTTTGCCTGTTTGCCTAGAGGCAAACAATGTTACCGTTGCTAAATTGGATATATGTATCTATCTGGAACTATTGTGTATGGGTGCATGCAAAAATAGGTAGATATTCTGTCAGTATTAATTTTGTGCCTCTACTTTTTTTTTTTTGGTGTGTGTCGGGAAGGGGGGAGACCCAATATTGGGGTTTGAACTTAAGGCCTCCTACTTGCTAGTTAGAGACTTGCAGCATTCCAGCCACTCCTTTACCCCTTTTGCTTTTTCATGATTTTTCAGATAGAGCCTGGCTTTTGCCTAGTGTTGGACCATGAACATTTACCTATCCCTCCTCCATAGCTGGGACTATAGACATGTGCTACCATGCTAGTTTTGTTGTTGTAGAGATGGGACGTTTCTGTCTGTCTGTCTTTTTTTTTTTTGGTGGTACTAGAGATTGAACTCAAGGCTCTGCTCTTGTTAGGTAGGCCCTCTTACCACATGTACCTCTTCCAGGTTGGTTATCACCTGAGCTGTGATCATCTCGTTGGTGCTTCCCCCTTGTAGCTGGGATGTTAGGCATGTGCTGTCGCACACACCCATCGATTGAGATGGGATAGGGGGATCTCACGAACGTTTACGCCCGGGCAGGCCTTGATTTATGATCCCAAGTAGCTAGGATTACAGGTTCCAGTCGCCACGCCAGGCATTACACCTCTACTTTGGAGAACTTACCTGCATTGGTGATGTGGTTTACACAGCTTCGCTTCTGCAGCCGGATTTGTCCTGTGGCCATTGGGTGATTTGGGGCAGGTTAATTCTCAGTGTCTTAGTTTCCTTATCCATAGGACAAACACATTGCAGTCATTATCGGTTAGGCTTGGCATGAGGTGCCGTGTGCAAAACATCAGTCGTGGTGTTCTGTCAGCCATTATGAGGGGCTGCCATTCATTCTGCATGTCCTAAATGTGAGGCCTGAGCTACCTCCTTTGCACACATTCACCAAGGGGCCCGGGAGGCAGGAACTGCTATCTCTGGTGTCTGGCCCAGGATTTCTCAGACAGCAAATGCGCCAGAGATGAAATGTGAGGCTGAACCACAGGACATCAGCTGTGTCCTTTGAAACTTCTTCCCGTTGCATCCTCAGGCGATGAGCGGTGCATAGCTGATGCTCAATAGAGGCAGACTCAACTTGGATCTTCCCTTCCCAGTGTCTTTACTGTTTGTTTCGAGGCCATCTGCTTCTAAGCAAGATGACTGAGGTTCGGGCTATGTCCTGCTCTGACCCCCAGTCTCAGCCCACAGCCATATGCTGAGCATCTATACAGCTCCTGCCGGGCCCCCATCGCTAAGAGTATCTGCCTGCCAACCGTCATTTCTTTCTCCTCATGTTTATATCTGTAGAAATGAAGGGGAGAAAAATCAGCCTTTAACTAGGATTTTATTACCCATTGACCTCAACCATCTCCATCTATTTTCTCCTGCGCTCTGCCCATTAGTTGTCAGGGCAACGTGGTGTAACTCCCTGCTGGCTGCAGTTGGGTGAGTTTAATTCTTCCCCTGCTGCCCTTCTAGCTGGGCACGACCGCTTTGTGTACTTGCTGTAGGAGCAGTGTTGGGCACAGCCCTGGAAAAGTAAATCAGGAGAATGAGATGTACTCTCTGTGTGTGTGTGTGTGTGTGTGTGTGTGTGTGTGTGTGTGAAATGGATAACTACCCAGCTCTTATTCTCAGAGAGCAATTGCAGCTTTAAACATAGTGTGTGGGTCATCACTAGAAACCATGAAGTTGAACACGATGCAGAACAGCACACGTGGGGGAAAAGCTGAAATTGGAATTGCTTCAGCGGGAATGGTCAGCTGGCTGGAAGTTTTGCCCCGTACTGTCCTGAATCCTGGTAGCTCTTTCTGGATGGACCTGGGTTGGTTAGCTTGGAGCCCAGCCACATCCTTCTCTGCTGCCTTTTCTGCTGAGGGGTGGGGGAATCTTTGATTTCAAGTAGTGTGATCCTCACCTGTGGACATACTGTATTTTTCCCACCAGCTTCTCATTACACCCTTCCAAAATGTTCATCTGACCTCTTACTACAGTCTTTTCTAGCCTCTTTTCCACACACCTTGCTGTCTTCCTTTTCCAGAGTTTGGAAATATTTCCTGCTAGGGACTGGTAGGTAGTGAATACCTGTAATCCTAACTTCTCAGGAAACTGAGATCTGAGGATCATGGTTCAAAGCTAGCCCCTGGCAGGAAAGTCCATTATACTCTTATCTCCATTTAGCTGCCAAAAGAAAAAAAAGCAAAAAATGGAGCTGTGGCTCAAGTGGTAGAACACCAACCTTGAGCCAAAAAAGCTAAGGGACAGCATTCCAAACCTGAGTTCAAACCCCAGTACCTGCACAAAAAGAAAAGAAAAGAAAATAACATGGAGAAGAGATAAATAAAAAGCCAATTCAAAGTAGGTTCCAGACAGTGACTCCTTTCTAGCCAGCTGAACAGGATAGAAGAGATTTCTGGATTAGTTTGAAATTCATCATTTATTTCCTTGTGCAAGGATTGTCTGCTCAGTTCTCAAGTTATGCTGAATCTCTTTGGTGTTAAAAATAAATCCATTCCCTCGGCGTTCTTTCCACTCACTGGGAAAATGGATTCTTTTTCTTTCTTTCTTCCCCCCCCCCCAAATTACCTTTACATTAAAAAAATCACCTTTAAGTACTTTTACAAAGGGTTTCAATTCAACATGTCAGTTTATAAGAGCAATGCATTTTGATAAGTGTCACCCTTTTCTTCATTTCTCCCCCATCTCTCCCAACCCTATCCATCCCCTCAATTTACCATTATCACACACACACATACACACACACGCGCGCGCGCACACACACACACACACGCACACAAATATATTGAATACCATGACTGCATTTGCCAACCCTTCCTAAGCTGTATGCGTTAGTTGGTCAAAGGAGTTACACCACTGGAGTCCTCCCCTGCAGATACCATACTCTAGTTGAATGTTTGTGTATATATACATGCCCCTATGTGCGCTTTCATATGTGTTTAGCTATCAATCCAGCTTGCAGGTAAGGAGAGTAAACATGTACCCTTCGTCTCTCCGAGTCTGACTTAACTTCTCTTAACTGGAAAATGGATTCTCTTCTCTTGGTGGTGGTGGTGGTGGGGGGGGGGGCGCGGGTTGGGGGAAGGGTAAATACCTGAACCAGGATAGGTGATATGGGCCATCACTGTTTGAGGCTTTAAGAATTCCAAGTTGGATTCAATCCTCTATTGATTTTCAGCCCAGTAAATTGTGGCTTGTATCGTACAAGGATAACAAGTACGCTGTGCTTTTCAGAGGGCGATGTGATCAGTTTTTAAACAATAAAGAGAAGCACTGCTGGGCAGAGCGATTCGATTTAAATCCAGATGAAAGCCAGCAGTGAGGTTAAAATAAACAAAACAACATTCAAAGCCACCACCATTACCACCCAAACCCCTTGTCAATAATCAAACAGATTGGGGACTTGAAGCCCAACCAAAGTGAATTTAAAAGAAATCAAATTCCTTTGAGGGTAACAGACCAGACTTAACTGAAAAAAAAAAAAAAAAAGCAACCAAAAAGAAAACCTCAGTGGCTGGGCACTGTGTGCATAGTTATTACCTTTTCAGGTGTGGAAGAAGAATTCAGTACTGAGAAGGTTCTAGAATGGGCACCTGTGGGACACAGAGAGGACGACTCTGTTTCCTGTAGTCTAGATGATGCATTTGGGTCCCAGTGTTCATCCTTGGATCATGGACGCCACAAGGTTTATTTAGGTGGACTCTCCCCCCCCCCCCCCCCCCCGCCCCTCCTGATTGTGCCTTTGGGATGTCACTCAGATGAGCTAGCTCACCTAGAACCTCACACCTCTGGGCTGAGGGACTGAGATCGCACCCCTGAGACACCTTGTGTTGGCTTCTCTTGCTGGAAATGTTCCTGGGAAACAGGTCCTGGCCTTGGGATCAGAGGCTAGATACGCCTTGCTGAAATAACATGTTGGCCCACCGGTGGGCTGGCAGTGCGTGGGGACACAAAGACACTGGTGGTTCACCCCTGAAATCCTAGTGACTCAAAAGGCTGAGATCTGAGGATCACAGTTTGAAACCAGCCCAGGCAGGAAGGTCCATGAAATGGCTCATCTCCAATTAACCAGCAAAAAGCTGGAAGCAGAGGTGCGGCTCAAGTGCTTAAAAAAAAAAAATAAGTGCGGAAAAGCCAAGCGAGAGCAGAAGGTCCTGTGTTCAAGCCCCATGACTGGCACCAAACGAAACAAAGAAAGTCAGGATTAATCTGTACAGTAGTTCATTCCAAGCCTTAGCATGGCACCATCTGTGTGTATCTGGGTAAGATTCTTGAAACTTTTTTTTTTTCATTTTTCATTTTCCCTCATCCCTGAGCTATTCACACAGCCTCTGTTTCTCAAGGATGACGTAGGGCAGAGAAAGAGGCAGATGTCAGCAAAATGATTCCTGTCTAGGTCCTGTTATTTATTTATTTTTAAAGAAGCTTATCTCTTCAAGGGAAAGGGAAAAATGAAAAATCTCATGGAAAAACACAAAGACCATATGTATGGAAATAATCACATGGAAACTCCTTTGTACATTGTGTGTGGGTGTATGTGTGTGTGTGTGTGTGTGTGTGTGTGTATGTGTGCACCAGTACTTGAACTCAAGGCCCAGATGTTCTTAGCTTTTTTGCTCAATGCTGGTGTTCTACCAATTGAGCCACAGCTGCACATCCAGTTTTCGCTGCTTAATTGGAGACAGGCATCGCATGGGCTTTCCTGCCTGTGCTAGTGTCAAACCGTGATCCTCAGATTTTAGCCTCCAGAGTAGGTAGGATTACAGGTGTGAGCCACCGGTGCCTTGACCATTTTTCTTTCTCATGCCCCCACAACGCCACTACGGAAACAAAGCTTTGACCCCATTAGCCTGTCTTTCCACCAACAGTCACTTAACAAACTTTTCTTCCATTCTCCATCCTTGTGGATAAAAAGAAGGCTGGGAACAAGCAGGCTGTGAGATTCTTTCTGCCCTGACTTTCTAGGATTCAGTTATAGTTTCCATTTACAAACTGCCACCAGCACAGACCAGACAAAATCTCCGGCTGGAAGCCATAAATCTGGTAGCAGAACCTGCTAGGAAATGAAGAAAAAAAAAAAGCATCAAAACTCCTATTTGCATGAAGCTTTATCTATTTGCATAGAGTGAACATATTCATTTTCTAGCTGTGGGAGGAGGTGCTTGGGAGAAAAGGGGTGAAATTTGATGCCCCTCCCCATTCTTTTTTTTTTTTTTTTGGTCAGTCATGGGGCCTGAACTCTGGGCCTGGGCGCTGTCCCTCAGCTCTTCAGCTCAGGGCGAGCGCTCTACCACTTGAGCCACAGCGCCACTTCTGGCTTTTTCTGCTTACGTGGTGCTGAGGAATCAAACCCAGGGCCTCATGCATGCGAGGCAAACACACTACCACTGAGCCACCTTCCCAGCCCCTCATTATCTGTTTTAAAATGAAAAATACAAGTTTTCACCATGTCTCCTGCACTGTAAATTGTGGAGTCCTGTCACTTGAAAGGTAAGCACCGCTGTGTAATCCAAGGAGAGACTGTGATGGAATTTTAAAGGGACAGCCAAAGAAAATCTCACAGGAGTGAGAAATACTTCATTAGAGTAAAAGAGACCAATGCATCTTGAGTTAGCACGATAACTCTTTCCCCTCTGGGCTCTACCACACCAACATTAGGACAAAGAATTCTGTGAGTCGCGTGGACCAGTCCTTTGATTGGGCCTGATTTGCATTTTCTAGCTTGAATCGGATTGTATTGTTTCCTGTTCCTTTTTATTCCCACTTAAGGTTCATTTACATTCCCTCTCTGTCCACCGTAGATCAGTGCAACACCTCCCAAATTATCATCATTTGCAAGTTTCATTAACATGCTGTTTACCCTCTCTCTTTCAGATCATTAATAAAGATGACCCCCCCGTATATCCGACCTCCCTCAAACTCAATCTATTTCCATTCGTCGTTACCTTTTGTTTGCAGACTGTGAGCCCGTTTTAAATTTATGTGGCAGCCCTTCTTACTAAGCCAATTTGAATTAATTTTGAGTGTAACACTTTATACCACTATATCAAATGCTTTTCTTACAGCTGCATGCATCCATCAATAGTCTTTCCTGCCACCTTTCTACTTGGTATTCAGGTTGAAAGCTTTCCATTCTGCCCGGGCATTTTTGCGTTCTCTCTATGTCCTCTGTGTGCCAACTACAGACTTTTTTTTTCTCCCTAATTTTTTTCGGTTATTTTGAAATGATTGATGTGACGAAAGAAAGGATTTGGAGAGCTATTTATGGCAATCGATAGCTTTCATATTTTTTCCCCACATCTACTGTTGTGGTTGAGCTAGTAATTTTGGCGAAATCCGTTTCCAGCCCAGGATGTGAGAGAGAGCAGGACTTCCTAGTGTGGAGGCTCAAATATTCTCTCTGAGTGTTGACTTCATTGTAACCTGTTCATTGCCTCTGTGTGTGTGTGTGTCTGTGTGTATACGTACCAGTATTGGGGCTTAAACTCAGGGCTTTGTGTTCTCACTTAGTTTTTTTGCCCATGGCTGGCTCTGTACCACTTGAGCTGCATCTCCACTTCGGTGTTTTTGGTGGTTGGAGATAATTATAGCCTCTCCAGTGTCTGCCTAGGCTGGTTTCAAACTGTGATCCTCAGACCTCAGCCTCCTGAGTAGCTAGGATTATAGGTGTGAGCCACCAGCACCTAACCAGTTTATCACTTCTGAGGACACTTTCAAAACCTGGCATATTGTAGGTTCTTTTTCTTTTTGCAGTGCTGGGGTTTGAACTCAGGGCCTTGTGCTTGCTAGGCAGGTACTCTACCACTGGGCCATGCCTCCAATCCTGTTTTACATTAATTTTGAGACAAGGTCTGGTTTCCTGCCTAGGCATAGTCCTGGATTGATCTGCCTGTTTTAGCCTTCCCTTTGCCTGACTCCTTGAAGACAGTTTTTCGTTTTTTTTTCGGTTTTTTTTTTGTCAGTCCTGGGGCTTGAACTCTGGGCCTGGGTGCCATCCCTCAGCTCTTCAGCTCAAGGTGAGCGCCCAGTTGAGCCACAGCGCCACTTTCAGTTTTCTAGTGGTTTATTGGAGATAAGAGTCTCCCGGACTTTCCTTGCCTGGGCTGGCTTTGAACCATGATCCTCAGATCTCAGCCTCCTGAGTAGCTAGAATTACAGGCATGAGCAACTGGCACCCGGCTACTTGAAGATAGTTTTAAAAAATGTTTTAGGGTCACTTTTATTTTCCCTTTATAACTAAAAAAAAAAAAGATCCTTCTAATCCTGTTCTATGGAAAAATGACTGTTCAAATATACCAAACAAGCCAGGTGGCAGTGGCTCTTGCCTGTAATCCTAGCTATTCAGGAGGCTGAGATCTGGGGATTGTGGTTCAAAACCAGTCTGGGCAGGACAGTCTGTGGGACTCTTTATCTTCAATTACCCACCAAAAAATCACAAGTGGAGCTATGGCTCAAAGGTGGTAGCGCGCCAGCCTTGAGCGGAAAAAGTTCAGGGGTAGTGTTCAGGCCCTGAGTTCAAGCCCCATGATTGACAAAAAGAACAAAAAAAAAAGGTAATGCAGGGCTGGGAAGGCGGCTCAGTGGTAGAGCGCTTGCCTTGCATGCCAGAGGCCCTGGGTTCGATTCCTCAGCACCACATAAGCAAAAAGAAAAAAGCCGGAAGTGGCGCTGTGGCTCAAGTGGTAGAGCGCTAGCCTTGAGCTGAAGAGCTGAGGGACAGAGCCCATGCCCAGAGTTCAGGCCCACGACCGGACCCAAAAAAAAAAAAAGGTAATGCAGATCAGGGGTGTAGTTCAAGAGATAGAGCTCTTAAGCCAGGTGCCTGGTGGCTCATATCTGTAATCCTAACTACTCAGGAGGCTGAGATCTGAGGATCTTGGTTCAAAGCCAGCTCAGGCAGGAAAGTCTGGGAGATACTTTTTTTTTTTTATTGTGAACATACTGTACAGAGGGGTTACAATTACATGGGCAAGATAATGAGTACATTTCTTATCAAGCATTGCAGCCTCCTCCTTTGTTTACCCTTCACATCCCTTCCCAGCCTCCCCCTGTCCCCCCAATCCTCCCCCTCCCACCAAAGTTATAAAGTTTGTTTTCGACATGACAACTTGTACTTCTCATTGTTGCAACGGGGTCTGGGAGATTCTTATCTCCAATAAACCACTCCAAAAACCAGAAGTGGCAATGTGGCTCAAGTTGTAGAGCACTCGCCTTGAGCTGAAGAGCTGAGGAATAGCGCCCAGGCCCAGAGTTCGAGCCCCATGACCACCACCAACAACAACAAAGGACAGAGTGCTTGTCTTACAAGCACAAGGCTCTGAGTTCAAATTTGACTGAATAGGAGAAACTATTGGTTATAGCTTCCTTGAACAAAAAGAGCTCAGGGAGTGTGCTCAGGCCCTGAGTTAAAGCCCCGTGACCGACAAAACAAAACAACCCTGCAAATGTACCAAAACAAGCAGGGCATTTGTGGCTTACGCCAGTAATCCTACCAACTCAAGAGGCTGAGAAGCCTAGGAGACTTAATCCTCAAAATATCCAGCAAAACCAGATCAAAATAAACAGCGGAAGTTAGGCTGCCACTCAAGTGGTAGAGAGTGCTGGCTAGATAAGTAAACCACACAAAGTGCCAAGCCCTAAGTTCAAACTTCAGAAACCCATAATGAATGAATGAATATTAAACCCCAAACAATTGACTACCGCTGTGCATGTTTATAATTCCAACACTTGGAGGCTGCAGCAGGCAGGTCATGAGTTTGAGATCAGCCTGGACTAGGTAGAAACACTGTATCTCAAAAGAAACCAAACCAAAATGACAGTAATCCCCAAACGGTCATTTGTATATTGGAAATGCTTAAGTTAGGGCTTTGCCACTTGGCCGTATCAAGTTCAAGCCCTCAGCTCAACTCTCCCAGCCTTCCAGCCTTCCACTGCCCCGGCACCCCCTACGCCCCTCCTGTCTTGGGCTTCAGCTTCCTGGACCTCTTGGGAGGGTTTCCAACATGACTAGAACCACATATCTCTTTCACCTGTGTAACCATCCACACACCCGCACAGGAAGCTTCACTAAGCAAACAGGAAGTGAGCAATGGGGGAAGGGGAGGGTTCATCAACTCCGACCCACTTTGCTGTGGAGCCCATTTAGGCGGATGGGAAGGTTGAAGGCATGACCCAAAGCATCACAGGTGAGATTCATATAGGAGATCAAGGCCAGATCCACCTGGATCATTTCCCACAGCACCGTGAACTCTCCCAACACCCAGCCATCTTGGGCTTTTGGTGTTTCTCTTCCTCTCCCAGATAGCTGATGACTTTTTTAATTTGGTGGAGTTTATTCTTTTGCAAAAGTTCTTATTTCTTTTTTTTTTCCAGTGAAGTAAGATCTGATTGCTAGCTTAGATTTTGAACCCCTCATCTGAGCAGGATTTCAGGTGGAGACTGAGTTTGACTCATCTGTTTGTTTAGAGACTTATCTTCCTCTCAGGAACACATCTTTCCCTTTCCAGACCTTCTCGATTTAGACGAATGAGACCGATGATCATTTCCAGAACATTCAGTTTCTGCTCTGTTGGGAGAACTTGGCCTAGGGATTTGTTGATTTCCTTCCCTTGGGGCTACTAAAATCCTGCTGTTTCCCAGTTGGCTTTCTCCCTGGGAGGAAGTAGAGGGGTGGGTGGGACCTGCTCCCAGCTTGCTCACTTAGAAGCCAAGAAGATCTGCATTTGGTTCTCCCAGGACCCCAGAGGTGACCCACCGAGACCCTGCCACCAATTTCAGGCAGAGTGACGTCTCCTGCAAGATACATGGGATGTGAGGCTGACCACGAGAGCATCGTGTCCGTGGACACCCAGGTAAGAGAGAAGAGTCTATGCGAATGTGCTGTGGTGATTGCGAAACCCTTTATGTAGGTCAAACCGGTACCAGGACTTGAACTCAGAATCTTGTGCTCTCACTCGGTTTATTTATTGTTGCTCATGGTTGGTGCCCCACCCCCCTGAGCCAGGCCATGCGTTTTGCGGATTCATTGGAGACTAAAATCTCCTCAGAGTTGTTTGCCTCAGTTGGCTTTGAACAATCACCCTCCGATCTTAGATCTCCTGCATAGCTAGAGGTACAGGCCTCTACTGCCTGGCGGAGACTTTTTTTTTCCCCCAATGCTTTTTCTTTTATGTCAGTTTTATAGGTGAGACGTAATTTATTGGTTTCTTCACTGTCTGTCAGCCCCTGCCGTGGACAAGGTGCCAGGCGACACTTGGCACAGGGGTAAACAGTTGAGACTCTGAAGTTCCTAGCAGGGCCAGGAGGCTTGGCCTGCTTGTAATGACTCAGGCGAGAGGAAGAAGACAACTTCTTTCTCCAGATGCCTGTTCTGACTGCCTGCCTTCTCCCACGACAATTCTCAGTCCAGCCAACTGTATTTGACCCTGTCCTGCTCTACCCCAAGGCACGAGCCTGTAATTCTGACTCCCCAGGTTTTCAACAGAATTTGGACAGATACCGCCCCTACTCAGAGCCTTGTTTGAATGCGAGCATGTTCAGGTCTAGTGTGGAAACACACTTGATGGCAGGAAGGGAGGTTTGGCTTCATTAGGGTGGCTTTTAGGAGCTAGCATTAACTCGATTAAAATAGTCATCAGCACGGTCTCACAGGCCACAGACCGTGTTAGGGGATTACAGTTTAACCCTGAGCAGCTCCTTGTCGTGTCCCGTGTTCTGGAGGGCTCTGAACGCCACTGGCTTGTGTGAAAACTGTGTATGGATGCATGAGCATTTCTGTCTCAGAAGAGGGGTCTGCGGTTCCCATCAGATGGCTGGCATTTGGGGGTGGGGGGTGCTTGTTTTCATTCCTTGGCTCCTCCTCCTAACAGCTGGGACTCTGTCTCTAGCTATAATGGATAAACAACACCCAGAAACTTCTCAGAAAAATGTGTTCAATGGTAAAGGGCTAAAGTGACAAAACCTGGGTCAGCAACACTGATGAATTGTGCCTGTGTCTCTCCTCGCTCTTTTCCTCCTGTCTCCTTTAACCCACTATTATCTACCCTGTTCTAATTGTCTTTCAAGATAAAAGCCCGAGGGCATTTCTATTTTATTTTATTTATTTTTTGTCAGTCTTGGGGCTTGAACTCTGGGCCTGGGCTCTATCCCCAAGCTCTTCAGCTCAAGGCTAGTGCTCTACTACTTTGAGCCACAGCGCCACTTCTGGTTTTCTGGTGGTTTGTTGGAGATAAGAGCCTCACAAACATTCCTGCCCGGGCTGGCTTTGAACTGTGATCCTCAGATCTCAGCCTCCTGAGTAGGGAGGATGACAGGCGTGAGCCACCAGCACCCGGCTCCAAGGGCATTTCTAAAAGCCCCGTCCTGGCTTCCAGCCTGTGCCCTGTAGGCCATCTACCCATTCTCTGGGCTCCCATTGCTCCTCTCTGACCTCTAACCCCAGCTGCAAGTCATCTACTTGCTGATTTGGCTCTTCACTCCCAATGGTAGAGGCCCAAAAATGGAGGCTTGGTGGTTTTCTCGGCCTCTCAGGAAGTAGTTTTGAATAGAGTTTTATGCAATCAATAAAATGTTAGTTAATTTATTTTTAAATGGTGCTTTAATGAGCTCACTCCTGATCATTTTTTATCTATTCATCAAAGGCAGACTTAGCTCCCTTTTACTATGTGTAAATGAAAGTGATAAAATGGAATCCTTTACAAGCATCTCGCCACCGTCCAGTTGGTTGGCCTTCCAGCAAATTAGTGTGAATTAATGAGGGCTCATCTCCCTCTATGGACACACACACACACACACACACACACACACACACACACGAGAAGAGGCTGTGGTGTCAGCCATGAGTCAGGAGTTGTGACCACACAGTGACTAGCACACTCAAGAGTCACAAACACCTCTCCAGCCTACTAGGGTAACTAGTAGGCTGCAGTTGGATAGACAGGTCTGGGCATTGCCTATGTTGAACCTTGGGGAGCAACTAGCATCTTGCATGGACCCTTACAATGGCACATTATTTTCCATTCCTGCTTTATTTGTTGATGATACCCACAAAGATCTGTCTTCCTGAGCATCCCTTTCTATCTTCTCTTTTGCCCGACCCACCCCTTCCCATTCTAAGAGATCCCCCCTTTTCTCTTAGTTCCATTTGTGTTACTTGGGATGGAGGAAGGGGGCATTATATCCCTGCCTTTGCTCTATCTCCGTATTAGAGACCTTAGATGGACTGATGTAATGTTACCAAGGAGGAAATTATTGAAAGGATGAGGTTAATTCTCTCCTTCACACCTGAAAAGCAAATTTGATAGGCCTTATATGGATCTTTAGTGAAATAACATTGTTTAAGAAGTTGCCAGAGAAATTCATCACTAATTGATTTCTGAGTTGTGGTAAAAGATAACGTAAGAGCTCAGAGAGGAGCTATTTGCTTTTGTGTGGCCTGCCCAGTGCCCCAGCCGGCTTTATTTATGGGTCCAGATGGGATCATGAGGAAGTCTCGTGCCTCCTGCATTACTGGTGTTACAGGTGGGAGCCACATACCCATAAGCCCTTTAGATTCATCACAGCATTCAACCTTTTTAGTTCAGAATCTGAGAATCTGAGGTAAACACATGTTGCTAGTTGTACAGCTAGCCCAAGTCTTTGGAATTGAGAGCCATTCCATTATCAGCACGGCATTCCTTGGCATTGACTCTGTCATTCCAGGGGTTTCGGAGCCCGAGGTGCACTGTTGCTGGGGGCGGGGCTTTGCTGGGCTTTCAGCTCTTGAGGACCCCATGGTGCTGGGTCACTGCCCAAACCCCTCTGTGGTTGGACCACGAGGAACTGTGTGATCTTACCTGAGGCTGGGAGACAAGGATGCTGTTTCTTGGGTGGGACTTCAGGGTTGGAAGCATGGAGGGTGAGGGAGAGAAGAGAGAGACAAAGAGGGGAAGAGGGAGGGGAGAGAAAGAGGGAGGGGAGAGAAAGAGGAAGGGGAAAAAGAGGGGAGAGGGAAAACGCTTAGGTAATCTGGTAGAAAATAGCTTAGAACAAGGAGTGGAGTTTTAGAACAATTGAAGAAAGATCACTGATACTTTCTCCAAGGAGTCACATGGAAGAAGGGAAGAGAGAGAGAGAGAGAATGTGTGTGTGTGTGTGTGTGTGTGTGTGTGTGTGTGTGTGTGTGTGTGTGTGTCTGTCTGTCTGTCTGTCTGTCTGTCTGTCTGTCTGTCTGTCTGTCTGTCTGTCTGTGGTTCCTACATCGGGGCCTACAGGTGGAGAGACCCTTGGCCACAGCCTGGGAGATGGTGCGATGGCTCTATTGTTCCTGACCACTGGGCATCTCGGAGACACTTCCAAAGAGCTATGCGAACTTTTTAATCCATTTTTCTTTTCTCCTTAAGTCGGCCAGGGAGTGTTCTTTTGTCTGCAACCATGAACCTTGACTGGTAACAACAAGTAATGTAGAGAGCTTATACAGTCTCCGGAGACTTGGGGAAATAGGAAAAGCACTCAGCTGTCAGTCTAACACAATCAGAGTGTGTATCCATCACAGCCCTCGGCTACAGACCCAGCAGCCAACTCTGTATTTTAAGCATGCAAGCGACTGGAGGCTCAGAGATTTCATGGGACGCTCGAGCATCACATTCAGATTGAGTGCGTGAGTCAATAACACTTCTTATAGAATAGGATGATCAGGTCAGAAAGTGGCTATCTCGGCTCTGAGATGCTACTTGACCTGCCCATTAGACACCGGGAATTGAGAGACCTGGAGTTAGAAGCATGACGGATCCAGGGTCTTCAGACTCCTTGCTCTAGTTTCTGCACAGGATGGTCCATCTGTGTTAGGTGTGTAGAGATGTAGAATTCCCCCCTTCTTGGGGTGTCTCAATAGGAGGCTGGGCATTGTACTCTAGCTGGAAAAGGCCAGGTGCAGGCTTTATCGATCTTTGCATGGGCATATGTAAGTGTGGTTTTAGGTCTAAATATTGTGTGTGTATGTATGTATGCATGCACGCACACTTGAATATTTTGTGTGCGTGCATGTGTGTGTATATGCTGGTACTGGGACTTGAACTCAGGGACTGGGCACTGATCCCTTAGATTTTTTTTTTTTGTCGGTTGTAGGACTTGAACTCTGGGCTTGGATGCTGTCCCTGGGCTCTTCAGCTCAGGGTGAGCGGTCTACCACTTGAGCCACAGTGCCACTTCCGGTTTTCTAGTGGTTTATTGGAGATAAGAGTCTCACAGACTTTCCTGCCCGGGCTGGCTTTGAGCCGCCATCCTCAGATCTCAGCCTCCTGAGTAGCTAGGATGACAGGCGTGAGCCACCGTCGCCCGGCTTCCCTTAGCTTTTTTTTAACCTAGAGCCAGTGTTCTTCTACTTGAACCACAGCTCTACTTTGTGCTTTTGATGGTTAATTGGAGATAAGAGTCTCATGGTCTTTCCTCCCAGGGTAGGTTTTGAACCAAGATACGCAGATCTCAGTCTACAGCTTCCCGAGTTGCTGCTGTTTTTCTTTTTTTCCTGATCCTGGGGCTTAACTCAGGGCCTGCGCACTGTCCCTGAGCCTCTCTGTGTTCAAGGCTAACACTCTACTACTGGAGCCACAGCTTCCAGCTTTTTCTGAATAGTTTATTGGAGAGAAGAGTCTCATGGACTCTTCCTGCCTGGGCTGGCTTCGAACTGTGGCCCTCAGCCTCCTGAGTAGCTAGGATGACAGGTTGAACCAACTGGTGCCTGGCTTCCCCAGGATCTCTCAACACAAACTTTGTAAGATAATTTGGAAATAAGCCAACAAAATAATAATATCATGGAATCCCGGGGTTCGCTCAGCTGCTCCAGTCTGGCTACCTTGACTTGCATCTCCCTTGCTCGTTCCTTGGCCCAGCATGCATCTGATCTAAAGGCCGCTGTAGGCTGTGGACCAGAGGGACAGAGAAGTCTTCTCTTGGACACAGACCTCAACGGAGCTCCTGGCGGAGAGGTCAGACTTATGAAGGGAGGTTTACATCTGCTAAGTGATTTCCTTTCAGCCCTGGCTCTTGGTTGCTGGAAAAATGTTCATGGCTTTGAGGACCTACCAGTGACAGATGTGCCTGGGAAGCACAGAGACAAGATGGGGGAAAGGACAGCATACTCCTTGGATGTCCAAGGGGCCAGAGCCCAGCCACCAACACTGCTCTTCACACTCAACAAACGCTGGAGCGTATGTGTGCGCCATGGAGATCAATCTGAACCCCCAAAGGCCCTTTTGTCTCACTGACGTACTTATTAAATGAATCTGTGTTTCCACCAGCAGCTCAGAGTCATCTAGGAAGGGAACACAATACCATGTCAGTCAGTATTTGTTACTGTCAGAGCTTTCTTGCAGTCCGCCCAGCATTTATTGTCTTTTTGGGCCTGTTGTTTTTCCATTTTCCGTGGGCAAAGCCATTAATCTTCCTCCTGGCTCACGTACTGTGCCTTGCTGACAGCTGGGGTCTTGGCTTCCAGGGATGCTGGGTAGCAGCATCTCCCAGTCTCCCCATGACAGAGCTTTGATTAGAAAGAGTGAAGAGCAAGCCAAAGCCTCAGAGAAGCCAGAAGGGATTGCAGGTGTCTGGGGGAGGGGGAGGGGGGAGGGGAGGTGGCGGTCTCAGACGATACTTGGGATGGGTGCAAAAGGTCATCCTGTTTTTTTTTTTTTTTGAAACATCTACAGTGCACCCTGACATGGAAAATACACACGGTCCTATGCCGAGTCACTTGATAAAGAGGCTAATGAAGTGGAAAGATGTCAGCAGAGCTAAGCGGGCCAGGCTCTTGGGGATGCGCCATGATTCAACCTCCCGTTACCATGGAAACCAGGGAGGCTTGGCTTCTCTTTGCTTCTTCCTCTCCTTCCTTTTGGAAAGCCTCTCCTTGGTAACCTTGACCCTTTCACATTGGCAAGCAGAGATAAGGAATTCCATTTTCCCTTATCTTGGTCATGGTTGGCTGGTAGACTCTGATGGGTCTGTGATGGAGGAAGGGGGTGCTGGCTGGGAAAGGTGGGGGTGGCGGGGGGGGGGGATGGCGAGGGTGGGGGGAGGCCCTGGAGTGCCTTAATTCAAATGCATGAAGGGGAGGGTGGGAGGCGATAGAAAAAGAACACAGTTAATTAAGGTTGATATTGCAGAGAAGGTTGTTTTCTGAATAATAAATTCCACGGGCTTCCAAACAAGTGCAATTAAAAGAGTACAAAAAGGAGAGACAGTTGAAGGGCAGAAGAAGACCAGTTTGGTCATAGAGTAATTTTTTTTTGTGGGGGGTGGGAGGGGGGCCGCGGGACATGAGGTGGGAGATAGAAGCTGCTACAGGGGCCTCACTTTGCGTGGAGACCTTCCATTTTCCAAATAGTGTGTGTGCTTGATGAGAGCTCGTGACCTTGCTGCCCATACAAACGCCCTTTTACCTAGAGCAGAGGAGTCGCTGATATCCCAGCCAATGAAGAAGGTTCTTTGGAGTCAGTCCACATGACATTGCCGGCCTTAAGGTTGCTAACAAGGAAAGACATATTTTTTTTTTCCCCTTCAGTGTAGGCTCAGAAATGTTGCTCCTGGGAAGATCCTTCCCGGTTACATTGTAAATCATTTCCCAGTTCAAGTGCCTGCCACACTAATAGGTTCTTGGTGTCTTCTAGACTAAATTATTGATGGAGAAAAATATGTCCATCCCTGACCAGTCAAAAGCACAATGTCTCTGGGAAAAATGAGCTGCCTAGCCTTGCATCAGACAGAGGTCAAGTGGCCAATGCACTGATCCCTTGACCCACCTCTTAAATAGTAATTATGGATTAGGATACATTGTTTTGTGTGTGAGTGTGTGTGTGCATGAATGTGCCAGGGTCCTTGAACTCAGGTGCTGGACCTCAGCCTTTCTTTCTTTATTTTAAAAAAAATTTTTTCACTCAAGTCTGGCTCTCTGCCACTTGAGCCATAGCTCTATTTATGGATTTTTGCTGGTTAATTGGAGATAAAGAGTCTCAAGGACTTTCCTGCCCGGGGTTGGTTTCAAACCTTGATCTTTAGATCTCAGCCTCCGGAGTAGCCAGGATTACAGGTGTGAGCCTAGGGTACATACTTCAAGAAATGCAATATGAGATTCCTCCAAACAGTGATGTTATCTAGGAATAACATAACCTCAAGAGAGGGGCTGGGAAGATGGCTCAGTGGTAGAGTGCTTGCCTTGCATGCATGAGGCCCTGGGTTCGATTCCTCAGCACCACATAAGCAAAAAGAAAAAAAGCCGGTAGTGGCGCTGTGGCTCAAGTGGTAGAGTGCTAGCCTTGAGCTGAAGAGTTGAGGGATAGGGCCCAGGCCCAGAATTCAGGCCCCACGACCGGACCCCCTCCCCCCAAAAAAAGACATGAAACATAACCTCAAGAGAAAGAATGTGTGTCTTGAAATTAGTACTATAATGGGGGAAAATATTTTAAAAATTATCTTCTTTACACTTGGGCTTTGGGAATTGCTTCTCTCTTTCTGGCTTTCTTTTCTCTTTCTTCTTATCTGTTGGCAAAGACTTGGGAAAGAAAAAGTATACAATACAACACATAGTTTAAATGTTTTCCGGACTCACTTCTAGTATGAGTGGGGAGAGGGGAGTCAATAAATGTCTCCATTCCAAGGGAAATATGAAGTTGAATAAGGCTATCAGAAATTACCATATTTCCACCCCTCCAAACATTTATTTATAAAAACGACTGCATTTGGAACACTGGTGAAAGTGGAGTCTGGGACTCCTACCATCCCCTTCCATCTCTACCAATGTGGCGGTTCTTCCAGGGTAGATCTAGAAAAGCTGCTGAAACCCATTGCTTTCCTACTACTTCGAGAGGAAGCTTCCTTAATATGGAACATTGTCAGTTAAAGTGATCTTGGCAGCTTCAGTGTCCTTCAGTAACACATCTGTTTGGGACATGCAATGAACTAACAGACTATTTGAAACGTAGCTGAGAGTCTTGGGAGCGAGACAGACAGAGCAAGCCTGATGAATTCTCTGTACATGCCCAGTTGCCTGAAGGCTGTGCATATGAAGAGCAGAAATGGAGTGAACCTAAGCTATGCCCATATCCATCGCTATTGTATCCTGTGCTCAGGTAGAGGAG
Source organism: Dipodomys spectabilis (assembly GCF_019054845.1). Taxonomy (NCBI): domain Eukaryota; kingdom Metazoa; phylum Chordata; class Mammalia; order Rodentia; family Heteromyidae; genus Dipodomys; species Dipodomys spectabilis. The sequence goes on from NW_024871219.1 coordinate 637,421, forward strand.
GATGTGGGAAAGCCTGACAGAAAGCATACTCCAAGAGTGAGGTCTCAATAAGAAATACTTCCCACAGGCTCATTTGTTTAAAACCTTGATTCCTAGCTAGTACCACTATTTTGGGAGTTACCAGAAACTTTAGGAAATAGGCCTCGCTGGAGGAAGTGGGTTACTGAGGGCATGGTTTGAAGGATATCTGGTCCCTGGCCCCTCTCTCCCTCCTCCTCCCTCTCTCCCTTTCTCCCTGTCTCATTTCCCTCTTCTTCTACCTCCTCTCTGTTTCCTTGGTTATCCCTCTGCTTCCTGGTCACCATAAGGTGAGCCACTTTGCTTTGGTTAACTGGTCAGACTGTCAGTGGTACAGAGAAACACGGACCAGAACTGCTCACTTGGTAGTAGTGTCCAAGAAGGAGAGGAGCCAGGGCAGGATGACTCTTTGAAGACAGGCCCCCAGTGACGTACTGCCTCCAACCAGACTCTACTTCCTAATAGCCCTGTCAAGTATTAATTCATCAGTGGATTAACACTCTCATGATTCAGCCATCAGAATGTGTCTTATGGTGTTATTCATAAGATAGTGCTATCAGTAGCACCACCAGCTGGGTACAAGTTTTGAACCCATAAATCTCTTTGGGGAGCATTTCATATCCAAATCATAGAATGGTAAATGACAGGTTTTTAGATGGCAGAAAAAGTGTAAGGGGTGACATTGATCAACATATATTTGTAAACTGCCTTGTTAAATGGTAACTCCTTTGGACAATGACTTAATAATAACATTTAAAAGTATAAAAGTTGAATATTAATGAATAGAAATTACCCAGACTGAATAACAGGAAGGAAACAATCCAAGGAAAAAATGAGCAGAGCCCCAGAAACTTATAGGATAATATCGGGTGTGCCAATAGGCACATAATACTGAGTAATATTCAGAAAGTATCTAAATAAGTTACAGATTCAAGAAGCCTTGAAAACTCCAAACAAATCAGCAATTAGACACATCGTAACCCAGTGGTTAGATGCTAAAGACAATGAAAACAAAAGTTGGGAGCAGCAAGAAAAAAGCAACTTTTCTCACAGAGGGAAACAGTTAATATGACTTTCTGCTGACTTCTTATAAAAACAATGGATTGCAAAAGGCAGTGGAATAGCATTTTTAAAAAGTTGAAAGAAAAAAGAAATTGAAATCAGACATAATTGTTCTTCAAAAATGAGATGTACAAATATTTCTGGACATACAAACACAGAGAATTTGTTGCTGCATGACCTGCCTTACAGGAAATACTAAAATCTTTTGGACTGACAAAGATGAGACAGCAGATGGTAAATTGAATTTATAGTATGAAATAAACAGCTGTAGAAATGGCAAATGTTTGGAAATTAAACAGAATACTTCTAAATAACCCATGGGCCAAAGAAATCATCAAAAAAGGAGATTGGAAAGTATTTTGAACTGAATGAAAATAAATGAAATGAAAATGAACACAATGTATCATGATTTATGGGAGGGAAATAAAGTATCATTTAGGGAGATTTATAGCTGTATAAGTCAATAATAGAAAAGAAGAAAGATCTTAAGTCAATAACCTAAACTACCACAAGAACATACTACAATAAGCAGAGCATTAAACCCAAAGCATACAGAAGGGAGTAAATAACGAGTCCAGTGGAAATCAATGGAATAGAAAATGGAAATAGAGATTCTATGAAGCTAAAAGTTGGATCTTTGAAAATATTAATGAGTCGAAAAGCTACTGTATCAGTTTCCTGTTGTTGCCAGGAAAAATACCTATTTAGTGGTTAGAATGCACAGTTACATTGTCTGACGATGATGGAGACGGGAAGTCTGACCCTAGTCTTGCAGAGTCAATATCAAGTGGTGTGGCACCAGAATTCAGGAAGAGGTAAGGGAGACCTTGTTTCTTTGGTTCAGCTCCAGAGGCTGCCCATTCTCCTCAGCTCATGGCTCCCTCCCTGCTTCTAGTTTAAAGCCAGCACGATTGGGCCAGGTCCTTTTTCTCTGGCTCACTCTTCTTCTGCTTCTACCTTTCACATGGAAGGGACCCCCTGATCCTAACTGGGCTAACAGACTTAACAGTTATAGGAGATCATATACTCAGTAAATGGAAATTCTGGTCCTTTGGCTTTGGTGGCTTGGGTGGGGAAGGGGGCTACGGTGAGGAATTCTTCATGGCTGAGGTAAGTTTCTCCTGTGATGGTGGCCGGGGAGCAGAGAAGGGAAAAGGGAGAGAGAGAAGTGGGGAGGGAGGAAGGGAGAGAGACAGAGACACCGGAGACTGACTATGCTGTTCAAGGACACTCAATGACGTACTGCCTCCTGAACTTTGCACCCTCGGTACCTTCGTCAGCTGTGAATTCATAAATGGATTAACCCGTCCATGAGGGCAGAACCTCCATGATTCATTCACCTCTCCTAAATCCTGCTGCGTTGTAGACAGAAATCTTCAACAGTTAAGCCTTTTTTTTTTCTTTGGAGGGGGTGGGGGAAGAGGCCATTGACGGAGGGGAACACATTTAAGTCCAAACCGTGACAAGGTCTGAGATGCATTTCTTTGGCCAAATTGGCTTTACTTGCCTGTGCATAAATATCCACTGGGATCCATCAGGGGCCCAGCACTCTGTTAGGTTCCAGTTCAGTAGGAGAAGCCAGTTGTGGCCCTGCCTTCCTGGAGATGGAGGGTCTCCTGCGTATGCTTTCTATGCATTTGACAGCACAATCAAGACCTCACCATATGTTTAATTTTTGTCTCCTATTTTCCTCCACCCCCGCCAGATAAAATCGTAAGCACTTAATCATACTATAAGCTTTTTATAAGTCTTTGTTTGCTGCCAGTTTCACTACCACCTTCTTCTGTGTTGTATGCCCACCCAACCTGTTTCATATTTCTTGCCACTAGACATAGTGCTTCAGAGAAATTTCTTTGTCGACGACTCTCTCATTTCCTTGATCTTCTCAAGCATCATCTCAGAAGAGGTAGGGCCGACTCCATTTATAAATATCAACTTCTTGATTCGAATTTCTTGTCTGCACAGGTGGTTAGCGCTATGTGATTCCCCTCCACGCTAGAGGTCTTGTTATTTTAGGTGGAGGGTGAGCCAAACCCCTCAAGAGTGAGCCACCCTCTGAGGTATGGGAAGTGAGTCCTGGGCATAGCATTTCGTAGTCTCTTAGAAGAAATCTTGGAGTACAGATTATGGAAGAGCGGACTACATTTCTGTCTGATCTCCGGGCAATCTCAGATGGCAGGAGACTGGTGAGACCAACAAGCACCCAGGCTGTAGAATGGACTCAAGAAGGGCAAAAGGTGAGCAGGTTCCAGGAGGAGAAGTGTGTCGTGGACAGAACTGCTCACGTTAATGATGACGAATGACAGAGCAGCTAAGCAAACCTCCCGCAGGAAAAGTCAGGCGAAGAACCACCAAAGTGGGGTGACTGAAATGGCTTCCCCGGGAATGTTTTCTTTCCGAGAATAAATTGGTAGGAATATAAGCGTAATAAAACAAGAACTCAAAGATGAGATGATAAACCAACAGAGTGAGTTGTAAAAGGAGATTGCAGACTTAGGGAAATGAGCAGAATTAAAATCGCACACAATAGCGAGGAACAGAATAGACGTAGCTAAAAACTGAATTGGTGATGTGAAAGGAAAGCTGGAGATAACCGCGGTGAATGCAAGAGGAAAAAAGACGAAATAATTAGGAAGAGGAGAGACAAAGATGATTCAAAATAAGGTAATTGGCGTTCTTTCGGTGGAGAAGCAACAAAAGCAGAGGGAGAATTCAGAGGAGATTGCAATCAGCAGCTAGGAAGGGGCCCGCACAAGCCATGAAAAACATGTACGGAAGACCAGGCACTGTGAAAAACATTCACACTATCACACTTGGAGGACTACAGGGGTTAAATGATTAAATTTAAAGAACAAAGAAGGGATTCTTGAGGCATCCAGGGACAAAGTAGTCCCTGGTAGGAAGAAAGATACAGGTATCTTCAAATATACTCACTATGGTAATTTCTCAAGTTCGAAGATAATAGAGCAATATTTATAAAGTTCTGAGATGCAGAGAGACCTAAGAAATATATTCAGCTAAGTAGTTGTCTGTGTATGAACGCAATGGGCAAGTAGCCTTAAGTGTGAACTAACAGCAGGAGTAGAGCACTCAAGACATCTACTTGTATAAAGCCAAAGTTCTTTGATGATGAGATGTGGGCTGGAGAGTCTATAAAAAGGGATAAGTGGTGAGCGATGGATTTAAACATAGACCTATCCAAGTGTATTGATCACCTTGGCTGTTCTGTAGTAAAATACCAGACACTCTCTTAATAAAGAGAAATGGTTTCTGTAGCCTATACTTTGGAAGGTGAAAATCTAAGAATGGTCCTGTTGGTTTGGACCACTGATGAGGGTGGTAGATGGCTTTGGTAGGAGTGTGTTGGAATGAGCTAAGAAGCAAAAGGAAAGGGAGAGAAAAGGTACTACTTAAAATAGCAAGTTGGTCAGTTATTGAAGATTGGAAGTGTGTGTGTGTGTGTGTATGTGTGTGCACGCACACACCAGTATTGGGGCTTAAAATCAGGACCTTTTGCTTTTTCACTCAAGGCTGATCCTTTCCTTCTTGAGCTACACCTCCACTTCCAGCTTTTTGGTGTTTAATTGGAGATAAGAATCACGAACTTTCTGCTTAGGCTAGCTTTAAACCTTAGTTCTCAGATCTCAGTATCCTGAGTAGCTAAGATTAGAGGTGTAAGCTACTTATACTGGCTTAAAATTGCAACTATTTTAACTTTTTTTTCTCTCAGTCCTGGGGCTTGAACCCAGGGCCTGGGCACTGTCCCTGAGGTTCTTTTTTTTTGCTCAAGGCTAGCACTCTACCGCTTGAGCCACAGCGCCACTTTTAGCTTTTACTGTGTATGTGGTACTGAGGAATGGAACCCAGGGCTTCATTCATGCTAGGCAAACACTCTACCACTAAGCCACATTCCAAATTGTAACTAATTTTTTAAGTTCCCATTGTAAACTTTAGATGGTGTGTGTGTGTGTGTGTGTGTGTGTGTGTGTGTGTGTGTGTGTGTGTGTGTGTGTGTGTGTGTGTGTGTGTGTGTGTGTGTGTGTGTGTGTGTGTGTGTGTGTATTTTGTTGTTGTTGGTCATGAGGCTTGAACTTGGGGTCTGGGCACTGTCCCTGAGCTCTTTTGCTCAAGGCTATCGCTCTACCACTTTGAGCCACAGCACCACTTTTGGTTTTTGAGTGGTTAATTGGAGATAAGTCTCTCAAGGGAACTTTTCTGTCCAGGCTGGCTTTGAACCGTGATCCTCAGATCTCAGCCTACTGAGTAGCTAGGATTATAGACGTGAGCCACCGGTGCCGGGCTTACATTTTTCTTGGGTGGGGGGGTCCGGTCGTGGGGCCTGAACTCTGGGCCTGGGCCCTGTCTCTCAGCTCTTCAGCTCAAGGCTAGCGCTCTACCACTTGAGCCACAGCACCACTTCCGGCTTTTTTCTTTTTGCTTATGTGGTGCTGAGGAATCGAACCCAGGGCCTCATGCATGCAAGGCAAGCGCTCTACCACTGAGCCACCTTCCCAGCCCCTTACTTTTTTTTTTTTTGGAAACTTCATCACCCCCCATCGCCTCTCATCACCCCCACGTCCATGCTTTCTTTTCTACCTTCTGATGAAATATCAAAGAGAATCTGTAAACAGGATCAGAAAGTGTGACGACTAATCATTTCTGATTGGGGCCATGTCTGGCGATTGTTGGACTCTTTATACTTTTCCATATTTTGTCTTTTAATGGCTTGCACTTTAAAATGATGCATAGGAACCATTGAAGAACATTTATCATTGTTCCCAATGTTATATATGCCCTTACAAAAATGTGGGACAGACAGATTGAAGACTCTGAAATGCCTAAACTAGTAACTTTGTTGTTTGCAGCACTGATTTAAATTCAGGATTTCTCGCTCTTGCTTTCTAAGCTCTCCCATTTGAGCCACACATCTAGCCCTGCTTTTTTTTTCTGGTTATTTTGGGAGTCTCTTGAATTTTTCTGTGTGAGGTTGGCCTCACACAGCAAGCCTCTGGCTCTCAGCCTCCTGAGTTGCTAAGATTGCAGGCATGAGTCACTGGTATCTATTTTCTTTTCTTTCTTTTTGTGGGGCATGGGGCTTGAACTCTGGGCCTGGATGCTGTCCCTCAGCTCTTTAGCTCAAGGCAGTGATCTGACACTTGAGCCACAGCGCCACTTCTGGTTTTCTGGTGGTTTATTATCCCAGCCCACTCTCTACCACTTGAGCCATGATTCCAGCCCTACCTGTAGCATTTTCTAAACATAACCTTGAGAATTCAAGTGAGGTGGTCCCTCCTATGAATTCTCCGTGGATCCTCCGCTTTGCTCCTATACCCCAAGATCCTCTGATTTGACCCAAGACGTGGACCAGATCTTCCATCTCAGTATCTCTGGGTTGCTTAGAAGAAAGACTCCCCTACCCCCTCCAGAAAGCGGGGTCCATATTGGGTGCTTGATAAATGTGGAATGAAAGAATATTTGCAGGGCTGGGAAGGTGGCTCAGTGGTAGAGTGCTTGCCTTGCATGCATGAGGCCCTGGGTTCGATTCCTCAGCACTACCACATAAGCAGAAAAAAGCCAGAAATGGTGCTGTGGCTTAAGTGGTAGAGTGCCAGCCTTGAGCTGAAGAGCTGAGGGACAGCGCCCAGGCCTAGAGTTCAAGCCCCACGACCAACAAAAAAAAAAGAAATGCAGGGAAAAAAAAAGTTCTCAGCCTTTTGGAATCACATTGGTAATGTTCTCTGTATTCCTGCATCTAAATGCTTTCTGCTAAAATATCTGACCATTTCTCTTCCTGAAGGCTTCCTTTATGGGAAATAATTTTCGATGGTGGGGTCCTCCAGGTGTAGGAAAATCACTAACATGTTTACGGTGTGTAGCTGCTGGTACATCAGGCTCTGGCTGATTCACTGCTAAATATCCCTCTGGAGGCCTGGAGAAAAGCTGGGGAGGGGAGTAAGAAGCTGTCGGGGTGGAACTTTCTGCCCAGAAACTCCCTCAACATGGGGCGAAGTTGAACGCGGGGGGGGGGGGGGGGGGGAGGATGCGGGGGGGGGGGGGGGAGTACCCATTGTAGATCCCATCCGGGCTCGTTCGAGGTCATCGTGATTTACTCCTTGTCTCAGACACTTGGCACTCTGGGAAGGAAGGATGCTTTGTCTCGGAGGCGCGAGCAGTGGCGGTGGTGATTCGGCTGTTGTTAGGGATAATAATTGTGTTTTCTGTCTGCGCTGCCTGGGTTTATTTGGGAGCTTTATCACCCCAGCTATAATTCTAAATATTTTAATTAATGATACTTTGCTATGCCTTGTGCCTCAAGGCTCCTTAAGCAAAATGAGCAATTAAAAAAAAAAAAGGACACGAAAAGCAGATGAATGAAAATAAAAGAAAGGGCATTAAAAAAAATCATTTTGCGTCTGTGATGTGCTGGGGTTGAAAAATGTGTTCGGTGGTTTGCTGTAGGCAACAGAAAATTCTCAGTGTTTCTGCTTGTTATCTTTTGCTCCTATAGTCATCTGTCTCTTGTAGCTGGTGGGTGACAGGGGATGTCCACACAGCAACATCAGAAAGGACCAGAAAAGAAGGCACCCAAGAGTCCCTGAAAACCTAGAGCCTGGTGCCTAGGAAAGTGTTTTTCATTCTTCTCATTCATTATTGCCGTCAATTTCTTTCTTTTTGTCAGTCGTGGGGCTTGAACTCTGGACCTGGGCGCTGTCCCTCAGCTCTTCAGTTCAAGGCGAGTGGTCTACCACTTGAGCCACAGCACCATTTCCTGCCTGCTTTGATTGTTGGGTAGGGGGGAAGCTCAGCCTTTCCTCAGGCTCCCTTGTGCAACCTCTAGAAGTAAGGGGGAGGAGGGATCTCTCAAAATTCCCCAAGAACTTCTATGGAGAGAGCTTGACCCAGACTTACGTGATCCGAAATGCTAAGAAATGCGTTAATTCCTCCTTTGTACGGATACGTCACAGATTTTAAAGTGTATTTTTTTAAAAATTTCATCTTTATGTAAGGGGTATGTTCATCTATAATGCCAAGGTGAGTTCTCTTTGTTCACCATGTTATACTGGGGCCTAAACTGAGTCCCCGCCCCCCCCTCCCCCGGCCTCCCCCGCCCCCCCCTCCCCCCACCCTGCCCTTGCACTGGATACCAACAGAGGAGTGACTTTGGCCCTATGCCTGAAGGAAGTTCAAGTCTAGTAGGAGATAAACAGAAGCAAAACTCAACAGCTTTTGCCTTCTGGAACACATTAGAATTCAAATCTATAAAAAAAAAGAACAACACAAAACTGCCTCGGGGATGCAAAGGTGGGAGCAAATAGTTTTGCATAAATAGAATCAGGGAATTTGTAGCAAGGTCTGGAAGGAGAGAGAGAACCCTCTGAATGGAGAGAACAGGAAGGTGCAAGGCCTGTGCTAGACCAAGGCAACCTGCTGTCTGCTGGGGGTGCCGTTTTTAGCAATAGAGGCTCATCCGGTAGCTTTGCACACCCTTACGTAAAATGTCTCATGTGGTGGCCAGGCTGGACACCTCGAAACCGTTCTAGAGGCTGGTTCCGAAGAGTTCTTGGTAGCCAGGTCTTGGTGATGTGGTGAGATGTGACTTGGAAGTACTAATACTTCCTCAGTCTGTCCATCTGGGCAGCTATACCTTGGAGCATCTTGGTGCAGCCTTTGGCTATAAAAACAGATGAGCTGGGCGCCCGTGGCTCCCACCTGTCAGCCTAGCTACTCTGGAGGCCGAGATCTGAGGATCATGGTTCAAAACCAGCCCTGGCAGGAAAGCCCATGAGACTCTTATCTCCAATAAACCACCAGAAAACCGGAAGTGGTGCTGTGACTCAAGTGGTAGAGCGCTCGCCTTGAGCTGAAGAGCTGAGGGACAGCGCCCAGGCCCCAGAGTTCAAGCCCCACGACCGAACCAAAAAAAAAAAAAAAGCTGAGATGCTGAGGGCCTCTGGGAATGGTAGAGTCAGGGGGAGACACAGACAGGCCTTCTGCACCCCAGATTGGGTTGGTTTTCCCAAACCAGAGGAAGGAAGACCCAGAGGGAAGGCTAGGTACAAAGAGGAGGCGTAGTAATAAAAGTCATAAATGAAGGCACTTGGGACAACCTTCTTCAAAGTGTCCCGGGAAGAGGACAGAAAAGCAGTTAGTGGAAGACAGAGATCCCTGGCTCTATTAAAACTAACGACTCTTTTATGTGGTAAATATTTTGTGAAGTTCCCTTTACTGTCTCAGAGTAAAATGAAATTCATGGGTAATATAACTCCTATCATCGCGACACCTAATTAACGTGCCTACAAATTTCCCCAGTAGCCCATAGGAGATGAGACTCGTCTTGGTTGGAATCCTGAGGTTTTTTTTTTTTTTTTTTTGCGGGATAGGAACTAGGGAGGGGTTGGGAGTAGCTCAGAGTAGGAGGAGCTATGGGGTGAGCAGAAAGCCTGGAAGAGGCCCCCCCCAAGAGTTTCAGACTGCAGTAGGATTTGGGTGGGGGGAGAGTGGAGAAGGAGGGAGAGAATGAGGGAGAGGAAAAAGGAGAGGAAGACAGGGGAGGAGAGGGAGAGCAACAGGGAGGGAGGGAGGGAAGGAGACAGAGAATAGCTCCAAAGGAGCTTTATGTTGGGAGAAAGACTGGTCCAGCCATATAACTGGGGTGACTTGATCCCTCACATTAGAGGAGTATGGGCCATCCATTAGACCCAGATTAGGTGCCCCAGCTCTACCTTGTTGAAAGCCCACTGAAGGAAATAAGACCACACTCCTTCCACTCATGGAGTATATGGGCCAACATTCTTTTGTTTTTTAACCAGTCCTGGGGCTTGAACTCAGGGCCTGGGCACTGTCCCTGAGGTTCTTTTTTTGCTCAAGGCTAGCATTCTTAACACTTAAGCTACAGCACCACCTCTATCTTTTTCTGTGTATGTGGTACTGAGGAATGGAACCCGGGGCTCCATGCATGCGACGCAAGCACTCTAGCACTAAGCCACCTTTCCAGCCCTGCTAGTGTCCCGCCTCCCTCCACCTCCTAGCACAAGCTAGAACCACTGCTTGTAAGCTGCTACCTGAGCACCCATCTTCATTGGCTTCAAATGCCACTACGGTTGTCTCTGGGAAGATAAAGACTCTTGATGCCATTTTCAAGGTATGGGTTTTGTGAAACAGAAAAAAAAAAAAAAGTCTTAGGTGTGGATCTCTGGATAATTGTCTTCGGGAGACAATGATCATGCAATCTTACTTTGTATCTTTGCAAGGGAAGGAGGGCTATGGTGTTGGTGCTCACGGTATTGGTTCTAGAGACAAGGGGAGGATTTAGAAGAAGTAATCCAGGTTACTCATGGAATCTCGGTGGCACCCCGGTTCTTGATCTGTAGAGTGAAGATGGATATGGTGATGTTTCCAGAGCCCCTTGCCATCTGCAGGGCTGTGAATTATTGTCACAAAGACCATATCAGAAGCAGCTAATTTTCCCCATGCAGTGGCCAGATGGGAGTAAAGAGATTTCCTGTGGGCTCAATGGCTTCTGCCTAAGCTAATTACAACTTAAGAGTTCTTTGATTGCTACTTGAAGCTGAAAAAGTTTCCTTGAAAGTAATTAAATCACCCCATGAATAAACTGAGCAATGTATTTCATTATTTAGAGGAGTGGAATGTACATTAGTAATTGCATAAAGACTATATTTGTAGAAGTTTGATTTTGATCATTAATTCCTTCTCATTTGTTCTTGGTTAGTTTTCTAGTTGGGAATGTGTTTGTAAAAGGCTTACTTGTGAGACCCACCCATCCATCTGTCCAACTGTCTATTTGCCCACCCACCCACCCATCCATCCAGTAAAAGTTGACTTTTGTTTCGTTAGTACAAGAGCCTGGGAGAGGTTTTGTGGGAATGCAGCCGTGAATCAGAATAGGCCAAAAATGAAGCTCCTGGACTCTTGACTACTTTTGTTTTCTCTCTGTATGATCTTCTTAACACCTTCACTAGAGATCATATACTTTATCGATTGTTTCTTTGGTCTACCTTGATTATTTTCTTTTTCAAAAAGAAAAAAGTATCCTGTCATTTCCATTTCCTGTAGTTCATTTAGATGAATATTAATTTAATATGATCGGAAGCCCAGAGGCTGTCCGGTTCTTGGAGTATGAAAGGATTATTTACTTGCCTGTTGTTTGGGCTAAAAAGGGACAGGTTATGGCAGGGATATAAAGAATACCAGGCCGGGCGCCGGTGGCTCACGCCTGTCATCCTAGCTACTCAGCAGGCTGAGATCTGAGGATCACGGTTCAAAGCCAGCCCGGTCAGGAAAGTCCATGAGACTCTTCAATAAACCACTCACAAAACCGGAAGTGGCACTGTGGCTTGAGCTGAAGAGCGGAGGGACAGCACCATACCACCTCTCCAGTGGCAAGCTAAGCTGAAAACATACCTTGTTTCTCCACATGATAGAATTTAACAAAGCAAAAATTAAACGCAAACAAATCCTCAAGTATTAGAAGGCTATATAACTTTAGGAGTGAGGAAGACCTCTAAAAGAATCGAAGAAACAGTTCAAGGAGAAAGTATTTGCATATTTGAGGAAATAAATACTCTACAACTTGTATAGGTCAGATGATAGTGTAAACCAAACCTGAGGACAAAAGACTGGGAGAAAAATACCCAGCACCCTACTGTAGTAAACAGAAGATTAATAACTCAAGAAGTCTAGCAAGTTGTAAGAAGGCATATAGCTGTGAGAAACACAAAAGCAGACCACAGCTGTGGCATCAAAAATGACAAATAAAACTCATGAAAAAGGTGTGTAGCCTTATGCAAATCAGGAAAATGCGAGTTGGAAAAACGAAATGCCATCTTTACCCAATAGATTGGCAGCTTTGTTATTGTGTGTTTTGCCAAAGCTTGGAGTTGGGGGGGGCGGGGGAAGGGGGGGGGTGGCGGTGGGGAAGTGAGCACCTTTATCTCGTGTTTGTAGGAATATGAGTAGCTATTACATTTTCAGGAAGTAAATGTACTTTAAAAAAAGTGCATAGGCCCTTTAATCCAATGAAGTACTAATACCTAAGGAGAAAATCACCAAGGTAGTGACCGCAGCAGTGATTATAAAAAATAGGAGATGGGAGACTAGGGACTATGAATGTTCTGTCATTTTGAGGGTAATCAAATAACATGGAGTACATTTGTAGTAGAGAATATTATAAAGCCATTTAAGAACCATAACTTAGATTCATATTTATTGACTCAAGAGGATTCACATTCTTAGGGAAAAAAGTGAATGTTGTTGAGACTTGGAAAAAAGTTACAGAAATGAATACTTCCGTGTATTTTTTTTTGGGGGGGGGGTCAGTTGTGGGGCTTGAACTCTGGGCTTGGGCACTGTCTCTGTGCTCTTCAGCTCAAGGCGAGTGCTCTACCGCCTGAGCCACAGTGCCACTTCCTGTTCTCTAGTGGTTTACTGGAGATGAATCTCACGAACTTTCTTGCCCAGGCTGGCTTTGAACCACGATCCGCAGATCTCAGCCTCCTGAGTAGCTAGGATGACAGGCGTGAGCCACTGGCGCCCGGCCTCAGTGTACTTACACTGGTTACTTCAAGTGTGGTGAGTAGCTTGAAGGTAGTGAAGGTAAATAATTGGCCTTTAAATACATTTCTGTTTTATTGGACTGTTACACATGATATCTTTTATGATGTATAATTCCACGAAAGTATAAAAAACAAAAAGAGACAAGACAGAAAAATCTGTATGTGTATGTGTGAGAGAATAGAATGGAAGGAAGGGAGACAAAGATAGTGCATTAACGTTTTAGACTTCCTAGAAGAAAAATAATTTCTCTGACTGCAAGAAGGTTTAGCTGTAACTTAAAAACAACTGGAAGCCAGGCGCTGGTGGTTCACGCCTGTCATCCTAGCTACTTAGGAGGCTGAGATCCAGGATCTCCATTCAAATCCAGCCTGGGCAAGAAAGTCCATGTGACTCTTGTCTTCAGTGAACCACCAGAAAACTGGAAGTGGCGCTGTGGCTCAAGTATTAGAGCAAAAGAGCTCAGGGACCGCACCCAGATCCTGAGTTCAAGCCCCAATGACCAACAAAAACAAAAACAACCCCCCACCAAAAAAAAACCCCCAATCAATTGGAGCTATAGAGTTTGATATTCTTAGCAGTTACAGAAATTAACCACTGTGGGTTAACATCCTGTGTTGTGGTACTGAGGTTTGTTTTTTTTTTCTCTTTGACATGGAAGAATTTGTGTGCCCTCCCCTTTTCTCTCTCTCTCTCTCTGTCTCTCTGTCTCTGTCTCTCTGTCTCTGTCTCTGTCTCTGTTTAATGTCTTCACAGTTTTGTTTGGTGAATGATTACTGGAGATCTTGGTTGTTTCCCAAGAAAAGAAAATAAGAAAAGATAAATAAGATTGAGAATAGGAAAAGAAAATATTACTCGTGTGTCTCAGTGGTTTGAAGGTTGCTGTAGTTCATCTTCAAATACAGGGAGTCATGAAAGATTTATTTAACCACATTCCTCTTAAGGTCGAGTGGGTTGAGATAATCCCTATGTTATCCCAACTTTCTTTTCTTTTTCTTTTCTCCCACCAGAGTCCTCTTATTTATTTCTCTTTCACTGAGCCAAAAATTTGAGCTACTATAAAAGATGCTCCAAGTCCCCAATATTTGAAACCATCTTCAACAATACCATCCATTTCCCCATTCCCCCTTTTTTCCCCCCCTCTCTGAGCTTACACACACTTGGGACTCAACACCCTAACACAATTCTCATTGGTCCCCCACAAGTGTAATACTAGATAACCATTCTCCCAGCGTAACCAGATAACCAAGAGAGGGTGTCCCATTGCACTATGTCCTATAAAATATCTGTGGCTCATCTCATTTTACTCAGCTCTGATTGCAGCTCCCATCCATTCTTGGGGAAGGCAGGATGACCCTCCCTATTACCGAGCTACGTTGGCTCTCAAACATGTCTGCCTACTCCTCCCCCCGCTCCTCCGTGAGAGATGAGGATTGTAAGTATTAGATGGCATATTAAATGGTGCAGTGCTTTTCATATCACTCCTACAAATGTGATAGCAGCTGGAGGGAGAGTGCTGGCATGCTGGCAGAGATCCAATCTCCACGCAGCTTAAACAAGGCTAGTATGACATCCCAGCAGCGTGGGGTGCTTGTCTGTGGGTACCGTTTAGCAAGCAGGGCCAAGGGGGCTTCCTCTTCATTAAATCCACCTTTCCAGCCTGCTGGATGTCAGTTCATAAGGGACAAATCTTCTCAACCACATCTAGGCTGAATGTGAAGTTTAGGAAGAGGAGGTCATTCACAGAGTGTTGCCCAAATTTCAGTTACTGAGTCCTTTTTTTTTTTTTAGTGATTTTGATCACACCTAGATGTCACCAGTCATCTTAGTAGTAGTTTTAATTTTAATCTTAACCATCTTAGCCTTCAATTAGTAGCAGTGAAGAAATCGCATTCATTAGGCTGTTTTTATTCTCTGTTCAACTATTAAAATAAGCATCAATATCAATGTAATGATGAGCATAAATAAGCATATATATCTCAAAGTAATTTTGAGCAATACTCATGGATACATGAAACTAGTTCTCACTAAAGTGTACAGATCATTTCTTGGCAATGGCTCACAATGAGTGATCCAGTGGCTGAAGGTAGAGATGACAATCTATAGGTATTAAAAGACTCAGAAAACCTGGGGGTACCTCTGGCTCATACCTGTAATCAGGAGGATGAGATCTGAGGATCATGGTTTGAAGCCAGCACAGGCACGAAAGTCCGTGAGACTCTTTCTCTCCCATTGACTAACAAAGAGCCAGAAGCAGAGCTGTGGGTTCAAGTGGTAGAGTACCAGCCTTGAGGGGGGAAAGCCCAGGCCCTGAGTTCAAGCTTCAGGACCTGAACAAACACACCATCACACCATATACCACATACACCATTACCATAATCCCCGCCGCTCCCCCCCTCCCCCCCCATGATTCAGAAAGAGAAAGGAGACATTGAAGGGAAATAGGAACCCGATCTTATCCTAGGCAGACTTCAATGAAAACAGAGTCAAATCATCTTGCCACCTTTCTCAGGGGGAGCTAGGACTGAAGGATGACCAGGCTCACTGGTGAGATCTTGAGTCCTACATAAATCACATTCAGTCTATACCAAGATGCAAAGATGGTACACGTGCTGAACGTTGCAGACTTGAAATTTTCACCAGGACCAGTTTGCCTAGCCAGGAAAAATGGCTTGACTGTGATCAAGTGAGCCGGTCTGAGCACCCAGGGCCTGGAAGATAGATTTTAAAAGGTAGCTGACGACTGTCTGAGAAACCGCTCCAGGCTTTTCCTAGGTACCTAGAGTCCCAGGCTTCTGAGAGCTCATGTATTAATAACGCCTTCTCTTCTGGCTTTCCACTTCTTGGTCATTTCCCTGAGCAGAGACTTTGTAGAGTGTTGATATATCCCGGCCAGGCCAATTTCTTAAGTGTTTTCTACCTACTTTACAGTCGAACCAACTGTCCCAAGCATGGATCTCAATGCCTTAGACAGATGGTCACTTCTTCCCTTTCCATTTGTTGCATGGACATTGCATTGAGATGGCTGATAGGCAGGCAGACAGGAAGGAGTTAATCTCCAAATCGGCTCTGATTTAGTGAGGGCTTGCCAAGGCTTGTGGGAGAACGTCCAGGGAATGGTTAATCAGACGTTAGCGTCCAGGTGTGGATGGCCTGACTGGTGACCAAAGATTGAACTAACTGTCTGGGAACTGTTGATGTGTACCAGGCCAGGGCCCACAAGAGGCAGCCATCAATCTGTCCGTCACCCTGTAAGCCACATCCGTTGCTAACAACCATGGAGCAAAAATTAGCAGGGTCTTTTTTGGTATTCTGGTGGATGGAGCAGGAAGGCATCTGCGGGGTTTTGTGAATAACGTTTCTGCTGAGTCGTTCTGTACTGATTAGCCCATGTTTTCCCTCATTTCCCCCAATTAACTTTAGCTACCATCCTGTACACCCATGGAACTGGGAACTATCCACAGGTCTGCTGATGCCAAGCACTTTCCCTACAGCTCTCTAAAGTGACATCTGGGCCTCTGGCCACCTCCAGCCTGGCCTTACACTACTGGTACTCTCAGGACCTCTTTGTGAAGGACATAGAAATGGGAAAGAGAACATTTCCCCCCACCCAACTTTCCGATTTCTTCAAATACAATAGTCCTCTTTTGGATTTCTTAATCTCCGGTGGTTCCTCTTTCTCTGCCTTACTAAAGAACAGAGCAACAGGGAGGAAGTAAGGAGGGAGAGAAGTAATGGGAAGGATGGAGAAAGGGGGGCACAAAGGGAGGGAGGGGAAGAATGACATCACAGGCTTTGTGATGTCATAGGTGAATGAATTACTGCACTGGTGAAGCTGCTTTGAAGAGGTCCACCGTATGGTTGGCTAATCATATAAAAGAATGGCATGTGCATGGGCTGGGAAGGTGGCTCAGTGGTAGAGCGCTTGCCTCGCATGCATGAGGCCCTGAATTACATTCCTCAACACCACATAAGCAGAAAAAGTCAGAAGTGGCGCTGTGGCTCAAGTGGTAGAGCTCTAGCCTTGAGCTGAAGAGCTGAGGGACAGCACCCAGGCCCAGAGTTCAGGCCCCATGACCGACAAAAAAAAAAAAAATAGGGTACAGTTAAGTATGGAGTACAATGCCAGATACCAATAATAAATGACTGTTATTATGAATTTAGGATACCATGAATCATTAGAGTGTACGCCATCTGCTTATAAAAACAGTTCACCGTAAAATAGTACATCTTGCTACGTTGGCAATCACCACATACCTCCTGTGTTTTAATATATCTCCTTTTCGGGGTGGGGGGCAGTACTGGGGTTTGAACTTGAGTCCTCATACTCACTGGCTTGCTTGCCCAAGCTGGCATTCTACCATCTGAGCTAGGCCTCCAGCCCTGTGTTTTGCTGGTTAATTGGCGATAGTGTCTCACTGATTTTTCTTTCTTTCTGCCTGGCCGGGTCTTAAACTTCGTTCCTCTGGCTCTCAGCCTCTTGAACAACTAGGTTTGTAGGCATGAGCAGCTGACACCTGGCTTAGTACATGCCTTGAGTGCCTCAAGAGGCCGTGCAGTGTTTGAGATTGATCTATACATCTAGGTTTGTGTCAGCGCGAGGTTGAAATCACACCATGATAACATTTCTCAAAAGGTATCTCCATCACTGAGCTCCGTATGGCTGTGTTAGAAGCAGAAGTAAGCACACGATCATTTTCAGAAGATGCAAATATGACAAAGTTAGTGGAATGGACCCTTCCCTCCAATGGTTCAAATGTATCTTCCAGAGATCGTGAAACTTAACCGTCAATGACACGGTGTCAGGAGGCAAGGCCCAGTGGGAAGTGTTGAAATCATGAGCACTCCAACCTCTTGAACAAATAAATGATCAAAGAGAGCTTTATCTGGGACCATGAGCTTGATCTGTATCTGTCTTTACTCTTCAACCACGGTGTGGCACAAAGGAAGTCTCTCCCTAGATGTCAGTGCTTTGATCTTGGGCTTTCCATCCTTGGGGATCATAAGCCTATAGCTTTCTCTTCCTGGTAAGCTACCCGGTCTGTGGTATTTTGTTATAGTAGCATCAAACTGATGGGTATGCTTCTTTTAACTTCATAAAACATGAAAATTTTGTATTTAAAAAAAGAACCAACCACAAAATTTATTGAAATTGCATTTCTGAACTCGAGAGGAAAAGATCATGTTAGATTTCAGGGGAAAAGAAAGGAATGTGAAAGCTATTGGGAGGGGCTGGATGGGTAGATCTCCTGATAATACCAAGAGGATTAAGGAGGTTTGAGTTGCACATGAGACTTTGGGTGAACGTATCACGTGTGTACAAAGATGAGTTATGTGGCCCTCAGTATACTGTTCAGGGAAGGAGGAGGGAATTTCTAGAAAGCCTAGAAACTTTAAAAAAGCTACCCTGTTCATTAAATAAAAGCAGACTAGGAGATGTGGAGTGGGGGGTATCCATTGGTCAAAGGAGACAGCATGGGAGCGTATGTATCATTTATCCAGAGCCTTAGGTAGAAGGAAAACAACAAAAAAAAATCATTCAAAAAGCTGAATTCCCAAAGCCTGCACTCTGTAGAGGTATGTAATCCAAATTTATGCTACCTGTCTGGCATGGGACATCCAAGCTGAGAATTTATTGTAAGCTGGTCAAGGACCACTGAAAACCTCGCAGGTTTTCAGCACAGCAGATAGAAAGCACCTCAGCAGGGATTCTTTTCCTAATCCAGGGCACACGGCAGCCCATGGACCTACATCTCTGATAAAGAGGAGCTCACCGTAAAACCCAGACAAATGTCATGAATCAAAGCAGTCCACCTCAGAGTTAGAAGACACCATCAACAGGAATTCTGACCCACTACCCACAGGGGCATAAAATGTGCATACTATAGCACTGCAGACAGCTCCCTTCTCCTCCTCCCTACATCCCCTAGGAAATTCTCTTAGCTGTGTCTAACACCTGGGTAAGGATGTTCACTGCCCTGTGATTTGTAAAAAAAAAAAAACAAAACCAAACAAATCATAATAATGAAAGTCAGAATGGAAATGGATAATGGAATTTATTCATATACTACAGCACTATCAAATCATTGCAATGAATGGATACATCCAAGCGAATGAATCTTGAAAACATGTGGAATGAGAAAGACACGTTTCTCAAGGAAAAATAGAGTGTACTATTTATGCAAACTACAAGACGGCAAATCGCTGGACGTTGGAGGCTCCTGCTTATAATCTAGCTACTTAGGAGAGGTCTGAGGCTCATGGTTCAAAGCCAGCCTGATCGGGAAAGTCTGTGAGACTCTTTACCTCCAATTAACCAGCTAAAAGCTAGAAGTGGAGGTGTGGCTTAAAGAGGGAAAAAAAAGCCAAAGCCTCAGTACCAGCACAAACAACAGACAAACGTACAAATCAGTGCTGTATGTTATTTATGAACGTGTGTAAAAGTAAAGCTAAAGACAGAAGAGTAAGAGTGGCTTGCTTTAGTGTGGGAAGAAAAGTAAAGAACTCAGTTTAAATCTGTGCAATACTAGCAGCATAGAACATATGGACCGCCTACAAATGAATGAATTTTATATTTATAAAGAGACTTCTCCAAGTGTGGAAATTTTTTTTTTTCATTTTTGGTTTGAAGTCAGAGCACCCAGCTCTCTCAGCTTGTTTGCTCATGGCTGGTTCTCTACTACTTGGGCCATGCCTCCAGTTTTGCTTTTCGCTGGTTAATTGAAGATGGAATCCTACAGGCTTTTTCTATCTGTGCTGCCCTTGGACTTGGATCCTCTGTATCTCAGCCTCCTCAGTAGCTAGAATTACATGTATTAGCACCTGTGCTTGGATAGATTTTTTTTTTTTTTTTTTAGAGAATGCATTATAGATTTTTTTTTTTTTTTTTTTGCCAGTCGTGGGGCTTGAACTCTGGGCCTGGGCACGGCTCAGTTCTTCAGCTCAAGGCTAGCGCTCTACCACTTGAGCCACAGCACTACTTCCAACTTTTTCTGCTTATGTGGTGCTGAGGAATCGAACCCAGGGCCTTGTGCATGCGAGGCAAGCACTTTGCCGCTGAACCACCTTCCCAGCCCCAGATTTGATTGCTTTTATATCAGCCCTGTATCGTCCTCTTTTTCTCATTGTCATGGTGTGATGCATTGCCTCTTTAAATGGACGCTGCTATGTTTTGAATGGGCTTGGTTTCCACACACAAAAACTCAAATGGAGATTTGATTCCCCTACGAGGGTGTTGGGAGGTGGAGCCTTTACAGGATTTGACGGTTATATGGGATTGATGGCTTTCTCATGCAAATGAGTGTCAGCCCTCAGAGCAATTATGACAAGGAGTAGAGGAGTGGTTTACAGGACAGGGCTGCCTTGTCTATTTCCCACATGCCCCCTTTTGCCTTCCTGCCATAAACTGAACTAGCATGGGACCCTCACCAGCTATAGAAGCCTGACTTTTGACTTCTAAGCCTCCAGAACTTTGAGCCCAAACACCAATCTCAGGTATCCTGTTACAGCAGTAGAAAATAGACGAATTTAGTACCGGAGTGTGGCTCAGTGCAAAAACGCCAGCCTGGTTAAGTTTGAGGCCTTGAGTTCAAACCCAGTATTACCAAAAGAAAAAAAAAAGTATACAATTGAAAATAGACAAATTAATACACTGTAGTGCAATGATACATTTCATCACATTAAAAACACGGAGAAGAAAAGAGAAGCCACGTTGTGAGAGGTCGAATTGGGAGTCTTTATTAGAAAGCTGGTGACTGCAGGTGGATTACTATTATCGAAGACCTACAGCCCCATCTCGAAGACACTTAACACTGTTAGAAAACTGAGCCCAGAGCGTAGGAAAGTAAGGAAAAGCAGAAAAACAGCAAACCTGATCCACTCCAATGGAGAGCTGAAGTGGGACTCGATGGTGGCCGGAGGAGAGCTAGGAGACAGGAGCCATGGAGTAACGGCGCTTGAGCTGGTCCTGGCCTAAATAGGTTTGGGCAGCAGGGTCACAGGAAGAGTCTCAAGAGTTCCAGGCACGGGACTGACACAGGTCCAGTAACCTATTGTCCAAGTCCCTGCTGCTAGGAATTCAGACACTTGACCAGGAGGGTAAGACTTCACCATCCTCCACCATGAAGACAAGATGGCGCCAGCTAATCCCAATAGCCTTACTTCAGAAGCAGATTGTGGAAGCAAAAAGACAAGGGACTTCTTTTTGGAAAAGACAAGAATGAATAATAGGAGAAAAATAATGCCGAGTGAAGGCCGTGGAGCGCACCCTCCTGGTGTATGACCTCTCCCGTGGAACTCCCGTTAGGCCAAGATGGCCGCCTCAGGGGCCATCCTGAACCACAGGTGAGGTGGGCGGTGGGAGTGTTTCCACCCTACGCACTGCCATGCTGACTGTCTGAACTCACCCCCCAAGGTAGGGAGCTCTAGGGCATTGAGGGGGGGTTGACCTTAGGGATCGAGCAATCACCCACTTTGAGTTTTCAGGATGGGCGCATAGGTCAATTAACCAGACAGTTAGCTTTCCAGAGCCTTCAAGGTGTATGAACCAAAGCCAGAGGTCTCACGGAGGCATGGTCCACGAATTCTGACCCGGCTTTGATAGCGTCTGTCTCTTAGCAACAGGCTCCAGCCCTGGGCTTAACTGCTTCGTCCTGTCCTCTCCGTCACCCTGGAGCTCTCCACTACAGGACTTCAAGTGAACCATAGCAGGTATTGGAAAAGGGACCTGGCTCATTAGCTTCACTCCCCAGGCCCAGTTCCTTCTATGTCCTGATTTGAATCACCTCTGGGTTTCACATCCACCTACTGTTACACTAATTTATGCTTTGGGAACATAATATCTGACTCTTGGCCATTTCGATTTCTGCCCGCTGTCTCTTGCCCTTCTTTGCTATTACTTTGGTCAGCCCGCATGGAAATACAAACTTAAGTCTACTGCCAAGATACATTTCTCTGTAACATGACCGCTAAGGTATAATATGAGTCAGTTTCACTCACTATGAAGAGGATTCCTGGGGCTGGGGTAGACAGCAAGTAGTTAGCATGTACCAGGCCCTGGGTTTGATTTCCCTCCCCCCACCCCAACCCCCAGCACCAACAAAACCAAACTGGATCATCAACTTCAACGTGGGGAGGAAGAGTTCTCCTTGGACCTCAGTCCCTCCCAATTCAGCCACTTTCATGTGGATCTATAGATCTGACGGTTGTCACAGCTTAATTTGCATAGCACATAGTTGGTTCTAAAAGAAATGATTCAAACTAGCTTACAGCCTAGGGAGGCCCAGGCCCATATAATACATACATACATACATATATATATATATATATATACACACACACACATATATACATATACATATACACAGATAGATAGATAGATAGATAGTAGATGGATAGATCTATGAAGGACGAGGGATGTAGGTGAGGCTTACTCCAGACGTTGAATAGCACCATCAGAAGCCTGTGTATTTTTATCTATCCGCTTATCTCTTCCGCAAATGCCGGCTTCATTTCAGGCAAACTGTCCAGGTGGTAAAGGTGGAAAGATGGTAAATTGTAGTCCTCAGTTTTTTGTTGCTCTTCTAGCTGACATCTGAGTGAAAATAGAACATCCCTCCCCTCCCCTTCTCTCCTCCCTCTTTCCTTCTTTCTCCTCTTTTTAGGACTGTTGGCTATTTTTCACTGATGGCCCCTTCTCTCAAGAATTGAATAACCCAGTTTAACATCTATCACATTCTAGTTGCTTCTTCTAATTCACCATATAATCAAGGAATTAACTCCTAGGGCCCAGGAGGGGAGAGATGCTTTTCACTTGCAAAAACCCCCTATCTCTTCTCACTCAGTCCTCCCAAACCCCCAAATCTGCAGTTGTGGGTTTGTTCAAATTCCTTTGCAATCACAAGCATTTTTGCCGGCTTCTCTCCCTCTTCCTGCTCCTGCCTGGTGCTGGTTTCTTTCTTTCTAATTTTTTCCCCCTCCTTGTGAACTTTAATACATGTTTAATGTGAATCTTAATGATTTGATTACAATGGCATAATTACATAATTGGAATGTATTGTGCATGCTGGCGGGAAGGAGTCTGGAAGGTGCCGGGTGAGTGACGTTACGTAAACAGAATAATAATCCTGGTGAGATTGAGAAGGAGACTAATGAGAAGATGATTAGAAAAACCGCGGAAGAAATGGACACTTGGGGGAAATGGGAAGACGGTGTTGCTTTTTTTTTTTGCTTTGCTTTAGTGAGTGACTAGGATTCATTTCACCTCGGAGGCTGGAGATTCACAGAATCAAAGGTATTAGGAAGAGGTAGGTTCAGACAGTGGTTTGGAGGGGATGTTTCGAAGCTATTTGAGAGTCCCTAAACCCCTACCTATGTGGATATAAAGCAAGTGAGACCTAACCACCTCCCCCGCGCTGCCCCCCCCCTCCCCGTGCCCCCCAAAGCTCTGATCAGCTGCTGCTTAGGATCATTATGGCAGATGCAAATTCATTTCTTTCTCACCATGGTCCTTGTCTTGGAGTGTTTTATGTGGCTCATTTGCATATCATTGGAATATTGAAAGCTGCATTAATATGGAACTCAGTGACCTTCTCCTCCCCATTGCAGCCCCACCATCTCTCGATGGTAATGTCTTGCCACCGGAGAGGAATGGCACCTGGCCGGTCATTTTGTTCCCCGTTAATGACTACCATTACTGTGTCACTTGTGGTAGAAAAACATGCCTACCTGCTTAGCGCCCTTCCCGTAGTAATTGGCCTACGAGCACCATTCTTCCTTGATTGTTTTCCCGCGCGCTGCTGTAATCACAGAGATTATTTCCACAGCCAGTTTGCACTGTTAACATAAAACAGATCTGCTCATTGAGGCAACACACACAGGTATTTATTAAATACCTGTACAAGTTCGAGTTGCTGTGTGGGTGATGTCGGATAATAGTCACAGCACGCGTGGCTTAGCAGTGGAAATCGGGCAAGGTTGAGCGTGGCAAGTGATGAATTTTAGTTAGAAACATGAGCTCTTCTATCCATCAACTTAGAAAACACTTAATGAGAGCTTTCTACGTGAGAGGCTATGGGTGAGGGGGCACGGATAGGGAGATACTGAGATGGATCAAGACTGCCTTCAGGGAAAATTTGGAAGGCAATCTGGCTGTACCTCTTGAAGTAAATAATGGATCACCTTGCATTCTACCACATTTCCACATGTTGGCTTTGTCTCGAGTGGTCATTCACAGAGATGGTCCCAGATGGTCATCCGCACAGGCCTTATTTATTTGCCATTTATGGAGATTGCAATGTTGTCTGAAGTGCAGTGGGGCAGGCAAGGTATAAGCTTCATCAGTCAAGGAGCATCTACCTAAACCCAGACCAAAGCCACTCCATGGACACCTATACAGAGACTAAGAAGTATGAGGTACATAAAGGATAACCCTTTTAAATAAAACAAAGGATGGGTGATTAGATAATGGTGTTATATCTCTTACAGAACAGGAGAAGCAGAGGAGAGAAAAAAAATCACACAAAATAATTGTACACATTTTCTAAGAGGCATAGATAATGGATGTAGAAAAACAAACACAAGCAGCGGTAGCTCACACCTGTCATCCTAGCTACTCAGGAGGCTGAGATCTGAGGATCGCGGTTCAGAACCAGCCCGGGCAGGACACTCCGTGAGACTCTGATCTCCAATAAAACCACTCAGGAAACCAGAAGTGGTGCTGGCTCAAGTGGTAGAGCGTTCACCTGGACCTGAAGAGCTGAGGGACAGCACCAAGACCCAGAGTTCAAGCCCCACGACTGACAAAAAAACAAAACAAAAAACAAATGCAAAAGCACACAACAGCAAAGACTAGAACTGAGAAAGGCTGACACCAGCTTGCTAATCATAGCGACCTCTGCATTTGTCGGGAGGATATTATTTTGTATTTGTTAATACAGAAGCTTGCTCAGATCAGGAACTTTAGCTTTTCACTTTGATATATATTTTTCAAAGGAAAGATACATTGTTTTCTTGAGTAGTAAAAGCTACAGAAATGGATAGAATCCAATGGGAATCTCTGGTGCTCAGTACACCGTGGGACTTACATGAATGTTGACTGAAGTGAATTAATGTAGAGACGGGGTTGGGGCTGGAAGCGTCAGGCCTGGCTCCAGTATTTGAACTAGGCTCTCTCAGGAAGATCAGAAATGAAGGGAGGTGGTGACATGCGGGCTCTGCAGAGAGGGAGAGGGTCCCATGGAGAGATGCTGATGCCGCCTGTGACTAAAGATGTTCTCCATTCTTGCCAGCTTGGTCACCATGCATATCTTTATCTGGACAAATGCCTAGTCCAGGGCGTGTGTGTGTGTGTGTGTGTGTGTGTGTGTGTGTGTGTGTGTGTGTGTGTGTGTGTGTGTGCGTGAGCGTGTGCGCACACACGCTATTTCTTTCTAAGTTGGTAAGCATTTTCCCCTCTTTTTTTTTGTTGTTGTTGGTCATGGGGCTTGAACTCTGGGCCTGGTTGCTGTCCCTGTGCTCTTCAGCTCAAGGCTAGCAGCTCTACCACTTACGCCACAGCGCCACTTCCGGTTTTCTAGTGGTTCATTGGAGATGAGTCTCACGGACTTTCCTGCCGGGGCTGGCTTTGAACCGCGATCCTCAGATCTCGGCCTCCTGAGTAGCTAGGATGACAGGTGGGAGCCACCGGCACTGAAAGAGCTTATTCTTGATATAGTCTGGCCCCTGGGAGATAATCCCACATGCATCTCAACCAATAGGAAATGAGCTTTTCTTTTTGGAGGCAGCTGAGATCTCCTCTCCACCCTCTGTAGGAAGAACTTGCCCAAAGTTCAGCTCCATCTCCTTACCTGTTAGATAGGCCTTTCTTCCTAGTTTGCATTTGCATAGAAAAATTAGCAAATCCTTGAGTAAAACAAAAAAAAAAGTGTCTATTGTTGGGTTCATCCCTGCCTTTATCTTCTGTGTTCTAGAATCTTGTGCTTGGACATATTCACAGTCCTCCCGGACTCAGTGTTTTTTGAACCTCCCTAGATCCTTTCTAAAAGTTCTGCTTAGCTTCTCAGGTACTTAACTGCCTCCTTTTACACTTCAAGTGCCACTCTAGGGGGAAAGTAGGATAGAATGTAAAGATCCCTTCTCTCTGTAATCTTGGGCTCTTCAGTACAAGAGCCTGGTGATTTCTGGAGTCTTCAAAGAGAGCCTTCCCCCCCTTCCAGCCCCCCACTTATTTTCTTTTAGTTATTCTAAAAGGACCGATGGACGAAAACAAGGAGATACATCTGTTGTTTTATTTGCTTTCTGTATAGCTTATTTTTCCCCCCCCTGTGGCACTGGGAATAGAACTTGGGTCCTCAGGCATGTGTTGCACTACTGAGCTGTAGCCCTAACCACAGAGGTGCCTTTAAGTATTAAAGGGAGTCGGGTAACGCAGCCCAGCTTTGCTCTGTGGCTGTCCACAGCTGTACCACTCGCCACTGAAACTCCTTTTAAAGCAAGAGTGTCTGGGCCTTTCTCAGGGGTTCAGGCCTTGGCGCGCGTGCCATGGAGAGACTGACCTCTGATAGTCTCCGCTGCAGGCCAGATATTTATGAGGTGCCTTGTTCAGACAAGGCCAGGTCTTCATTCCAGTGGCTTTCCGTGTGTACTGTCGTGTGCCTCCTGCCTGTCGGAAAACAACTGCCTTCAGAGAGCTCCATGTTCTGCTCCTTTCAAGCCCATGTGTTCCGGCTACATGGGTCTGTGTGATCGTAAGCGTGTGTCTGCCATCTTCCTATTCTTCACTGAGCCCGGTGGGGACCCTTTTGAGCACCAAACCAAAGCTGGAGGAGTGAAATGGACAGTGAGGAGAACCCATCTTTCTACAGTCTTGTTCTGCAAAAACAGCAGCATACTGAGCAGGCCTGAAGCCAAATTGTTTTTTGGTTTTTCCCAGGCACAAACCACGTGCATTGGTAGATAGAGCCATCATGAAACAGTTATCCTATCCATGTGCAAATCACACGTGCCTACACCAGGGGTGAAGTTCGGTGGCAGTCAAGTTTAGATCACAGCATCTCCATGGCCCAAAGTAGGGGGAACTCACACCTGATCAGTAGACTGGGGAGAGAAGTGGGGTTTTCTAACCAAAGACGATGCTACTTGATCTTGTTGGTGAGGATTGCAAGGGACCAAAGCATCTGTTTTCGAAAATGGTACCTAGGAGATTCACCATGATTTGGACGACTGGATAAAGTAACACCCCAGACAGTGTTCTATCAGCTGGTTCTCCTTGCCTCGCTCTTCCAACAGAGGGAATCTTGGGTACAACCCAACCCCCTCACAAGACCCTATTTAAATAAAAAAAATCATAAAAGCAAAAAAAAGGACTGAGGGCATGGCTCAAGTGGTAGAGTGCCTGCCTAGTAAGCACAAGGCCCTGAATTCAAATACTGGTCCAGTCCACAAGGCCAACAATTCTTGTTTCAATTGAATGAACTGAGACGTCTAGGTGTTGTTTAGTTATCCTCACCAGGAGTCTGTTGACCAACTATATCACCGGCGTGATGTGTAGAGCGGCGGCTGACTTGGGACCGTCCAGTAGCCCAGAGCACACAGTGTCAGACTAGTAGCTGTTTGGGGGGAAGGCAACTGAGTCAGTACCTCGATGCTGCTGGGAACACCCTGTTTCTTGATGAGACTGCTGTTCAGTGCACGTCAGTGCTTGTGGGCATTTCTGGTATATACATGGCACGGGCACACGAGGTTAATCAAAGCTTGCCTTCTGGGAGCAGAACGAGGCTTTATCGGGTTGTTTGTAACCGCTGGTGTTCACTCTCAAAACCATCCTCTAGGGTTCCCTTGTAGTCAGGATGCATTGGTAGACAGCCCTCCGACCCGGGGAGCTCCTGGTGGGTATCTTTTCAAAACTAGGTTAGACCCTAAGGCAAAGGGCCTGTGAGACTGGCAGGAATGCCCAAACCCAGAAGCAGAGCAGGGAATAGATCCGAGGGATGAGTTCCACATGTTGAGGGCCTGTGGCTACTGTGTGGGCCGATACCGCTTCAGAGGGTAAAGCTGCCTCTCCACTTGGCTGGGATGACAGACATGTACCACCAAGAGTTACTGGCTCTTCTAATGAATAAGGATTAACTTCACATTTCCTTTCCTCAACTTCTTCTTTCCCTCTCATAGACACATACTTCCATGTCGCATATCTGTGCGGACGAACATGTATCCCTACACGTGGATAGACATAATTGTGGAATAAATTGTCGACCCATGAATGAATGTATATGTGTAAATGACAAATTATAGAGATAAAATAGTACTATATTTAATTTATTCCATCGATCATATTTAAGTGCCAGTAATAATAGCTCATGGTTAGCTAATAGCTGGCATTTGTTGGCTATTTTTCATATGTCAAGTTCTCTTCCAGTGGCGTTAATTCATTTAATTCTTACAGAATTCTGTTGGAGCTTTCTGTTTCATAGATGAGAAAAATAAATGAGGTATAGATACATCAAGGAAGGCCCCTGATCTCCACTCTTAATGCCAGAGCCTGTGGCCTTCGCTCTGCTATAATTCTAAATAATATACTTGTACCTTAATTTTTTCTGCATTTTCTTCCTTTGGTACCTTTGAGAGTAATTTCAGCTATAATCCTTTCTAGAACAACTTTAGGCAAGGTAAGTGACTTACTGGAAAATCCATTTGCTTTACCTCTTCAAAATTCTCAACTAAATATTAGTTAAAAATGACAGTGATGTATGGGCCTAATGCTTCCATTATGAAAATTACTCTAAAACTTCTGCATAATCCTACACTTAGAAACTTGCTCTTATTTTTGCCCTGTTCCTATCTTGTAATTTAATGTAAAAAGCATGTTACATCTACTTTTTCCCTTCCGTTAAGATTGATAGCAGCATTTGGCTGTAAGCAATACAATTCTGGTCTGACCTTACTAATTTATATTTGGTGCTCCCAAGTTTGGGGGGGGGGAGGCGGGAGCGGGGAGCAAGTACATGTGGAAATGTAGCAGCCTTGAGACCATCCTGGCATCCAAGTGCTGTCATTAGTTAGCTCCCAAAGGGCACATGTGACCGCTATATCCAGTGGTGAAGGGGTGCACCCTACCACTTGAGCCACTGTTCCACCTTGCGGATTTGTTTTAGGTGCTCAATTGAAGATGAGTCTCGCTGGCTTACCTGCCCTGGTCGGCTCTGAACCGTGATCCTCAGATCTCAGCCCCCCCCTCCCCCCCACCGAGTAGCTAGGATGACAGGCGTGAGCCACCCGTACCAGACATCACTCCAGTCTCTCTCACCCACGCACCGGCCTCGGGTTGGCGTGTTGGGTGTCCCCACAATTGCACTCTCGACTTAAGATGTCAACGTTACATGGAGTCAGCCCAGCGTGGAGATCGAGCCCACGTTGGGTTGGACTGGACTCTGAGCCTCGGTAGGGGTAGTGCCTGCGGTGTTAGACAGGTTCCTTCATCTCGCCGAGCCTTCCTGTTCACATCTGTAAAAACACAGCCAGTGTTTATTTGCTGGGATGTTAGGATTAAGTTAGAGGAGTGCTTTTGTCATGTCACAGATTGCCAGCAAGCACGGGAGAGAGGCTGAAGATGGGTTTCTCAAGCCTGGGAAGGGGAACAAAAAAGTCTTCTTGTAGGAAATAGTACCTAAATAAAGCCCTAAGAGCAACAAATATTAATCCTGCCCCAAGTACGTACGTGTGTGTGTGTGTGTGTGTGTGTGTGTGTGTGTGTGTGTGTGTGTGTGTATGTATTCACACAGCTGGAGAGGAGATTGTACAGCCTGGGATGAGGAAGGATTTGATGTCTTTCTATCCAGGAGGCTATGCCCGGGACTGTGGTAAAAATGAGCAAAAGTAGCCAGGTACCAGTGGCTCACGCCTGTCATCCTAGCTGAAATCTGAGGATCATGATTCAAAGCCAGCCAGGGCAGGAAAGTCCATGAGACTCTTACCTCCAGTTAACCATAAGAAAACTGGAAGTGGCATGTGTGGCTTAAGTGGTAGAGCGCTAGCTTTGAGCTGAAAAGCTGAGGGACAGCACCCAGGCCAAGAGTTCAAGCCCCATGACTGACACAAAAAAGAGCAAAAGTATAATGAGAGAGAGGTTTGGAGAAAATAGCCAGGACTCTGATAGACAAACAGAAAGGGTTTTTACGTATACATATATGTATATGTCTATATGAGTGTTTATATTGTATAGTATATATACACATATGTAAAATATATACTATATATATATACACATACACACATATATATAAAATACTATATATGTAAAATATATACTATATACATATATATATACAATATACTATATATATAGTATATTGGGGCTTGAACTCAGGGCCTTGTGCTTGTACGCATTCTACCATTGTGCCTACATCCAGTCCTGTTTTGATTTAGTTATTTTTGAGATAGGGTATTATGGCCTTGGACCGCAATCCTCCTGTTGTCACCCCAGCTATATTATATAGACGATGTCAAGATGTGTACCACCCACCACATCTGGCTTACTCTGTTGAGATGGGTATTCTCACTGATTTTTTTTTCCCCTCATCAATTTTAGCTGATAGGTCAACTCTCTCCTTTTGATCTCTACTTCCAAGTAACTGGTGTGATAGGAGTGAGCCACTGGGCGGGGGCAGATTTTCACTCCAGATGAGAGTGTATTTGCTGTTTATTCAGAGTCAATCAAGTATCACAATTTGAGGGACCTCACAGCCAACCGTATCTTACAAATAGAAAATTGGGAAGCCCACAGAGGCCTGCTTGCTGAACGTACCTCTATTCCATTAGTGGGGGTTCAGCAGCTCAGCTTCTTACTTCCTCACAGAGAGGACCTTCTGTCCCTCACACCTCTCAGACCTTTTGGACATTCCCAGTTTATGTTATTTACTGACATCCGACAGCTCACATTCTACATCCTTTTTCTTTTTGTGTTTCTCTGATTTGGTTTGATCAGAATCATATCGTAGGTGTAAAAGTAAAATAATGCCAATAGGTTGATGATTCAACTCCGAGGTGGGGGCTTCCCAGCCTGGCGATAACGCTTTCCTCTTTTCAGTAGAGATGGTTGGGAGGAAGCTGGTTGGGGAGCGCTTACTGTCTGAGTGGCCGCATGGCATTATGGGATAGTTTCTTGGGCTAGATTTTTCCCAAGTTCAACTCCTGACCATCCACTTGCTAGTTAGGTCCCACAGTCCTCAGGCTGGAAGACCACGCAAGCTGCTACCGGCGTCCAAAGAAATCATCACCCAGAAATCATTATATAGCTGGAGAGAAGAACTTGATTCCTTCTCCAGGGGTTGGATGAACCAGGCTTATCAGATACCAGCACTACTACATTCTTGCTGTGACAAATTAAGAGAAAATGACTTGACCGCTGAAAAGCCCGGTGATAATGAGTGACTTTTTCACTGAAGCATCTTGAGGATTCAAGGAGACAAATGGACTAGAGGAGGAGGAGGAGGAGGGAAAAACGCCACACATAATGAGGAGGGTGGCTGAGACACGAAAAAGGGATCTATCCTTAGATTTTGGAAAATTCCTGGGAGATCAAAAACAGATGAGATCAGATTGCAGAAACAGAAGGGCAGGAGCCAAAAAAAAAAAGATCATAGCTCAAACTTAGACAATAGAAAGCTATCGCAGAAGCAATAGAAATTCCAGAAGTATTTTTAAGCTTAGACTCAACAAACTGAGAGAGTAGGAGGGATGTCGGGCCAGTCCTCAGGTTCCTTACTGAAGTTCTGTACTCTCAACAGCTTGGACCCACCCACCTACTGAGCGGAGGGTAGGGTGATGTTTAGACTCAGATGAGATGAGCAATCCCGAGACTCAGAACAGAGCTGCAAGTGAATCCACATAGTCAAGAGCCAGTGAGAAAGAGAAGAACAACAAAAAGAGAGAATTTGCTCCACACTGGTTGTAGACCAACATGGATTTGAGGAATGGGAAATTACACCATCATCCTTGTTTGATCTGGGATTCCTCTGAAGGGAAGCTTTGCTTGCCAGGTTTTCATTAGCCTGGTAGAGATTGATTGATTGATTTTTGTCTGGGCCTGGGCTCTGCCTCTCAGCTCAAGGCTAGCGTTCTACTACTTGAGCCACAATGTCACTGCTGGATTTTCCTGCTTATGTGGTGCTGAGGAATCGAACCCAGGGCCTCAGGCATGCAAGGCGGGCACTCTACCACTGAGCCACCTTCCCAGCCCCGATTCATGTATTTTTCTCCCTCAGATATATACAATGACCTGGGACTCTTCCAAGAAGGAAATACTTCTTTCTCTCCTTTTATAACTATTAGGCCTAAACGTGTTCTGCAACTTCTGTTTTCTTCCGCTTTTCTTCCTCTTTAACTTTGACAGGCAATTTGCCTTAACAAGTCTTTGGCATCACCAATGCCATCTTGATGTGTGCCTCAGGAAGGATCTGAAGGGACAGTTTTTACGAACATCATTTAAGCTTCTTAATATTAACATAACAAAGAAATAACGGCATTGGTTCAACCCACCCATCCTCATCCCCTGTTGATGAGAAACTTGTAATCGGGAAGGTGTCCTGTAAACAGTGCTGGAAAGGCCATTTGAGGGCAGCTTTTTGGTGGATAGGAGGAATGACTCAGAGCCAGGAAACAACAAAAAAATGGAGTGTTTGTTAGTGAAGGCAAAAGAACCCCAAATCTTATATACATTTTTTAATATAGAGAATCATCTTCCTTTTATTAGTATAGTATCTGTTCATTTTCCTATTGGTTGAAACAACCTTTGAAACCTCCTCTCTTTGTGCTTTGGGTGTCACTTGAAGAAGCACAGAGTTTACTAAAAGAAAAAAGAATTCTAAGTTGGCACCTGTGACTCACACCTGTCATCCTAGCTACTCAGGAGGCTGAGATCCGAGGATCACGGTTCAAAGCCAACCTAGCAGGAAAGTCTGAGACTCTTACTTCCAATGAACCACCAGAAAACCAGAAGTTGTGCTGTGGTTCAAGTGGTAGAGTGCTTGCCTTGAGCTGAAGACAGTACCCAGGCCCAGAGTTCAAACTCCATGACCACCACCACCACCACCAATAACAAAAATCTACTTTTGGTTATTTTTTAACCTTTAAATGGATTTAATCTGATTACATCTGTAGTCATTACTAATACATTTGGGTTTGGGGTTTTTTTTTTTTGCCTTCCATTTTGTGCTTGTGGAAATTTTTATCCCCATGATTGTTTTCTTTGCTTTTTCACAATCCAGGAACTTTGGAAATGTTTTGGCTGTTGTCTCTTCTCATTTTTTTTTTTTATCATCATCTCCCCTTTCCTGAGCCAGTCCCCCCTCCCTTCAACCTCTAGTCATATTTTTTTATCCTTTATCTTTTTGTTCCCTCTTCCCCTCTTCTGAGGTGTTTAATCTTTTATCACTCCAGCGAATGTGCTCTGTATGTTGAGATGCAGCATTTTCAGATTCTAGCATCGGCTTTAAATTTTCTTTGTAAGGGCCTTGTAGCATCTTGATGGATATATGTCAAAGCTATCTTTTCTCCTAGGAGAATTTACATTCCCTTCTGATAGATGAAGTGGTGGTTGATCCGTTTAAGCACATCCGAGGCCGTGGTAGGTTGCAGTGGAGTTATAAATATTTTCTACTGAAAGTGGACTTAAGTGTACTAATCAAAATTGCTCAATTCAAGTTTCTGAATCCAATATAATTTAATCAACCCCAAAGAAATACAACAAATACATAGGTATACATTCATGTATTTTAAAAAATCGAATTGTAGACACCTTCACTGTATGGCTTGCAGTTTTCTGTTATGCTAAGTAGTCGTTGACTCAGATTCAAAATATTCATTTATTCATTACTTTAACAAAATATGTATTGAGCTAACGTATCACGCACTCCTTGAGGCACTCAAAGTTTAGAGGAAGAAAATGACATACATAATTACAATTCAGGGTGAAATTCATTTAATGCTCGGAAATAATCCAGTAGAACTTTCAACTTCTTGTACATGACTTACACATATGTGAAATACACTATAGGGTGTTCTTTGTTGTGTGTGTGTGTGTTTGGTAATTCCATGGTAGCTGGCTGTCAGCCTACTGTCTCCCATTCCTTCTCTCTCACATGTGTAAGTACTGGGGATTAAACCCCAGGCCTTGTATATGTTGAGCAAGTGCCCTACTCCTGAGCAATTGTCCTCAGATCTTTTGTTACATGTTGTATTAATTTATTTGGGGGCAGTTGTAGGGTTTGAACTGAGGGCCTTACACTTGCCAAATAGGTACTCTACCACCCGAGCCATGCCCCCCCCGCCATTTTCACTCTTGATTTCTTTTTGAGACAGCGTCCACGATCCTATTTATACAGGTGTATACCTCCATGCTCAGCTTTGTAGCAAGAAAGAGGCACAAGAAGACTGCAGGCAATCAGCAAAGTCCCGTCAGAGGTTCTACTTCCCACAATCACTCAATATAACCCAGGATGGTAGTTTAAAAACATGTCTTCAAATTATTTTTAGGTTCCCATCACAGAGAGGCAGAGTATACTACTGTTCTTGAATCCAAGTGGGCTCATGACTTGACTTACAGCTAAAACAGCACCGCAGAGGGGATATTCATAAAAGGTGACAACAGCCAGGCTCTGGTGGCTCATACTTGTCATCTTAGCTACCCAGGAGACTGAGATCTGAGGATCACGGTTCAAAGCCAGCCCGGGCAGGAAAGTCCTTGAGGCTCTTCTCTCTAATAAACCACTCAGAAAACCAGAAGTGGCCCTGTGGCTCAAGTGGTAGAGCGCTCGCCTTGAGCTGAGGGACAGCGCCCAGGCCCAGAGTTCAAGCTCTATGACCGGCAAAAAAAAAAAAAGTGATAACAGCTTTCATTTGATAGCTGGAAAAATTTCCCTGGAGCCCTGAACCGCCATGTAGGACACTCTTGTTACTGCGGGTGTGCCTTGCTATAAGGGAGCTTGGTCCATACCGAGCCCCAGCTGTCTGTTACATAGCCAACCACTCCATGGATGAGTGAATAAACCTTCAGATACAATTGTTCCCAGCCATGAAATCACTCCTTACAGTCATTGAATCACCCCAGCTCGTGCCTTAGAAATCTGAATCCTTCCATGGGGACCTGTCCCAATTCACAGCCCACACGACTGATGACCTTGATCACACAGTTTCTCTAAACCACTGGGGCTCATCTGTTACACGGCGTTAGCAACTGAGAAACCTGGTAGCCTCTTGATGATCCTTCTTTTGGCACAGGCTAGTTTGAGTTAGATTCTTTTTCCAACCAAGACCTGACTGACATAACAAGGGAGTGAACCAAGGTCCTGGTGGCAATAACTGTATTTCCACCTAACACTGAGATATGTTAGAATTAGCAACAGTTACTCCGTACCTCTTGATGTAGAGTAGCATTAAGATGAGAACTACTGCCTTGGGAAAGAGACAAAGAAAGGAGGCTCTGTAGGAGACGGGGATGGAGAAAAGTGAGCGTGGCTTCTAGATCAGGGATGGAGGGCTGGGCGCTTGGAGCCGCATGCCACAGGCTGGCTTGGCTTTCTGTTCAAACTCATTGTCGCCTCCTGTTCTACTGGCTACCACACAAGAAGGAGGCAGGAAGAGTCCCGCCTGTACCTCAGATAGCTGCTGCCGTTGCCCTTCCAAGGAGTCTCAGGGCTGAATATGGTTGGTTGCTTAGATGGTTTGCATTCTTTTTTTAAGCTCTAACCCTTCCTTAGCCAGAAAAGAAGACATGGTAGAAAAAAGGATCACGCTGTATCCTCCATTGTGTCAGCCTATATTCCATCCCCTGAGGGTCTCCCCCAACACAACTGATGCACACCACACATCCCAGATTGCAAATTTCCCCCATGTCGAATCAGTACAAACTTCTCTCAAGGGTGGGAGGGGGGAGAGGGAGGGAACGTGGAGGGAATTATCCCCAACTTGGTGGAAAGAGTAGAAACCATGTGTGTGTGCGCATGTGTGTCTTAACTCTGTTGTGTGGGGGGAGGAAGCTAGTGTAGGTAAGCCAACTCTTTGGAGCTATGATTAAAAACCATGTTTATTTAGTGAGCTTGTTTGGAGGTTCTAGCAGGGGAGCGCAGCTACTCGTATACCCTTGACCGAAGACCGGTCCTCCTCTATCGGGGATGGTCGTCCTCTTCGACCGAGCACGCAGCTTCGGGAGGGACGCACGTGGAGCCGTGAGGGAGGAAGGGGACACCCGCCTAGCCAGCCAGATCAGCCGAATCAACCCTGGCGATCAATGGGGTGACAGATGTCGCAGCCAGATTGCCCTCACATCCAAAACCATGTTTATTTAGTGAGCAAGATTTTTTTTTTTTTTGATAAGGACCTTGGGAACGTTGGATGCTCTTGCTATGTAGTTTTGAAAATGGAAATTAGCAGATGAAACTCCAACTCTTCATTTAGAATGGTAAGGAACTTACTGAAGTTTTATCTACCAGGCTAGCGAAATTTTAAGTTCATTTGTGTCTTATAAAAAGTTGGAGTTTATAAAGGAGTCTAGGTACTGAACGAGGCAAAGACTAGTAGTGATCATATTCAAAGGTTTGTTTAATAGTTCCAGGGCCTGATGACTTAGAGCAGGTAACTTTGAAACATGTCTATCCACTCAGGATCTTAGAGCATTTACTGTAAAAAACCTCGAACTTGTTTCCTTAAAGTTGTGATTTATGATTGCTACCGGAAGTTGATTTTATTCTCCAACCTTGTGATAATTAACCTGCCACCATAACCCTATTGATCAAATTGTAATGAACTCAACCAGTATAGAAGATTCTCTTAGAGTCAGAAAGGCACCTAAGGGTTTTTCTCCTTGAAAACATTATCTTACAAGTAAGAAGTAAGAACGGCTGGTAGATTAATTTTCAAACTCACACAGAATCTTAATGTTGATACAGAATCTTGAATCTTGATTTGATAGGGGGGGAGGGAGGGAGAGAGAGAGAGAGAATAATCATAGATGCATCCATGACTTCACTCTGAACACAATGCCTGATGAGATGAACTCTTGTGATCTGAGACCTCCACAGTAGGCGCTGTTACTGTTCTTTTATTTACTGTCAGATGTCCATCTCACTGTTGTTCCCCAGTTTGTTGAGAACCTACAGGGCTCCGGGTCCCAAATGAGGCGATCGCCATGTGTGTTCACTCTACTGCTGTAGCCCCTGCTAATTAAAAGCCTGCACTTAATGGGTAAAGCCTTAACAAATGAAATCTACCGACAGACTCGAGCCATCCATTTCCACCTCCTCTCCATCCAGCCTAGTCTCCCTGACTCATATGCCCTCCTCTCCCTGCTCCAATTTGTCTTTCTGTGGAGTACTAATGAGCAAGGAGAGGCCATAGAAGACTATTAAGGAGGAACAGGGGGGGATGAGGGGTTGGGGGAGGTCAGGAAGAAGAGGAGGAAATGGAGAAGGGGGAGGGACCGGAAGCCAAGTGTGTGGATACTCTGCAAACGGGGTCATTTATCTTGCATGTCCCCAAGTGGGTGTCCCAATTACTTAAGGCATTTTAGGTTCAAAGATCCGTCAAGACACTTTTTTTTTCCCTTTCTAAAGGACCTGCTGTATGCCCTATATCTGTCTTGTTTCTCAGCAGGAGATAATGATGTATGGTGCATAAATCTTTGCAGAGTGCCAATTAATGCCTGTGCTGCTGCTTTGAAGTGATGTGAGGACCCATTCTTACTTAGAAGTCAGGGGAGGGACTGCTCCTTCGGCTGTGTGAGCGCCAGTCGGCCGAGGGGGGGGGGGCTTGAGAAACAGCTGGTGTGTGTGTGTGTGTGTGTGTGTGTGTGTGTGTGTGTGTGTGTGTGTGTGTGCGCGCGCGCGCGCGCGCGCGTTGGGGGGAGTAACTGCTTTGCCGGGGCAAACCTTCCCTGTCAATAGCAGAGGAAACTATGCTGGGTTTTATAGTTCGGGGGGGAAGGACCCTATTAATCAAGAGCCTAATCAGCTAGCTCTGTAATATGATGGTGAAGGGTGACCATATAATTTATTGTCCAATCTAGGGCACTTTTGAGACAGAAAAGAGAGGGCCATTCATAATGATGTCGGGGGAGCAGGTGTAAATCGGGCCCTGTCCCAGGCAAAGCAGGACATATGGTTACCCTAAGGTAATATATCACCTTTATCAATTAATTTTTAGAAGTCCGTGAAAGAGGCTCACTCCACATATCATGTGGTTGAGTGGAAGACCAGGCTCACCTGACTGTCAACTGCCTGTAGGTAGAACACCCATACAGTGGCTTATAGACCGGCAACCTTCAGAAGAACCAAGGATTGTCCAGCACCTGTCCTTCACTAGGTTGACCTTTTCTGGTAGCCTGCTTTTTCTTTTTCTTTGGTCGGTCGTGGGGCTTGAACTCTGGGCTTGGGCCCTGTCCCTGTGTGCTTCAGCTCAAGGCGAGTGCTCTACCGCTTGAGCCACAGCGCCACTCGTGGTTTTCTGAGTGGTTTATTGGAGATAAGAGTCGCACAGACTTTCCTGTCCAGGCTGGCTTTGAACCTCGATCCTCAGCTCTCAGCCTCCTGAGTAGCCAGGCGTGAGCCACTGGCATCCAGCTTGCCTGATTTTGTTGTTGTTGTTTTTCCTCAAGATGGCTCTAGTCTTGGCACTGGAAAGTTTCACATCATAGGTAGCCCTTTAATCCTTGGCCAACTGGGACAGTTGGCGACTCTCCTTAGAGACAGCATAGACATGAAGAATGTGCAGCAGGACTCGGCCCCAAATGTGGGCTGGCGGAGTAGAACAGTGACGGTAGACTTGGAGTGTCCCGAGGCAAAGCAAGGAGGGACATGGGAGATAAATGTGAGGAGGAGAGGTGGCCGAAGAGTTTCATTTGTCAAGTGCAGGGCCGGCAACTGAGCAAATGGAGGTAGATTGAAAGTCGAGACGAGAGCTTCCTTCACACCGGGTTTTCTCCCAAGACCACATGCAGATAAGGGATGGAGAAAGAAACAAGGTAAATGAATGTTGTAACAACAGGGTCAGTCCCTGCACCTCCCCCATAGACCCCTGTGTGGCAACCAGGTAGATAAAGCCAGTGTAAATCACTCCACCTTCGTTTTACTTTCTCATGCTTCCATCCGTCCACCCCTGTTCACTCATCCTACTCGCCCTCTCTCGCTCCCTCCCTCCCTCCCTTGATAGAAATTACTATTTATCATCATCATCATTATGTTTTGTACTAGTCCTGGGACTTGAGCTCAAGGCCTGGGCACTGTCCCTGAGACACAGCTCCACTTCCAGCTTTTGGGGGTTATTTGGCAATAAGAGTCTCACAGACTTTCCTGCCTAGGCTAGCTTTGAACTGCTAGGCTCAAATCTGAGTAGCTAGGATTCTAGGCATAAGCTGCAGGCACCCAGCTATAACTAATTCTTTGTTTTTTTGGTTAGAAGCCTCTGTGATTTAAAATTACGGACACAGGTTCCAGGATGTTATAGAAGGGGTGTGCGCGCGTGTGCTCGGCACGTGCTATGGTGTGGCGTGTTTGTATATGTGTTGTAATGTGGTGGTGTGTGCACATATGTGTATAGTTTTTTTTCCATGCAATTTTGGGAGATGCTTCATGTCATTTCTTGGAAATCTATCCATGGACCTTATTTTTAGCACTTCAGCATTTGGTGATACATAAATTCACTCCAAATTTCACTTTCTCTGACTCTCCTGTAGAGAAAGGGTGGGAGGGGAGAGGAAAGGAGGGCCGGTGGGAGTTGGAACCCAGATCCAACTTAATGATGGAAGCCAGGGTCTGCCGCCAGAAACCCCGAATGTCTGCCCTGGCAGCAGCACCACCCCCAAACGAGCTCCTGGAATGGGGAAATGCAGATTGATGAGCGCAGTAAACCACGTTCAGATTCTCCGGGTGTGGTGACAGCAGGTGTGCCGGGCAGGCGCGCTCTCTGCCAGTTTGGGAGGAAGACCACCTTGGGAGACTAGGCTTGAGCCAGGGTGGGCTGCAGATAAGCTACCTTCCAGTCTTGGTCTCAGTGACCTGTGTCTGGGGCTGGAGAGAGGCCCACACGGCCTGCTTTTGGCAGTGGACATCAGGGACTCCATCTGACCTTGCTTGAACAAAGCTAGAAGGAACATACATAC
This sequence comes from Dipodomys spectabilis, assembly GCF_019054845.1. Taxonomy (NCBI): domain Eukaryota; kingdom Metazoa; phylum Chordata; class Mammalia; order Rodentia; family Heteromyidae; genus Dipodomys; species Dipodomys spectabilis. The sequence goes on from NW_024871219.1 coordinate 677,217, forward strand.
AGGAGTGTCATCATGGGGCTATATATATACACACATATGTGTGTGTGTGTACACACACATGGGCCTGAATGTACAGATAGCCAATGAGGTATGAAGGAAGCAGAATGGACTCTCCCATTTCCCAACTTGCCAAATGGTTATTACTCTTTGAAGAGTTTCCAAGGACGAAAACTCCTGACTCCTCCCTTTCATTTCCCCAGAAATACAGAAAGAGGGCTGTGATCCTACAACCTGTCCATGGATTGGTGGTTCCCCCCTCCCCCCTCCCAGTTCTACCTGGCTGAACTAGAATCTACAAGGGGAAGAGGAAGAGAGCCTGATCCTGGGCCCGTGTCTAGCATGGGCAGGTAGAGGTCAAAGCCAGGGCAAAGGATCAATGTCAATCTATCAAGGACAGGCCCTTGAAAACAGAGACCGAAGGAGCCTCTACAATAGAAGGCTGTTATATTTCCACAGGGCAAGGTTTTAGGTGGGCCAGTTAGCTTCTTGGAGCCTCAGTTTCCTCGCACACAAGAGGAGACCGATGCCATATGCTGAAGCAGCTAGACTGGCAGCTGCAGCATAAATCACTTGGTGTTTCCATGGCACAAAGAATCAGCTCCGGTTTATAGTCGCTCATTATCACTGTGTGCTGAGCCACTGAGCAAGGTCCTCAGTTGGGTGGGAGGGAATGATGGTGAGGGAAATGAGGAGGGAATCTTCTCCGTTCTCAATTTGCTCATGGCCTCTCAATGAGCATGTAAGTCAGACGGTGATGAGTGCTATAATAAATGATATGACTGTTGTTGAGCTTCTTCTGTGACCCCATAATTGCTCACTTGTGGAAAACCTCTCAAGTGACCGAAACCCTCCCAGACAAAGATATTACAGAATCATGCTTCCAATTAATGTCTCCTAACTAGAATTACAAATGTGGGCTAGAATTTCTCCGGGTCACCACGGACTGTTTCTCAGGTAACTGGAACTAAAGAGTACACACAATGGTGTTCTTTAAGGGTTTATTTATTTTTAAATATGGGGATGTATGTGTCAGTGGGCCGTTGAACCATAATGGGGGAAAAGAAATTGAGCACACCGAACTGAAGAGTAATTATATTTTCTTTCTAGGTTTTTTTCCCCCCAGAGAATCCAAAGCTCTTACTCATTTGCTTTCATAATTAGAACAAGTGTCTAAGTTCAACAAATGAGAAAACAACACCCCTTTGTTTACATGTAATCATTTGCTCATGGAAATAGATAAAACAGAGGCAGAGAAAGACCAACCAAGGGAGGACCAGAGATAGAAAAGGAATGCTTGATTAGAGTCTCAGGAATGGGGAGATACAGAGAAAGACTCAAGCAAAAAGCAAAGACATAAGCATAGACGGAGGGAGGGAGGGAGGGGAGGGAGGGAGGGAGGGTGTGTGTGTGTGTGTGTGTGTGTGTGTGTGTGTAGCTAGGATTACAGGCAGGAGCTACCACCAACTTCCACCCTTAGGGGTGTGTGTGTGTGTGTGTGTGTGTGTGTGTGTGTGAAACAATGTTTTAAGCCACACCTACCAAATCTGGGGGTCGACAATGTGAATGACCAGGTAGTTAAGATTTTAGATTTGGTGTGGACGACACAATTTCTAATTCTTCAACTATTAAAAGCACCAAAGGAGGCTATAGACAGCATGTTAATCAATTGATACGCTGTGTTTCAATAAAACTTTATTCATAATGACAGTGGGCGGGCCAGATTTTGCTCATGGGCCGTGATTTGTGAATTCTTGCTTTTTAAATCTTCTCTTTGAATAAGCAGTGAAGGGTTACATCTCTCCTGGGTGCTCAAGACCTATGATCTCCCCCCACCCCCCTCAGGTAGCTCTAAAGAGCTTGGTAGGTTCTATAACCGTCATAGCTTTTGGGAAGTCTATCCTTTCTACCAAACATAAGCGTCCAGGAAGGACTTCCTCATCTCCGGTGACAGGTAAGAGGGGTGACATAGGCACACACAGGCCACACACCCAGACCCAGCTAGCCAGGTACAGCGCCATGGCCCATGCTCTGGGTTCTCGGTGTCCATGGTAAACACCCCCCCCCCCCCGCCCCCTTCAGGGCCAAGGTTCTCATGTCAATCCCTGGCCCTGTTTTTTGTCCCAATACTAATGATTTTGACCTCTGGCACTTCAAGAGTCTGCTGTTTAAAAAAAAAAAAAAATGTAGCACTCATCCATCCATTGTTGAAATTTGGGAAAGAGAAATAAATAACTTGAGACACACGGTGGATTCATCTAGGAAAACCCTGGGAGACAAGAAGCGGGGAGGGGGAAAAAAAAAGATAGCAGAAGTGGAGAAAGAAAGAATGCTCTTAAAACAGTTATTTATCTTTTCCTTCTTCCCGAGAGGGCTGGGGTTGGACGCCCCGATTGAGGAGGTTCTGAGCCAGACCAGATGTGGTCTGACCTCATGGTCATTGCTAGCTCCAGCTGCCTAGGATGTTTAGCATTCCTGATGTGTAGATTTGTGTAATGCCGTTCCCCCTGCCGAGTTCAAGGCGTTTGGTGTGATGTTTTGGGCAAAGACTAGGTCAGTTGTTGGGAGATCTGAGGTGTCCTTCTGGGCATTTGGGTTGGGTAAGTGTGATGGGAAGTTGCCTGTTAGAGGAGGATCCTGCGTTCCTTGAGCTGGGGAAAAGCAATTCTAAACCAAGCCAGCCAGGTTTCTTTATTGAAGTGATTATCACATCTGTTGATATGCAAATATGCCTTTGTGAATGACCAAGGGCTGTAACTACTGTGCCTGGGAGTGATCTTATCTACTGCAAGTCCTTCTGGCCTCCTTTCTCCTCCCAGATTTCAGGAATAGCACTGAGCCTGACTTCACTTTCCCTCCGGACCTTATTTTATGTCTTCTGTTCCTTTCTCATTCATTGTAGCACTGAGAGTCTAGACAAGGTCCTCTGATCTTTCTTAGATATATTCTAGTCCCTTACCCGTTCTCCTGGCCTAAACCATGACACATTTCTAGCTTTGACTTTTGCGGGCTTCCATATTTCCACATGACATTTCCCTTCCTGCATCTTTTCTGTCCTTTTACCCACGGTATGCCTAAACCCAGCTTGCCATCTGCTCCTCTTTCACTCTACCTTTCCCTAGGACTTGCTGTCTGGCTGTGACTGCTTCATATCACATCTTCCCTTCCTCAGCTGAGTCCTTTAGTTCTACATTTTTCTAACCCATCACTGCTGTCCTCATCCTTCTGGAAATCTCCATAAAATTTCTGAAACATGTCAATGCCTTCTGTTGTGGTTTGGATATGAGTTGAACACTCAGACTACCTATGTAGAGGGTGATCTGTGTCTCCACACATCTTTTGTGTCCACTAATAAGATCTAACCAGGATAGGCATATAAAAGAATATCGAACAGTACTGTCATACTTTTAGGTGGCTAGTTGTAGTTAAATAGCATCAAGAGCTTTAAAAAAAAAAAAAGGTAGATGTCAGTGGGAGCCTTGTTCCACCCATAAGAAATAACAGGGCAAAGTTGCTGCCCTGACTTACTCAAAGGATATTTATCAGTTTTCCAGGCAAACAGAATGAGTCACACACACAATAGCATGTGTTTTTGTGTGTATACTACCGTGTGTGTGTATATATATATATTTATATATAGTATCATGTACACATATAGGTATGTATGTATGCATATGCAATTTTGTACATATACATAGGAATATACATGTTTGTCAGAGGAGGAGGAAGAGACCAAGACAGAAATATTAAAAAAAATTAATATGGGGGCTAGTCAAGCCAAGATCAATCCAAGATGGACCTGCAAACTAGAAATTGAAATAAGCATAGATTCGTCTTGAGCCTGAATTCTGCAGGGCAGTAGGCCAAAACAAACAAACAAACCAGAATTCCTACTTTGCAATGTGGAGGACATCTTCTCTTCTTTGAGAAACCTTCGTTTCCAACCTTCAGCTGATCAAATGATGCTCACTTACACACTGGAGAATAATGTGCTTTATTCAGACTCTAGTGATTTTAAGTGTTGACCATATCTTTAAACAACAACAACCTTCACAGTAACACAGATTAATACTTGATCCAACAACTGGGCACCATAGACCAGTCACGTTGGTAATGTAAAACCAACCACCCCAGGTGCTCAGGGATGCCCCTGCCAGTTGAAGGCATATCATAGAGCTTCCTTTGTGTCAGAAAGATCCTCAGGACACTTAGCCCGAGGGACCCGACTGGGAGTTTAAGTCTGCTGTATGTCCCCTTACAAGGCAGGACGTTGGTCTGAATGGTTTCCTTGCACATGGTTAACCTGATTTCATGGTCCACAAAAGATGAAAACTAATGATGAACATACATTACAAATTGACCTCTGGGCTGGGAAGGTGGCTCAGTGGTACAGTGCTTGCCTTGCATGCATGAGGCCCGGGTTCGATTCCTCAGCCCGACATGAGCAGAAAAAGCCGGAAGTAATGCTCAAATGGTAGAGCGCTTGCCTTGAGCTGAAGAGCTGAGGGACAGCACCCAGGCCCAGAGTTCAAGCCCCAGGACGGACCTGTGCCAAAGGGCACCGTTTCACACACTTTATGTGGAATGACTATTTTCCAGCACAGGAGCAGCTGTTCCTTTCTCTGTTTGGCAGAGGAGGGAACTGAGGCACAGAGAGGCTATCTTTGCCCAAGATCACACAGCTAGCCAGTGACAGATTCAGGCTTGGAACCCTTGAGCAGCTGGTGGGTGCAGAATCTGAGCTGTTGAGTGCCACACGGTCTCGTGCTGTCTCCCCAGACCACCTCCCGGGGCTGTGTAGGTATAATTGATTCGCAAACACTCATTGGACACCAAAGACCTTTATGTCCCTAAGGCAGCATCCCTATGAATAGTTGGTCTCTTGAGTTCTGTAAGAAGCCCCCCTGGGATAGAGCCTCAGAACTGAATTCCACCCAGAAACCCCCAGCAAACTCAGCAGGTAGGAATGAACATGGGGAAACGGTGGAATGAATCAAGGGTGAGCAAACAAGCCACGGCTCGATGAGATCTCAGCTTTGCATCCATCCCCCGCAAGTGAGAAAGAATGGAGAAAACCAACCTTTGCCCTTCTTATCTTTGCAAAAAGAATCCGAAGACCATAGCTCAGGAGTTCATATTTACCTGTTCGTGTCCCTGGATCAATTTCTTGGAAGGAAAAAAAAGAAGAAGAAAGCACTACCCGTGCTTGCTTGCTTTTGCTTTTTCTGTGCACAAACACTGGAAATAGTCAAGGCGGCAGATCTCCCTGGTGACAGGAGGCCCAAATGCTGTTTGAGCCCCTGGGCATGAGCATGTGTACTTTATAGTTGTTCTCAGCAACAAGGAGAGATGAGAAATTTGCTATCCTTGGAAGGCCTCACACGATGGCTCTTCCAAGTCCCAATGTTGCCACGAGGAGGAGGCCCATTTCTGAGCTCCCAGCTTCAGATCTGATTCAGATTCTGGCCAAAGGAGAGCTTGAGATCATAAAGGGATTGAGAAGGCCGAGGCAGGCCAAGGGAAGTTTGAGGGTCTTTGTTTAATCACCTCTTCGAGACCCTTAGAGGCAGGTCCCTAGTTAACTTTGGGGTTTTCCAGTTCCTCTTTCTTTATCTGATATGTCCCAAGGTGATTGGATGCCCTTCCAGGCACCCCAAGAATGCTAGATCTGGGAAACAGGAAGTTGAGGGTTCTGTTCTTGGACTCTGTCTTCCTGGTGACTTGGTCTGTTACCTCAGAGCTCAGCTGGAATCCTGACCATCTCTTGCTGTCCCTCACTTGGACAGGAAGGGCCTTTCTCAGGAACAGACTTTCAGCTCTGACATCCAGGTTCATTCTATACCGGTCTCTGGTCAGGTGGTCAGTATGCCAAGGGACAAACAGTTGGACAAACTGTTGGATGGTAGAGCACCAGCCTTGAGCAGTGCTTGAACTTAGAGCCTGGATGTTGTTCCCTCGCTTTTTGCTGGTTAATTAGAGATGAGAATCTTGTGGAATTTCCTGCCCAGGCTGGCCTCAAACTGTGATCCTCAGATATCAGCCTCCTGAGTACATAGGATTATAAGCATGAGCCACTGGTATTTGGTTTGAGTCTTTTTTTTTTTAATGAGGTAGCATTTTGATTCTGGGAGCTGTCTATTCTATTTCTCAAATAGTTTGGCCATACATCTCTGTTGTGTCAAGACTAGAATGGTAAATGCCATTTTTTTTTTTTTTTTGCCTTTCTTGACCCTACTCTTCATTCTTCCCGAAAGGAACAGAGATCACAACTCAGTCTATTCCTTTGTGTGTTTATTCACTTAGGAATCCAAGGCATTTTACAATCTCCCTAGAACAACGCTCAAGGGAGCCATTTTTTTTTTTTGGTATGTTGGAGTCAGCCTGGGAAATGGACGTTCATGGTTTTCTCTGCTGTTTCTAAAGGTCCTCAGGGCTTCTTAACATCCGGAATGCAAGGTGGCTAAGCCTCTTGTGTTGGGGGGAGCAAGCCACGGTACTTCTCCTGCGATGAGACCAAGGACAAATTGGTTTCAGGAAACCAAAGGAAATGAGGGTATAATGGCATTTTCGTTTCCGACGGTCCCTTCTAATCTTTACTAATCCTCACCCCGCAGAAGAAAGGGTCTGCGTCTGTGACCCCGAACCAACCAAGGGAGACAGACAAGTGGGAATGAGTTGAGGCGCTCCTCAGAGATGGCACGTTCCGCAGATCAGTGGAAAGCAAGTGTGACAGCCAACTTCTTGGGAAGGGGACGGCAGAACTGTAATTAAATTTTCTGATCTTGTTAGCCAATTTCTTCACTCACTGCCCCTGAACCAGAGGATAGGGATAAGGGGAGGGGGGGGGGGGGAAGAGGAGGGAAGGGAGGAAGGACACCGTTGTATCGGTGGCTGCGGCGGGGAGGGAAATGAGCTCTTCACGGATTATTGGGTTAGTTCCACTTCTCCCACTTTTTTAATTTATTTGTCTGCATGTTCTCCAGAGCTGAAAAGGCTCAGAGTCCTCTTTTCCATTTTCTTTTAATTAGATCTGATTTTGGAGTCTGAGAACTTGGGAGGAGCTCGCGTTACAATAGCGGGAGGATAACGGTTGGACGGCCCTCATCACTTCTTTTTGAACTGTGTTTTTTTTCTTTTTTTCAGGATTGAGATTTCTAGTAAAGACTTTCTCTTTTTATTTCTCTCTCTTCTGTCTCACCCTCTCTTGCTTTCTTTTATTACCACTTTGCTTTCCCTCTCACCTTACCCCGGGTTGTCATTTTATGTTTAAGAATCATGAATATTCCTCCCAGTTTTTCAAGAGTATGCATTTATTTATTTTTTATAGTCCTTTCCTTCATATTGCTCCTTTGCATACCGGAAAAAGGGAAGGAAAGGTAATTGTATTCAATCTAGGTATTTAGGAGAATTATCACTGATAATATTATATATATATATATATGTTAGATGCATATTATCTTCTAGTTGTGCAAAGGGTTTTCAGTTTAAAGTCAATGTATGAGTACAATAACATCTTGACTAGTGTCACCTCTTCTAATATTCTGTGGTTCTCATACACACACAAAGAAAAAAAGCCCCAAAGAAAACAAAAAAATAAACAGTATATAAAGAGCCAAGTGAGATTGTGGTGGGTAGACAACCTGGTAAACCACTAGTGACTCCATCTAGGTTTAAACACAGGTGTTTTAAAAGATTCAAGGGAGAAAGCCAAGCATAAAATACTTGGGTGGCCTGTGAAGTAATAAGAAGCCATTGCTGTAGCCTGCATGTACCATTGGCATCAGCGG